>NC_138918.1:12651029-13251029 GCF_965231255.1 Vanellus vanellus | reverse complement strand
ATTTGTTATTGGTACCTGCAATGCAGGGGTCTGAGTTCAATGCAGCAACATGGTCTCTGGTCTGGGAGATGTCTGGAGCATGGCCCTGAAATGATACGTTGGGATGAAAGGAGATGAAATCTTTTTGGGACCCGTATGGCCTCTGGGGCGGAAAAACTGAAATTACCAATTGTCTGTAGAAGACAAAAATCAAAGGTTGGCAATGTGCCTTCTCACTCCATGGGAGTCTGCAAGATCTGCAATGTGATGATTTGGGCTTAGGAAGTCTCTGTTGTTGCCATCTACAGAGGAACAAGTGACCCCTGGTACTAGGCACTCATTCTCAACTTTGCGGGAAGGTTTGAATCTAAGGTAGGAATAGACACTATTGGGTTCCTTCCCTATGGTTTTATGGCCACTGCTCAAACACAAATCTGTTCCCAGGCTGACAGTGTGGTGTACAATTGCCTAGACTAGCAGGAAAAAAACAACAACAACAACAACAAAAAAAACAACAACAAAAAAACCACAAAACCAAACCCACAGGTGACTTGCAATGTGTTTAGGGCAAAAGCTGTCTGCCTTTGGGTTCAGATGTCTGATGAAGCCTACAGGCAGTATTGCAATGCAAATGTGTAAGCAGCCAAAGAAAGCTGCTCAGGAGGAAGTTAGGCTCATTGCTTCACCCTTTGTAAGACTTGTGATTTTTTTTTTTTTTTTTTTTTTTTTTTTTAAAAGTACAAAGGCTATGTGGGAACTATGAGAAGCCACTGTGACTAAGCAGCTGAAAGGCATGTTTACAGCAGGCACAAGATATTTAGCTACGTATGTCCTCACAAATGACACCATGAAGTCATAGAATCATAGAATGGTTTGGGTTTGAAGATATCTCAAAGATCAGCTAATTCCAACCACCTTGCTATGGGCCGGGACACCTTCCACTAGACCAGGTTGCTCAAAGCTCCATTCAACCTGGCCTTGAACACTTCCAGAGTATGCGGCAGCCACAACTTCTCTGGGCAGCCTGTGCCAGTGCCTCACCACCCCTCATAAGGAAGAATTTCCTCCTTATATCTAGTCTAAATCTACCCTCTAAGTTTAAAACCATTACCCCTTGTCCTATCACTACATGCCCTTGTAAAAAGCCCCTTTCCAACTCTCAGCCTGAGTACTCTTACAGCATGAGGACCTCACCTTGTGAAGTTCTGCATTTCTTGTCTTAAGAGAGTCTGCAGTAGTCAAAGCTCCTGTCTTTCAGAAGAGCAGTACTAAGTACTGACACAAGATGTATCAAGAAGAATTTGGGGACAGTTACTATGCATGGTCTTAATGTGACCCTGCCCTCAAAGACCTGTTCATACAATGCAAAGTTGAGCTGAGGCTCCAAAGACACAAACATTATCTAGACAAGGCCTTGACAAGTGCATTTTGAACCACTGAGTTCCCTGGGACTTTAAAAATGGATAGGACGCAAAAGGGCTTGGGTGCTGTAATTTCAAAATCAGGAGTCTGTAGTAACCTGTATTTGCGTTGACTCTCTTCTCTAGTGTTAGCTGTGATGACTTGCCAAGCCTCGGTTTTCAATCCTGCCAACTCACAACTGCAGTCTGGCTTCTTTTGCAAGCTGCGACTGCGTTAGGGTTCTCTGATTGCTAGGTCTTTAACTTTTAAAAACGGTTTAATTTCTGCAATAAAAAGGGGAGATAAATTCCAGGTCGCTTCCAGTGAGAGTCTAAACCAAGGATTTCATTCACCGTTTATATATTCACAATCCACCCCCCCACTGGACCTTATCTGAAGCGGCTGATGCACACTGCTTGGAGCTGATCTGACAAGGTGTGGGTCTAGCTTTTACTGTACCCACATGCCACTTCTTGTCCTGTCCCCATTTCTGCTCTAAGAAAGTAGCAAAGCCAAAGCAGTGTGTTTGGAGAGTAAATGGGGTTGTTGAATGGGTGATGGTTTTTATTTATTTATTAGAAGCAAAATAACAGGGTGCAATAGATTTGCAAACTCAGAGGAAGAAAGCTGGGAGTGGGAGGACAATCAATACTGGGCTCGACTACTGCATTCCAATAGAGTGTCCGCAATGAGTCTAGAGAAAAGATTTCAATTAAGCAGCAAATGACTTGGTAACCAAAGACTCCTGCCACTTCAGCAGCAAGATGCCAGATAATGCAATACACTGATTTCTTCTCATTAACTGTAGACCTGAGGAAGTATATGGGAGTGGAAAAGACAGAGGGTGGGGGGGGTGGGGAAGAGGCAATACAAATCTAATAAGCTTTAAGTGCAAAAAAGATAATTAGAAACTGCAATTTTCTTGGCATTCATTTTAAAAAATGAGGTGAAAAGGCAGAGAAATCGGTGTTCAGCTTTCCTGTAAATTCAGTGCAAAAGCCTATGCTGAATATGTTCACTCCATTCCAATGAACGAGCGTGCTGGTATTTCTCGGGTGCTGTTTTTTGATTATTTTTTTTTTCTGTTTCAGAGTTGCAAGTAAATTAGTTTCATGAGCTCAGTTCCTACATGGAAGTGTGTATCTAAGACAAAGGATTCCACAAGTATCTGGGAGAGGACCACCCTCTCACAGCCCCACTGCTTTTTGTAACTTCATGCCCAACCCTACGAGTTTCTATGAGCACCTTTGGAGATGTGCTGAAACCGTTAAACATGGGTTTGTGCTTCCTGGTGTGCGTTTTAGAAGCTCTGTTAGGCTGCTGTTTATTGTCACCCAGGCGGCCGAGGAATGATGAGTTCCAAGTTTCTTCCAGTTTCTATTTGGTTACTGAATGTTTTCCTAAAACTAGTTGGGAATGACTTCCCCTTCTAGACTTGACAAGAAAAGGCAGGAAAACAGGGGATGAGGGAACAGCAAAGCCTTTCCAGCAGCAGGCTCTATGGGCAGCAGGGAGACATCCACTCTCTAGCTCAGAAGTAATAGTAGAAAACAGCACTGGGAGCTACAGAGAGGCTGGCCCACCTCAACGGGCTTTGGAGGGACGGATTGACTCTAACACTGCCCTGAAATGTTCACTCTGGCTGTGACAATCGAGCTTTGCTATGGCAGTTTAGCTCAGAAAACACCCAAAAAAGCTGTCAGCTTCTGTTCTTTTCCAGGTCTGTGTTGGCCAGTGCTGTGTGCTGTCTTGGGAGCTTTCTGGGATTTTTCTCTACCCATTAGTTCTTACAGAAGCACCCTTGAAGTCCCATAGGACTCTGCGTTTCCTAGTCCAGCAGAGACAAGGAGAGGGAAATTTCCAAATTATTTGAAAATTATTGATGATAGAAGAGGAAATGGAAACTTAGGGTGGGTTGTTGTGTTGTTAAGAGAGAAAATTTATTCTCCAAATAAACAAAATGAGGCAAAACATGTAACAAAACCACAAAGGATGTAGTTTGCATTGGTGCAAGTGTGTTGTCTGAGCTGAGAGTGTCTTCGTGCATTTTAATAGCAGTCAGACAGTGGCTTATCTTATTTATGCTGGTGTAATCCCTAGTGGATCTGGCTGAGAAAGTGCCATCAGGCAATCATCACAGCAACGGAAAGGATTTCTTCAAAGAGTCGATGAACTAGCGTAATCTTTTGTGATATTAAAGCTGGCGTGTAAGCAGACACCACCAAGCCCCTTGGAGGTCCAGCCCGCCAGCAGGCATGTGAAGGTAAAAGCTGGTGGAGATGAACAACTGAGCTGCTCAGGTTACCTAAGAAATGCATTCCTTAAAATGAGGCGGTCAAGCTTTGCAGGACACCTGTTACTGGTTTCTCCCAGGCTGTACAGGCACTGTTTGCCCTGTCCGCATTGTTTTGTTTCAGCTAAACTGATGATATATTCTTATAAAAAGTTACTTGGTTTAGAAAGTGGCTCTTCTGCAGTCTGGACATGTCAGTTTGCTGGATTGCTACTGTCCCCAGTCAGCTGTTTCCTCCTCCTCCCTGCATTTGTATGGTCCTTGGGCACCATTTTAGTGTTTTTTTTTTGTTGTTGTGTTGTTTTGTTTTGTTTTTTCCAGCTGTGCCCATGGTTGTCCATCTAATTAAGGGCAGCATCGCAAACTGCCCTGTTCTGGTTGAATGCTGATACTGAGAAATATCAATTTACTTTTTTTTTCTTTGCGAAGAGGAGAGACAGAGGAATTTAATTAGCACTGGGCCTCTATTCCCCTGTCAAATAATTTAATTGTTAATCATTAATTCTGAGGGTAAAAAGTAACGTCTGGCAGCAGCAGCACAAACTGTTGCAAAACAAGTGTTTGCAGAGGAAATCTGTCTCTGCAAAGTGTGGAAGGCTCAGGTCCCCGTGAAGGTAAACTGGTGTAACACCAGTGGCACAAGAGAGCAGCACTGGATTTATTCCTCTGGTTGAGCTCTGTGCAAGTTGGGGAAATAGAAGGTATCTGATTATTTACCCCAGTTCAGTGCTGCTCAGCAGGGGTTTCCGAAGCGGTTTGCCGGAAAGCTTGGCAGGGATGTGTTGGGAGTAGCGCTCAGGTGAGCTGACTCACACGTTAGTCCTTCAGATGTGATCTTTTCTGTTAAGTAGATATCGCAGGGGAGAGGAATAGCCATCAGGTCTTTTGAGGGAGGCTGGGGTGACCAGTAGAACCGTTTTCCCCTATTACCTTCAAAGCCTGGCTAGGGCACTGTGGGGTCTTGGGGACACAGGAGAACTCATCAGCTTCATTTTATTGACTCCAGCAGGCTCTGAGAGGCGTAGTTGCAAAGAGAACATCAGACGGTTGGGCACAGAAAGGCATCGTGTTGTCCATGATTAACTAGCGTTACCCATGGCAACTCTCCCCCCCCCTCTTCCCGAACCATCTCCCTGGTCCCTGAGATAGTTCCTCTCGGGCACAGAGGTCCCTGAGCAGAGACTGGAGCTCAGCAGAGCCCAGCCTGTATTCAGCCTCTGCTTGTGCTGGGGCCGCCCATCTCCATCTTGTCTCGGCAGGCGGAGGGAGGAAGGAAGGACAGATGAGAAATATTCCTGGTGAAAAGGGAAAGGCGCAACCCTAAACTCTGTACCCAGGCCGTTATTTCTGACTGCACACCAACATGCTCTCTTGAGGGAAATGCTGCCAGACGCTGGCCTGGGGAGGCTTGGCAGAGGCTGCGAGCAGACTGTTCTTAAATGATTAGATTTGCTATCAAAATGAATAGCACAATCAATATTGATATGCAATTCAATTAAAAAGGATGCAACTCACTGTCTGCGTGTCTTTCTCTGTCACGTTGTCTGAATTCCTGGCCTACAGCAGTAGAGGGGGACAGGATAAAAGAAGAGCGGAGGAGTGTGGGGAGAAGAGCGCGCCGATGCTGTGGTTTTGGGCTGGCATGGCGCGGAGTAGAAGGAGCTCTTGAGTGTTACGGACGTGCTGGTGGCAATCCACGCAGCCGTCCTCAACTGCTGGCGATTACAGTCCATGCAGTGAGGATGTGGGGTGTGCTACAGGGGTGAATTTGCAAAGCTCATTTTCGGAGGTGGGGAGGAAATTTGGATGCGGTAGTTTTCTTAATTCAGCTGAGAGCTTATGCAACAGAAGCATGGAGCAGAACTGGATGTTGGGCCAGGATACGCAAATAGTCAGATACAGTGAGACTGGTGAAATATGGAATTTGAGAACCTGTGACAAAGGCGACTTCACTCTGAGACAGAAATGGGCATTAAGCTATTATTTATCCCTATTCACTGGGGAGGAGGGGAATGGGAAAGAAAAAGTAGGCTGGTAAAATGTTGCCATCTCTGTCCTGGATGGTTGTGCTCTGTTGCTGTGAGCTGTTTAAACCAATTCTAGCTTTTGCACCAGAAGTAACTGCATTGCAGTAGTCGCAGGATGTAATCAGTTAAAGTTTTAACCCAAAGAATCCCCAAATGCTCTCAAAGGTCCTGCACAACACAATTTTACCACTGGTCCCTGTGGCTGTACAGGAGCAGAGGAGCTGGGAGGGACTTTTCCGTGGCCCTCAGGGAATTAACCCTCTGCAATCATTCCCATCCAGGGAAAGCTGCAACAACTTGACTGGAGTGAGAAAAAATCTGTTCTTCAGACTGGAGTATTCCGATGTCTCACTGCCACGTTCCTGCAGCCCATGGCTCTTGCCCCATATGGCAAAACACCCTGTCTAGAACTATAAAACATCCCAATTACACTGATTAACTCTATGGAAAGACACCAGCGCTTGGAACAATTGCTGATGCTGCCTGGACAGAGCAATAAGAAAATAATATATGACTATCAGCTTGGGGGGGAGAAATCTGCATGCTGTATATAGTTGAGATGGGGAGAGCACAGGGAGATGAACAAATTGCATGGGAATAGCGCTCGGTTGTGTGCAAGATCCCTGCTCTCGCAAGGACTGTTGTTCAAACTCTCGTATGTTATGTGGTCACTCTTACTTATCACATATTAAAAAAAAAAAAAGTGTGTGTTAAATTCAGTTTTGAGCCACAGGCATTCTCTCTAGTGACATTCTCAACTAAGCACTCTTCCAGAAGCATCTACAGCTCTTGGAGAACAAGTAGTGACTTTCTGGAGATGTGTGATCCAAAGCCACTGAGACAGGGTTGAAAACATAACTCAAAAAACTGTGAAGCGCAAGTCCATGCTCGGGTTTTAATCACTTGTGAAATAAATCCAGCAAACACCAGCATTGTCTCTTACATATACTGAAAGGTTTTAAAAAAAGTATAATTGCTTTTTTCATTGGAAAAAAAAAACAAAGGAAAAAAAAAATCCCTGCAAAGACAAAAGCATGTGTCTAGCTTCACACACACTGAATATTCCCTTTAAAGTCAGGGGGGCTAGGCAGATATTGAAAGATATGCATAAACAGCCTTCCTGAATGCTGTAAGGAAGGGGGGAAATGTCTTTACAAGACGAGGCTTCATATTCTAGGCAACAATATTCTCTTCGCTGATGTGCTCTTGATTTAGTGTTTGGATGGAGAACTGCGGTGGGAACCTCAATTGACGTCAGACGGTTTTAGATCATAGACCAGACAAGTGTCAGAGAATTACGAGAAATCGCGGATGCTCTTCTATCTATAGCTCTGCAGTCGCACTATCAGTCGTCTTTTCATCAGTTCAAATAGCGTGCCATGCCAGCTTTTTAAAAATTAGTTTTAGTTTAAGGATTTATGCTGCTTGTTAAGATCGGGTAAGAATATTGTAACTGCTTTTTTTGGTAGATCAGAGGTGGTATGAATAGAATTCTTTTTAAAAGAGATATAACATGCAGTGCAGAGTGGTGGTGGGTTCTATCTCCTGAAACTTTTTGCTACAGATCCTTTGAAAAGGCCTCCGGTGCTAACACTCATAACCTACCCACAAAATTGTGGGTCCCATAGCAAACCCGGTGCTCTCTGATGTGTGTGTTTTGTACTGCGCGAAATGAGTTGTGTGATGAGAGCTCGTTTTGATATTTTCTGATAGAATTAGTTGTTGTCATTGCAATGCAAACACCCTGCAGGAGACAAATGTTCCCTCTGTGCTGTCTGTGATTCCTGGTGTAATTTATCAGTTTATTCATGAACTATAACGAAATATAACTTCTGGAAGGAATGGCTAAGCTCTGGGTCTTCTCCTTCCCACCCCAGCTGCCCTCTGACTTTGGTCTCTTAGCTCCCTGACAAAAAAAAAAGACAAACCCACATCTTTTTGAACCCTGGCAGTGCTGCGGGGCCTGCGTTGGTGCAGGAGAGCAGGTTGTGTTTGGTAGGGTTTGTACTTTGTCAGCCACACTGCTGGGAGATGATTTCTGAGCCCATAGCTCTGTGTCAGGGTGTGATGGATGGGGCGGGAAGCTGGAGGATGCTTGTGATTCTCAGGCATGTGGGGTGGCAGGAGAGGTGGAAGGCACAGGTTTTGGTTTGTAAATCGGATCTTGGGAGCTCTGGTGCAGGAAAAAGATCGGTATGTGTGTGTGGATGTGCCAGGAACTGTTGCCCTGTTCAGCAGTGCTTCCACAGGGTAAAAGCACTGGGAGTGAACAAAGAGACAAGATTGCAAAGATACCCCATGAAAAGTCACTTTTTTGTCCACAGCCTGTCTTTGCGATTACTACAAGATAATAAAAGGCTGCCTCATCTGGGAATTCAGCGCATCTCCGTTCCCTACTCCCAACCGCGGTAATACATGTGGTGCACAGATCCTGCTGTAGTGGGGGACTCGACCCATCTTGCGCAGGGGCTCTTGGCACTAACAAGGACTTTTAGAGCTAAGGATTTTTTTTTTT
Organism: Vanellus vanellus; assembly: GCF_965231255.1. Lineage (NCBI taxonomy): Eukaryota > Metazoa > Chordata > Aves > Charadriiformes > Charadriidae > Vanellus > Vanellus vanellus. The sequence goes on along the minus strand of NC_138918.1, from coordinate 13,242,814 downwards.
TTTTTTTTAAAGGATGCTTATAACAGGGGACCCTCCTATGCTTTCAGGTTTTATACTTCCTCCATAAGACAAGGGAGGAGGAGCCTGTGCTTGGTGCTTTATAGAAAGCATCTTTTTACTTGCACCATCTGAAATAAACGAAGAAAAAAAAAATTCAAAGGAAATCGGGTAAAGGTGAGAAGTGATGAATTGTATTGGATTGTCTCCCGGCTCAGCTGCATTCTGCTGCTGAACCAGCCACATGTGATAGTGGTCCAATCCACCATCGATCCCACTTCTGCTGCTATTTATCGATTTGTGTGTTTGCTCCAGCCCTGTTGGGGCTGGGGGACGGGATCCGCATTCTGGACGGGTGGTCGTAGGGACAGGCACCGCTCCCAGGGCAGGCGCGTGAGGGGAGCTGCTGTCGGCAGCTTTCGTCTGAAGGCAGCGTTGCGCGATGATTGATTGCACTGCAAGCCCTGCTGTTCCATGCATGCGACATTCCTTGTCTTGCCAAGCTCTTGGTAGTTTTTTTTCCTCTTTTCACCCACCCCACAACAAGGCACTGATTAAAAACAAGAGAGTTCCCTGGCTGTCTGCTAAGGCATTTGGGTTTTTTGTTTCTTTTTGTCTCTTTTTGTCTTTTTTTTTTTTTTTTTTCCCCTTAATGGTCTGTAAGGCACAGTGGAAAGATGAAGAGGGAGAAATGAAAAGGAAAGCAGGTGCAAAAGTGCATTCTTTTGTTTCCCCCTCCCTCTCAAAATCCAAATTTCGTGGGGTTTGGTAAATTAAGATTTCTCCTGCTTTTCTCAGCTGGCACTTAGATCCAGCAGGGATGTATTTACAGGATGCCAACTGTGTCTGTGTACCAGCCAGATGTGGTGCAGTCCCCAAATCAGCAGCTTACCATGGTGCATTATATGGATGAAATAATTGTGTGCATAATGGGGAGTGCTCAGCGCGTGGAAGAGACGGGTGCATCTGTCTCTATCTATTTCTGTTCTCTGCAGGCTCTCTCTGCGCTTTGGCCTTACTGAGGTGACAAAAGCTCTATTTCTGTGTTTTTTTTTTTTTTTTTTTTTTTTTTTCCAGTTTCCGAGCATCAGTATCTTGAAGTATCAGTAGAGATTTAGGAGTGGCTTGGAGGTGTGTATCTGATCTATAGCACCAGTGGAATTGCAGCATGTAGACCTCCAGGACCAGATCAGCAGTTTCCCAAGAGGTTAAGGGGACTAAATCATTTTGCATCAACCAATCATCTTGACTAAGAAATACCAATGTAAACCATCTTGCCTAAAGGGAAATGGTCTCTGTTTTCTGGCTTTGTAAATACAAATATAAATTGTTTGGATAATTTGGGGGAATGGTGAGAGAAACAAAGAGGTGAATTTTACTTTTTTTTTTTTTCCTTCTTTATGGGGAAATGACGTGCTGAATTAGCAATATTTTATTATACTGAGTACAATGCAAAAGTTGCTCTTTTCTGGGCTGTGCAAGTCAGCAGCCAGACAGCCTGGAGTTGAGCTGTCTGGACATGGCTGCTAACGATCCTTCTGGTGCCTTGTGCTGGAGCAGCGAGAGGAATTCCTGCTTCTCTTGCTCCTTCCTTCTTGCTCCATTTATCCCAAGTTGTTTGTGTGTTGGGTTTTTTTGTTTGTTGTTGTATTTTGGCTGGTTTTTTTTTCTGTTTTGTTTTGGGTATTTTTTTTTCAAACTGAAATTATCAAAAGTGTTTGGAATTTTTTTTTTTTTTTGTCAGTCAAAAAATTGAATCAAACCATAGTGGGGAGGGTATACTGGAATGACATTTTTTTAGCATGTGAAAGAATGTGATGAGCCATTTTTCTTGAAAGGTGAGGTGTACAAGTGTAACCATGTTTTGTAAGAATAGAAATCATTGTGCTCTTTCTGGCAAAGGTCAGCAAAGTATGCAAGGTAAGGATAGCAAATCAAAAGGGTAATTTACTGGAAATAGTGAAACCCTGATTTAATGTGCCACAACAGCGAGAGCTGATACGGGCAAATAAAACAGGTAGAAGTCAAAATGCATTATCAGCCTCTCTGTCATCTTAACACCAGTCACTTTGGGCTTCGCAGAAAAGCTCCAGGTTATAGAAAATGAGCAAGTGGAAGTCAGTGAATAGATTTCGATTATTTGACATATTTAAATGTTGTGGTTTTGATTTGGGTGTTGTCATTTTTAAAGCCCTATTTATATTTTTAAAGCCCTTGTCTTTCATCACTACCTAAATAACAATTGTATTCATTAGGTGGTCCGATATCTTGTTCCCAATATGGAAATTTGGAGAGCCCTTTCAACCTGCATGCTGAAATGAAATCAGAACAGACTTCTCTGCTGGTTCTCTATCACAGATGAATGATCACTGGTCAGTGCTGGAATAATAAAGTAAATTAATTTTGGACATTGATTAACATCTTAATTCAGATGCTGGGATCCTTTTCTATCCAGGTTAGCCCATGAGGATTCGGTGAGATGAATTTCATAAGCTGACACCAAGAACAGGGGAATTGCAGTGTGCTGTTGCTTAAAGTGCTTTCCTTTTGGACTTGAATCACTTGGTCAGTAGCAGAATGAACTGTTTAGCCTTTAGTCTGTGCTATTAAATCCAAGACACTTAAAACAGAGTCAGAGGGCCCTTTGCTCATGACTTGCTTCATACATAAGGGTCTCCAACACCTCTTTCATGGGAGAAGAGGAAGGAGGGACCAAATTCCTTCAAGAATGAGAATTTAAGCATGGGAAGTCTCTGTAGGCAATTAATGTGATATAATGCTCTCATATGTAGGGGCAGGATCTGACCATTCCCTCCACATATTGATCTCTTTCCAGAAGCATCTCCCTTCAGGTATTTGAACAGTAAATACGTGTTCTGCCAGAGGGACTTGCTGCGGTATAATGTAATGTTCAGTGGGAGTCAACATGGACAGCCAGTGTTTATTATCTAAAATTTGCACGGCCTCAGTGGCTCAGAGAAAGGGTATTTTATTGGTGTGTATGAGAAACAGCAATATTTTTGTAATGCTTTTGTTAAGCAAGGTGATAATCTATGGTTTTGCTGCTCCTTGCACCCAACATAAGGGGGGAGTGGGGGGGGTGGGGAATGGTTTCTGCCCAGCCATTTGTGGAGCCTTTTTTTTTTTTTTTTTTTTTTTTTTTTATTCTGATCTACCTACAGAGCAGGTCTGGAATTTAAGGCAGCTCTTTAGACAGGAAGGTTAAGATTAGACTACATGAGAAAATATTTTGCGCATTTCACATTGATTTGTCTTAATTGCCTAAAATGCAAGTGAATCGCTATGGGTGGATGGAAGTGTGTACAAAGTCCCTGCAGAAGGCAGGGTCCCAAACACTTTGTGTTTCTACTGGGATGACACCAAATTAATCTTTCTTTGTGAAATGATTTATAAGGGCTTCTAGGTAGAATTGTCTACCTCATCACATTTTCAAACCTTGAATATGTAACCCTTTTAGCAGGGTCTTTAATGGGGCTATTATAGGTTGCAGACCAAAGAAGTTAGTGTCCTTAGAGGCATCTAGTCCAAGCTTTTGCTAAATCATTTTTATTTTGCAGAGGAGCTGACAGGCTCAGCAGAGGCACAACAGGTGATAAGGCACAACTTCCAGTGGATTTTTAGTTAGTGTGAGGGAAATGCTCTTTAACTACTGAGAACATCTGCTACGTTGCTTAGCTTGTGGCTCCGGAAGTCTTTGGTTAGCACTTCATTTTCAGGTACCTCTGTAATGCTATCTAGCACTGCAGAGCTATAGCAGAAGGTTCAGAGATAACATGCACATTACTCTCCTTTTCCTTCCTCTGCCTTTTCTTTTGTTGTATTTTCAAGGGGCTGAAATCAGCAGCTCTCCAATTGCCTACTTTACTTGTCAAGTCTGTTTTAGGAAAAAGTGTCTGTCTTTCCACAAAGTTATGAGGCATCATATTCACAATGGCATCTTCTTATTGTTTTTAAAACTGGAATTGAAGAGCTCTGTTACTGACAGGCATACAAAAATGCCAGTTAGAGCAATCCAATAGGGTCTGAGGCTGGTAGCAACTTTTAGCCTGTGCATCACTTGGAGCAGTAGCCTTCAATCACTTCTGCTAGCTGACAGATTGCTGTTCAGAAGGGACCTACTCTGATCTTGGTTCAGTGAAGGTCGTGCTGCTGATTCCTGATTTACAGAAGTGCAATTAGGACAAGAATCAGACCCAAAGAATTTCAAAGCCTCACAAGACAGCGTCCAGTTGAGTAAGGTGCCAGTTCTAGTTCTAGGCTACCCCCAGGCTTACGCAGTGGTGTTTCTGGACCACTACAGCTGTTAAAATGCTATAGTACAACAGAAAGTCCAGGTCAGATCATCACAGGTTAGGGGGTAGCCTTTTGTTCTGCATGAAGGAATTCACAACTGAATCAGGGTATGAACATGCAGTGTCTGTAGTTAGACTTTGGGAGAATGAGCGTATATGTCTCCACAGATACATGCAGGACATCTGGGAGTCCCTATGTAAATATTGTCCCGTCTATTCTTATTTTGAAGAAACAGCATTTTGCCTTACAGAGATATGTGTAAGGAAAATTTGGTCAAGCAGCCTGTCTTGTCAGAAGACACTCTTCATCTCCCACCCCAACCCAATTTCGATTCCTGTCTCTACCCAGGTTCTCAGTAAATGTCTTAGTCACAGCCAAGTGACTGCAGTCCGAGAAGGCAGGTAGCAAAATGGGAAAGGCTCTTCTGTAAAGAAAAGCATGTCAGAATAAGCTGCTTGTTGCAAATTCCTTCGAAAACACCCCAACTGTAACAGAAACAAATATCATATTGGCAATACCATAATGTTTGCGTTCACACACCAGCTGTTACTCTTTCCCACAGGGTCTTGTTTTTAAAAGGTTGGTGAAGGACATTTTTTATTAAGCAACAGATCTAGTCTTATTTCCTGTATTGGCTCTGTCTAATTTTCCTTTGGGACTTTGTATTTTTCTTTATTTTTGTGGTATAAGTACTAACGTATAGCGGATTGTCTTTCCAGAATGTTTTTGACAGGCTGACAATAAAGTGTGGTACACCCTGTAATTTAAAGCAATGCATACTTCTATTATGGATTATTGGATTATCAGCTTGTGGGTTTTTAAACATTATGTATGACTGTGTGCTGGAGTAATTGGCACACTAAATTTATGAATGATTGTTAATGAATAAACTTCGCTTTCTGAAACTGAAATAGCAAAGCTATTCCTGGACCAGAAAGGCTGGTAGATTCTTGGCCTGTAATAAATTGAACACATAGCACAAAGCGCGATAAAAAAGAAAAATATTGCTTAGAGTCAGTTCTGAGCAGGAATTACTGATTTTTTTTTTTTTTTTTTTTTTTTTTCTTGTTTGGAAAATGATGGTGGTATATAAACCAATTTGGTTTCAACGTCTCCCTGTAACTGAATTAGAGCATTTTCGAATGTTCTTAAATGCTAATTTCAGGAAAACTAGACCTCCAGAAATACCTTTTGTATACAATATGACACAATCACATACAGCATGTATGTACATGCGCATGTATATAACAGTATAAAAATTTACATTAGAACCTGAAGGGGCTGGTTTACCGAGGTTTTGAATGCCCAGGACTTTAATTGATGTGCTGAGGATCTGTAAGTGCTCACATGTGTCATGTAATGCATAAGTGTGCATCATAGAACAGGATCAACAAGACAAGTATGTATCAATTTCACTTGTTTGGGCAGTTCAAAGGAGAGCTGGACAGATGCTTTAACACCAGGGTCATAGGAAACTCAAGCCTGGAAATGCTTTTTAAAAAAAAAAAAAATTTACTTTCCTTTTGCCTTCTAGCTTATTTATGGACAGAATTTATGTGTTGTTTAATCTTGTTTTTTATCTCTGTGCTTCAACATTGTTTAATTAAAGAGTTTATTGCACATATGTATGCTTCCTTTTAGCCCACTCCACTTTATTGTGGAGTACTGCTATATGCTTGTGACTAAATAAGATGAGAAAGGATGGCTTTGGAGTATTGTGCATTGCTTTTCAGATATTGGTGATTTTAGTTATTTCTGGAATGTCTGTCTTGGTTTCTCCTAACAGACAAACATTAAATGTTTTGCGTTCCTGTTATAATCTTGCTCTCTGATTTTCTGTGGAATTAGAGAAAAAGTGGTGATATCCTAAATTTTGTGCCTGAAAGGACTTCAGTGTATAAAAGGAAAGAGACTGGTAGCTAGAAAAGTCTGCCCAGTATCAGCAGGTTTGCTACTGTAGTTCAGAAAATAAGTATTACACCAGTGAGATATGTGTAAATAATGTCTCTTCTCTCATGTTAAACTATAAGATGAGACTTTGTTAAAATATGGAAATGCAGAAGAAAGAGCCACGCAACTGAAATGAAGTCTAAGACTGATAAGCAAGTTCAGGTCATGAAAGAAGGGTGGTTTTTTTTTCCCAATTGCACGTATTTGGCATCTATCACTTGCTACAGCAAAATGCAAATACAGAAGAGCTTCTACCTTCCAGTATTTTTTTTCCCCATCTAATAAAAACACTGCAAGGAGAGATGGACCAGAAACAATTTTTAAGACCAAAACTGTTCTTTCTCCTATCTTAGCCTTAATGAGAAAATGAACACATTTAAAGCAGAGTCAAAATACACATAGTCGATAATGGATATGGTAGCAAAAAGCTCCCCACATCCCCTTTGGGTTTCATTTGGATTCTAAAAGGGAAGGATATTGAAAAGAACATGAAAGAAAAAAGTTGGGAACAAAGGTGATTATTTCTTTGCTTTCAGTGACTTTAGACATAGCAAGCTGAGGAGATAGGTAGGGTGAGCCCTCCTTGGAAAGGAGTCCTACGATTTCTCGAGATAACATAGCTAAGCAGTGAAAGCATCCCACGGAACTCACCTTAACCTGCAATCTGAGGATGGGGAGGGGGCGAGGTGGGAATATTTACCCCGGCAAATTCAAGTGCAGCATTCCCAGCCGCCACTAGTTGTCACTTTGCAACCAGCCGGGGTCGGTGTTTTCAGCACTGCGGTTAGCTAGATTGCGGTGCTAATTAAACGGAGTAACTCCCAAAGCCGCGGAAAGTCCCGAGCCCGGGGTTGTGCGATAGCCGGTCTCGGGGAATCAAGAGGAGGCGAGAAGGCAGCTCGACAAAGGCGGAACACCGCTGTCCTAAGGCTGAGGCTCTGTCTAGGGGCTGTGCCCTGAGCTTGGGGTGGGCACGACAGTCCAGCCCGGCAGCGCCCAGTGCGTGCACACTCCTCCCGTAAAGCGGAGCCTTACCTGAAGAAAACGATCGTCTCCCACACGTAGACTCCGAGCGCGTTGACGTTGCACATTTTTCCAGTTCTTGCTGTTGTTTTCTTTTTTTTTTTTTTTTTGTACTCCGTGAGGGGTGGGCTGGTGGGGTTGGCCAATAAAGTAACCCGGCACTTGGGGGGAATCTGTAGGGGAAGCGAGCGGCCCCTCCCGAGGCAGGCTGGGCAGGGGGAATGCCGGGGTGGGGGTGGGGGGGGCTTCGGTCAGCACCCTGGACAGTAGCAGGAAGGGCGGCTCCGGTCAGCACCCTGGGCAGCGTCTGGCGGGCTCCCCGGTCAGCACCCTGGACAGCGGCGGTGCGCGGCGCTCCGCGGGCGCTTGCCGCGCTGCCGGCGGCTCCGCTCCGGCGCTGCCTTGGCTCGTCCCTCCTCTCCGCCTGTGCCCCCGCCACCGCCACTGCAGTGGTGCTCGGGGCCGGAGGACCAGGTTTCCCGCACAGAAATCTCCCTTCAGCCGGATCTCGCTCCGGACATCAGGCTGGCGAAAGGGGGAGAAGCAGGGGGTGTAGGTTTGCCATCAGGGTGGTGGGGGTAGGCTTGGAGGGGGGGGACACACGACCCTCAACAACCCAGGGCTTTAATCTCCGATGCTAGCCAGGGTGTCTTCTAATTACATCCACAGGAATTTGTCAGTGTGGAGCCGTGCTGCAGTCCCTCTTGTGTCGCTTTCCTGCCCGCCGTTTGGCTGCTGTTGATTCCTGCTTCCTGGGCTATTTTCCTCCCGAATAAGTTATTGCTGCCGTAGGGAAGGTGTCCCATTGCTCAGGGCTAGAGCGGAGGGGAGCGAAGGGGAAGTTTCTTGGGAAGCACTCCCATTGTGCTCAGAAAGAAAGTGGCTCAGTGTCCTCCTAACGCATCTCATTTCCCCTCTGCCCCCTCTCTCCTGCTAGGACTCGTCAGATCTTGGGAGTTTCTTGCTGCATTAATTTACTAAACTAAAAAAAAAAAAAAAAAGGGAGGGGGTAGTGGAGAAGAGGGAAAGCAAAGGGGTGGGGGTAACTCAGCCTCTCCACCATCCCAAGGCCCTCCTCTTAGCTGTGCTCATTGGTCTCGGGGCTGAAAAAACTACTCTAGGACGTGGTTGGATAAACGCATGTTGTTCAGCAGAAGCTGTTAACCTCTAAAGTGCTGATACGTTTTGGTTTATTTCAATTTTTTTAATCTGAATCCCTGTCTTTTTAAGAAGTCTCTGAAATCGTCTCCCTTGACAGGGCAAGCATAACGTGCCTTAAGTCTCCATCTCGTGGAAGATCTGCATGGCTAGCAGTTGCTATGTGTTGCTGTTGGCTTTTAAGGAACATCTCTGTTGTTGGTTGTGAGGTTTTTGTGGTGATTTTTTTTTTCCTTTTCTCTTTGCTTTATTTGATTATTTTTTTGCCTTTTGTATTTGGTTTTGCAAAGAGGTTTGGCAAACACCAGAGCCATCAGGTAAGGAGCATTTAGCGGTTTCTTATCACAGCTCCAGCACCCTGGGCTCCGGCTGTGCTCGCAGGGTGCTGAGTGTGGTGGTTGGGGCGGGGAGGAATGGGCTCCTTAGTCGCTTTGTCAGCGTGTCACTCTGCTCGGCTTCTCATCAACTTCTGAGAATTGAAATTAAAACTTAAGTCTCCTAAATAATCTAAGATTTCTTTCTTCTCTCTAGTCCTACTGTAATGGGATTTTTCTTCTTGAAGTTCTGTTTTGCTTACTTGTCCTTTGCTTTGCAAAACTCCCCATGGAAAAGAGTCACTTTTCTCTCCTTTTTAGCTGTTTTTAATCTGCTTAAAGACTCGTCCCATCCCATATTAGGAGGGTGGAGGTGAAATGGACTGCTTGCTCCACCACTCCTGTAGCCCCCCCCCCCCCCCCCCCCCCCCCCCGGCTAGGAAATAACCAAGTTTTTCTTGTCACTTTGGGCTGTATCTCAAAGGACCTTACTGCCATACTAAAAGTCACCTGATGTTTTTGATCTCCTGTTTTTACTTGTTTTAAAGCAGTATGTTTACTTAGCTAAGCAGACAGAAATATCCTTTGGGTTGTCATTCAAAAGAAAAGGGAAGAAAGACCTGCTTTGTTTCTAGCCATTGATACAGGAGTTTAATCTAATTTGCTCCAGCTACTGTATCTCAATGTCTAGCTACATTAATAATGAGCTCTGCTTTCAACTCATGGAGATTCCTGAGGATGCGATTCCATGCACTGTTCCCTGCTTGCTGGCTCCTCGCTGTACTTTCTCTCCTGATATTTATCCCCTCATGGATGTGCCTCTGTCATTGTGCTTTTCCAGCCCCCAGTGTGTTGACAGATCAGAGGAGGGGCTCCAAACTGGGACTGTTAACAGGATCTGCGAAGCAGGAGAGAAATAGTGTTTCCCTGCATTTTTACTGGGAAGCAGGACAAAGAGCAGGAGGCAGAATCATCTTTTGGCATCTGTGGGTTAAATCTAGAGGCTACTGAGCCTTCTGGTCCCTTAGAAATGGGCTCTGTAAAAGAGACAACGGTATAATGTGATTTCTCCCTTGGTTGTAAGTTTGATCTTCTTTATACCAAAGGAATCCGGACTAGTCTCCTTTTGTCCCCACTTGCTCTCCTTGCACTACCTTAGATGAGGGGAGCAGGGTGACTGTGCATAAGATCAAGAAAGCAGAGGAATCTCTGTGTGTATATAACACAAAGAAGCTTCACAGTTATTCCTGTCGAAGGATCTCAAAACTGCTTTTCCCAGGGAAAGAACTTATCTGCTTTGCTGCCATCTATCCTGTTGATGACGGTGACTTGAATGATTTGTGTGGGCCCAAGGACTCTTCTGCTGGTATTCAAACATTTCTTCTTACTGGAGAGAAAAATAGGAGTATTATTTGCCATGGCATTTGGGGAAACAGAGGGAAAACTAGGTTGCAATAGATGTTTGGAGCCGGTCTAGGCATCAAGAGGATTTAGATCAGGGAGTGAAATAAAAAAGAAATGTAAATTTAAGGGATGTGAGTTTTTAGTTTTGCATGTTTTATCAGGAGGACCCTAACGGTGCCTGCACCTTCTTCATTATGTGTTTTGCTGTGATTGGAAAAGGAACATATTCTGGATAAAACTTTCCTTGTTGGTGTGTGGGCATGTTTTTTTTTTTTTTTGTTTGGTTGGGTTTTTTTGTTGTCGTTGGGTAGTTTGGGGTTGGTTGTTTTTGTGGGGTGTTTTTGTCTGTTTTTGGCTAGGGATCTCTGCCCCTAGACAGTATGTTCTTGTATCTCCTCCTGGTGCCAAGGCAGTTGTTGCTTGCTTGCCTTGGTGCAGTGCATGCTGCTGGTATATATCAGACCTTGGTCAGAGTGGCTCCAGTTCCATGGAGTTCCCATCTTCTGACTTAATCCAGATAATTCAAGAAACAGCCAACCAACCCCCACTGAAACCCATCTATAGGGACACCCATAGTGAAGTTACCCACATTGGTTCTATACAGTGCTTGATTTTTAGTTTCCTTTTGCTATCCAACAAGCTAAGGGCAGATAAACTGCAAATCAGGTCTGGAGATCTAATAAGGTCTGGGAGTCAATTTTATCACCGTTACTGTAAGTAACCCTTGTCACCAAGTACCACTTGGCAGGACTCCCTGGATCTGTCCTGACTTGCTCTTAGATTGGGGTTTTAGCTCTCTGCTTGGTTTTGCTGCAGTGTTTTGTGAATTTTGGTAGGGTTTACTTGCCAGGTCTCTTATTTTTTCAAGATAAGTCCAAATAGTTTTGAAAAGCATTTGCCTTTCTCTGGTGGCACTTGTACAAATGACAAAGTTGAAGAAAACTTATCATGATGCCAAATGAGGTTCTTAAAATTAGAATTACCTGCTGTGTATTCACCTTGTTGTTGTTTTTATTAGTTTGTTTCAAAATGGATGAATCTTGTAAAAACTCGCTGTAGGTGAAGTTGTTTGGGAAGCTTCTGTGTCACTTTTCTAGGCTGTGAGTGGTGGATTCTGTTCAACATAAGACACCACAAAGATGGTTATTGCAGGGTAACTGCTGGAGTAGGATAAAATGTCTTCTCATTTAAGAGGTCAGTATTTACATCTAAACTTTCAGGAGCAGGTTAATATTTTAAATGTTGCAGCTGATAGTGAAGTGTCACCAGCGCAATAACCCACAGATGGGACCGAATTCTGAGCAGTACTAGGCTTACTTTGTTGGAAAGGAAGTTGCTGGGGATGCAGGATTTGGGCTGATGACACTCGTTCTACAACAGAGGACTAGATCTGTCTTATCATAATAATCTCATTACTGTCTTCACTGCAGGTGAACTTGATTTTTATCCTTCCTTATGGTGATTCAAACCTTTCAGTTAGCCCTGATGGCTGAGGACTCTGTAATGACTTAGTCCAGCCAGTGCAGCTGGTGCTTTTCCTGTTTTTCTCCGCTTGTTCTTAGTATTTTAGATAGACAACTGTGGGTTTTTTTTTTTTGTTTTGTTTTGTTTTTTTTTTTAACTCCCAGACATCACTGGCTTCTGATGTTTTCTGTATGAGATCTTAATCTTCGGTGATATCGCGGCTGGCTATTCTACAAATGCTGATTTCCAGAAACAGGATATGACTGTAAACAAGGACAGGCCATTAGGTGGCTGGTGCGATGAGATGCAGCTGTGGAGGGAGATGAGGCAGGGATATCTCCTCTTCTCCTCTCCCAAAAGCTCAGTCACTGCGTCTGAGGCTTTCCAAATTTTATTCTTCATAGAGTGGCAGGTGATAAATACCAAAGAACAGTTTAGTGATGTTTGTTTATTAATTACCAGGTAAAGGCTGGATCTGACCAAGAACAGAGTTACTGAAATGCACCTATAACCATAAGTTTCTGTTTCAATGTTTTCTCTTGATTCCTCGTACAGTAGGAGCAGATCAGGCCTTTTGGTAGGAAGGATCAAATCGGGCTTCTCAGGGAATGCAACGGGAGCCATGGGCAACTTACTGCTTAAAAAAAAAAAGGCATGATGCTTTTAATTTCTCTTTAGCACTCAACTGAAATTTGGGGACACTTGCAGAAAAGGATGTGCATGAGGAGTAATATATACTCAGATGTTGTATCCGTTAGTAGGTACAAGTCTTTTGTGGCTGAAAAAAATCTACTTTCTAAATATGCCCTTTTCTTTCTTCATTCCTTTTCTAGTTATGAGAGTCAGGGGATATCTGCTTCTCCAGTTTCCTTCATGTGGTTCCTCCCTGATCCTTTCCCTTTGAAGAATGCAAATGAATTTTTTTCTCTTCTCTGAAGAAAATGAATCTTTCACTGTTCCTGGTACTCTGTGAGTTCGTTTTCTTTTTGACAGTTGATAGTATCACTTAAAGACAAGGGGAACCAAGAAGGCCTTGGAAATCACTCTGTGCTAAGAATTAACCTGAAGCCTCATTCACAACTGCAAGTTGATTTCATTCTTGATCTGTTTTTTCATCTCTTGGTTTTATAGCAGGTAGAGCCCGTTTTAATTTCTTTTGCTTGCCTTTTTGAAATTAAAATTCTGATAATAAATTCATATATGGGGGTAAAGTCCTTCAAGCTGAACATGCACACATGCTGCCTTCCTTCTCCAAATAAATTACAGGATTTTCAATGAAGAAGTGGCTAGCATAGCAGTAAAGTACACTCAGTGTATCTTGGGAATACTAAATCCATTATTGTCAGTTTGCTCTTTGGAGAATGGCTAATGAGGAAACAGCGCCCCAAGAACTTGGATTGTGCTTCCCAAGACAGAGATTCAAATTGCTACAGCAGCACTACTTGCCTTTTGACACTGAACAAATGAAAAATAAATTTTAAATTAAAATTAAGTTCAGGGAATCTTACAAAGGATTCCATAAAATAAATTGTTATGCAGTTAACTTCCATGCGTAGTAAGCTATTTCTGTGCAAGGTGGTTCAGCTAAATACAATTTTCTTAAAAACTTAAGCACCTGGGACACTTTTATCTTTTAATAATTGCTGGTAAAATAACACCATAAAATGTTCCTGTAGTGTTTTGTAAAGTGTTTAGTCAAGTTTCTTACTGAAAAGATATACAGGTGAAAGAGAATTCACTGGAACTAATGTAAAGGTTCATCTTATCCGTATTTCTAAAAATAGGTTTAAAATTGAATTCTGGTGAAAAGTTTGATAAATTCCAGGGGCCAGACAACTGTCTATCAACTATTTTATTTTTCTTCTTTTTTTAAAAGCTGGAATAAAACTTACCTTGATACTTTGATGAGCCAGGGAAGGTTTTTACAGCCATGCACATCCACCCACTCACACAAGGTGTGTTGTTGCTACACACGATATTTGTGTTCTCATAAATATCTATAATAGTCAAGTAGAAATGTCCCGTACAGAATTGCTGAGGCCTCCATATCCTCCTCCTTCCCGACAGGCTGTGCAGGTACTAATTTGAAGTGCCCACGTGGTGTATCTACGTTTACTGTCCTTTTTCTACCAGTGCACATAAACTTTCCCTTAACGTAAGGGCATACGTACACTGTATGCTGAATGTCTTAAATATGAAGATTCCTACTCTCCATCGTTCTCTGTAAAAAGAGCAGTTACGTAGCTTGTCCTTGACCTTCACACTCCCGGGCAATATATTTCTCGACAAGTAGATTAGGGGTTGTATTGATTTCTCATCACTGGAGGCACAGCCCCCGTGAGTCCAGTGATATCCAATCTGTGATCGTAGACTCTTTGGAAGTGGTGTGAAGCACTGTGCTAGCATGACTTCATGACAGACTACAAGTTTGCAGAAGGTCAGGTGAAGTGCCTGCTGAGTGCAGTATTCCGGTCTTCTTGACCTGGATGTGCGTTTGCCTCCTGTGTCAGGTACATGAATCAGGTTCAGGCAGTAAGCCCTGAAGAAGAGGAAATAAAGAAGAATGAATGGTCATTTTCCCCCTAGCAGTGCTGATTTATTAATAAATTTCCATGTCTTATATGTCATGTAATGACACTTGACTTGAGCTGTGAGTAGTCTTGCTGCATATCATAGGCTTGTCACTGTTATAATTTATGTAGTGTTATGTAGTAAGAAAGCAGCATGGACCTGGTAGCCCTAAGGAAAATACACTGCTACTTCCATTAGAAGCTTGATCTGCAGGTCATAAGTTAATTATTTTCTGACATGTACAGAATAATTACCAGGCAATCCCAGAGAAGCCAGAACTATTATTTCTTTCAAAGATCTTGGCCACTAAAACTTTTTTGGTTACACTACCACATGAATAAAAAAATAATCCAGAGTTGCTTTTACAGCTGGCCTTGCCAGAATTTTCCAGGTGCTGAATGTCACACATTTATTGGAAATATTACTTTAGCTTTTGGTTTTGTGAAGTCCATTCCTCCTGACTTAGCAGCTCTCAAGTGTTATGGGAAATAAATTTTTCTACCCTGTGCCTTGCCTGTAAATGGAAGAAACCATCTATTTATTTTGAGGTAAGCAGGCACGAGGTTTTGTGAGATGCTTACACAGAGGTAGAAGCATACAAGGCAGACCCAAAGCTATTCACATCACCTTTTTCTTTCCTGTTATTGTGGATTAAAAAAAAAAAAAAAAACAAAAACAACAACAAAAGCTATGAGAAAGAGGGAAACAAATACGTTGCATACTTTCATTGCTTCATTTGTCTTGTGAATTCAATAGAGTGGTGTCTCCTACACACGAGAAATGGAACCCTTTAGAGGAAAATTTTGACTGCAAGCAGCAGACTCAGAAAGCAAATCAGGAGAAGATAGCCAGCGATGCTGAAGTGGCCCTTCAGTGTCCATGTGTTTAGACACTGAAACATCCTCTTACATGCCCCAATTCACTCGTAGGACCAAGTAGCATAATTTATCTTTTGGAGTGAAAGAAACAAACTGCAGCCTTTTTTTTTTTTTTTTTTTTTTTTTTTTTAGGCTTTTGGCAATGGTAATATTTGCATGTCAGAGATCTAAAGGATAAAAAGCAGCCCTGTAGGAACCTTCTTCTTTTAATGAATAAAAAAGGTCTGATCCTCCATCCACTTTAATGAAGCTTTTTGAAGGGAGGTATGGAACTGCTCTTGCTAATGATATCTGTTTCCAATGCACTGGAAAGTGCTGATAATAGGGTAGGTTTTCACGTTGCATTAGCAGAAGAAAGGGCTTTTCACCCATCTGAGATGCCTTCAGGTTTGATAGCACTGCTGAGATGTAATGTATCAGTAGGGACCTCTCTCTGGTAGAATGTATTTCTTGCTTCAGTGTCACTGTCCTTTTGAATTGTCTAAGTTAGTGGATGCACTTTGAGGTTATTTTACTCATGAGTAGTGGCATCTCAGGCTACTTCATTGCCATCCAAAGCAGTCATTCACTAGTGAGGTAAGCAGTGATTTTGAGACACCATTAGGCAAAAGACTTATTACCCAGCTGTATTTTATGTTATTGTTCAAAGCTGTGGCCTTGTGGATTTGCAGAAATTTACTTGAGCATCGCTGCCTTGAGCTACTTGTCTGGTCTTCATAAAAACAACTTGCTCTTACATCTGCTAGGCAGAGAGCTAACAGAGCACTTCTGCCCTAGGTTTACTGATAACAGTTTCTAGAAATCCTACTGGAGGTGACTGGTGCCATTTGAAAAGATCAGCTGGGTTGTGTGCAAGTTGAGATGCCTACCTCACCTAAACCCCTTGCCTCAGGTGCAGTATCTCATGCCTCAGGTGAAAGACAGAGAACACGGATTGCTAACGCATTTGCCAAGGAGCTTGTTAGTGCCTTGGGCTATATACTTTGCAGCTTGCCTTTTTAAACCCTATGACAGGTACAAGCCATCTTTCATGCCACCTCTTAGTCTACTGTCTACCCGGGCCTTGGGCAACATTTTCCCCACAGAGAGGTGGTGAAGCTTGTTCAGTGTGCTCCGTTTTCCACATTTTGTGTGATACTATTGATTCACCAGTTGGAGAAGAGTATCAGACAGTCTGGACTACTCATTGGATTCAGCAGAGGGAATTTGGCATAGTCATCTTTGACTTGTCCTCTGCCAAATCTGAATGGAGGGAAAGCCTCTCCTTGATGCAAGCTTGTACATTCTCTACTTGATCATAGCACTTGATGATGCTCCTTCTTGAAATGACTGCCACCATTCATGAATGGAATTTCCTGACTTTCCTAAGATACTAAAGATTAATGACCTTTCTCTTGCTCAGTGAGTATTCCGAAAGGCATATTTTGGAGAAGGACACTGAATCTCCTACGTCACGATTCTTTTTACCTTGACTCCAAGATTGTTTTTTTTCTACCAGAATCAGAATATTTAAATAATGGCAGGTTCTAATGATTCTCAAGGCAGATAGCTTCTGTGTCTGCAGTTCCGCTAACGCAAAGGCACTACGGTGCTACTGGTTACCAGTTTTGTGGTATTCTGTTGCTGCCTTTACCTGCTGCGTGCCTGGCAAAGATGAAAGTCGCAAAGCCTTTGCAAACTCCTGCTAAGCATCAGTGGCCTGTATTTATTAAAAGGAATGGAAGCGTAAAACCTGGGATGTAAACAGAATGGATTTTTGGGGGTAAAAATATGCTATCTCTGATATTTTTATTTTTTTTTTCCCCCCAAGCATCAATACAATTCTTTATGGTAAAAAATTGGAGTGTTATCGTGCATTTCCTTTGGATAAGTCAGAGAAAAGAAATTGCAACCTATTCAAGATGTTGCACCATGCCAGCATTTTTCTTTTATATAGCTTTCCCTCCCCAAGAAAATAGTTCCCTACCAAGGCGATTGAATGGGACAAAAATGATTTATGTAGTCTGCGCAGAGAGAAAAGGCTTTGTTAGGTTTCAGGGAAGACATAGAACACTGAGGGTGAGAAACAGCTTGGCTGAGACATGGGGAATCACAATCCTCTCATTAAATCTCCATGCCTATGACCAGACGTGGCCTCACTTTGCATTTGCTGCTTGATTACTGAATCTATGAAGCTGTCATTTGGAAACAAAAGGCAGTAAATCAAATCAACGGGCATTTTCAATGGGAGCCGAAGAAGCTTGTGACGTTATATTCTCCTTTGGCTCATTCTCTGAATGTAGCAGATGCTAAAACCTGTCCATGCACGCTTCTGCTTGCACACAGAAGTGTAAATATAACTCAAATTTTTAACTCTTTACCTATTGTGTCATGGCCCAGGAGATACTCCTCTCCATGAAAAGAAATCTCCCCCTCCCCACCCAGATAACCTATCTATGGGAAAATCAACCCCTTCAACTGGTGGAGAATTGGAGAATTTTACCTCAGCAGCGCTGCTTTTTTTTTTTCTTTTTTTTTTTCATTTTTTCAAATTGCTTAAACCATCTTGGACTATGATAGGGAGAGTAAAGCAGGGAGTAGTGCTGGTTTGAAACAGCCCAATTCAGTATTACAGAGAAACAACTGTGGTGACTATCATCTGACTTCTATGTGGGAAAAAATATTGGAGATATTTCTGATGTTGCACTCTGTATTCATATTAGTTGAAGTGGAAAAACTCTGTCAAAGAGCCAGAACTTAAAGCTCTCAATTTAATTCAGTACTTATTGTGTAAACAGTAACTATTCTAATGCACTTTTCTTGGCATTTGAGAGCTGGTTGAATTCGTGAAGGAATAACCAAAATATTATTTTTTTTATAAATATATATATATACATGCACAAATAATATAATATATTTGAGTGTGTGTATATATAAGTATACAGTAACACCTGCATGGGCTTTCTGGATAGAAAATACAAACTGAAACTATAACGTCTTTTGTCTTTCTGACATGTGTTGTGGAAAACCCAGCATAACATCATAGCTTGCAAACCCTTGGTAGCATGGTGTGTAACCCATATATATCACCACACTACATGTAGCGTGATATGTAACCAAGAGAGCAATTGTGTTTGTAGAAACATTCCTATAGGTTTGGTAGAAACTTCTACCTCTAACTGTACACCAAAAACGAGCAGACCTTTCTTCCTTTCCAGAAAGGTATTTTGTTGAACCTCCAAGCTATCCACTGGAGTCTCTCCCAGGGAAAGTACTTGCAAATCTGAGCTGTGTCGTGTGTCCCACCTCGAGGATATGCATATTCATTCCCAGAGATATTCAAGAACTTCCCAAGCCTCTTTCTCCCACATAAAAGTGTCATCCTTCTCTTCAGAAGACCTTTATCACTCCTAGACTTCTAAATTAGAAAACACTCCTGTTCTAAAGTCTGTGGCTGCTATATTGCAGCTGCCCTACTTGTTGAATTCCTCTGGACAACTTCTGGGATAAAGAACTGACATTCAGATTTGAACCACTTTATGGCTTCCAGAGGTGAGCTGCCACAGTGCTTACCTTATCTTCATCCCACATGCAGATAGTATTCAGATCATGGAGATGGGCTGCTTCTCACTTAACTGATGTTCCTGGCAAATCTAGGGAATCCTAGAAAAGTCTCTTGCAAGTCTCAGCATTCCAGAAAGTCCCAGAAGTCTTGAATATGGCATGTTAAAAATGGTGCAGGAATGACTACATCTGGATGTGTCTTTGCTGTCCTAAGAATGTGCCCAAGAGGTTGTCTAATTACAACTGAGTAGAAATTTGTGAGAACTTTTATGAGGCTATGGGAACCAAGGCTTTCCAGTGGCTCGTAACTTGGCTGAAATGGGACAGATCTCCCTGGGAAGTTCAAGAAGCACACCCCCAAGCTCTACTGAATCTAAATCTTCATTCAGAATTGCAGGGAACAGGTTAGTGCATAGATAAATTACACAGAGGGATGCTTTTTTAGCATTGGTAAAACAACATGTTTTCCTCAAAAAGTCCACACTATTTTGGTGGAAAGCTAAGGAAAAGTGCAGTATAAAAAACGTCATAACAGCAGAAGGCGGTCAAAGTAATAAACAAATGAAACAGGGTGTTACAATGGGCTTCAGGCAGTCTGAAGTACAGGCTCTGCTCCTGGCACTGGGTAATATGATGTATTGTCTTGTAAATTCCAGTTAAGACTACATCAGCTACCTACAGAGGGTGTGTCTATGCTCCTGTATAAAACCTGAGACCTCTGGGACCTTGACTGTTAAACAGTTTGTTGGCCCAATAAAACAGCTCACGTGGCAGAGCTGTATATTAGAAATCGATACAGCTGCACTTTCCTTGTCTTAGCAGAAGAGGGGAAAGCTCATGGGACTGATTAAGTTCTCTCTGCTGAAAAAGCTGCTGCATCCCGAAAAGTTTTAAAAATATGCCATGTGGGTACAGGTAGTTCTGCATTTAATTCAGATTTTATAAGAGGCCTGTTGTACATGAAATAAACGCATCTTGATTATAAATAGCTTATTCACTGTAAACATGTATCTTGTTTCATAGATTTTAAATCTCATGATAATACTGTTTTTTAACTACTATGATGAGCTGTCACAGTGACTTGTCATTAACCAGATTTTCCTGGCGGTGTTGCGAGTGTCTAAATTCAGTTATCCTTTTACCACCACAGCCCCAGAAATAATCATTTACTTATGGAGTGTTTCAATAAACCACATAATGTTCGTGCTCCTTTTCACTTGGCATGACAGACTCAAAATTGTTTTGCTTTCTGTCCAAAGTCCTCAATGACACCACGTGGTCAGACTCTCCCCTGGGGCTGGTGCTTTTAAGACTGAGAATCTCAACTGTCTCTCAATTGTTCTCTGGGGAAGTACAAGTGATGTGGGTGTGGAGCATATCTGACTGATTACCAAATTTGTATGTGGCCGAAGATTTTGGTGGTGAATTGGGGTTTTTAATAGGGACCAGAACTTCTTGTTCTTCTGGACTTGTGGCACCTCTGGACACTACTGTTAACAAGGAGTCAGAGTAAGGACTTGAAGCTTGGTTGTGGTGGTGCATGGGTTTTAGCGTGGTGGTACGTGCGCTGCTGATGGCAGTATGGGTACTTTCCGCCAGCCCTTATGATACTGAATGCAGGTGACATGTGTCTGATGAGTCAGGTTTGTCCCTAAGTGCCCCTTAAGAATCCAGGGCTAAAATATCACAGAGGACCTAGCTGGGAAGGGAAATTGAGCTGCCTCAGGACCAACTTTCTTGGGTGTTTCTTTCCTGTTCCAAGAACCAAACTGGAAGGATCATGCAAATGGAATGCATGTGCACCCCTACACTTGCATGTCTATATGCTCTAACATTTTATGTGTGTGTTTCTCACTGAGCAACTCCCCCCCCCCCCCCCCAAAAAAAAAAAAAAAGAAATGAAGAGAAAGAAAGTATGTTGACTTATGCTGCCCAGTAAATTACTTAGGTGAAACTTTGAAACTTTACACATGACTTGTTCAATTCCCAATTACCATTTCCAGCAGAAGGAAGGAGAAAAGGGGAACCTGCCCTGTTGGTAAGCTGGGAGTTAATAATCAGTTTAATTCACAATCTCCTGCTCTTCAAAGGAGTTGCTAATAAGTGTTTGTCTTCTCTTTCCCTCCCACTCCTTTCCCCTAGGAGCTAGTGAGAGACACAGATAGCACTGATAACAGAGCAAAATTGTAAAGGAGAGAAGAATCCCCAGTGGAAACTCTTTAATCTGCCTCTGGAAAGGGCAATTTGTGTTAATAGGACAAAACTGTAACGTTTAATATTAATTACAGGGATTTTGGGGAGGAGCATGTGAAGGATGGAGGCAGAGAATAGACTGGAGGGAGGAGAGATCTGATTGCAACAGTCTCTTGCTGCAGTAGGAAACGGAGCAGCCAGATGAGCCCTGTCTCTTTGGTCAGCGAAGGGAAGTCTATCCAGACCTCGTACCAGTCAAATTCTGGCAGCAGAGAAGCTTCATGTGTTGCAGACAGACCCAGTTTCTCTGTGTATTCCTGATGGGGATGTCAGAGATTGTTGAGTTCAGACAGTAAATAATAAGGTGTGTAAAAGATGAGGAAAAGTATGTGGATTGGATTGCATAGCATGGAAGTCCCTGTCTCAACACATACAACCCTAGCACATCGGAAGCACTGCAGTGAGTCCAGCTTCAGCCTAGACTTCTGTCTTAAACAGGTGTCAGTCATGGATGTCAAGGCAGGGGAGTATGGAGAGGGCAAGAAATTCAAGGTGTGCTGCCTGAAATCTCCCACAGGATTTCTGGAGAAATGTGTGTTGAGCCAAAGGATGTAAAGCAGAAATCCCAGTGATCCCAGTGCTCAGAAAGATATCCACTGTTGTCCCTTGGCTGCTATTGTTGTGCTGCTTCCCACTGCTTACTGCTGCTTTTCGTTTGCGTCAGGACACTGAATCGGGAGGCATCAATTTGCAGCTACTGCTCCTTCTCTTTGTGGTCATGTTTATTCTATGTCCATGCCCTTTGCCTGTTTGAATTCTTCCAAAAATCCTGACTGCATTTAGGCCCAGTTCCCATACAGACACACTGAGGTGGACTTAATTACTATCAACCATTCAAGCCTTTGCATGACAGTTGAAGATTTTTCTCAGGTTGTGGTCAATAGGTGACGTTCAATCAGTAAGCACTGGGCCAAGATGGGCAGACAGAACCTCACTGACCTCTAGTCGAGAGAAGGAAAGGTGGAAGGAAGAGGCTCAGCTGGCTTGTCCAGGTAACCAAACACCCAGGGAACCTGACATTGCACACTAACTGCCTCTAGATGTTCAAACACATGTAAATGGTGGGAACAAAACTAGGTTTAACAGTGCACATGCAGTTTAGGCTACCTAGATGCAGCTACATTGCCATGTCCTTCTGAGTGGAAACAGCCTTCTTCAGCACATTACTACCTCAGGGTTTCAATGGGCTGTTAGATAATGTTAGCCAAACACCCTGGAAGTGGCTGCCTTCCAACACTCATGGCTTTCAATTCTGATCTGAATGTGGGGCAGTGAGGGGAGGGGGAAACACTCTGGTCCAACATATTCAATACCCTGGAGTCTCTCCTTTGAGTTTGGATCCCTTGGTGGCATCCGCTCATGCCTACCATGTTTCTGCTTCAGTGCAAACGTGCTCTTCTTTGATATAGCTTATCCCATGGTAAAAAGGGAGAAGAGTTGGTTGGTTTTTTTTAAATTTGTAAGCTAATACAACACGCTTGTAAAGAGACCTGATATTTGGTTCTAAGGCCAATCTATGTGGCTGGTGGGCCCGATGTCAAGCAAAGGGACGGTGCGGGCAGCTGAGCTGGGCACACATCACAGGCACAGAGCAAAGGGGAAGGAATGTGTCTGAGTAGCAGTAACTTGTCTCATGCTCATCTCTCGCACGCTTGAATTGACGCAGCCCTATCAGTTTCAGCTCTTGCTTCTGCTCCTCATGTGAACACTGCATTTAGTTCCCATTTCTTTTCTCCAAAGCGTGATAAAATGATGATAGGAGATTTAATTTCCAGAAAGGGACAGCCAGGTAGGCAGCAGGATGCCAGCTGTTGGGTAGATTAATGTGGGAAGGTTTCCTATCAGACGTTTAGAGTCTCTATTACAGATAAGCAATTTTTCTTTAAAAAAAATAAAAATACATATAAATGCCCTTTTGCTGAAGAAGCATCTTGGTGATGTTCCATTATAAGCAGGATGAACGTAAGCTGGATTTCATCTGACCTTTAAATTACCTCCGTTTTATCAGTTCCATTTTTATCAGCAGCTCTTTAGAGAATGAGCCCCTACCTGGAATTAATAGATCTGACACAGACCCGTGAGTAGCCCAGCCAGAGTGCCTTTTTCCAGAAGAGATCATGTCTAGAGCAGAGGAGCGCAGTGGCATGTAAGAAGGTTGTTTAGCAGGGTTGGGTTTGCCCTGATTTTGCCTGTATTTCTTATAGAAGGAAGTTCATCACAGGCAAACAGTGACAGAAGCATAAAATCCCAATTCTTTCTTCTCTGTACTGCAGTCCTGTGGGGGTAGAAGATAGACTATATCTCCTTAGCATCCAAGAATGAAAAAAATAAACAACCAAACAACTTCCTAAATTCTGGAGGTAGAAATCAAATAACTAGGTGTGTGAAGAGGTTGGATCTGGGGATTGGTAGGGAATGATACTGGAGGTTTTTGTTTTCTGTAACGCCTGGTGCTGATCGATTTCTTTTACACCTTACCAAGGCTGACTTCTGCAATAAAGGTGGTTGGACGTGGGAAGAAAGGTGAGCAGCCAAGTGTAGCCCCTGCAGTGAAGTGGTTTCCTGGAGAGCAGAATGAGGGGTTCAGGGGCTCTCATCCTCTCAAGCCTCAATCTACCTCTTGTTGGCACCATTTCTGGGGCGAAAACAACCCCCAGGAAACACTGAGGCTTTGCCACTGCCCTCATACAGCAGTTCAGATCCAAGCCATGGTCATAAATTTTTAATTTCACAGAGAGATTGTGTCCAGGGGAAGAAATGATGCAGGGGAACTTGCAAGGACCAAGCCTGCTTGCCGGGCCGCAGTGGAGCTCGGGATACATTCCATGCTTATGTCAGTGCTAATTTTCAGTGGTCTCTCATAAGGGGCAGCTCTTGGGATCTGTATGGTACGAAAAGGATATGAGAGGCTGGCACGGGATTCCAGCAGAAAGTTTTTTCATATTTAGTTGAATGCTTTTCCTGACTGACCTTTTGTTGTGTGATTAATGACTGGTGCATGCATGGAGGGATGGCTTTTGTTGTCTAGACTCCGATTTGTCATATTGGTTCCTGGCAGCCCCATCTATGTAAAAGTTAATTTTTTAAAAATTGTACTATTAGAAAACTCCAGAGTGAACTATGGTCATAATGCCACGTGTTTTCTTTCACAGTCATTTTTAGATTGATTTATGTATTTATATAGCAGGATGTCACTTCTCTGGTTGTTCCTCCCACCTTGATCACCTTAGGGATGCTTTGAAGAACACTACTTCTACATTTGGTGAAGAAGATGGAGTTTTATAATGGAGAAATATCCTGTTGATGGTAGTTAATCTCCTTGTTTAAAAAAGAATAGACCTATTTCATCTAATTTAATGATAAATTGCAATGAATTCATCAGGGAAGGAGGGTTTATTAATAGAGAGGATAATAAATGGGCTGCAGAGAGATATGAGAAAATAGTTTTGTCAAATGAGGGGCTTAAGGGAAAAAATGCAGAGCGTGAAGTCAGAACTGAAATCTTCAGAATCATTGTTATCTCTCTGTACCTCACACATCACCACAAGGACCTTCTCTCCTTGTTTCAGATTTGCTGGTTTATACTGTAAATGATCAAAGAAGAGAAATACCGAGGGATTCCCTGTATGCTCTTCACGTCAGTGGACATGTCTCCAAATCCAGAACAGGAATAAAAATATTCTGAGAATATTTTAACTGAAACCATCTATGAATTTAGGTTGAATTTATGGAACTTTTTTCTGAAAAAACTTCCAACTATAAGTTGAAAAATATAAAATACTTGATTTTTCATATGGAAAATGGAATCTGTAATTCCAGTGTCTGGTATCCACTTCGTAGAGACAGCGCAGGCTAAGTCATCCCTGTAGTGATTTCCCTCCAGTACCGTGAAGTGGGATTCTTCTTAGATTCAGGCTCATAGTAACGTGTCAAGTTTGACGTCTGTCCCTGCAAATGCTCATTAAATTTGCTGGGGGCAAAAACTGGAGGTGAGCTTTTCACAAAGTCACTGATAAAGTCTTTGTTGTTAGGAAATTTTGCTTAGGTGTGAAGATGGAGTTCTTATTTCTTCGTGTGGAGGGGAAAAAAGAATCTGCATTTCCTCTTTTCTGGCAGGGCTTTTATTGAACAAGGGACAGGCAGAAGCTGTTAATCTTTTGCAAACATCTACCCCTTCCAGTCTTTTGCTTCTCTCAGGGGAGACTGGGATGGAACGTTTTTCCCGTAGGCCACTTGAAAGATTTCATTTGGCAGATAAATGAGGTGCTTTAAAGTTTTGTCTTGGTGAATAAAATGCTAAGATTTGTGTGCTGTCTTTTTCCTGTTTGGGCCAGCAGCTAAACCAGTTCACCAGCACTGGTCTGCTTTCCAAGCCCCAGTACTGGTTCTGAATGGGTAGGCTGGTAGTAGCCCAGCATTTCTGTCTGCCACACTTGTGAACTGATGAGTGATCCTCCTGGTGCTAGTTAACAAACAGTTATTAATCAGGCTTGATTTTCATCTCCTTTGACAGAAGGAAAAGGTTGGGAGGTGCAGTACTCTGCCACTCTTTCCCTCAGAGGAGGGGAGAAGATGGGTCAGGGAGAGGCATCACCTGCTGCTGTGTGGGAAAGCTACCGGTATGTGTGATGCTAGTTAAGGAAACATAGATTAGAAGAGGGGAGGGAGAGGGAAAATCCCTCTATTAACGAACTCATTAGTGCTGGGAAAAGTCAAACCAAATTGCTCTTCAGAAAAGCACAGTCTAGCTGGATTTATTATTCTCTGTAATTAAGGCCAAAACAGGATGGAATGCAGTACAAGCAGGGGTTGAGAGAGGAAAAAGTGGTCTATTCAAAGCTTAATTACTCAAATCGAGAAGTGGCATTTGCACCAAAGAGGGAATAACATCACGATGCTGTTACCTCACCTAAAGAGCCTGTGCTCTGCTTGCAGGCTGCCTGTAGATCAGAAACACTGCGAGGGAGAAGGTTTGAAAGGATTTAAGCACGACAGATGGGAGGTAGGGCGCCTGGCTGTGTCTGTACGCTGACACTTAGGCTGCTCCTGGACCTACACTGGTGAGGTGCATATCCATCTTCATTGAGTCATACGGACCTAGCAGCAACACTAGCTCTGGGAACCGGTTACGGGCTGGCAGAGGTCAGAGTTGGACATTCTCAAAGAGCGCTTTGTGTGGCAGTGATGCCAAGCCTCAGCCGCAGCTAGTTGGGTATCATGCGGCTTCCAAGGGAGGTTCTTCCCTCTGTTGGACTCGAGTCGAGTGCTTAGTGCCCTGGTACGGAGCGGCAGGGAGGGGAGCAGAGCCTCCCGTAGCAGGGAACCTGCATTTGGGCTTCATTTGCCTGAGCTGAGGAATCTGGGCTGAGCTGTCAACAAAGTCATCCTTTGCAGAAACTGATTCAGAAGAGAGAAAAAAGAAGAAAAAAAAAAAAAAAAAAAAAAAAAAGGGTTCCTCAGGGAAAACTGCCATTTAGTCGCGTGCCCAGGAGAGCCTCTGAAGAGACTGCACTAGTTGCAAAAGCTTTTGTCTCTGCTTCTTCAAACACAGCCGCTTGGAGGTTTTCTTTGAAAGAGGCTGTTTGGTGTGTTTCTTTCAAGCGGCAGGAGCTGTGTGTTTGAGCCGCAGGTGGCCTGCTTGGAGTCTGAGCGGAGTGTGTTTGTAGGAGCTGGGTGATTTGAAACTCCCTGAAGTAGAGAGGAAACATCAGAGATATTTAAGGTTTATCTGTGCCAGGATGTGGCCCCGACTTCGAAACCACGGTGCAAATTTAAACTGCTTTCGTCAAAGAAGTATAAGCCTCTCTGTGAAATCACAGCTGGCTTTAAAAGGGAATTGTTTTTTTTTTAATGTAAGTTATTGATCACAGTATAATCGGCTTAGTTTAGTTTCAGTCTTCTTGAGTTTAGCAGTCTCTGTTTAAAATATATTTAAAGCAAATAAGGTAATAAAACTTAAGCTGTTATCATCGCTTTTCTCTTACACCTCCCATCGGTATGTACTTGTACCATTCATCTTGCAAATCTAGCTCGCGCTGTCCTTCTGTGGAAATTTCTAACCATGCCTTACACATTTACTTCCCCGTGAGGCCTCAGCGCGATGGCCAGCTATGGGTACTGCCATTTGAAAGCCCTGCGAGCTCTCCCGGTGTGTTAGAACACCAGTGGCTGTCCTGAGAGTAGTTTGAAATCCCCTGCAGAGCTCTGGCCCTTTCCCTTCCTTGGCTGATCCTACAGCAGTTGTTTTGAGCCAGAGAAAGCTCCAGCTACGAAATGCTTATCTCCAACAGTATCAGAAATGGATGTTTGTGGGAGAGTTGGAAGAACAGGGTAGGGGTTTCCAGCAGTTTACACCTCAGCAGCTGCTTAAACCAGGCATAATATTTTTGTCTTGATGGGCCTTTTTTTTTTTCCCCTGTACTTTTCCATCTGTTTTCTGAATCCTGGTAAGCATTTGGCATCCTGAACCTCCCGTGGCAAGCAGTTTCATGCCTTCTACGATGGCATGACTGGCTGGGTAGATGACAGGAGAGCAGTGGATGTTGTCTACATTGACTTCAGCAAGGCTTTTGACACTGTCTCCTATGCCATCCTCATAGGTAAGCCCAGGAAGTGTGGGTTAGACGAGTGCACAGTGAAGTGGATTGAGAACTGGCTGAATGACAGAGGTCAGAAGGTTGTGATCAGCGGCGCCGAGTCTAGTTGGAGGTGTGTAACTTGCGGTGTTCCCCAGGGGTCAGTACTGGGTCTGGTCTTGTTCGACATATTCATCAATGACTTGGATGAGGGACAGAGTGTACTCTCAGCAAATTTGTTGATGACACAAAACTGGGAGGGGTGGCTGACACACCAGAAGGCTGTGCTGCCATACAGAGAGACCTGGACAGGCTGGAGAGTTGGGCAGAGAGAAACCTTATGAAATTCAACAAGGGCAAGTGTAGGGTACTGCACCTGGGGAGGAATAACCCCCTGCGTCAGTACAGGTTGGGGGCTGACCTGCTGGAGAGCAGCTCTGTGGAAAGGGACCTGGGAGTCCTGGTGGACAACAGGATGACCACGAGGCAGCAATGTGCCCTGGTGGCCAAGAAAGCCAATCGCATCCTGGGGTGCATCAAGAAGAGTGTGGCCAGCAGGTCGAGGGAGGTTATCCTCCCCTTCTACTCTGCCCTGGTGAGGCCACATCTGGAGTACTGTGTTCAGTTCAAAAAACATGGAACTACTGGAGAAAGTCTAATGGAGGGCTACAAAGATGATTAGGGGATTAGAACATCTCTCTTATGAGGAAAGGCTGAGATACCTGGGTCTGTTTAGCCTGGAGAAGAGAAGACAAGACTGAGAGGACATCTCGTCAATGCTTATAAATATCTAAAGGGTGGGTGTCAAGAAGATGGGGATGGACTCTCTTCAGCTGTGCCAGTAACAGGACAAGAGGTAACAGGCACAAACTGGAACACAGGAAATTCTATCTGAACATAAGGGAAAAGCTTCTTTACTTTGAGGGTGACAGAGCACTGGAACAGGTTGCCCAGAGAGGTTATGGAGTCTCCTTCTCTGGAGACATTCAAAACCCACCTGGACACCATCCTCTGCAACTTGTTCTAGATGAACCTGCTTTGGCAGGGGGGTTGTACTAGGTGATCTCCAGATGTCCCTTCCAACCCCTACCATTCTGTGATTAACAAAGCGCTGTGCAAAGCTTCTCCTCTGATGTACTTTGAACCTGCTGCTTACTAGTCCATTTGATGCCACTTTATGTGCTGGGAAGATGGTGAACTATTTCCCTCTTTACGTTGCTCAATATTATAGATTTCATACTCCTGCTCAGCTGACCCTTTTCTGCTCTTGAGTGCTAGGCTGCTTAGGTATTTCTTGTGCAGAAGCTCAGGGGACTTGTTAAGACTGCAGGAAGTGGGGTGGAAAAAGGGCTTGACCAAAGCCAGCGTATACGATGCTGTAGAGGCTGGCTGGGAGTTTTATCCTCTTAAGTTTCCTTCTATTCTTGGGCCCCCTCAGCAGGAGGCAGCTGCTGTCCAAGCTGCAGAGAGCCCATGTGGCAGTAACCAACCCTGATGCAGTAGTCGGAAGGAATAGGGATAACTTGTATCCAGATGTCACATTGATCTGCATGGAGGGGAGGGAAGGGAATGTCTCCATTCAGCGAGATGAATAGAGTTCACTCCCAACTCGTTACAGCTTGGTTTCCCATGAAGTGCCAGACACACGTATGCACTCATTCAATCACTCACTTGTGTGAGATGCCTGGAAAGGAGCAAAGTCCTCATGCTGGTCTCCCTGGCCATGTGACCTGATATGACACTCTCACTAAGGCTTGTGGGCCTTTATGGGTAACATAAATATCCATAAGGCTACACAATTAGCTCTGTGTCTTTCACTCGTACAGCTCCTGTTGCTGTCACAGATGAGCGCCTTCCAGAGTATCTCACAGTGGCATCTGACACAGCACTTCTCATTACTCACGTTGTTTAGAGGACCCCCACGGGGGCTTGGAGCCTGCGGCTGAGAGAGTGGCGGGTACAACTAGAGGTACAGCAATGTTTGGCAGAAGTTATCTTTTTTTTAAACAGTATTTTTCCAGGGTGGGGAATATGCTTGTAGTGTAGAAGGCATAGTCTTCTACCTCGCTTGTTCAGGAGCATCAAGCCTCCCATAGCCCAGCTTTTGACAGCTCCATGTGATGGAATTGCTCCTCATAGAGGTAAAGAAACATTATGGTGGCAGGTATCAACTTCAACGGAGATGTTGGTATGCAGCTGGGCTCCCTCAGTGCTACTGAAATACCAGATTTCCTTAGCTGATAAATGCTAGAATTTGTAGCAAAATTCCACCGAGGAGAATGACGCAGCTTCAAACTGATTGACAAAAGCCCTGCTTAGCCAAGCAATATATGTAACAGGTGAATAAAATAGTTCATAAACCCTATTGCTCTTTCTAGTGAAGTTGGCTTCCTGGTATCGCATTCACCGAACCTGACTGCGTGAAGCAGTACATACAGCTCAGTGCTGCTTCTACTGCATGTTGTGCTTGCAAGCACCGGCCTGGCTCCATAGAAGTGAATGTGGAGGAAGTTGTTCTGTCAGGTCAACAGTTGAAACTGCTGTAGGTATGGCCTACCAGCAGGACTAGTAAGAAGCGAGTCGTTTACAGATTTTTTTTTGTGTATACCTCATTACAGTCTTCTCCCAAACTTACAACTCTGAGGTGGAATAGGAGTGTGCATATGGAAGAGAGGTTTGGTGAAATTTCCCATGGTAACCTTGCTGAACTCCCATGTTTGAAGGCATGCTTTTCCCACCATGATTGAGAGCACACTCATGGAATCTGAGTACCCAGACGCTTTTATAGAGGTTTTGGGACACTGTCTGCTCTGTGGTTTGTTTTTTTCTTTATCATCCTAGATCTACAGTGTTTGACTTCACAAGCAACAGAGTCTTAACAAATGAATTGAGAGCACTCTTCTTTGCTGCTGTTACCCCGTTGGATACCTGTTCTTGGTATGGTTTTGGGGTGCATAATATCCCTCATAACTTTAAAACAGGGATGTAGGTTGTTGACCTGACAGCTTCTCACTGATATGTTCCCCTTTTGTCCACGGCAAAAGAGTTTCCACCAAAGATTTGATGCTGCCTCTGACACACCACCAACACTGGATGTTCTTATTGGCTTTATTTCCCTGTCTTAGTTGCATATGTAGAAACCTGGCTTGGCCACAGATGGTTCCTTCTTTTGCTCCTCCTTTCTCCTCTGGAGGAAAGAAGAGGTTACGTTTGAGCCAGAACCATCTTGTAGGCCCGAGATGAGCCCCAGAGATGATGCTGTTAATGTGCAGGCTGCAGGTAAATCAGCAACATGCAGTCCCATACTTTGTTGCTCTCTTTTCAGTTGTTTCTGAAGTGTGTGAATTCTGTGTTTGAGGCTCAGTCCTGCACAGAAACAGGACAGCTGCTTCACCCTTCAGTGTCCTCTGAGATGGTGTCAATGCTGCATACATTCCCCTATGGTGCTGTTTCTCTGGATATGTCTGTGCTGCAGCATAGACAGCTTTAAATTGATTTACTTGGATCTTCATAGCTGTCAGGTATTTTGCAGCAGGTTGGTGCTGGTCTCCATGTTGCTGCATGAACAGGATTGCTGCATGCCAGACTGGGTGTTTTGGTGCATTTTGGCATCCCTCTGCCCTGTGACAGGTGATGGGACTGTAGCACAGATTCGCTGCCAGAGTACAAGCCTTGTGGGAGACAGAACTGTGCAGATATTACCTGAGCCCTTGTGGTCTACGTAGCTACTACGGGTAACGGTAGCAATGAAGACCTCTCGGACAACATGAAGAGGTATACCAGGGTGCTTTCAGAGTTGCCCTGCACATGTTTGAAACTGTCCCTCAGACGTGTTTAACCCTCTGGTGTGTAGGACAGAAAAGGTTGTACCTGCAGCCTGACGGTTGCCCATGATCAAGTATGTCACACTCAAGGACACTTCTGTGGAACAGTCTCCGTGCTAACCAGGTGGTGCTGGGGGGCAGAAAGTGTCTTACTTTGCATGTCCCTGGTACGTCCAGGCTTGAGAGATGGGAACCCTTCTCTAGTGCATTGCTGAACACTAGCGTTAGTCCAGCAGCTTGAGCTTGAAGTTCAGTCCTCTTCTTTCTCAGGGTGTCTTGTAACTCAGCTAATGTTTAAGCAAGCAAAAGCTTTCTGTCTCTACCTCTCAGCCATTTAACGTTAAGAGGACTTGGTGAGATCTCATTTGCATGGTGGTGGATGCATCCTTCTCTTTGGAGACGTGTCTGTGCCTCAGGGAGCTGCCGGGCAGGAGCTTTGGCAGGGTGGGCTGCTGCATGGTGGAACTCACCTGGCTCTTTGCAGAGGCACTGCTGCAGGGCTTGGGTGCTGCACTAGCACATATGTCCTCCTGTGTGGTCCCAGGAGAATCCTGCAGCTGCCTCCAGCCTCGCCGTGTCCTTCCTCTCCATCCTTGACTTAATGCAAAACTCCTATTTCTAATTAATTTTGCTTTCCAAAGTCATCTCTCTCTGCAGCACTGAGCTGTTTCCAGAGACACTCCAAGAGCACAATGAGGGGGAAGGGAGACAAATTTCTTGTAGAGTTAAAGATAGCTATTATCAATAAGTATTCCAGCCTCTGGGGATGTGCCTGAACTGATGGAAGCACTGTTTATATTGGTGCAGTTCCCGTGTAACGCTTGAAAATTCATGGGAGAGAAATGCAGAAATTGTCTTTCTTCTCTAGGAAAGCAGAGCATGACTCTGTCCTTTCTTATATTTCCTTCAGGGAAAACAGGGTTCAGGCTTGATTTATACAAAAAGGAAGAAAAGAAGACCAGTGCAATACGAATGAGGCTAAAGTCCTCATGTTATGAGATGGTTGCACAAACTAGTGGTGCAGAGGATAAAATAAATTGGGTACCGAACTTCTGTAGAGCCGAACGTCTATAGAGCAACTGTAACTTTTGCTCTTGCACCTACTGGGCCAAGCATCCGGAGATGACACATCGCAGCAGTAAAGGGAGTTGTCCACCTTCTGGAGAGCACAGGTCGTGCAGCTCAAGGCAGCAAGCCAGAAGTGAGAGAGAGTGAACCAACACCTGGAGCCTTGCAGGGGTACAGGCCAGGCTGCCGCGCAGCCACCCTGCAAAGGAATCGTAAGGGCCAGAGGGGGACAGTGGGCGATTTATAGTAAGGACGTGGTACTGTAGGGGGGGAGAAGGTGGTTGAGTTCTGAAAGTTTTGTTTTTTCTGTAGGATCAGCTATACCTCATCTTCTTTGGCTGCCAGAGGCAGGGCCCCGAGTTAGAAACTTCTGCCAGACACTGTGTGACAGTTATCATTTTCCAATCAAGTTCCTACGGCAGCCCATCTGAGGCTGTAAGCACAGATTCTCTTCAGTCTCCATTCGCATATGGGCCGTTACCTTGTACTTCTGGGAATTCAATAGCTAGATAAGTGGTTTTTGGGGGAGGGGGATACTTGTGTATGTAACTAAAGTAGAGATGAAATGGGTGCGTAGAGTTAAATCATGACAACCTAAAGAATGAATTTAGTTTTTAAAATTTGCAGAGTTAAGCACTCTTTTTAAACTGTATTTAACGTACATAACTGTCACAATATGCCCTTAAATTTGACACAGATCCCCAGATTGTTTGCAAACTGTTGCCTTTGACCAGGTCTTGTGCTATTCATTATTCTTGGTATTTGAATGGCCATTTAAAGTCCTTGGTATCATTAGTGAATCTGGACTGGAAGAAATCCAGACTAAATTATGTCTGGACTATTGTGAAGATAGTGAAAGGAATTAGGCTTTTCAGATGGCTTCATGCTAGCAATGCTTCTGAAACTATCTTTCTGTTTGTGCATTTGTGAGCTCTTTACTCTATGGGACTCTACGGGGAGAAAAAAACCCAACCAAACAACACAACCCCCCCCAAATATTTCTATGCACGTTTGTGGATGCTGTTCAACAGCACAATATATTTAGACAAGTCTCTGCTCTTATTGTTTGTGAATGTTCCTTTTCTTTTTTCTTTTTTTCTTTTTCTTGAACCTTTAATTCCAAGGGTCGCTTGCAACACATACTAAAAGCTCCTTCCCTGCTCTGTTGCAGTGGAAACAGACTCATTAATGGACTCATTAATAATCTCCAGCCGGACACTACCCAGGGAGATATATGTGCTCTGAGTTAACATGTCTGTGGCTACCCCTGCCAAGTGGACATCTATTATTTTCTCACCTCAGCCCCAGAAATGGCTCCCCTGACAGAGGCACTTTGCTATACCACAGTACCCAGAGATTGCTGAATATTCATTATAGGACTACCGAAAGTGCTTTGCCAGCATATGGTATTGGAGCCAAGATGTTTTATTACCTCCTGCCTTTTGCTTTCTTCAGAGAAAACGGTGTGGCTTCTGTCGTCACTTCAGTTAACTTTCTCATCTGGGCTCCTTCACTTGTGCTTTGCTTTGAGAAGGGGAACAGAGGGAAAACCTCTAATTTAGCCGTGGTGCTTTCGTTCCATGAAAGTAAAATTTACAGCCCTGTTAGTCTGTTGGAAGATTGATTAAAGACGACAAGCCTTTGAACTTTGTTTCAAACAAGAGGTGGTTGTAATAACTGTAATCTTCTGCTATATATTTCCCCATGTGAGGGAGGGAGGAACTCCATTTACCTTTCTGTCACAGGGAAAACGAGGGATGTAGGTGGCCTGCATTCAAACAGCAGCAGCCACAGAATCCTAAACTTGTATGTGGCCATTTTGTGTTGCTTCTTACTGAGACTTAAAAGTAGCCCACATTGCTTCATGGGCTTCTAGCCTGATTAAGGGTGAGGAGTAGAAATGACCCTACAAGTATGTTGCAGGATCACGGTCTATGAACTCCATCTTCCAGGTGAAGTCAATATTAATTCCCTGGTATTTCCCATGCCATCATGTTTGTAAGAATGTCAAAGTGGCTATAGAGAGACAGTCTGCAGGTCTGTCCATGCAGGGTATTGTCTGTGATCAACAGTCAACAATAGATAAATACATACATATATATTTTATTTATATGTAATGTATGAAACTGGTTATATACGTAGTGAGCTTTCATCTGGTCTGTAGAAGCAAATGCCAAATCCTTGTGGCCAAACAGCTGTGTACTCTTACAGGGTTATGCAAACTTACAAAATTCCACCTTTGACAAAAGATTCTTATATTCATTGTCATTGGAAGAAAAGAAAAAAAAAAAAAAGAAAAATCTGAAATGCACCTTTGATCATTATGTAATTAATTCAGAATTTATCTTTACGGTTGTGCTTTAAAAAGCAGTTTTTTCTTACAACCCCCCTGCCTGTAGTTTGAGACATTTAGGTTCAATCCTTTCCTCTGGGTGAATGGGTTCTGTCGTGGTTTAGGCTTTTTAGGCTTTAATTTTTTCACAGAGGACTTCAATACCAACGAGGTTGTAGGCAGGGTTTTCATGTGTGTGAACGAAGGCAAGAACTCCTGCTTCAGCAGTTGTACTTCATGTAAAATACTTCAATATTCAGCAAGGGAAAGAGCATGTCTCTACCCTGTGTAGGGCGGTCCTGCATATCCGGGGCAGCCCAGATACCACGTCTGGTGAGCGAGACCCCTGGGGAATTTGCGGCTTCCTTGGTGGTTTGACGCGTTCTTCAGAAATGTGAATTCAAATACCATTAGGTAGATGAGGGAACTGAATCCCAGTCTTTTGCCTGCAGTCTCGGACATGAAAGAAGACAGCGTTGTCATCTTATTGTCTGACGTATGCACTCTTTAATGTATATGGCTCAAATCACTGATAACCTGATAGGCTGTGTCCACTGTTGTGTTACTTCTTTGTCTTTCATTAATTCTTTTTAAATTCAAGGGTGCGCCAAATGAATTTGGTATTTGCGGTTGTTGAGATTCCGAGAAGTATTTAACTGTATGCAATTGTTAAGGCTCTGTTGCATTGATCAAGGCATTTTTCACCGACTGCATGATGAGATTTGACTTTCTACTTTTCCTTGTTCTGCAATTGATATTTTCCCTCCTCAAAAGGAATTTAGATTAACAATAAACATGGGAATGGAATAACAAATATGTCTCATTTCTTGGATACTCTGCAGAGATCCCTTCATGCAAGATTTTACGTGCAAGCAGCACAGGCAGGAAGATGTACACAGAAAATAGTACCAGTGGTGGTAGTTATGTGGAGCTATTCTGTTTCATACTAGTTTAGATTGGGGATCTCTATTCAAACTCTCTTGACATTGCTGTTAAGATGTTAATTCAGAACAATTATGCCATATTTTACTCTCTGTAGATCCTAGAGTCAAACTTCTTCCATTGATAAAACCAACCATGTCCCCTAGTTCTCAGCTCAGTAGATGTTTTCATAGTTGGAAATGAAATTGTCTAGGTTTTTAAAGTACATTTTCCTCTCACTTAAAAACTGCCTAACAGGTTGTTTATGGAAAATCTGTTCCAGCTATAGAAGCAGAACAGAATAAGCTAGCTGTGTGTCTGGCTATAGGCATCAGAAAATCCAGTTAAAGAACTGGATTTTCTAGGTATTTATTCAATGTTTGCCTTTGCTATATTTAGCCACACTTTGCAAAATAATAGGTTCGTGTACTCTCTCTGCCAACAATATTAATATTTCAACATTGCATAGCTAAAATAGACTCCTTTATTTGTTTCAGTATTAATTCTTTGTATGCAGGTAAATACTGTCCTTAGCTTTGTAGTGCTCTGTTGAGTGCCCGTATTTTGGCTTGGTTCAGGTTTCATCTCAGCTGAGTTGGTCAGTGGAGGGGATTTATGTGTTTGCTTTGCAATCATAGGCGCATCGCAATCACACCTTGGTTTCCAAGCAAACTAGAGACTTGTCAAGTGGACAACATGATAGTTCTCCTAAACTCAGATGGAGGAAGTATAACTGGAATAGACAGTGACCAAGGTTGCATTTAACTTGGTCTTCAGAGGAAATTTGCATGGTATTTATGCACCCGTGATGATGAAAAAAAATATACTAAGATTACTTTCCTTGCCTGTAGTTCAGCTGGGCATTTTGCTGTGTAATCCTGTGATGTGTGGGTGTGCTGAGTAGTTCTTTTAATGACTTCTGGTAGAATGAAAATTTCCCAGGATACCCCAGAGCTCTTTGTAAAGCAGTTAAACGTACATGCTAAATCCCACAGATGTGCATAAAGCAAGGCTGCGAAAGGGCTATCCCAGGGCATGATCTGCAAGATAATGGCACTTTCCTTGACTCCTGCGAAACATCAATTATATCATTCTACTTGCTTTATCCTTACTCACTGTGGTGCCAACCACCGAGCTTCTGCACCTATATTTTCTCAACTTAGTGGTGCCCCCTTTCCCTTCCAATTCAATCAGATTGATCCGATGGTTTTGAAGTCTTTTCCATGTCAGGTTTCTGTGTGTTGCTCAGATATGTCAAGTCCATCCCCTACAAGGCAGGCTCATTAAACTGAAGGCTCAAAGCGGTGCAGCAGCTCCGAGTAGCAGCGGAGCTTGGGAAATTAAGGGTTCCTGCCTTATTCAAACTTGGGAGCAAGATTAAGTTAGACATAGTGTATTCTACTGAAGCTCTGCCTATCAGTCATTAGTGGTGGCATGGAAGGTAGAGCTTACAGAGCAGCCAGAGGCATTTGCAAGCTCAGTCGGTAGTTGATTTTACTTGTACATTGGGAGATGGATGCTGGAGATCTGCATTTATTGCCTCCTTCCACAATGGATTCAGGTTATTTACCTTGTTAATTCTTTTTAAGGAAAAAATTCTTCCATTTCCTTTGATGCAAGAAGCTACCAGTGAAGAGTTCTCTGTGTATTAAAAGGTTATTTCTAGTTCCCTGATATTCCTGCCCATGTTCAGTGCACGTCAGTAAAGGCCGGGACACGGGCTGATGTCACGAGAATAGAAGCAGCTGCAGCCCCACGTTTAGGCAGGTTTGGCTCCCAGCAGCACTACATGGGTCTCCTGTGTGAAGCAAGATGCAGGTGAAAGTACAAATGTCGTCTTTGTTACTAGACCAGACTGAATGTGGGAATGGGCATGACTGATAAAAGTGGATAAGCCATTCTGTCAAAAAGAAAGACTGTCTCTGGACTTCGTGGGGTCAGGTGATGGGAAATTTAGTCCTATTTCAAGTTTCCATTTTAGACGCTTTCCAGCATTGGAAATTTACTGCCATTGTGTGACTCTTAAATTCCAAAATAATTTAGAACTACCTTTGAGATCAAGATGTTCTTAGATGTTCTTTTTTTTTTTTTGCCTGGGACAAAAATATTTAACTTTTGAAGGAGCAATGCCAAGCTTGTACCTTTTATGAGTCAGTATATTTTCAGCTAAATCACAACAGCTATGCTACCTTTTTTTTTTTTTTTTTTATCTTATTCCAAATACAGGATTTTTCCTTCAAAAAGAATTTTTGAATAAAAGCCATTTCCCTTTATCAGTAAGGAATTAAGCCACTGTGGGGATCCTTTGATTTCTTCAGTGTACTAAAGGTAGGGCACATTAATTTCATGGTTTGTTTGGTATTTCAGAGGCAGTGAACACCAGTGGTTAGATTGGCTGATACTGAATCAGAAATCACGACATATTGTGTAGCTTTTGTCAAATCCTTTAAGTAGTCTTTTACCTTATTAACACTTTCTGAATAGGATATTATTTATAGCCTACTTGAAAATGGGGACAAATACTCATAAATGGCAAATTTGCTAAAACTCAGCAAAAGACTATATGTAACTTAAAGTACAAAAATGAAAGGGGATGGACAGGAGTTCTTCATGGATGGTGCTACCAAACCATTGCTCCAACTCCATCTTGTTCAAATCCACCCCAAGGATGGAGTATTCTCTCTGAGGTTAACTGGGGACACTCAGACCGGGAAAATACCCCCTCTTATGAGGAAAAGTGCCCTCTACAAAGTGCAACACGTGGATAAAGGGATATTCTGGGACTGTGTTGTACTGGCATTTCCCATGTTGCACTTGCTTGCAGATAGCCAGAAGAGGTCATTTCCAGGCTGGCAATTTTCTCCTGCCCTAAAAATCGTCTAAAAAGCCAACAGGCTTGTGGTTGTTGGTTGCTTTGGGTTGGGTCCCCCCCCTTTCCCCAAACCACCTCTATATGGGTAGCAGAATTGGAAAGGAAAGAATTGGTGAATAAATATCAGTCGTTAAAATCCACTTCTTTCTATACTTCTGCAGCCCTCATTCTGGAGGCTCTTGCTATCCACGACTCTGAAGTCACAGGGACTATGGTTTCATCTCAGATGGAATTGCCCATGATGCTATGGACTTTTAAAAACAATCTACTCTTCTCTCAGATGATCGTTCAAACTCCATCCTGACAGTGATGTAGAGAAGGGGGTAGTTAGATGCTATAAAATGTATAAGTAGCGCTAATCGAAAGAGGGGCAACAATTTTATGAAGAACTCTAAACTTATTCCGAATTTGCAGAACCAGATTCTGGTGAAAAATTCTGGAAAATTTGGAGCAAAACAAATGCTACTTGAAAGATTTTTATTTTCAGAAATAAGATGTGCTATAATAATACTAATTTGAAGCCACAACTCTGAAAATGGTTTTAGTAAAAAGAATCCTAATGAAAAGAAAAAAAAACAAAAAAATATAAAATAGGGGCGGTTTCCCAGATGAAAAATCGCCACCTTTTAACAGAAAACACTTTACGCATTCTGATGCATATACTTATGTTTACAAGTCGAAATTATTTAGGCTTTTATTGCACTCCATATTCTAATGATCAATTGACATTTAACTACCTTGTGATTACTAATGTGTTTAATTGAGCTTTCTATTCCTTCCTTACTTGAACGAAGGCATCCTGGATACAAGAACAAAGACATTTCATCTCCTTGCAACAGGTCTGGGTCTTTCTGCTGTATATCAAAAACTGTGTTTATTTAGTGTTATTATGTGAAATGAAATACAGAATAAATATTTATTAGGTTTTTTAAAAGTAATTTAGAAACTTCTGCTGCTTCCACCAGCACTCAGGGGCTCTGGTTTGTGTCTCTCGCTGACTTCATGCTGCTGATTTCAGAAGAGATGCTCCTCTTCCTGCTTACACGTGAGGAAAATTCTTGCTTGTGCTGGAGAAAGACATCTTTAGATCTAGCCAGTAACGCACGTTGCTTGTTCCCAGTCTGAACAAGGTCGTTGAGGTGATGACAGACACGCTTCTAACCCATGGGTGCGGTGCCCTGTGCTGCGTGCCCAGAGTGCTTGGGGCGCATTTTGCTCCGGAGCTCTTCAGTGTAGCTGGTTGGGTATGGAGGGTCACCCAATGCTCTGAGAGGTTTGGTTACCTCCACACCAGCCGCCTTGGCTCTGGCACAGTAGTAGCCATACCAGTGTTGGTCCCAGGCTTCAAACCCCGCTGTTGAAAAAGGAAGACCTTCAAGCCTGCAGATCCCCATGCATATGGGGCCTCAAACCTGGGCTCTTGCACTGCAGAGTCTCACCTCCGGGCCGTCCCTCTAGCAGCGTGATTGACACGTAGCTAATAGTCTCATTTTGAAGCTCTAATCCTCTATGCAGTGGGAGCAGATGAGTGTTTAAATAACAAAGAGTCTCTTTTTATGCAAATGTCCCAAGCAATAAAGAACAAAGAGAGGATCTCATCCTTCTCCTACCCTCTGAGAGTCTGGGAAGTGTAAGCAAATTGCTCCTACATAGAGGGGGGAGGGGTTTGTTCTCTCTCTTAGCAGCCACTGAGTGTTCTGCAAGAAAAGCAGAGGGGAGATGGTGAACGCAAACCTTCCCTGGGGTCTGCCTTGGAGGGGGGAGAAGCAAAGTAAGAGACAAAGCTGGGGTGGGCAATCTAGTTCCTTCCAGCCTTCTCCCTCTCCCCCCTTCTTTTGTCAAAGCAGCACTTGATATATTTGTTCACTTGCTGTCCCGGAGAAGGCTGGCTTGCCTCCAGAATCTGAGGACTGTGTAACTGCAGCAAGAAGCTTCCAAAATCCACAGCAATAGCCGAAAAACGGGAATCAGAAAAATTGGTTTAAAAGGTGTCTTCCACTGAGTGAGAGCCCTTTCCCTCTCCATTAAATTGAAATAACCACAGTGCAAAAGGAGAGTGAAAGCATAAGAGCGTCAGAACAGAGCACAAAACTCCATCAGCCGTCATGTCTTTGACAAAGACTTTTGTGAACTGTGTCACTGGCTTGTGCCCGTTCTCGGGGCACAGAGTTAATTACACCCGATGTAGTATCTGGGTCATCTTGAGTGGGCGGGTCTGTGATGGAAGAGCAATGAAAGCTGTCTGCAGACAAATTGGTTTATGAACCTGGAGCCCTCTCATTCTCTGAGGGGCACTGGCTCCCTCATGTCTTTTAGGTCTGGTACAAAATCAGACTCTGCAGTAGCTAAAGCCTAAGCTGTTGCCGAAGATTTGAGCCAGGATTTATGCATGTGAAAAATCACTGTCACATCTGGGAATGTGCTGCTGAGCCCCCTCTCCCTCTCAGCATCCCTCCCTTCGCCTCTGGCAGGAGGAATTTTGTTCTAGGCTCTGCTCTGTCTATAGCTGCTGGGTTTGAGGCTGAAGGGTCAGAGTAAAAATGCAAGGCAACAGCAAAACTTTCTCCACCTGATCTCTGGGCATCACTGGTTTGACACCGTTATTCCTCCAGGAAGCTTTTATTCTAGCAAAGGACAGTGCTGTGAGTCACTGCTCCTCCCACACTGCTGCTCTTCATTGGAAAACTCTCCGTACCTCCACCTGATAGAGGAATCTTATCTGGCTTGACAACAGCTGATTTATTTACCAGCTACAAACCCAACATCAACAATTCTGTTGATGGGGGAAGAGAAGATCCCGCACGAGGAAGGTGATAATCTAGAAAGCTGTTTTTCTGCATAGAGAATTTCCATGGGAATTTGATTTTCGGAAAGGAACAGGAAGAAGTGACTTTCATGGTTGCAGGGGAAGGTCCTGTGAAGAGGCTGGTGGAATTTGCGTGACTCTTCAAGTGCTTCCAAATTGCAAATTTTCTGCATAGTGGTGGTGGGGAACGGTCCCTGCTCAAAGGTATCAAAAAAGCAATAATGTGAGGTTTTTTTGGAGTGGACACTCTTATTTACTATCTGCTTGTAAAGTCTCTAGCACAACGGATTCTCTGCCCAGCTGACATGAAGATGTTGTCTCTGTAAATATTCTTGATGCTTTGCATGCGTGCACTTGAAATGTTGCTGGGGTGGGGGGAGAAATCAATCAGTCAGAGCTTCAGTAAAATCCATAGGCGGAGAGCTTCAGTGCTGCCAGTTCCCATGGGCATCCAAATCCCCTAGGCATCGTTGATAATCTCTGTCTGTAATTATTATCAGTAAACATTTTGCTGTTGGGAGCAGGTGAGTGCAGCTAGAAGGAACTGGCATATATCCAAGGAATTTATATGGCACCTTATTATCATAGTAACTGTATCAGGGAGTAGGTGGTGTGTTTTCTTACTGCGTTTCACAACTTCGGTGGCTGGGACACAGAGAAGCCTATAGTCTGACCAGAAATCTCTGTCCGTTTGGGAATTTGAATAGAAATGTCCCATATTTCAGACCAGTACCCTAACATACATCTTTCCTCTTTGCTGTCATGCGTCGAAGATGAGGTGGATGATTTCAGTATATCTTTTTCATGAGCAAAGTTGACATTTTAGTATTTTTCTCAAATTCCTAGGAAACAATGTCTGAAATTTTTCCTTTTAGAAAATTAGGCATTTTGGAGTTTATTTATTTATTTATTTATTTATTACAATCAAGTTTTTGTTACTCCACGCTATTTCCAAGTGTGAATTTGTTTCATTGTAATTTTGATTTACAAAACCCCAATATTTCAATCCAACCTCATGATTTGTCCCAAATTATCATCTTCAACAAAAGTTTTATTTGTAATTGATCTCATGATATGTCCTTGTGAAAATAGAAAAGTGGAAGTAATATGAGTGAAATGTCAGCATTCCAAAATAAAATAAAAAAAAAAATCCCAAAGCACAAACTCCAAAAATATCCAGTGGGTTTTTTTTATTGAAATTTATATAATATTACTGAAACGTAGAAATCAGTTTTGTGCAAATAGCTTTCCCAGAGTGAATCTGTTGAGATGAAAAGGTTGCAGTCGATGTTATCTGAGACCAGCTAGAACTCCCACAAAGTAGATATAAAAAAGTAGCAGTAATATTTTTATAGCAATAGCCAGAAATTCTTATACAAAGCTGTTGATATGCAAAAGTTTTGAAACAGGGCAAAGACGGATATAAACAAGAAAACTGGTATTAGTACTTTTCTTTACCTTGTTCTG
Source organism: Vanellus vanellus (assembly GCF_965231255.1). Taxonomy (NCBI): domain Eukaryota; kingdom Metazoa; phylum Chordata; class Aves; order Charadriiformes; family Charadriidae; genus Vanellus; species Vanellus vanellus. The sequence goes on along the minus strand of NC_138918.1, from coordinate 13,200,080 downwards.
CCATCCTCTCGCCCTGTAAACCGCTTTCATGAAACCTCATCCCTTCTGGTTTTGCAGCAATGGACCTGGTAGGAAAATCGAATGAAGATTAATTTAATGTAACATGGGTAATTGTGTCCCACCTCGATTCCTCCACTGTTCTCAGCATCGCAGTATCCGAGTGCCTTCCAGGAGTGCAGTGAACAGTGTGACTCGCATCTGGAGCGTGTTTGTTCTCTCGTTCCCTCCTCAGGGGAAATCATTTTCAGTTGAGCAATTTCTTAGGAATTCTTTTTAAATATGTGCATGCAGGATGCTAAATATTTGCTAGAAAAAGGCCAGGCCAAATAAATTCCTCCTAGAATGGAGGAAAAGGAAGTTTGTGAGGATTATTATGTCTCACGAGAGTTAACACTGTAGAGATTGGGCAGAGCGGAGGAAAGTTGTTACCTACACATATGAGACGTAGCGTTGCTGACCACAGCTGCAGCAATCGCTTCAGGAGGCTGTTAGGTAGTGTGGGTGTGTGTCATTGAACTTGAAGATAAGGACTAAGACCAGGAGACTGACCCGTGCCATCACCGAGGGGAGACCTTGGATGTACTTGTGGTGGCCCAGCACTACCCACAGGAGCTGCTGCAGGGGGTTGTGATGCTTCAGTCATGATGGTGACCAAGAACAATCCACCTGGTCCTCTGCTCTCCTTGGAGGTCTTTAAGCTTCCTTGCTGCCCATCTCGAGTCCTGGTGTCCCCTGTCCTCTGCCTTGCTGCATCGTTATTTCCCAGTGACATCAGGCCGTTATAGCAAACGGTTGGCAATTTTTTGTGTTAAAAGCTTTTGACCGTGCTTTGAGCTCTGCCATTGTTTCAGGTCTTCCATGAACCATTTCCTCACTGGGCCGTGGCAATGCACTGCCCATGGATACAGGTGGCTCTTTTAGAATAATCCAAATGCTGGAATTAATGAGGTGCAGATAATAGGATCTATTAATCTGGTTTAAGATCCGCTTACCTGTATTAGCCTGGCGATCCCTATAGTGGCACTGAATGGCTCTATTTACTAAAACTGTGTTTAGCTTGTAGCAAATGCTGGGTTTAAGCTCTTAAGGGGAATTTAGGCTCGTTTCAGATGCCCTTAGTACAATTCAAACGTTGTTAAACAAAAACACTCCAAAACCCACTCCCCTTGCCCCCCAATCCTTTAATTGGAATTACAAGTGAATTCCAATTATCCTGTAATTCCTCAGTATTCCTTTAAGATGTTGAACTGAGGCCTTATTCTGCTCTCACTGAATTAAATTCATATCTACGCAAAGAATTTTGCTCCTATTAAAAGGAAAGCCCATACTGCCCAGAGATTTTGGTGGTATGTTTCAAAAAAAGGATGAAAAAAAATAATAAAAAATATACTTTTTTTTTGTTTAAAAAAATATACAATATGTTTAAATGAAAATGTTTGCTCCTTACTTGTCATGAGTAGAAGAGCTCTGAAGCAGTGCCCTGGCTGGGAGGCTAATGTCACCCCTGGAGTCTCGCAGAAGAATCAGGTTCCAGATAATTATATTCTCAAACTGTTCCCAAGTTATCCAACATGGAAAGTAGAAACAGAACTTATTCCTCCTGAAGTATTGTGTCTCAAGGGTGTTCCAGGGTAACGAACACGGTGTGTTTATTGCTTTGTGCAGATTTTGTGTGTGTGTGTGTGTGTTACCATATGTAGAGTTTTGTCCCTGACAGCTGTTGGCAACTGTCTCCCTTCCAGGGGGCAGGAGGAGTCCTCGGCTCTCCTGTGGGACTCCCATTTGTGCTCAGTGCATCGCATCTCTGCCTCGCTGATTCTGCACTTGTCCCGAGGCCGAGCCTGCTTGGGAAGAGTTTTCCTGTCGCCTTCCCATGCCATCTAGGGAGGAAGCGAGGGAGTATAAGGGGGCACACAAATACAAGGATATGATGATGAGCGCTGCTCTGTGCCTCAGCATCCCTAGGTGTAAAACGGGAAAAATATCTCTTTCACTGAACTTTGGTGGGGTTCAATTTGTGACTGCTCACAAGGGCAGAACCTGCTGTAGAAATGGAATTTTTTTGAGTGTTCACTTAGTAGCTTTAAGATTTATCACAGTACTGAACTGGGTTTTGCTCCACACCTGTTTTTTTGTCCCTCATTCCTATAGCAGCTTGCTTTCCCCATCAGCAAAACTTTTACAGGCACTTTAAACGCTGCTTCCTTACACTAGTGCTTTGAGGGTAGAAGTTGAGGAAATTGTTTCTGACAGACAAAATAAATGCTTTGGTCTGTTATAAGAATTATAAGTTGGGTTAGTTAAACGTTCACGTGTAGTAGAGGTTTTTGTGGCTTGGGTGGTGTGTGTGGTCGTTGCTGTTTATTTAGGCTACAAAACAGATTGCGGGGATAACGTTTACTGGCTTCTAAATAAACTCATATACAGTTGACCCTCTTTGCAGTACAAGTTCTTTTCCAGGAAGCTCGTACCTGGACAGCGCGTCCTTCTGTAACAGCACGAACAATTAAGCGTAGCAAGTTTGGGGGTAAAAATATAATGAAAATGAAGAAGGGGAGCTCTTTCTTACGTAGCCTTCTTGCCTCTCCTTGTTCACCATCTGCTGGCTGCTGTTGTTCTGAGCATCTGTCTGGCTCTTTGTACCGGTCTGCCTCTGGTCCGGAGAGCTGCTCTCGGTTCCCAGGAGGGCTCTGGGCTCTGAAGCACTGCTTGAAACTGCTGTGCTGGTTGGGTTGTTGTTCATGGCATTGCTAAGATGAAGCCTCTGGTGCCTCCTTGTAGGGGAATGAAAGGTCACAGGGAGCTCTCGGGAAGGGACGAGTAGCACGAAGGGATGGTACCGCTGTCCTTGTTGGGTTCTGTGAAAAATCAGACACCCAGCTTTAAAGCGATCTTGGTTTCTAGGGGCTTTGACCTAAAACAGTCTCTCCTCCCATTGAATACAAAGCGGACAAGTTGTGGCTATGTGGAGAATTCTGGCTGAGACTGTTTCTTGTAAGGCTGAGTGGTTTCCAGGCACAGGAGAAAGTGCTACTCCCTTTCTTTTGCTCTGTGACTTTCACTCATTCACACGGACACCTCTGTTCTTTATCGAGCTTTCCAGCCGCTGGAAATAGGCTAGAGGGGAAACGAAAATCAGGAGCTTAACCTCAAATGCCCTGTCAATATGATACTTTTTGATAAACGCTCTTATAGACGTTATGAACAATAATCTATCTTTCTTCAGGCTATTGACTTTCCTATAAAGAGCAATGCGGAGCAGTGTCCTTCCTTCAGAAATCTCAGAGGCAGTTTAAACACCAACCTCAGGGAGGACCTTGTTCTCATCTAAGCGTGATGGTTTTCCGACTCATTTAAATTTATCCTTATTCGGCTTCATTGCTGTCAGGGCTGCTACTCAAAATAGAACTTTTTCACAGGTGAAAGTCTCTAAACGGTGAACTGGCAAGAGGCAGACTTGTGCCAGATTTTTTAAAATTATCACTCTATTTAAAATTCCACTTTAAAAATTTATATAGGTTAATTTCAAGATGATCTTTCTATATGAAGTGCCTTTTAGGCAAGGAGTTTCTCTTCTGCTTGTGCTCTTCCCCCTCTTTCTGTATTGTCCTCTGCAAGCAACCCTTCAAAACTGGCTGGATAATATGCAGGCATTAACTCTGCTTTCAGATGCACCAATATCTTCAATGCTGAGGTCGTGGTAGTAGCCTCTCTGTAAGGGATCTGAAAGTAATTTATGACAGCTTAATGTCATTCATTTTCTTTTGTTCAATATTTTTTTAAAGGATGGTTTCACAATTTTCTGGTATTTTCTTTATAGAGATCTTTTCCTTTGTTTTGTCCTCTGTGAAGTTTATGATTTGCTGTACTAGAAAATGTGATGTTTTGCAGAGAGGCTGGTTTGGTTAGATTCTGAACATTTCTCTGCTTCTTTTGACACTGAAGCTGTCAAAAAAAAATGATTTGGGGCGTTAGGAGAAGAGAGGTTATTTTGCTCGCGCTGCAAAGGTGGCATCTTGAGTGAATTCTGGGCTCCCCTGTGAGCCCTCCTGGGGCCCAGGGCACGGTGGCTTCCCTAGTCCTGTTACTCTCCTTACAGTTTGCCACCGCTTTTCAGTTGTTGCTCAGCTTGCCTCGCTGGTGACATCATATCCAGTCGCTGACGAGCTGAGTGTGAAGTCAAGGCGAAAAGAATACAACTTGACTAAGTTGTATGATCTGGTTAAGCTGTCCCCAGATAGCAAAGCTCTTATTTTCCTCCCCGGTAAAAGGGAGGAGGATGGAAGACAGAAGAAGCGGTGATAGCTGCAAAGCTGAGTGGTTTTCCAAAGGATTCTGTGAGAGATCAGCCGCTTTGGGTAAAGAAAGCAGAAGCTGAGAATGATTTTGCTGTAAAACTGACTTAGTTCTGAGCTCTACCATGAAAAAATTGTGATGTACTGTGATAAAAATTGCCATGTTTATTTCTCAACATGCTTGACTAGTGATGCACTGTTGTCTGTCCAGTCTCTGTTGGCTTTGGGGTTTTTGCATCATCCTCCCCTTGTTAGTAAATAACCTGCAACACCCGTGCAGCTTTTCTGAAACATATCAGGGATTAGCCTGGCTCAGAGAGCACCTGGATCCATAGCGATGTGCACTGTGCAGTCAGAAGATGCGAGGAGCTGTCTTTCTGATGTGTTGGTTGCCCAGGGGAATGGTTGAGTCACCATCCCTGGAGGTATTTAGAAGATATATAGTTGTGATACTTAGGGGCATGGTTTAGTGGTGGACTTGGGCATGTTACGTTTATGGTTGGACTTGATGATCTTAAAGGTGTTTTCCAACCTAAATGATTCTGTGATTGGTGTCCTGGGCTTGGCTTAAAACTCTGACTAAGCTTGATGTGTGGGTCCAGCCCCCCTTTTTTGTTGCAGATTCTTGGGTGTCTAATCAGGACTGAACCTGCGCTGTACTCTCTCTTCAGTGGGAGTATTAATAAAGTCTATTAAGACCAGTCAGATTTGGGCATCTTGGAGATTCTTCTCCCCTTTTCAAATATGGTTTAAATTATCTAAAAGAATTTAAGAGGGATTACTAATCTACACGCGCTCAGCTGCTGGCTTCACTAGGAAGCTGGGCTGAAAATGTATGAAAATGCGAACTCACTTGCACAGCTGATACCTTGGCTTGTACCTGTGAATCTGCTGTGTGGTTATGTAAATGAAAATGTCCTCCTCTTGTTTTCTAGGACCTGCATCCTTCTACTCTTACTGGTGCTGTTGTCCTGGGTTCCTTGTGTCCTCCCCTGCTCTCTACCAAGGTGCAAAATTTGACTTCTCTGCTGCTTCTGATCACAGCCTTCTGTCCGAGGGATGCTGCCTGCAGTCCTGTCTGGTAAGTCTCCTTCCTGTCAGATTCAAATCCTTCTTCAAAAGTCATAATACCTATGAAAGCAGATAGGTAAATCCCAGAGAAATCCACTTTGGAAATGGTAAAACAAAATGTTTTTTGCTTGTTCAACACTTTCTTCATTGAACTGAATGGAAAAAGTAAAGAGGAAAAGAATTTTTAGCTTCTTGTGTGTAAAGCTTGAAACAAGCTGAGATGCCTAATGTCAGTGCATGATTGATTAAGATCCAATGACATTACTCTGTCTGAAAGATCAAAGCGAACGTGTGAATTGCTGGCAAATCACCTTGTTCCTCTGGTGTCCTGGCAAGGCAGCAGTGAGCACTGCCCTGGCCCAACATCTGGAAGAGATGGTCAGAAGGAGTCTTGGAGCGATGGTTTCCTCCCTCCCTTATGTTTTTTCATAAGAACCACCACAGATGGTCACCCAGCAAAGTGTATATAGGCTTTTTACTGGAGACAGTATCTTCTTAGTCTTGGATGTATTAATATTGACTTGCTAAGTAAGGAGAATGTAATGTGCTTGTTGTCTGGGGTCAGTGTTCGGTTTCAGCACATTTCCTGTATGTATGATGCTCACAGCTGTAGAGAGCTACTAATGTGAACTGTCTGGGCAGCTGCTGTTGAGCTTATGTAGCTATCACAGCTACATATTCTTTACATAACTTTGGCACGTTCTACCAAATATGCCAAACTGTCAGCATTAAATAACACTCTGGGCCACCTGTCAGAGGGTCCAGCGATTCCTTTTGCTTTAGAGGGTATCTGAGAGGCTGCTGGTTTTGCCCTGGTAATTTCTGCAGATGAGAGTTTTGTTTAGAAATTCTCAGCAACATCTGGAACTCTCTTACGTTCAGCTGAAGTGGGAAAGTTATTAACCTTGAATGAGCAGAGTTTGCTTTTTAAAAAATGAATCAAAAGAACATGTTTTGATACATTAAAAAATGCATGTCATAAAACTGCTGTTTCTCTGCCTGCCAAAGCCAAGAATTGTTCAGGCGTGGGAAAGAGCAAAGAGAGAAAAACAATAAAAACTATCCAAGCCTAAAGGAAATATTAGGAAAGGAGATGAAAGACAACCACCTGGGATGCTCATGAAACAACAGGTTTTAATCCCCTGCTGGCGCTACATTTTTCCTTAGAAAGGGAATTTATAGATAAAGGAAAGATTGCACGGATAACGTGCTTGGTCACTGTTTGTAACCCTCAGCTTGGGGCCGAAGGCTCTCCTTACAGGCAAGAAATAGCACTTTCCTGCAGATAACAGGAATTCCCCTCTTTCATGCATCTCCTCTGCAGATCTGCTAGTGCTTTAGTGAAGGAGTATTGGCCTCCAGTTTTGCATAGATGAGGCAGCAACCATCATAGACAAACGTGCACGAGGAGGTAGTGCAATGGACTTGGGAACTGCTTAGTCTTTGGAAAAAAGTGATAGCTGAGGGAAATTTGTAACTGATGGGAAAGAATGGAAAAGGTTTGGAAATGGTAGCACCAGCTTCATAGAGCTAAGATGAAGTTTGCAATACAGTGGGCTTCTGAAAGTCTTCCGGATTACAGCATTTGTCCTTATGCAGCAGCGTGAGAGTTTGCTTGGTGGCCAGGATGCCATCTGCAAGTGTCTAACAAAACTCCCAAAGACTTTGTAGAATAGATATTGCTCTCCCCCTGCTCCCCGATGACAGTTCTAGCCAAATGGGAATGGAGGAATTTTATAGGAGGCTATGGGCTACAAGCAGAGAGTTAACCTTGTCTGCCTTCAAAGCCAGGGGTGTAATCTCTAAAATAAATTTACATGATTTATCACATCTAGGAAGACTGGTGAAATGACCAAGAAAAACTAGAGGAGAGGGGAAGCAAAAGGATAGCCATTGGACTGGAGGGGTTTTCTCTTATCAGTGGTAAAATGCACAACTCAAACCACTGAAATGTGATTAGTACTGGGTCCCCAAAGCAAATTGTTCTGAAACACAGAGGTGTTTAATATATTACTATCAAAATGCAATATCTCAGGACAGCAACCCATCTGTTATCACAGAGGAATCAAATGGAAAGTGCATTAGAAGTTGGAATTTGTCCCCACTGGGAGAACTGCACTGAGTCATGGTGATGTATGGGATCTGTGCAAAGGGAAGAGAGAAAATATCTTTTCCCTATGATTTATCTATTGTATATTCACTGCCACTTTCCACAGCCTTTCTTTTCTGTTGGCTGCAGACAACAGCAAGGAGAGGTTCCCCCTAGCTCCTTTGCAGTCTGATTATACTGGGGTGTGGTGTGGATGAGCTCTGTTAGGATGGTGGAAATATATTTGAAAAGAAAGGAGGAACTAATATGAAAGAAGAAGTCCAGCAGAAGCTGACCTAGGAGGAGAAATAGCAGATTTTTGATGCATTTTTTTCACTTGATGCCTTAGTGTATGAAGTTGATACATAGAAGGATGGTTTGGTTAGGCACGTTATGTATGTTGCTTTTTCACAGCCAGCTTTCATGGCATCCCATAAAAGGCATCGTGTAAATGCCATGGAGATCTAACAGGGAATTTGGGCCATGCAAGACCAGGCTGCTTTTGGCACAGTGAGGATCTACGACCAAGCTCAGTCCACAGGTCACAGAGAGCTAATGCCACATTTATGTCTGTATAGCTAAGATAAGAACTAGACCCAGAACAGTTCAGTAAAACTACTTTCCAGCAACAGCAAATTCATAGGATAAGGCAGAGCCTGAAAATACTTTACCCTTTGCTCCCAGCATGGTGCTGTTGAGTGGCAAAGTAGAGACAAAATTTCTTCTTGCTGACTCTGGAACCTGAAGCATGATGGTGCCTGATGAAGCTTTTCCTTCCTGCAACTGCTGAACCTTTGATGCTCACAATAAAACTCATCCCATCTTTCTTTCTGTGACCCCCTAGACTGTAACTCTCCACTGCTACTTAGCTATAGAAGCAGTTTGTCTTCATCCAGCTATATGCCTCTGATTTACTTTGCTGATTCTTAAGTAACATCTACAGCTAAGACAGCAATAAAGCCACATCCTCAAAACTCACTCCACACACTTTGCAGAGGGAACGATTAAAACTTTCTTGTTATCCCTAGGAAATCTAGGTACCTCCTAAGAAAGAGCTATGAAATAGTTTCCCCTGTTAACTGCTGGGATCTTCTTAGGAATCCTATCGTATTTCATTTTTATTATCTGTTACTAGAACTACCCAGGTGGCATATTGGAGAACGCTTGTCAAAAAAGTGTAGCATTGTTCTTTTATCAGGAATAAATGAAATTTATCTCATAACTGAATCACTCCTCCTGAAATTACTATAGATCCAGGCATAGACGAATCGAAGTTAATGTATTTTCTTCATTTATTGCATTAGCATTCATCATCTTTGCCTGTATTTTTCCATCTTTTTTCAATAAAACCCCCAGGTATTTAAAGACTAATAAAGACCATCTTGGGGTGATTTTTTTTTTTCTTTTTCATTTTCGCTGAGTTTTGCTGGTTAGCTGAAGTTGTCATGTGGCCAGCTTCACACCCGCATAGTGTCTCTTGCAGCCTGTTGGTGGGGTGATGCTCCAAGGAGCCACCTCAGTAAATTCACATTGGCAAATGTTTGTCACCTTCGCAGGAGCTCTGCAGTGATTAAGAGTGGGATTTTCCTCGCCTAACTTCAGCTTTCTGAGCACGTTTGAGCCAGTTGCTGGGTCCACGCTAACAGGCGCTTTCACAGGTAGCCAGGATGACTTGCCCTCTAATGTGTCTCTCTCTCTCTACTTTTGAGGGAGTCTGGATGACAAACCTAGGTTACATACCTCATTTTTTGATGCTTAAAAGGAGATGAATTCTATCCTCCAATTCCTTCAAAGCTGTTTACTTGATTTTTCTTCCCTGGCTGCCCCTGGCAAGAGGCTATTTCAGATCGGTTCTCCCCTGCATGAGGAGATTCTCGCTCAATTCCTCCAAGGCTTGACCTTTCCGGAGCTTTTTCATTTATGCCACCTGCTTCCCACATTTGACACAGCCTTAAATAGTTTTGTACCGTCTCATGAATTCTCTTTAGAGTTGTGTGACTCAGTCATCTCCGAGTTTCCTCTCTCCTGACAAATACAGGTCATGTTCGCCCGGCGCTTCTGTGCGAGGTGCCAAGCTGCCAAATCAGTCGTGTATTGCCTAAACTCCTTCCTTACAGCAACATCTTCAGTGCCAAACTGCTGCTTGTGTAGAGTGTGAGTGAGGGAGAGGAAGGACACAGGGAAACACTTTTTCCTTGGATGGTGTACACGTACTGGAAGAGCCCTGGTGCAGCTGAACGTCTCCAGAGATGCAAGGAGGTTGCTGGTTGCTGAAGGCAGTACAGTAGCTCCACAAAGAGGGTTTGTGCCAAGATTTGTACCTTGGGAAGTTCTGGGAAAATGGAAGGGTTTGGTTGTTCTCTGGGTTTTTCTTCTCCAATAAACTTTTGGGAACCCCAGGCACACTGGGAAGGAGTTTGGAGGGTTGGAGAGCAGCTTCCAGGCCCCATACACCTATTCCCCTCTTCTCTAGTTCTTTTCCTACCCACTTACACTGAAATTCACTTTCCTGTTGGCAGGGTTGTTACTTTAGCTGGAAATCAGAATATGGGGGAGGGAAAGGCCATAAAAGCAGAGCATGGTCCAACTTTACCTGAATGGCACTGTGATAATAGGTGTTATAGTTTGTCCAGTTTGGGGTTGGTTTTGCATAATCACTTATCACTGTACCTGTACGTAAAGTGGAGCACCTTGATGACAATCTCGGTTTACTGCTCACTTAAATGTAATCCTGTGCTGTTACATGTTCTCAGGAGCTTTTAGCTTAGGCACACACCAAGCCTTGGGACAACAGTGTAAGGAGAGCTGGCATGAAAGAAGTAAAGAGATTTTTTTTTTTTTTTTTTTTTGAGAAAAGGAACTAATGAAGACGTCTGGGAGAGGAGAAGCTGATTAGCATCCTGGGCTTGCTCAGGTGCATAGAGAGAAAGTAGTCTTTGTTATGAGGGGTGGGGCCCATCATGCCCCATATCAGCTTGTCCTTTCACTGTCCTAGACTGTTCCTGAGGCTACCGGGCTGAGGTCTGCAGTGCAGCCACCCCATTAGCTCTGTCTCTGCTGCTGGAGGAATCGTAGGATGCGTCTGCCAGAGCTGGGTGATCTTGCCCTGAGAGGGGAAAAATATCCGCTGTAAACCTCAGCCAGAGCATCACTGATCTGGAAGAACAACTTCAGGAAGCAGGTGAACGAATGATTTACCGCAAGGCAGTTTTGACCCTTGTCAGGGTCTTATTAATCACCTTCTTTCTTTAAGGCTGACTGTGTGTAGCGTTGAGAGACTGCTCACAAGGCATTGATATACGTTTTTCCCATCTTACTCTCCATTACTTGAGCCATAGTATAGCGAGAGAGTTTCAGTCTTTGAAAATGTATCAGGGAAAGCCTGAGAGGAAAGGAAATATGCAGTCAGAAAGATGGTGTGTTCTACTGGTGCAGTGTGAGCTAGGTGGCTTGTGTCAATTAACGGAAATTATTTATTTAGACTCTGTTTTATTTATTTATGGGGCTGATGCAGCTGTGGAGAGTCTGCCGGTCCCTCACCAGTAATGGATCAGTGTGTAGACAAGTTCTGGTTAGTACCCATAGAAAGAGGTAAAATACAATAGTTTTTAGTTGGAGGAGTCGTTGGCTGCTGCTCCCCGTGGACAGGAGAGATTCCCTACTCCTTGGAAACTTCACATCAAAAGTCGATGTCTCACGCCCCAGGTTCAGCCCACCAAACTTTGGTCCTGAAGCATCTACGTTATCCTCCAGACAACCTCCCCTTTCACTCTGGAGAGTGTGAAAGGCACCCACCTGCACGGGGTTGAGACCTCAGTGGAGTGAATCGCCCTTTGGAGACATCTCTCTGCCCCAGTGACGGCCCAGGGTGACTAGTCACTATTTCTAGTTTCAGCATCCCAGTTAAAGGCCTCCAGCCCTGCGGGGTGAAGCTGTGTCTGGTCGCCCAGTTAGACTGCCAGTGTTTAATGGAGCATGTGGGCTTTCCAACCTTTTACTGCCACGGGCAGGAAGAGGGAACCTTGTAATTTCCACCTGGAGAGGGAGGTGTTCCTTGTCCTGATAATACAGGGTGACAGCACCCTCTGTGCTGTAAGAGCTTTAACTTCATGGTGGGAAAGTAAGAAAACACTAGGTTTTGTCTAAAAGAAAGCTGTGAATATGCCAGATACTTGCGAGGCAGCAAAACTTGCAAAGGGTCTGGAATGGGGCTGATTTACAACTGCTTTGCGGGCGTAATTTTCTCTGCTTACTGGTCCTAAGCTTTATTTACTTTGGGAGAATACCACTGTGCGTGTTTCCGTGTGATGTTTACAGTTTTCCCCATGCAAATTGGCCCAGCGGCGGCCCAGGGACAGCAGACCATGAACTTATAAAGGCTGGCAGGGAGTGTGTGCAGCGAGGTCAATACGGGGGTGTGATTTCTCCTCCCTGCGAGGCGGGAACTGGATCAGCTGCTGTGGAAAGATGCTCTGAAGAGCTGACGCAGAATTATTTTGCTTCAGTTGCCCTTTTTCACAGCAAAATCAAACTAGTATTTTAGGACCATGCTGCCCATTTTCAAGCCTCGAGGCATTTTTTTTTTTTCACTGAATGATGCTATTTAGTTTATTATTTATTTGTCTGGCTGTTTTTAAGAAAAATTGTGAGAATATACATTGTTCCTCCCTCCTTCTTCCCCAGACCCTTTCACAAATTTGAAAATCATAAGATAAAATTTTGTTTAAAAGACTAAAGGAAAAGAAAACTAATTTTGGAGCAAAATTTAAACGTCTATCTAAATCCAAAATATTTTGGAAAGAGTGAAAATGAGGTTCTATAATTTGAATTGATTTTTAAGGTACAGCATGGAGTTTGCTTTCAAGACCCCGTGGCAGTACAGGGAAAGAAGACGAAAAATAAGAATGAAGATACAATGATATTGAGTGCTGTGGAACCTGGTGGGTGGCTGCGGTGACATTATAAGCAACAAACCCATGGTGTGGCTTCATGGTGCAGTGTAAGGTGAGATGCTGCAGTTGTCTGAAGAGATGGAGATGCTAGTTCTGCTGGTATCTTGGAGTAAGGTAAACTCTGCAGCAAGAGCTGGCACAGCTTTTGTATTTGGCTAGATATGGCACTGATTTATAACAGGAAGGAGTTTCACGCAGCGGGGCACTGTAGGGAGACAGTTGCTTGTGATTTACTCATTGTGCCAAACTTGCTTCGAGTTTTATTTTTAAAAATCCTGTGTAGTCTCTTTTTCCTGCCTCCCTCTCCCGCACTGAGCAGCACTAAATGCTGTTTGCCACTGAGGGCATTTAAACGAATTTTTCAAAAGTGCTGATGAAGCAAGGCACACTTTTATTGCTGTCATAATATCTCTCAGGCTTGCTTCCTTGATTGCGTTTGTAAAACACCGACCTTAATAAGTTCAAACCCCAAGGAGCGGATGGTGCAGACGGCAGCCCCTGAACGACAGCCCATCTGCTTGCGTGTCTTGCAGGCCAAAATGACTTCATTACACGGCGGTACTGAGCCGAGCGCGGAGGCTGGCAGGGAAGCTCAGCTTTGCTGTATCTACCGCTATGCCACTGCCCCATTTGATCCCATGGTGCGTGCCAAGGTAATTGGCACGCGAGTGTTCTTCCTCCTGCTGGGAGACTCTTTCATTACGCAGCGTGTTTCCTGCAAGCGGGGAAACATGGGCTTTGCATGTCAGCGGATTTACGCGCTGGTGTAGGACAGAGCTGGATGGCTGCCTCCTGATGAAGGGTGCACAGAGCCAGCTAAAAATTTTAGACAGCAAGAGAAGAAGCGGGGGCAGGGCATGGTGCATACTGTAAGGCAAGGGGACTGCTACTCCTGAAGCCCATCTTGACCTCCCTAGGAAGCTTTAAAAAGACTTTTCAGCTAAATGCCCTCAGTGCTTCCAAAAGCTAGAAGTTTGGGGACCCTACTCTGGACCCAGTAATCATACACCATGGGGCTGAAGACTCCTGATGCGTGTAGATTGACATCCACATGTTACCCAACAGTGAATGCACCCATGTCCTGGTATTCAGCGATCCATGCTGCCAGCGGCTGGGAACGGACAGCTGATCCCCACCCAGAGCAGTCCGAATGTCTGGCTGACAGACAGAGCTCCAGAGGGTCGTGGTTAGCGGTGCAGTCTAGTTGGAGGTCAGTAACGAGTGGTGTCCCCCAGGGGTCAGTACTGGGTCCAGTCCTGTTCAATATATTTATCAACAACATGGATGAAGGGACAGAGTGTACCATCAGCAAATTTGCTGATGACACAAAACTGGGAGGGGTGGCTGACACACAGGAAGGCTGTGCCGCTGTACAGCGTGACCTGGACAAGCTGGAGAGTTGGGCAGAGAGAAACCTTATGAAATTCAACAAGGGCAAGTGTAGGGTACTGCACCTGGGGAGGAATAACCCCCTGCGTCAGTACAGGTTGGGGGCTGACCTGCTGGAGAGCAGCTCTGTGGAAAGGGACCTGGGAGTCCTGGTGGACAACAGGATGACCACGAGGGAGCAATGTGCCCTGGTGGCCAAGAAGGCCAATGGCATCCTGGGGTGCATCAAGAAGAGTGTGGCCAGCAGGTCGAGGGAGGTCATCCTCCCCCTCTACTCTGCCCTGGTGAGGCCACATCTGGAGTACCGTGTCCAGTTCTGGGCTCTCCAGTTCAAGAAGGACAGGGATCTGCTGGAGAGGGTCCAGCAAAGGGCTACAAAGATGATTAGGGGATTAGAACATCTCTCTTATGAGGAAAGGCTGAGAGACTTGGGCCTTTTTACTCTAGAGAAAAGGAAGACTGGGGGGAGAACAGGCTGCCCAGAGAGGTGGAGGAGTCTTCCACTCTGGAGACATTCCAAACCTGCCTGGATGCCGTCCTGTGCAACTGCTGTAGGTGCCCCTGCTCTGGCGGGGGGGTTGGACTAGATGATCTCCAGAGGTCCCTTCCAACTCCTGCCATTCTGCGAATCAGAAGGACTGTCAGGTCTGTCACTTCTGAAGAGGAGACAATTCTGTAGTTAGGCTCAAAACTATAGCATTTAGTCTACTGTCACAGGCGAGAGAGATGTCTCTTCCCTTAGCTGAAAAGGGCTGGAGCCAAGTTCTCAGTGTACTTTGATGTCCTTTTCAAGTCTGCAAATATGCCTCAGCTCGAGCCTGTGGCATCTGCGAGTCTAAGCCTGTCTGCAGCTCCGTTACTGTCTTCTGGGTCTGACCTGCAGCTACAGTGCTTCTGACTTCTTTGGCTTTCCTGAAATTATACAGTCTGTTTTATCCCAAATTCATCCGTTTCACCCTCTTTCACCCTGGATGCCTCTTGCAATCACAGTCCTGCCATTGCACCTATCTCCCAGTCAAAAACCTTCCCTGGAAGGCGGGGATCCCTCTGACCAGGCTGCTGGAGTGGATTATCTGGGTTCTCAGCTGCAGCAGCCTCCCTGTGCACATTTGCCGTGGCAGCACACTCTCCACAGCCAGAGGCACTACTATTTCGGTCCTGGCCTTGCCCTGGGAAGACTGCGGCAGCAGATTATGTTGTGATTCTGTAATAATGCTGAAAGGTTGGGTGTGCACGGAGCTGTGTATACTTATAGCTGACTTAACAGTAGCTAATTAATTTTCCCAGCTTTGTGATTCACTGGGGCAGCGTTTTCTCCATCTGTGGCTAAAACCCTCTCCAAAGCTTTGTCCTGTTGAAGTCGCCGACACAGGATGATATCAAACATGTGTTCTCAACCTGTGCTTACACCCTCTAGTTGCTGCTTCCTGTACCTTGGTATACTTTTGGTTACAAATGAATATGGAAATTACTTCTGAATGAAAATAATTGACTCTGCTAAGTCTTGCTGAGTTTTTTGTATGAAGTATTTCCTGGCTTATGTGCTGACTTTCCCTCTCGCTGCGTCTTGGTTAGGATGTTGTGCCTATAAATCATGTCTGGGTCTGAGAATCAGACTGGGTGCTGGGTCCTGTTGGGGAACCGGTAGCTGGGCATAGCCACTGAAGCTCTTTGGCAATCTGCTTTCAAATGTCTTGGCAACAGGAGTAATTTGGATCTAAAGAAATAGATGTAGAAGAGAGAAGAGGTCATCTCTCAGGCCGGAAAAGGACACTTACGTCATTTACTCAACACTGGCTTTCAGACAATCCAGTTGTCCCAGAGCAGAAAATCCTGTGGGTTTATTCTTCCTTCTTCTTCTTTGATGTTGGCACTCACTTGGGAAATGGGCTGCTAGAGGTGTTGAGCCCTATCTGAGCTCTCAGGCTGAGTGGGGCTCTGTTGGGGCTAAATAAGTGAGGATAAAAGAAACCTAGTGGCACAGAGCATCTTTCTTTGCCAACGAAAAATCAGCAAGACAGTAAAAACCATGTATTTGTTTGCAGACTCATTGCACTATTTGTATGTGACTCGTTGTGTGAAGTACTTTAAGGTGCCTCTAGAGGTTAAAAATCTGGTTCTTCCCATTGTGTGATTCTCTTTCCCCTCTTTTGTGCTACATGCAGCAAGGTGTCAAACATCTACACCTTGCAGCGACAGCTGTCAATGTAACCGAGTATGTGTGAGC
This sequence comes from Vanellus vanellus, assembly GCF_965231255.1. Classification (NCBI taxonomy): domain Eukaryota; kingdom Metazoa; phylum Chordata; class Aves; order Charadriiformes; family Charadriidae; genus Vanellus; species Vanellus vanellus. The sequence goes on along the minus strand of NC_138918.1, from coordinate 13,184,057 downwards.
AATGCTCAGCCTTCGTCTGGAGGAGAGGGGGCAGTGGATGGTCTGTCTGAACTTTCTCCACCCTCCCCAGAGCCCAGCCGGTGCAGTTTCCAATCTTATTTGGCTACGGAAGCACAGGATCGATGTTTTTGACTTGTCAGTATTCTTGTCCAGCTTATTTTTTTTTATCCTGCTCACTCTTCTTGCTCTCTCCACTGCACTTGTTTCAGTTTTGCTTCTCTTGATTTCCACCTCTGCTCCTTTGTGGCACAGCCTTTCCACATCTTTAAGTTCATGGCCCTCGTCCTGTGTGTTTGATACAGTTTTAAGTAGCTTTGTAGTTTCTTTCCCCTCCTCGGTCCCTGCAGAATTGATATCAGTCAGTCAGGTCATAATATTTTTCCTCCTATGGATTCTCTATCCTGATGTTGTAACTAAGGTCTCTCACTCCCAGACTAACTCGCTGCATCCCTGTCACAGCTTCTGCACGTCTTTGTAGTGATCCTTTGTTAGACTGCTGTCGGCAGCTAAATGTGTTTTCAAATATTCTCCCTCTCTGTCTGCTGTTGCTGAAGCTTTGCTGGTGAATTCAACCTCATGCCCTGGACCTCTGAGCAAGGAGAATGGGGACTATAGCTGCATCCCTATCCCTGACCCCAGGGAAATGGCTTGGTGAGAAATGGAGATGGGAATTAGGCACCGATTTCTCCAGTTTCAATGCCATGATCATGAGACAGTCGCTGCTGCTGCGTGGGATATCACTTTGGAAGGAGGCAAGAGCCACAGCAGGTGCTCATTTACTGTATTTCAGTTTGTGCCCTTGGCCTCTCGTCCTGACTCTGGGCACCACTGAGAAGGGTTTGGCCCTGTTGTCTTTACTTCCCCCATCAGGTGTTGTTACGCATTGATAAAGTCTCCCTGAGTGTTCTCGTCTCCGGGTTAAACAACCCCAGCTCTCTCCGCCTTTCCTTGTACATCGGGCGCTCCAATCCCTTAAGTCATCTTCATGGCTCTTTGCTGGACTCCCTCCAATATGTCCATGTCGCTCTTGTTCTGGGGAACCCAGTGCTGGAGAGAGGACTCCAGGTGTGTCTCACTGATGCTGAGTAGAAGGGAGCAATCACATCTCCCTCGACCTGTTGGCAACCCTCTGCTTAGCACAGCCTGCAATACCGTGGGCCTGCTTTGCCATGGGGGCATATGGCTGGCTCATGTTCAACTTGTCCACCAGGACAAGGGCTTGCTGTGCTTCAGTGTCTTTCCATTTAATTTGTGTCATTAGTGTTTCTTCTGGCTGCTGGAGCCATTTCTGTTTGTATTAGAGTGTTCCAGTTTGTACTGAGTATTATCAGATTGCGATTTGATGCGAAATGGACAAAAGCTGATTGAAGGGCCAAGGCAATTGTCTCCCTCATCATCTTCCAGAATAAGCACTGCTTGTTGTAAGCTCAAAAAAAATACCTGTGAATGAAAGAATGTTCTTAAATTCTTGGATGACTTCCAGCATCTATCTGTGGGGAGGATAATCTTTCTGTGAAGATAGGATGGAAGCCTGTGTATATATAAGGGTGACATTAAACTGCGCTACCCTTCCACTCACATTTGTTAATAATCCATTGCGTATGTTTTGGAGGCTTAAAGGCCCATTGTGAATTTCCTCTTGGGAAAAGGAGCCTTGTACAATATGTTTTTCTGGGCCCCAGAGATGAGCAAATCTTCCTCAAATATTTTGAATCATTGATGGATATTTGTTCCCAGCTTTAATCATTTCTGTCATACCAGCCTCATTTTTACCCAGGTGACTGTTTCTTGTGGCAGGAGGGTGAGACAGTGGCACATTCACATCAGAACGGAGATGTCTCAGCACAGCTGGGAGCCCCAAGGGCTTGCCTGGGAGCGACTTGGATGCTCTGCACAGTGATAGGATCATAAGAGGCTCTGCTTCTGAAGTAGCAAAAAGGGCTTCCCAAGCTCCTTCCGAGACCTCTCTGTAAATTCAGACGGTTTCCACACTGAACGTGGCAATCGTTTCCCTGAGTAGAATTTCAGAGGATTGCAGCCTCCTCAGCAATCCCCTCTCTCTCCTGTTGCTGTTGTTAACTGGTTGTGCAGCAGGTGTGGAAAAAAACTGCCACCAGCCTTTTTCCTCTGCTCGTGGCATTCCTCAGGTGCTCTCATATCCCCATCCCCCAGCACCAGCAGAAAAAGCCTGCGGTGGTCTCAAACAAAAAAATCCCACCCAGCAACATAAAAGTTTCTTTGCTGTGGAGGGTCAGCAGGAGGTGGATTACACCCTGAAAATCCCCTGGCAGTTCTTAGAAAATAGGATTTAGATCTCTGTGCAAAGGCAACTTTTATTAAGCAAACTGCTATCCGGTTGGCTTCCTGGAGTGCTGAGCTAGGTGAATTTAGGAAGCTTTTAGCCAGAAAATTGGAGGGACACGGTTATCTGTGACAGACTTAAAAACCCTGCCGGTGCCCCCAGGGATGATGTTTTGATACAGGTGCAGGAAAACATCCATATATAGTCAAAGCAGTGAGGAGAGTGGCTACCAGGTGATAACATTTCCATTTAAAATCAAAAGGAAAGTCCCCAGTTTATCATGAGTTTCTTAGGTGATCAACTGAGAGAACCTGAGGCTTTTAACACTACCAACTAGAGATATTCTGTGAGCTTTCTGTCCTTACCCACATGGTGGGTTGGTTTGTGGTGATGGCTTTCCAAAATGTTGACAGTAATGCCAGTAGGTTTAAGAACCGAGTGGGCAACAGCCTTGTTCCTGAGGGCAAAAGCGAAGAAGGTGTGGACAATGCTTTGAGAAAAACTATCTACGTGTGTGTGCATGCGCATTGCGTATTGTAGAACAAACGCCTGTGGCCCAGTTGCGCGGTGCTGCTCAGGAAGACCTTGTGAATGTGGCCTTTGGGCTTAGTCTGGACTGATTGTATTCCTCAAGGTACTGTCAAAAGCCTGAAGGATGTTGTATTCTGCCAGCTGTCGATGTCTCCAGCTAGGCTGCTGAAACTCTGACAGCCCTGGGGTATGGCACACACGACCCCTTTTGTGGGATCGTGTTTGCCTGTGTTAGCTACACAGATTATGGCATTAAGAGCTGCTGCGTTGGCATAAATCTAATCAGAGATGCTCTTTTATGGTTGTGTTTGCAAGCAGCTCCCAGCTCCATTAGAGAAAGTTGAGTAGTAGCGATCTGACGCTGGGAAGCTTGAATGTCATGGATAAAGTCAGCAGAGAGCTGAGACTTCTCCAGAATTGGAGCCTGAGTCCAGACAAAGACTACCTGAGACCAGGGGGATACATTCTAGTTGGAGGAATGGAATAATATGGACCTTTGTTCCTGACTAAACCTGATATTATTTTATTTTTTTCCTCATGTGGTATTTGGGCTTTTCTGTCCTTGTCCAGAGGGAAGGGCACTGTGGAGCGATGGGTGACCACTGATGTTCCTGCCTCACTGCACGGCACGTGGGGCCGGTGAGGACTAGTGGGCAACACTGAGGCCACAGCAGCCTTGCCGTCACCTCCCATCTGTGTGATGGGAGCAGGCAGGGACCAAATGGGTCATAAACGTGCCCCTAAGCTGCAGGGGAGGTGCACCCTGTGCTGCTCCCCAAGGCGCTTGTCCTCAGATCATCTGGACGGGGGGACCTGTTGGACATCTGACATGGTGTCAGGGAACAGCTTAGGCAGACAAACTTGTATTTGGCTGCCGAGACATGCCCTTGGGTGCCACGGCTCAGACACAGCCAGTGACGCCCCGTGTCCTCTCATCCTGGTGTGGAGAGAGGCGCCTCGGCAGAGCCGCACGGGACACAGCCTGAGTTGCCTTCTCTGCTTGCGGCGCTGGACCCTGCGCCGCTACAGCTCACAAACAGTAATTGCGCATTACCGCCTCCCTGCAGAGGTGCAGCGAGGATGGATGTTGCCCTTAGCGTACAGAGCGGATGGGTAGCAGGTGATTTTTGAGTTAATGAGACCTTTCAGAAACAAAGCTCTCCTAGCAAAGATAATACACCCCTCTCCTTCTCCTCCCCTCCCCCCAGCGCTCCCTTATTCCTATTCCAGGTGCTTCTGCTTCTGGAAAGACATTTATCATTTCTCCATCTTTGACTGTAGATTTTTTCCCCCCGCTCTCGCGCTCTCTCATTTTATCTTGCCCAAGGGGTCTGTGCTACCTTTTATTAGCTGACACTTCACTTCTGCAGATGGAAATGACACTAATGGAATGTGGCTGAGGCTTTATTACAGAAATGCTGTTCGCCTGCACAAGCAAACCTCCAAATAATCCCGCAGGAAAGGAATAAACCTTGAAGGCAGGTGCAGGAGCTGCAGATGAAAAAGAAAGACAGGAGGAGGGACTGATGGATTAAGGAAGGAGAAAGAAATAGGGAAGAGGAAGAAACAAGTTGGAACATATCCCTCTGTGTCCAAAAAGAGAGCAAAGATAGATTAGCTGAGAACCAGCTGTATTTTATGTCCAGGTTACTGGCAGAGGTTTCTAGGTGAGAAGATGGAGCGGTGGCAGGCCTCTGCCTGGCTGGGACTCTTGTCATTGCCCCAGCTTCTTGATGAAAAGCTGTGCCAGTGAAATAACTCTTAAGGATGGCGGATGCTGTTCTGGAAGCTTTGGTGTTGCTTCTGTGAGCGAGCACAGGGCTTTCAAGCCAAAGGAATGTGTCCCCAGAGGTGGCTGTGCTAACCCAAGCTGACAGGCATGGGTCTTTTTGCTTTTCCTGGGCATGAAAACCCACCTGAGACATACCGAGAGGTAAGCATCACTGTGTCCTTGTGCTCTGGCCCCTTCTCTTCCTAGCTTTAGCGAGGCAGGAGCATCCTTCTGCAGTGAGAGAAGGGGATGTTAACACTTGAGAAGGACCCCTGAAGAGCTGCTCTTGAATCTCGCCCCTTGGCTGCCATCTACTCTAAACTCCAGGACATAATGATAACCAAATGATTGCAGAGATAAAGCGCTAGAAGGGAGTCAGAGAACAAGCATCTGGGAAGGGAGGAGGGCAGCTGGCTGGGAAGACTCGGGAGATGTGAGGGAAGTGACATTCGCTGAACAGCAGCCTCTGTGGCTGTTTTTCTGTGTTATTGATGCTTGCTTTTCCCTCCCTCTTTTATTTTCATGGTGTGTCTGTTACATCTATGGCTCATTAGGCAACAAGATGCTAATACTGTCTGTAAAGCTGCAGGATTGATACCCTCCCCTTTCTCTATTCTTCTCTGTGCTTTTTTTTTTTTTTAAATATCTATTTCAGCTTTGTTTTGTTTTCTCTCCATGTCATCATCTTTGCCTGGCTCCCTTCATTCATAGTGTAGCTCAAAGGAGAATCACTTCAAGAGTTGGGAACTTTCTTTGCTCTCTCTCCCCTGCTGTAGGAATTCCTTCTGCCTCTTGAACCAATTAACCCCACTGTTTAAAAAAGCTGGTGATGTGTTGAGTGATGTTACATTGGGGATTGATTCTAGCAGGAGTAGCGTGTGTATTGACCACTTTGAATGGGCAGAAGCTCCAGATGAGGGACAAGAGTTAGCTCACCTGGTGAACTATAGAGTCAAAGACGCCATGGAAAAAGAACCATTTATGCCAATCCACAGCATGTGGACAGTGTGTTTGTAGCTGGTGCTCCCTGTTGACTTTTAGACTTTCATTGGTTGGCTTTTCAAGGTTGGCTTTTGGACTGATGTGAAAGAAGTTTTGTGGGAAGAAGAGTTTTTGGGCTGCCAGATCAAACGGAGATGTCGGATCATCAAACATGGCTGTGCTTCACCTTCCCTGAAGATGTCTTCTTACTGTCTGAAACGCCAGTTCTGTATGGGAGCACAACTCGAATGACTCCCTTGCTTTGAAAAAGAAAATGGGTGGGGAGGTACGACAGCAGAGAGGAAGGTGATCACCATTCCTCATTTCTACTAGGTACAGGACAATCAGAAACGGGTTGAAATGACAGCAAGGAATGTAGTAGTTAGTGGGAAAGCTGCTACTGCAAGACCAGTGCTGGAACAGAGCATCTAGGATTGCTGTGTTGCCATCCCTTTAAGGGATGTCTTTAAGGTCAGTTCAAAGAAGCATTTGTCACAGTATTGAGTCTTGTCTTTTGCAACAGTGCCGCGGGTGTTACTTTGCCTTCAGTGGTCTTTCTGGCTCTAATCCAGAGGATGCTGTGTTGGGTTTTTATGAGGGAATCCCCCTAATAAGTAACTTACTGTGAAAGTAAGCCACTGCCAAACACCCTCATCGTTACAATGACCCTGGTCTTTTCCAGTGCAGCTGCCACCCAATGGAGGAATTGCCTGTAGGTACATGTGTGCAGTCACCCCCACACATTCATCATTTATGTGCCTTTGATAGTAGATGAGAATTTTATTTATAGCACAACCTTTCTTTCTTCCTTCACCAAAGCACTTAAGGGTGTTGTACATCATCGTAATAAAACCCATTACAATAAAATACTACCTCCAGAGTCTTTGAAAATGAAAGCCAGGCAGAGGAAGTCCAGAGAAGGTGGGAAAACCAAGGGCAGAAGGAGCGAATGGGCAGTTTACACATTTGAGGCACCAGAATGGCCACGTGTCAGATACAGCCTGGGGACTATATAAAGGTCTCGAGAGTCTTTGCAGAAATGGGGTGAGACAGAAGCAGACAATGCTTTGATAGAAATGGAGGGGATAGCAGGAATTGTCCAGCCACGTTAATGCACCCCATATCTGGGAAGAGTTTGGAGGAATGGCTTCTACTCTGAGAGAGACTGTATCTCTTCCCCAAATTCCTTCACACCTTTGTCCAGTAAATTCTTTGTTGTGGGATGAGGGACCTTGCACCTTTTCATGCTCAAGGGCCCACCGTGATAGAACTGGCTGCAGATCTGGGTTATGATGGTGGGGGGTGTGAGCAGATAGGTACTAGACCTGGTCCAAACTATCTTTTTCATTTTTTTCTGCTATTCTTTTTTCCAACTTTCCCCTTCTCCTTATTTCTTGAAATTTTTTTTTGCGGATGAAAGGAATCTTGTGTTTTCTGTTATTAGAGCCATTCTGTGGTGTAGTTAAGACTCTTTTGGGCATGTCCCAAGAGCAAGGTCACACAGGCAGCTTGGTCTCCCTTGTCCTCTTCTCCCGTTCTACCCAGATGTTTCTTCCCAAAACCTACCACTGTTCTCTTGGTCATTTTAGGTAGCCAAAGTTTGGCTGTCCTGTGGGAGGGCTGTATTTCTGACTGGCCTCTACCCACAGCGGAGGCAGTGCTTGTTCATTGTGCAGTCATGAAGAGACATCAGAGAATATGCTGACCTTGTTCTAATTAATGGATAGTGGGGTAATGGTTCTGCGTGATGCATTAGATACAGAAACGGGATCCAACACTTCTACATTTAGGGTAATTGAAATTCTGAGACATTTATTATTTTGGGCATGCCACAGCAACTTTGGTCTTTAAATCTTAAATTAATTATTTCAGACATTTACAGGAAGAAAACAAGAGGCTGGAGAATAAGGGACACTCATGCAGTCTGTTGACTGGTCGTCCCAAAGCAGGGCTTTACTCTTACTTGCTGTTCTCTGTCTGAAGGCGAGAGAGAGACCTGGGGTACTAGTGCTGGCTCAGCGAACCATGGGGTGTTTTGGCCAAAGACTCCTCAGTCAGTAAAATGCTCCACAGGACGATGTCTGAGGAGAAGGTGCATCAAAAACATATATGGGCTGAAGGGACCAGCCACTGTTTCTTGCCAGATCCCAGAGCCATGACTCAGAAAACTGCTTAAAAGTATCTCTTGAGCGTGCACAGCTAGAGGAGAGCAGACCTCATGGGCCATGTGGTGGTAAAGGTGCTGAGAGTTTTCCACGGTTTAAACCTGATACCGTGAACTGGGGTGGGTCATTTCCCCCTCTGTTCCCCTTTGGCAGAGATGAGAGCCTCTTTCGGAGCAGGGTTGTCCCTCACTGATGCTGATGGTGGGTGGCGTTTGGGCTGTATCTGTTGCAATGCCAAGAGCAAGCCCTGATGCGGCGGCTGCGTCCCGTGCACAGAGCACACAGCCCGGCTGATGCTTCCCCCCGGGCGCCTCGGGGGCCTCGCAGGGTTTACTCAGGTGAGCAGAGACAATTTTCTGTGAGAATAGCTCTGCCAGTCGAGTGCTTTGGACTGTAACAGCCTGTCATTACGGGCCTCACCTGTTATTTGTCTATATAGCAGCTTGCACAATTAAGGGGATAGGTATGTAATAACCAGCCAGATAAGTAAAGGGATTGGAAACCGGGCTAATAAAATCCATTTCCCTCAGCCGCTCCGGCGGTGCCCCAGCCGGAGCTTTTGCTTCACAAAAAAAGGAAGCACATAAATTTTCGCTCTATTATTTTAAAAGCAGCAGACAAACAACTGCTTGCTTCAGCCTCCTCCTCCTCCTCATATGTGAGCATGGGAGGGGGTGGCACAGAGTGGTACAAAATAAAACAAATGGGCACACGGAAAAAAGTTCAGAGGAAATACAGTAAAGATCTAGAAAACTTGAAATCCCCGTGAAACTTATTTTTCAATGCTTTGCTTCATTGCCTGCCCTAGGAGTCTTCCAGTAAATATATCAGCTTCCCATAGCATATGGCTACTGCTTATTTTTGATGTGATGACTTTCATGTCTCCACATGGAAGAGATCCACAGGCTTGAACGGAGAGTAAGCGCTTTGCTGTTGAATTGTGGAACCCACTTGTAGGTGATAATGAGAAACACGTTGTTTCCCGATCCTCTTTATGTTGGTTTGGAGGAGAAGGTGTTGGCTGGAGTTCTGGAGGCACCCTTACGCAGTGTCACCCTGTTTTGGAACCAGAGGGTCACAGGGCTGTGCTGGTTGTGCCTCTGTTATATTCATAGGGATGGCCTGTAAGAGGTCAGGGAAAGCAGGATATGAGAAAGGAGAGAAAATAAATTAAAGAGCTATAGTAGAAAGAGTATAGTGATATTTTCTCCTGACCATCCCATAGTTTGCTAGGTACAGTGGACTCCTGATGAGAGTAAGTATGAGTTTTCTTGGGTGGGAGAAAAGTTGACTGATTGCCAAGAGGGGAGAAAAGTTAATGGTGGGAGTAGAGAGAATTCAAATATCTAACTCTCGAGAGTGAAATAGTACGCCTAAGGCAGGAGCCTAGGCTTCGAGCGTAGTTGTAATGATCTTGAGCTGTGTCTTTCTCCATCAGCTACAGAGGAAGGCAAAGGTTATTGCTTATAACCCTGGAGTACATGGAGAAGTTCTACCAAAGTTTCCTATTTAACTTTTCTTGTCTGCCCCTTTTATTGTCTTTCAGTCCTTAAAAGTGTAATCAAAGGATTGTTTCATTCTCCTCTGGATGGTGTGTTCCATTTCCGATTAAATAGTTTTCTGCTTTCAGCTGCCACAGACCGGATTAAAAATCTCAGATTTGAAATGAAAGTGGAGGTAACGGAGGTGGTGCGCTGTCAGAGATGTGTGCTCACTGCTGTTCAGGCTGGGTGGAAATGTAAAAGGGAAAATAAATGTAAATGGCAGCATTGTGGTGGCCTTTTATGGCCACGCACAGGAAAGAGACTTGCCCAGAGCCATTGGCACAGTTGGGTGACAAGAACGAGATTTGCTCCTTCAGTTTCTTCCCACTTCATTCACATTTCATTCACAATTCCCAAGTGAGATTCCCACATACTTCCTAAAATCGAGATGTTCTGGTATTTCGTGGTCAGTTTTGCCTCAAAACAAGACTGACAGTCATTTTTACTCTTCTTCTGCAATGCCAGTCTATATTCAATTGGAGGTATCATTCCTAAGGACCAGTCTTGCTTTTTCTGCTCTGATAAAATCCTCACTAAAGTCACTGCATGCATCTAAAATTTCCCAGGCACTTAAGCGATTTCTCTCAATATTTACAGATTTATAAAATGCGGCAAAAAGTACTCTTTCCTTTTAGCCATAATATGCCTCTCCAGAAGCAGGCGATAAGAAGTCAAGGACAAATAGATAGTCGGAAGACCGGCTCAATCAGTGCATCTGTACTAAGTGTTCTCGCGCCTGCCTGGGAATGACAGCCCAATTTCATGAATCCAAAGTCTGACACCTCCCACTGGCGCGGCATCGCTTGTTGTTTCTTTCCTTTTGATTTCTCTTTGAAAATCCCAGTTCATTTCATGGTCAGATAACCCTCTCCTCAGTCCCCTCTGTTCATCAGAGCCCTTCATAACCTGGCATAGGATGAAAGGACTGTATAGATAATTTATGGGAAATCAGTAATTGAATCTTGGCTGTTCTCATAAATCATATCGCCCAGCTATCAAACAGCTGTGGGTAGTGTAACATATTCCAACCCCTGCATAATTGATGACTCCCTTGCAATAGTCCAGCACACATGACTGGTGATTTTGCTCAGGCTTTTTCCTTCTTCCCAACAACGTTTTGAAGTTTCCAGTGAGAAAAGCTCAGCTCTCTGGTATCTGAGCGGCCCTGCAAACCGAATGGCCAAAGTCATTAAGGAAAAGACGCTGATAAAAGGAGAACGTAATCCAAATTGATGGGTAAAATGAATCCGTCGTGCTTTTTCTGAAAGGGATTGGGAATGATAAAGGCACCTGAGGAGGGAAGCTTTATCTCTCAGGCTGGTTTATGGGTTGTGTTTATGCAGTAGAGAAGTGCTTATCAGAACGGGGCTGTTGTAAGCAAAGCTGGTTACAGGCGGGCGCTGCCAACAGCAAACACGCCACAATGCGCGCCAGTTGCCTCAAGGCTCCCGCTGAAACGATCCCCTCAGCAAACCCTGACAGCAGATCCTCACCAGTTGCCGGCTGAGGTCAATTGCCAGTGAAGTGCTTTAAATTTGTTTCATCCGGGGCCTGGCGGGGATTTGAACGCTGGCGTCTGTAGAGGCAGCTCGTGTGTGTTTGCCACACGCCGTTTCCCTCTCCATCCCAGCCGCCGCGGGAGCTCTGGTGGGCTAACGAGGCCAGGGAGGTTGAGAAAGCCATGCCTGAATGTTCTGTGCTGGGCAGACATAAACTTGGGCTTTTTGATAGTATCCCCCTGGACGCGATCCTGCTGTGAAAGAAGCTACTTGACTTCACCTGCTTTGGGTTTTGGGGCTCGCCCTACAGCCCGGACGGCCACACGCTGTCGGGCAAAACAAGCTGTTACACGGAGAGCTTTTCGGCTGTTTGCTAGCAAGGGGGAAAAGAGTTTTTGTACCCTCGCTAACCCTGACTGCACATCCCAGGGCTGTGCGCTTTACAGCTGAGCAGCTGTCACAAAAACCTGCAGGCTGTCTCGTGCGCTAGGGCTGCTGCGGAACACGATGCCCTGTTTTGGCAGAAAAGGGGTCCTGCAAGCCAGGACCAAAGCGCATCATCAGTCATGTGCGACTTTTCCCATCCGTTTAACAAAGGTGTTCGCTGAGGCCTGTTGGAAATGTATGGCAGATTTACAAGATCCACGGAGACACGGTAATACGGTGTTTGGCGTACGCTGCTGCTGCTGCTAACTGGATGTTTGCTAAAGTCCACAGTAGTGCTGCTTCAACACAGAGAAACCTGCATAAATTACCGCAATTTCCTGCAGGGAAAAATGATTTTGCTTTTTGTTCCTCCCGCTTTGGAGTCCACAGGCTCTTCAGCAGAGAAGACCAAGAGACCTCAGGCAAATTTATTTTGAAAAAGTCCTTTCGGGGTGTGCTTCTGATTTAATTTGGCCCAAGAGATGTGCTTTGACGGGACTTTTTTGATCATCCCCTCCTGCGTGCTTTGGTTTTGCACTGGGCAGTGGTGTGCAAGGGACAGGGGAAGCAATGGCATTCCAGAAAAAGGAAGAAGCTTTATCCCAGTTTATAGAGGCTCTGTCTAACTGGTTGGACCACAACAGACCTTGAAACTGAACTGCAGCAAAGAGGTATTCTGTTAGCTGAACGAGATGCTAACGTTTTCAAAGATGAGCTTAAAAAAAAATTGGCTACAGTTTTTATGAAGTTCTAACCAAAGTAGCTCCCAACCCAAAGAGACTGGCTGTTGCCTCTACTTAGCCATAATTCGGCCTTAGTGATATAAATGTCCAGTACACTGTGGACTCTTGGACCAGGACGCAGCTGGAGCATCTCTGTTCCACACCTCTGCCATGGTCTGGGACACTTGCTCAAAAATGTGTCCTTTTATCTGGTATTTGCCCATTCTTCGTGTGGGTGCTCTGTTCACCGGCAATGTTGTCAAAGGCAAAATGCTCAGACGCTCTGAGGTTTGGGGCTCTGTCCCAAGATTTAATTGAAATGACTTTGCTAAATTTGTTTGCCTGTGTCTAAAAAGAGAAAAATTCCCCGAAGGGAATAAGACTTTTACGTTCTGCCATTCCTGAAGAATTTACGTGCTCTGAATTTTAAATTCTGGGTTAAATTGCTTGCTTTAGTTGCAGTGAAGCCATACATACATTTTCTGTTTCTCATGGCCATCAGAAAGCGGTGGCTTCATCATCCCCCACAAGTACCGCCACAGAGCTGTCTCATCATGACTCTCTATTTCCAGAGAATTTTTCATAAATTCACTCCTATCTTCTGTGCTTCCTGTGGCTTTCTCCAGGGAGCAACCCCATGACCTGTCCTAACCTCTCCTCTCGGCGCTGCACAAACCTCTTAGAGAAGAGATCACAAAACTTTGTTAAACAAGGTGACTCAACAGAAACGAATGAAGTGGAAAACACCAAGTGACATGCCATGGGCCACTTGCACATGTCAGTGGGAATTTCAGTAGTTTTAACATCACCCTATAACGCTTTCTGGAGTAGAGGTGGGGAAGGTTTGAACTGCAGCTATCAAAAATCGTGAGGGGGAGCGCAACATTTCCAGGGAAGGGGGAATCCAGAGGTCTTCACACGCTGCTGCTGACCGGTGAGGAGCAGCACTGTGAGATGCTCCCCACAGCCCCAGTTGGAGCTCGGATCCCCCAGGAGTGACCGCCGCAGCCCGCTCTCCTCTGCAGAGCTCGCAGGGAGGCTGCGACTGAGGGAAAGCAGCCCTGAGCTCGGCTACCTTACCTACCTTAGAGGCTCCCAGAAAAGGTAGCTTGAGTCTCGTTCCAGCTTATCTCATTATTATAATTAGATATAAAATCATTAATAACCTGTCTTAATTACAACTGATTTTCTTCGATTGCAGCCTAACGTAAAAGATTCCAATTAAGGTTCATTACATTGAAAATCTGTAGAGACTGTTATTTCACTCTTAAGATCATCCAGAACAAAGAGAAGATGTACAGATGCTAAGTTTCTTTTAAGGGCTGTATTTTAATTAATTTTGGCTTCTGAAACAATTAAAGGATTTAGTCGTAGTATCTCAGGAAACTCACGCTCATCTCTAGAGAGCCAGCGCTGTGAGCTCAGGGAAGTCAGGCGGCATTTCGTACGCATTACTGGGAACCAAGATCTTCTCTTGAGTACAGTGTGGAGCTCAGCTTGAACTGAGGAATTTTGGCCTGGTGGCCTCGCCTGAAAAACCTGAAAGATCCCCCAGGGTAAAGCAGGTGAGTCCCTGGCATCTCTTAGAAATGCTGGGAGCTTCCCAGCCCCCAGGATTCAGCAGGAGGGAAGGTGCTTGGTGTGGTGGCAGAGTGATGGGGATCGTGTGCCACTGCGCTGCCGCAGGGACAAATCAAGCCCTCGAGGTGGAGAAGCCGTTTGCTTCCTTCAGCCTACCACAGCCTCCAGCAGCAAAAGCACGGTACCACTCGATTAACCCTCCTGAAAGGAGACCTTCCCTCACCTTGAGGAGAGTTTTGGCACCTTTTCTCACCCTCTTTCCTTGTTGAGCAGGCGGTTGCTCTCTCGAGCAGGGAGGCAGACGGTTGTCTCCCGGTCCTCCTGCTGCGATGCTGAGCAGACTGGAGTTCTCTGCTGCACTGCAGGCTTCCTGTAATGCCGCGGGCAGATTACTTAATCTCCCTTTGCGTCTTCTCCCCTTCAATGAAAATTGCTCTTTCTTTCAGCAAGATGTGGAGAGAGCTTCAGGCAGCAAAGCCTTACCGATGGTTCGCCTGGCTGAGGCTGCGGTGCCAAGCGCTGTGCGGATACAGGTACAAAGGGAGGAGGCGGATTCATTTGCCTCGTATAATGAGGACAGGCAGATGCTCCTGTTGCTTTTAAGGGAAAGTTTCTGTTTTACGTTGTTTTCAGCATCATCGACAGCAGATTCTACTGAGGAACTGAATCTATAACCTGGCAGTTTTCCCTTTTTTGAAGTTGTTGAGTAGATTAACCACAGACTAAGGCCCAAAACCGGTGGTTTTCCAATATGTCGTTGATAATACCCTAAATGGAAAACATCTGTGGGTTGAGGGACCAGGTGGAAGGGTTTCATTACTTGCTTCAAAACATTTTAACGTTTGATATGATTTTGTCATGGCTTGCTGGACACTATGGGAGTGCCTGTACTTTGTTGCTTGGAGCGTTGATGCTTTGCACTACTGCCCCTCCATATTAGGAGTTTTGTAAAAGCCCAGCACTTGTGTTTTCTATTGTGTGTTGTGGAGCAAAATGCAGTAGTTCATGGCTGTTTGCTTGACCTTGTGTCAAATTAGGGGAGAAGATAAAGGGCTGATGCAGCTCCTCCAGAGGAAGGAAGAAATTTAGCCTGATGTTCCCAACTCGAGGACCAGATCAACAATAGAGCCCTGTAATATTTGTATATATGCGGAGGGTGGCTATTCTGGACCCAGACTGGGTTCAGTGAATGGTCCCAGGACAAGATCTGAGGCTGGATTTAGGGCTTTAATAGGAATCTTGAAACTGCTGCTCCAGCGCGACTCGGTGTGAAAGTCAGACAATGCTTTGTGGTGGCGATTAGGATCTGTTTACAGCCTAGGAAATCACTGTGCTCCAAAGAGCCACCCTAAAGGATGTACATCCTACATGACTAGAAAGACTAGCGATTGGCAAAAACTCTTAGCACCCTTACAAACAGGGCGTGCTGAATTTTCCATAGCGGCAGCTGCCTCGGGGCTTATTTTGGGTTGTGTTAACTGGGGGGCGGTGGGGTGGGGGGGCTGCGGGGAGTGGTGGAGAAGCAGCGCAGAGGAAAGCTGCCTGCTGGATGTGCCTCACAAGAGCGGCCTGCCCGGCAAAAGCAGTGTGCACGGCATTTTTCTGTTCTGCTACACTGCAGCAAGCGCGCTCCGGGGTACTGGCAGGAGCGGGAGCGTGTTGGGATGGAAGCCGGGCGGATTGGCCGTAGCGCATTGTAGCACGTTGCAGGGTACAGAGCGAGCGTCTGCAGTGCAACAGCATGTCCTTTGGCAGCTGTGCTGGAGCCGGGTGTGTTGGTTTTTTGGTTTTTTTTTCTGCAAGCAAATGTGAGTGCCCCGTTCCTCCTAAAGCTGGAAAGAAGCCCTGAGCGAAGCTTCAGCTGTCTGGGGAAAAATGAGCTCAGCCTTCCCCAAGCAGCAGTGCAGTCAGGTGCTGAAGTATTATAAAGCCAGACAAAGAATAGATTATTTCCCTTTTTAGCCTACTTCTCCCTCCTCACATTTATCCTGTGCAGTGATCCTGCCCTCAGCCTGCAAGAAGCCTCATCCATTGGCAGTCATCTGCTTGGCTATACTGGCATGTGGCATGCCATCTGTATGGCATTTTTTTTGTCTTGTCGTACACCCACAAAAGTCCCCCACTCTGAGGCCTTCCAGCTTCTGTTTCCTTCCTTCTGCTCTCCTCTGTGTGCTGTTCTCAAAAACAAAAGGGAAATAAATTAAAACCATTAGGAAAGTCTTTTCGGGTGTAGGTTGCGTCTCATGGGTTCAACAAAGGATTTGCCCGCCTAGTTCTCTCTGTTACCCACGAAAAAGCATTACATGTTTACACGGGCAGTAGGCGCTCCCAAGCAGAAGTGCTTCAGCCAGTGCCCTGTGCAGGGAACACAACAGTGCTTGAGCAGAGGCTAAGCTGATGCCCAGCACAAACAAGGAGCCTGGATATTGCCCTAATAGCATGTCAGGGTTATCCTATCACTGGTCTTTTTCCATCCCATTACAATGTAGTGCTTCACAGTTGCACCACAGTGCGAGCAGCAGCCCGTGTTCATCTCTACCTGTTTTCATTTCTCTCCTCTTCTTCCAAATGATGCAGGATTTAACCGTAGTTTGGAGGGCAGATCTGCTGCCGAGACAGTTGGAGGAAATGCTGGAGAAGGTGACTATGGCTGGGATCCTCCCCACTCAGGACAGTTTGTCTACGAAAGCCCTGGGGAGAGCTGCAGGTGACGGATGAGGCACAAGTTGGCAGAGGTTGTGGTCTCCTGTGTCCCTTCTCAGCTCTCCTAGTTCATTAATTTACTAAAGACATCAATCTATGTCCTGGCTTGGTGGTAGAGTAAGAGCAGAGCTTTGCCTCACCGCATGCAGCCATGCCCTATGTGATGTTAACTTGATTTTCTTCCCCCATATACATCCTACCATCAGGTAAACTGGGAGCATTTCTAACTTGAAGGGCAGGGCAGCATGTTGCTTGGAGGTCTGTCACAAGAAGTTCATTGTGGTTTGTAGTCTCTGCTGTCCATGAAGCATTGTGGTGGACCGGGAGGTGTGGTGGCTCTCTTGGAGAACGGCAGAATAATAAGAAATAGGTGTTCTTTGACATGAATTTGGGAGACAACAAATGCCAGAGATGACATCCAAGTGGAATTTTTGTGCAGTATGGGAGTCAGACAAGAGTCCACCGTTTGATGAGTCCTAGTGTAGCTGTGTGCAGACAAAGTTAGCGTCATTTCCTTAAATTACTTGCTGTGGTTATTACAGCCGCTCTGAGTATTATAGTATGGCTTAGAGAAGACCGAAGCAGATTGTCTTTTATGACTGTCTTGTATTTGCCCCATCTTAATAACAGCTCTTTGTACCGGACTCCCAAATATGCCTGATTTTGGCCTCTTTTGTACCAGTTTCACATTACTGCAGCCACAATGACATCAAGTAATATTCCTCCATACTTATCGCAACGTACTGCAAGAATGGGACCTCGGCTTTATATCTAGTGATACATATTTATGTTCAAAAATGTCTTGCTGTAGGATACCCAGTCCAAGATGAATTGTGAGTCTCTTCTTCCCTACTCAGGAAATTACCATCTACAAGGGCACCCTGTCAAAAGGAGGGAGAGAGTTTACAGTGATATGCAAGTTACATTTAAGAAGAACTGAAAATCTCAGCCAGCATAAGGCAAACTCTAGAATAAGCTGTCAGAACAGCGCAACCTTTAATATTCATATATCTATTCAGGATGCATCGCTGCATAATGTGTATTGCAGTCATCAGATACACATGTTTAGCACCTAGAAACAGTAAAATAACTTGTGAAAGCTAAAATGGAAATTATGGGATTGATTTACCTGTGCACTTCTAGTTGCTTTATGCCAGACTGGTGATATGAAGGAGGCATAAACCTCATATAACTGGCTGAGTAAATTAGATTAATGTCTTGTTCTCCTTTTTGGAAAGGTCTAAAGCAGACAAAATGTACCCTGAGCCTGTACAAATTTCTTTTCTTGTATGTCTGTTGCAGCCTTCCTCTGCGGCAGGTTTTATGATCTTTCTGCTTTAAAAAAAAAAAAATCAACAACCTTTTCACGCTAGTTTGTCCCCCTTTGCTGAAGGAGCACTGCTAGAAGTTGACTGCCATGAGAAGCCCACCCTCATCCATAGTGCACACGTTGCATGCTCTGCTTGGCCCAGCTTTTACACTCTTGTGGGCAAGTCTGTTTAAACCTTCTGTGAGCACAACGTTATATGGGTTTCCCATTTGCTCCTGCTCTCCATCTGCTGTCACACAGCGGCTATGGGAGCACAGGTCTCCCAGGAGCAGCAGTCTGTGCTGCTCTACCAACATTGTTCCCTCCTTCCTCTTCTGCAAAGGCAACAGAGCATGTAAAACTATTTTGGCAGCTAAATATAGCTCATGGGCTTGCAGTTGGGCCATGGTGTTACGTGCTCATGTAGGGTTTCCATGATATGTTTGGTTTAGGTAGCTTTCTGCATAGAACTGTGTTTTGCTCCATGTATAAAAATACACATCTTCGTGTATATTTTCATCTGTAAGTACTCTTTCTGAGAAGGAAAAGATGGAGTTTGTGCAATTTACTGTGATTGCACTTAGATGCTCTTCATTATAATCCATTGAATGGTTTCTTTGATTTTTCTTTCTCTAACACTACTGAAGTTCTCATTCTGGGGAAAAAAAATCCTCAATTTTAAGAGACTTTGCTAAGGGAAAATAGTTCAGGTCCCATCTTGGTCTCATCAGCATGATGTTGTCTTTAGAAAGCCTCAGTATACCTTTGAGTGTTACTGGTTCATACAGACAGTTACCCAAGACTCACATTGACAGGCACAAAATTTACCCAGTCCATGGTGCTGTGGACCCCCCTGGGGACACAGGCAAGGGACCGGGCAACTGAAGACTGAAGGTGAACCCATATGAAGGAGTCAGCTCTGGACTGGGCTGTGTTGAATGCAGATGGTAGATTGTACTGTTGTCAGGGAATGAAGCTGGGAGAGGAGCATGTCCAGCTGTGGGTGGTCCTGACCCTGGTTCCAATGAACCCAGTCCATCCCTCCCTCTCCCTGTTTTCCATCATGTTCCTTCCCTCATACAACCAGTGACTGCTGGTACCAAAATCAGGCAGATTTTTCTTTTACCACTGTATCTTGTGAAGCTATGGACCGTGCACCCAAAATCTGGTTGGAAAAGCATCGGGCATCTGCTTTACCAGCTCTCTGAGTTGTGGTGGAAACATCTCTGGGTTGGATCCAGCTGTGCAATCAGTGAGTAGGCAGGAGTGTGAATTCCCAAGAACATTTATAGCTGATGGGCCACTTTTCCTGGCACCAGTTGTGCCCTGAAGCATTTGTTAAATTTAGCTGGACCAGAGGGTCTGAGCAAGTGCATTGTGGGAGGGAGAAAAGCAATGCCACCGGCACGTTCCCACTCCAACACAATACTTCCTGATGGAGCTAGGGGAGCTCTTTTACGCTGGCAGGTTGGGAGGAAAGGGACGCGCTGCAATTGGATGATTATATTAAGAGATGAGATGATCGCGCCTTTTAGGGCTCGGCATAAGTCCGAGATGATTCTGGCCGTCATCGTTATGTCAATTCACGTGGTGTTTACTGAAGTAAAGCCACCCAAGCGGCTCATGGATGGGAGATGTCAGCTGCTACTATACAAAGAAGCTGGACTGTTAGAGCTCATGATCCAGGAATGCAGCCTTTGATTGCACACCGCGGTTACAGGGAGCATAAAGGATGTCATTTCCTGGGAGACAGAGTTGTTTGAGAAATCTGACCTTACCTGCATCCTTTCTGCAGCATCCTGAGAAAATTAACAAGGCATAACAGCCCGTAATGCTCTCATTGTAGCTGCAATCACAAATCTAGAATGTCCTCATCTTCACAGTCTTGTGGTCATCTTTATTATAATTCCATCAAGGACTTATTTCTGGTCGGACACGTACTGATCAGACCAGGAGGTTGCTGAAGGTGGTCATTTCCCACTGCTGGTTAATAGCCACATCCCAGGAGGAGCCCGCCCGTGGTGGGGAAGCCGGTAGGAGTCAGTTCAGAGGGGCCACAGCCCCATCACTGCCCTCGAGGCAGTGTTTTAAGTAGCATAATTTAATTAAAACTTAAAAAGCAATCAGAATTCGTGGACAGCATTGCACTGCCATTTTTTAACAACAGATTGATATCTTTATTCTGCAATTTCCTCTTTCCAAGCAATTTTCATCAAGGTTATAGAGTTTTGAGTCAAATTCTGCACGTTTGTAGCGGCCAGTTTTGGCCCGGGAGGGTCAGGAGGATTACAGGAGCGCTCAGATGTGTGCCTGTCTGTTCGAACCAAGTGTTTCGTTTTTTAGTGTCTTGTCCGTGTTTAGATATAGAAGAAGAAAGACATGCTGACAGATCTGGCTCATGTTTGAAACCAAAAGTGTTAATTTCAAAATTCCCAGCAACTGCAAGAGGTCCAGGCTTTCACTGATAAAATTAATTTCATTTGGTGCATCTCCCTCTCTAAACCTTTCCATCTGCTGCACCTGAGCAAAAGCCAATATGGAAAAGCCAATATTGACAAAAAGATCCAAGCGTGTCTGTCTTAGGTCGTTTCACTTTTTGGCCTCTTCAGTTTCTCGTGGCCCTGAGGATAAACAGAAGTTCTCTCATTGCTAGAAATAACATCAATGCGCTTCAGCTGGCTGGGGCTACTGGCCAGTAATGTTGGCTTTTCAAACAGTACTCTTTCGCTTTCAAGTATGTCCGAATGACACGCCGGGTTGATTTGCAGTGTTCTGCCGGCAGCCGGGTACATTCGGTGGTCTGTCTTCACTATAAATGGAATGGAGCGGGATGCTCAGAGTGGAGCGACAGGCTTCCAGCCAGCGAGATCTTCAGAGAAATCAGTTGTTATTATACACACTGCCTCAAGAAGGCGCCCGTTTAGGGCAACACTGAGGGACGGAGGTAAAGCAGCTTGAAAGGGACAATGGAAAGAGAAAAAGGTTAAACAGAGCAGTTGTGAACAAAGTCTGTGCTTTACTTACAAACCTTCCAGATTTCAGAGTTGGAAGGGACCTCTAGAGATCATCTAGCCCAACTCCCCTCCCAAAGCAAGATTGCCCAGAGCACATTACTCAGGACTGCATCCAGGCGGGGCTTGAACATCTCCAGAGAAGGGGACTCCACCACCTCCCTGGGCAGCCTGTGCCGGTGCTACTTGCAATTTCCCAAATCTTTGGCCAAAAACTCCAGCAGGTACAGAACTACCAGCCAGTTGCCTAAACAAAATACGCCATCAAAGAGATAAAGTTGGGCAGGTTTGCCCCCATGCTTGCGAGAAAGCTTTGCTGTTAGTTTGCTAGAGAGATGCAAACAGATCCTAAATACCCCGTTGAGGCTTAGTGAGGGAATGTCAAGGTTTAGAGTCGCTCGGTGGCCAGGGGAGCCCTGCAGAACCCAGGGCATTTGCAGTGGATTTGGCAGAAGAGGGTCAGTTGTGTTCAGTGAAAAATGTTTCCAAAATGCTTCCCGGGTACTATGAGAATTAGGAATGAGCTCGTGAAGCTTGTTCTGCCGTAAACCGCATGCCAGAAGGAGGTTTTGTTTTCCTCAGCCGTCTTCAATAATTTTCCCCCGCTCTTTCGAAAGTCTCTGCATCTCTTTCTTTTTTCTGCTTGTTGTCCCTCAAGGGAAATGTCCTTCTGAGCCAGAACAAAAGACTGGGCGAATTATGAATTTTTGCTATTAGGATCATAAAGGCTTTCTCTCTTATAATTTCTCTCTCTTTCCTCACAGTTTCATGTCCTTCATTTCCCTGTGTGAGCCTCCATCGGAGAGAACCACCAGGGTTTTACATCTTTCTCTCCTTTCATTCCATGCAAAATCCTGTTCAGAGTTATTCAGTGCCTGCCCGGAGGTGAAGGAACGCGGGGTGAGTTTGAGGAAAGCTTTTCATCTCCCAGTGAAAATCCTTGAATTGGATTTTTACTCATGGTTGGCATCCCAGGGGATTACAGTACAATAATGTGGTGGTAGTGATTTTGTTTGAGAAGGCAGCGCTTTAGATTTGCCAGGGAGTTTTGATGTCTGAATAAGCCAACAGAAAGCCACTATCAGAGCTGCCGGTGTATTTCCAGATCCGTCTACCAGGACCAGAAAGGGACTCAAAGCAAAAATTCAGTGGAGGCTCAGTCATTGAGGGTTCTGCAAAGTGATGGCGCTCTGCTCCTGAGGTAGTAAAGCACATTCAAGTTGGTAGTCCCCTGTGATCGCTCAAAATGATTAAAAATAAGCACGTGCTTATGTGAACTGATGGATGGGGAGTCAGAGAACTCTACTCCTTACAGGCTTTGGCACTTCCAATTTAAATACTATTGCAGCAGAGCACTTACTTTGGTTGGCAGGACAAGGATGCTCAGGAGAGGAAGAAATAGTTTCTGTGATTGCAGTGGGACTTTCTCGCTGATATTTTGCCAGGGCCCAGATCTCCGCATTCCTGTAGGTGACAGCTTTCACTCGTGACTTATCCATGAACAACCACGTTGCCTTTAGGATTACGCGTGCTTGATGTTGTTCGCAAAGTGTTTACCGGTTTTCTACCAGAGTCTGCCTCATTGTATAATTAGTACTGAAAATATTAGGCTGCGCTCCTGGTTGCTGAGCTCACACAGCGCTGCTTCTGTTCTCTGATGGAATGCATACGGCTCTTGAAAGAATATTTCCACTGCAAATGTTTCTGCTGACAAGTTCGGAAAGTGCTGTCTGGAAGCTTTCTTTGCTGTCTGAAAGGCATCTGTCCTAAAAACATGCTCGCCTGTAAGTTTCTTGACTCAGAGTACCTTTAAATATGACAGGACACAAAGAGGACTTGAATGAATTAATAAAATAAAAAAAAAAGAGAATAATAATGAAGAAAACATTTCCTGCCATATTTTACGTGGTTTTATTAACAGAAACTGCAGACAGTTTGATGCTGCTGTTTCCGTTCATGCTATACAGATAGTTTTCATCTATATCGGTGCTGGATTTTGGCCTCCAGCATGCTCTTTCAACATTCTTGGTTCACCTTAAAAAGAAAGAAAGAAAAATGAATAAGGCATATCATTGTGTGTGTTCCTAATATAAACCTGTTACTTGTCCTTAATGCTTCAGTCCTTAGGATTTTTTCACTATTTTTTTGGTGTGATTTCTGAAAGAACGCAGTAGTTACCTCACGCAGCTAGGGAAAAGAAAATCTGATGATTGGTGCTTTGATTCCTCTGGCAGGTTTATACTCCCTGCTTATGACAGGCAATCCTTAACCCGGTGCTTATTTTGTGTTACGAATATGAGTTAATTCCTCCCCAGTGCCCGAGGAAATCAAATGCTCCCCTTTTCTTGCTATTATATCTTTCTAATTCAGAGCAACTTACTCCTGAGGATTTACAGTGGGTCACTATGTCTAGGTGTGCAGCAGCTCAGTAGAGGCAAGATAGGTCGAAGTACAAAAGCTTTATGTCTGTATTTCAAAGCTGAAGGAAGAGACAAAGTGCATGGATTGGGCTGCACATTGCAGAGAGAAATAATTTTGTAATGTTTCAGACTCAGTCACAAGAGGAAGGAAAGGGAGAATCCATTTCTCTAGCAGAGCAGGAGTCCTCTGCTTGTGTTTATCAACATTTAAAACACATCTCTAACTGTAATTTCCAGCATGCCAAATGAAATTCCGACCAATCACTCACTTTGTTGCTATTAGCGCTGTTAATAATGTAATTTATTCAACTTAAGGGCTCCAACAGAAATATATAATAGGGTAGATATAAAAACTCTTCCATGGAAAGATACATAGGGTAAAAATTGGCTAATTATACAGGAGCCGATTCATAAAATTGCAGACGCCGAAGGGCAGCCTTCCTGAACTGTCTGCCTCGTCTGAGCCCTGCAGGATTTCTACGCGCAAGCTTGTCGTGCTCGCAAGTGAGCTACTGATTCAGAGACGCCATTAACCGAATGGCTCAGAAGGTCGCCCATGAGAGGGATGCGCAACACACGCCGAGGGGTTGCAGCTCTCCGGTTCTCTCCTCCAGGTACCCTTCATTGCCATCTTTCCCGCAGTCATGTGATTTTGCCCAGTTCAGCCCCACTGGATGAAATGGTGCATGATCGGCGGATTGAACGTCACCGTAGCGCTGATGAGTTTGGTCTGTATAATCCTGTCTAATCCAAGAAGGTCAGGAAATTACATTGAATTATTTCTATGCGATAGGAAGGACCTCAAAAGGTTTAGAGCCATATGGTTCTTCACACTTCTTGAGGCAAAACCAGGCGTTGACTCTTCCCATGTCTTAGTTTTTAGTTGATAAGTATAAGGCTCGTTAACAGTGATAGACTCATTTTGTACTTGTGGACTCGTGAACATTTGACCCTCAACATGTTTCCCAAATATTTATGACTGCAGCTAACATCTGCTCTTCTATCCTTTGTGTTTATTTAAAATGTGTTCTTCAGCCACTGGAATAGCTCTGTTTGGACCTCCTAGAGGGAGGCATATGAGCTATGTTGCAGTCCATAGGTTTTCTCTGAGCTCTGAAGCGGTCAGCACTGGGAGAGTTGAAGGACAGTTAAAATTTTGCAGCTTTAAGGTTTGCTACACATGGTCACTTACTGGAAGAAAATCAGCATTTTATGTGTTTTTGTTCGTCTATCACTACTAATTTATCCTACAATACATTAACTGGCCTAAGCCTATTCCTATTGTGCAAGAAAATCCTTCTCTCTTGCCTTCACTTCCCTATCGTGTGTCAAGGACCTTAACTTGTTCTTATTGGATTTTTATTCTCTCTTGTTTAGAAACGGAGCGTTTAAGGGCTAGTTTTCACAGCAGCAGAGCATATGCAGCAATAAACATCTTCTCCAGTTGATTAAGCACCATAGCTGAGTCGTTCAGCTTCCACAGAAGCTGTTTATTCTAAGTATCCTCCAACTCCGAGGACACGATTTTAATTATATTGCATGAGAAGGAGCAAAAACAATAAACCAGAACATTAGAAAAAAATTAAAAGATATAATTTTCCTTCCCTGAGAGGAAGTTTTCAGTGAAGGTCAGAGTAGATTGTAGATGTTTGTGTAGCTGAGTAGTGTTCTTGAAAGCCCGTTTCCCGATATGTATTTCTTTTCAGAGGCTGCAGAAGACATTAAGGATAGGATAGGCCATTTCAACTGATCTTCTGAGGCCAGATTGTGAAGTTATTGTGAATCATGCTGGTGATTGCAGAGAAACATATCGCGCAAGCTCACTATTTGTCAGTGCAAATGATGTGTTTCCAGCCTGACCAGTGGAGACTCTAGCCTTGACAGGGTGATGGCAATGTGGGTAGCTTGCTTAGATTTACTTGCTCTCCGCTCTGAAAGATGTGAAAACATTCATTTCTATTACTGCCACTCTGAACCTCTTCACTAGCTGCAGATATCAGTCTGGATATTTTTCTTTCCAACCATTTGTTTGAGAGAGGCAGTGAATAACTATAAAAAAAAAAAAAAAAAAAAAAAAAAGGTGTAGCAGGACAGGCATGGGAGGACAATGTCAAAATGAGACTTCTCAAGCACATCAGCCTCTTATTTCAGGCGCATGCCTTGCATTTCTGAGCTGCCAGGTAACCTTCAGCACTGCTAACTTCAGGGGCTTTCTTGATTGAATAAGGTTGCTGATGTTTGGCCCAGTGTCTTCACTTGACTGGCTCCGAGGGGACCATCTGCGTTACTTCAGAGGGTGACTATTTTCTTTTCCTGATTCTTACAGTTATCTTCTCTTTCTTTAAACAGTTAGTTTAACTGCCAATTAAATACTGCCTTAAGTTAAACACTGCCAGCTAAACACTAGCTATTCTTCTGATAAACTACAGGGGCGAGGGCAATGGCAGCTTCTGCAGTGGGAGTCTGACCTAAGGGCAGGCTTGTCAGGTTATTTGCGCCAGGCTCCGTGAAAGGTTTGTGAACTTTCCAACACACCTCGTTTTGAACAAATCTGGGCCGTGTTAGCCAGGTAAAACATTGGCTTCACACACCGCTATTCTTGCCTCTCCGCCACCCCCCCCCCCCCCTTCCTGCCCTCTGTGCTCTGAACCAAACGAGCCCTGACCGTTTTCATGGGGGTTTGGAGGGTTACTGAGGCTGTGGCCCTGCAGGGGTGGGTGGCGAGGGGGCTGGCGTGCCTGAGGGGAGGCAATAGGCCCGATCTTCTTTTGAACAGAGATTTTTACCCAGCTCTAGTAAGAACCACTGGGAGGAGGAGAAGGCAGGCAGTGGGAAAGGAGGTGTCAACCAGAAGTGTCAGCCAGCAGCGCCTGCTCCCGTGACCAACCAGGCTATGAGAACCACCTTCCTTGTTCTCCCCCCACCTCCCCATTGCATTTCAGTTGATACCTTCCTTACCTGCTTTTATACAAAAGCACTCCCTGCCAATACACACAAACACACGCCAATACTATCTTTTCAGTCCCCTTTAAAGATCCCCTTGATTGCAAATGTTGTTCAGTATGAAGCTGGTGGAGACCTGTGAATTTGCTCCTCCTGAGACAGAGTGTTCCTAAAGTGAGAATCCAACATCTGGGAGGGGGGGAAGTTTGTGATTATCTCTTCTTATGTGCTGGTATGACCCCCACAGAGGAAAAGCCTGCTCTGTGATCGTACACCAATACAAATAAAAACCAGCGTGCAGTTACATTACCTAATGCTAGCAATTTTTGCTACTTCTATAAATCCATCTTCTTCTACCAGTAGCAAAATGACGCTGATGTTAACGACATTACTTACTCCTTGGTGTTTGAAGAGTTGCTCTTTCTCTAGCCACTGGTCCAAGCATTTTGAGAACTGAGTGCTAACTTGGCTTAGACAGGTAGAAAAGGAAACTGTGCCTCTCCAAGTAAGGGACAGTCCAGTTGTGGCTTACTGCGAAGGCTTGAAGACTCTGCAGGATACAGCTTGGTGTCCAGATTCCCACCCCAAATACTGCAGACTTGTTTGTGGGAACTGCAGGAAGAACTGGAAGGACTTCTAAACTCGTCGCCAAATGCACTGAATAACATGACGTTGAATAAACCTGGCCCCAGCCCTGATCCTTGTGGATCTACTACTCACCCCCCTCCACTAGAAGTGCCTCTTATCCCAGAGTGCTCCTTTTACATCTTTGCCTTAAGTTGTCCCTCTGGTTTGCTAGACCTGGTTCTCTGTTTTTGATATGTTTTGATATGTCTGAAGAAGATCAGATATGCTGGAATATTTCTATATGTAAAATTGTTACGGGAAAACAACTCGCAGTGAAAGCAAGAGAAAGTTTGTGGTCACTGAGGATTCCTCGTTATTTTTTCTCCAACGTGGAGAAAAGTAGCAAAGCAGCAGCTGATCTATGCAGAGAAACTCCAAAGCAAAAAGCAATAACCAGGAGGAAACTGCAGTGCAGTGACTTTGAAATGCCGCTGTCTTCTCAGTGATGGTTTGTGGCTCAGGTGACTCTAGTCCACCTAGAAAACAGGAAGGCAGCAAAACCTATAATGCAGAGAGTCTGGGAATCACATATTTTTAACGCTAGGATGCGATCATAAGCCATTTAATCCAAACTCTCTCATCTTGCCAGCTTACAGAGCGCAGACTTGCGCTCCATTACGTCTGCACAAGGCCCATAACCTTTGTCTGATCGTCCTACCTTGGTTTAAAGTGAAAGAGATCTCCACAAAGCTGTAGACAAATTGGTTTAGTGGACAATTGCTTTTGTAAAAAGCAAACCTGTCATTTGTTGTACGTACTATTTCAGCTTTTTCTTCTGTCTTTGAATGTCTTCATAGCCCTGGGCAGTGACTCCCTTTCAAATTATTGTTTGAGTCTTGTGGGTCCCTCCCCCCTCCCCCCCCCCCCGCCATTTGGAATATGTAAGGAAGTCTTGACACAGAACACGTTACTCGAAACATTTAGACCAAAATTAGTGTTTTCCAGTTAAAAAAGTTGCTGTAACTATTCTTTCCTAACAAGCTCGTCCTTCTCTTGATTTAAATGGACCCATCCGTACATGCCTGTACAGAGCTAGAACAGTTGTATGCTTCCCCAGTATTTCCTGTTAAAAACTGCTGGCCACAAAACTCTTGACTAAACTAGTTTTGCCTCCACCCAGTATGGCCATTCTTCTTCCTATGATAAGAATATTAGTTTATACTTTCTCCCTTCCCTGGTAATTTTCTCTCTTGTTATAAAAAAAATCCTTTCCATCTTTCATTAGAGCCAGTGGTCCTCTGAAGACACGTAGGAACCATGAAATCCTCATCCTCAGGCTTTTGGATATGTTTTCAGGCTGAATGAATTTTTCTGATGGTCTCCCAACAGTCATATTATTGTGAAATTTTAATGCAAAAGTTGCGATTTTTACCATTCACACAACGAAACACCTTTTTACTACCTTTTATCACAATTTCATGTTATCCAAAGTCTCATTTAAATTTTGTAGCGAATTGCTAAAATTGTGATATTATTGTCTGTATTACTCCGTTGTTCCTGTTTGCAGCAAGTTCAGTGAAAATTTACTTATGTTCCTCATCTTATCGCAGCTACATTGTTTTCAGTGTGTGCTACTGCCAAGAACAATGCTAAAGCACTTAATAACAGAATTTTGTCATAATCTTTATCTCTGGAAACTATTCCAGTTTATCATTTTAATAGCAAATGGCGTGTTTTACACAGTTGCCTGATAAAAGTTCTCGTAAGCCCCCCTCTTCTTTTTTTTTTTTTTTTCTTTCTTCTTTCTCTCGCTCTTCAG
Source organism: Vanellus vanellus (assembly GCF_965231255.1). Classification (NCBI taxonomy): domain Eukaryota; kingdom Metazoa; phylum Chordata; class Aves; order Charadriiformes; family Charadriidae; genus Vanellus; species Vanellus vanellus. Next base: position 13,155,763 of record NC_138918.1, on the reverse strand, counting down.
CCATAACTTTCAGGAACACTTACTTTCCCCTCATCTTCTTAAGGCCAAGGTCAAGCCTAGTGAAAGATGCTGTGGGACACCTCACGTGTCAGACATACGAGACAGTGCTTTGAGACAAAGCAATAAAACGGTGTACAAAGGGACCGCAACAAACTAACAATGTCACAGTGATGAAGGAACAAAAGACGATGGGCTCCCATGAAAAAGTCCACTGCGAGTGCGCATTGCAGTTCAGGCTTCAGCCAGCTGGCAGGGAAATGGAGAAGAGATGAAGGTTGTTTCTCTCTTACTTTACTATCCTTATTTCTCTTTTGTAGCGTGGAGAAGTTAATCAGGTGTGATTTGTGTTTGTTCTTCAGCCAGCAAAGTTTCAAAACCCAAGGAAACCCTCACATAGGAGAATACATAGAGAAGCAGCCCAGCAGTTACTGGTAAATACGTGACCAGTGGTTCACATCTAGAGTGCCCATCTGTCCTGTATTGGGGACGATGTCCTTTATTTGGTACTTCATGTCCCTTATACAGCAACCGATGGCTAAATAGACTTCTAATAAGGCGCGAAATGTTGTTTCAATCTATAATGGGAGAACAGCAATGTCAGGGTTTTGAGAGAGCATGAGACACCCAGAAGTGAAACCTGGAAAATAAGTTTTGGGCTTGTATTCCTCAGAAGGAAATCCTTGCGATTGCTTCTGAAAGGGGCATGATGGCTGTGTTGGTGAGCACTAACCTGCCATGGGAGAGGTGAAGCATGAGATGATTGATGGGCTAAAGGAAAATGCAATATTGTCTAAGAAAACGTCTGCAGTGCGTATAGGAATTCATTTGTAGTGTAGAACCTGGCTTGGAAAATTGTCTTGTCTGTCGTTAAAATGGTGTGGATTTTTTGAGCTGAGATTTGCTTTGGTTTAGGACCTTCCCTCATTTCAAATTCAGGGTGTGGAAATTCATGCTAAGTAGGAGCAGGAATAGATCCTTGAACTATGCAAACTTGGACAACATTAACCTCCCTGATGATTTTGTAAGGGTCTCAAGCCATGTACCATGGACAACCCACAGCCTAAAGTTGCTGTCATTGACTTGCGGAGTGAAACATGCTGAAAGTCATTTCCTGGAAGCATGGGTCCAACCTTGCCTTGGGAACCTGAGCTCCCAAACATGGGACACAGCCGAGTGTCACAAGTGTTTCCTACTGTCTGATACAGAATGAAAAAGTGAGGAAGAACCTACTATCTTAGGATGTACAAAATGCATTGAATATGAGTAATGAATGGATGGATTAAGTGTTTCCAGCAACAAAATCTACCCACGTGAAAACATCGGCACTTATTTTTCAGATTTTGTGAAGGGTGTGTGTTCAGATGAGTTTGAAACGCTTCTAATTAATGTTATCAAAACTGTGACATTTAATTAACTCAATAACACGTTGAGCCTAATGATAACACATTTTGATTCACCACAGGCAGCGATGAGCTCTCCTGAGCAACTCCAAAGGTGGGAAGGACTGGGGGAAGGAGGAGACCCGTAGCGCACACAAACACAGGTTTTGCTGAAGAAAGACAGAGCGGTGGGAGAGCCGATGATGTTGTCAATCCCCAGCTCATATCAGAGAGACATTTATGAGTTCAGAATATCTGCTATCTGATATTTATAATAAGGGTCTATTTTTCCAGTCTTAATTTTTATAACACTCATTTGCCACTGAAAGGAATAACAACAGAATGCATTAGTTTCGTATTCTTGAGTCAGAACCGGTCAATGAAATGATGCCTTGTTGACATTGAAACCTATTACAAAGATTTTTCTAAAACTGAATCAGCAAATGAATTTTTTTAATTTGAAATGGAAATTTCTGCTGTGTCATTCAGCTGATCAATAAGAGTTTATCCAGGAGAAGTAATACAAATGGGAGGGGGAGAGAATCGCACCTCTGCTGTGCTGTTATTGCTGGTTTTGCTAGCGTGTAACTGATTAGTCAGGTAAGAGCATGAAATTTTCTTCTCCACAATATTTATGTGAATTTAAATGCTTTTCAGAGACATCTTATTTAGTGAAAATAAATAAATGAAAAGAACTAAGATGAACGGGGACTATGCTTAAGTACCCTGAAGATATTTGATCATGCAGGATGCTTCTGCATCTCAGAAATACAATGAAAATAGGCTATTGGCCCTTTAACCCCTGTAGGACTGAATGTCACCGACTTTCCCATCCTGAATACAGGACACGAGTTCTTAAGAAATCTCAGAAATAAGAAAGGTAATTTGTTCTGCGTGCAACCTGCCCAACGGGGTGAGGTAAAGAAGCTCACAAGTGTAAGGGGAGTTTAACGAAGCTGGTTTTGGTGACTCACCCTACAGGCAGGACCGAAGCTTGCAGCTTAAGTATATTCCAGATAGGAGCTGAGACAGGAGAAGTGGTCCAAGAGACCCAAGGACAGAGTGGAGAGAGGTGGCAGCTGGGAGAAAAGATCAATAGAAGGAGGAGTGCAAGTAACGTGTTCACGGATGTGCCTTTCAGGTGTGTTTTGTGGCAATCAGTTACTCCATGCCCGTTGAGGTTCAAGTCTGGCAATATTTCCCTGACTAAAACTCAACCTCCATGGGTTTCCCTTGGTATCAGTTAGGAGCGGCTTCAGATTTAAGGTGGGATTTTAGGCTGTCAATCAGGACAGCGTTGTTCCCACCTCATGAATGCAGACTGAGGGTCAAGGGTTTGAGGGTGAACGGAGTGAGGGGGACAAGGCTGGGTCCCACTGCGGGATCCGACCCTAGCAGCTGGTCCGAGCCATGGGCTCTATCGTGTGGGGTAGATGATGACTTATTGCTCTCTCCAGGAATTTTATTTGCATAGTAACGGGCAGAGAAGGACTGCAGTGTCCCTGCGGCACGACCATCATTACAATGTACTGCCGGGGTTACGTTTCTGTAGCAAAAGCATGCATATTTAAAAGGGTGTGCGCGCATGGGGACAGGACCGACGGACACATTCTGGTGTTTGTGAAATGAGCTGAAGAATCGGAAACAATGGAGCCAAGGTCCCTTCTCCGAAGATGTATGAGGGGGCGTTGGACGCCTGGAATCTTGTTGTCATGGGGTGGCGTGTGGGGGTGTTCTTCCTTCTTTTTCCTTTTTTCCTCGCATGCGAGCGAGAAAGGGGGCGGGGAGGGGAGGGAGGTAGTGGCTCTGCTGCCGTGCTGGGTGCCAGGCTCGCTACTGCAGTACCGTACTCAATATTCTGATCACCTTGCGAGCCAAGGAGCCTTGTGGAGCCTGCAGTGGTGTCAGAGTGAAAAACGAGCAACGCCACCACGCTTGGCCAGGCGGTGGCTGCCTGCCCGCAGCGAGTGCGGGTCTGCAGCCTCTTCCTTTGATAGAAACCCACTCTGAGCAGGTCGGTGGGCTGGTGGCTTGCTTTTTGTTTTGATATGTCTATACATGAGAGTTTCCCTTTACGTTTAAGCTTAGAGGTTTCACTGCAGTGGTTCGCAATCCCAGAGGCTTGAACTCCTTGTCTTAGGGTCTGGGATTCCTCCCACGATTTGTCAGTCCTTTCTGAGGACGCAGAAAGGAGCGGGCTCGGTTGGATGTGGCTTTGGATGTGTTTTCTTCTCCCTCTCCTGCTCTTTTACGTGGCGAGTGAGCTGGAGGAGGCAGTTTCCTCACAGTGAAAGGCAGAAGGAATGCACCAGCACTTGTGTGTGTGTGTGTGTGTGTGTACGTGTAAATTTGTCAAGGGAGGAGCAGGCGAGGGAGTTATTGCAGTGGCGAGCGCAATACAGACCCCGGGATGCTGCTAACTCAAACGCGTTGTCTTTTACTTTATTTATTGTGCATGGCAAAGGCATTGCCTAGGCAACCATGATGCTTCTCCACTCTTGACTGGCGCATTCTGCGTCATCCGGGTGGGACACAGCAAAGCAGCAGAAGGAGTAAGACAAGCGCTGTTTGGTTCGAGACGCTCGGAGTCCGACAGCGCTGGTTAGAGGCAACGAGACATCTGGGAAATGCTGCGCAGGGTCTTTCCCACGCTGCTCTGTCAGGCCACTCAGAAGAGGTCTGCGGCACCCCCGTGTTACTGCGGGGCTGGACTTCCATTCGTGGCTCGGCTGAGGCGCTTTGGTTGCAGCCCGCTCTTCGCCTGTGGCGTTTTGGTCGGGACATCTAATCTCTGCAGTGTTAATACGCACCATTCTTCACTTGCAGCAGCCTCTGCTCTGCCAAGATGACTTTGTGCCATCTCCGGGGAGAGAGACAGAGGGACTGACTGGTTGCCTTTTAGGTTACAAGCTCTGTAACTAATGCCTTTGCTCTCAGTGCAGTTGCAGCCCAGATTTGTTAGAGTAAAAATAATTCCTTCCCTCACGGCTGGAGAACTGCCGGGTTATGAAAGCTTACGATGGCAACTTTAGGGCTGACCCACAAATAAAATAATCCAGTCACTCAGCCAGCCCTGGAGAACAAGCAAATAATGCCCTCTCGGAGCTACATTAACACCAGCGTAGCCACTCCGCATGGAAACTCTCCTTTATGTCTGTACGCTGAGTACAGGACAAGGTTCCCAGAATGTTCACTGGGAGGGAAGAAGCCCTCAGCAAAACGAGTTTTCATTGTGACTAGATCAGGGCGAGAGTGTCTGTTTGCACAAGGCACAGCCGCAATTATATCCCAAATACAGTAACTGTCTACCAGCTTCTGATGAGACCTTCTTTGAACAGCCATATTGCAAGAACAAAAAGGAAGGAATATCCCGATCACCAGAATGGATATCTGTCTGTCTATCACAGAGGGAGAAGAAGAAAGAGAGAGAAAAAAAGAGGAGAGAGGAGGAGAAACTTATTATTTTCTCTTTAGCTGCAGGTGCCTGGAAATTGTTCTGCAGATTAGTTTATTACAACTGGCTCAGGCTAATGGAGCTGTGATGACGTACAGTCATGAGGACAGGAATTATTTTATTAAAAGCATTGGCAGATATAGCAAGCAATTTAAGCTTGCTAGCCGTTCCCGTCTTGGGATAAAACACACAATGAAAGGTGGTGTAAAAGTTTTACTGCTCTGCGTACAGGTCGCATACAAATCAGCATTCTGGCAAAAAGAATGTAAAATGTTCCACAATGTAGAATTGCTCTCAAGGGGGAGTTCTGAATGTCCCATTCAGATGCATTGTTTCTTAGAAAATCCCCTTGGGTCCAAGCATATAGCTAAAATGTTTTGAATTTTTAAAGCTTTTGCACAGCTTTTTCCTGTGATTTTTTTTTTTCCTGCCTTTTTTTTTTTTTTCCTGCCTTTATTTTATGGGGGTTTTTCCATTGCATGCTCACTATTTTTCTACCAGCCTGTAGCAGTATCAGCTCAGAAAGTCTTCCTGCAGGCTTGTTTCTCCATCAGTGTTTCAAAGCTTTTCTTGTTCTCTAGACTGCTGTGCTACCAACAAATTCGTGCCTCTTCTGAGTTAGCATTGTATTCCCTGGAAGTGGGAAATGAAAACAATACATAACAAGAACTGGTTAAAAAGGATGGATTTTTTGTCTTCTGTGAAAAGAAATCAAGGAGAATCTTATGCTGATAAGTTAACATTTTTTTTGGAGGTGACAGTGAAACCCCATCATAAATACTAAATTTGGAGTATCTGAAACATTTGATTTCACCCAAAATGAAAAGCTGTTTGATTTTAGGTTCCTTTAAGCCAAATTTAATTTTTAATAACATTCCCATCCTCTGGTTCCAAAATAAAAACAAATCTATATATAATGTTGATTTGAAAAGTACCACAAAATCCTAAACAGTACTTTTTAAGGGGTAAATAGTGAATGAAAACAGCGGAGACATAAATCACCGTTTCTTCATTCATTGAAAATCATTCCCTGAGTTTGCCAGGAAACATCAGAAATTATGCAGTTCCTTCTTCAGAGAAGCTAGTTTAGGAACAGGTTTTGTAGCGGTTGTCTTTTTGTTTTTTGTTTGTTTTTTTTTTCCCCCCTCCATCTGCTTTCAGGAAAGGAGAGTTTGTATTGTCATTCCCATGGTCAGAGGAAATGTTTATGCCCCCAGGGAGGATGGGAGCAAGGCAGGAGCAGGCTTTCCTGCATCCCAGCCGGAGTCGGCGGCAGGTTAGCCCTGACCCGGAGCACCGCCGGGGCGGGCTGGCTCTGGGCACGCAGCGCTCGAAATGATCTTTGTCATAACAGGCTGCTCAAAATTTGTTGTGATGAGAAATTTATGGAGGAGGCAGTAGGCCCTCAGGGGGGAAAAGGAGTACGACTGGAAGGGCGCCCGGTAGGCGCTGCCTTCTCAGGTGGATAGAAGCGTGTCTTCCACAGATGGCTACCAATACTGGCCGTTGCTCTGACCCTAATTATAGCCTTGATGCTCGGCTTAAGGCCAAAGGAATACTCTTGGCTATTAGAAAGTGTGGTCCCCCCCTCCCCACCCGTCTTTGTCCCATGTATGGGAAAAGAACAGGTGATTCTTTTTGTTCCAGAAAGGTGTATGTTCAGAGGATGTCCCACTCCTGCTTGAGCTCTGCCCAGCACCAAGTAAAAAAAAAAAATACTCCTTTCTAGGTTTGTTTTTCTTCTGTTTTTTAATCTTCCCCCACAGCAAATGAGTGAAGTGAACTGGAGAGACAAGTCCAAATTAGTAACAGGCTGCAAGTGTGCCCACGGGCAGCAAAGACCCCAGGGGAAGGGGGAGAGAATGTCAGCCAGTGGACGCAGGAGCCCATCTCCCAGGGTGAAGTTGCCCTCCTGAGTGCAGGCAGGTGGTGTCTGAGGTCTGCGCCTCCTCCCTCTTGGGACTCTGGTGCTTCGCTCTTGCTCTGGCCCTGCTTTTCACCCTTTAGCTTCACCGGGTTGTAGAGCTGAAGGGAGGGAAGTAGAGCTAAGGAGGAATGTAACTGTCAGATACTTTGTGAAGAAGACTACTCCAACACCTCCAAATATATCCAGTTTCCTCTGTCTCCGTAACTCTCTGGACACTCGCTCGTTTAATTGCTTCTCTCTGGCAGGTACAGGCCCCCCCCGTAGAGACAAATGGTTTACTGACTCATGTGACTTGTGTTTAATATGTAAGGTCAGACTGCAGCCTCAGCTCCATCCCCTCGGCACTGCTCCAGCGATGCGAGGAGGAGACACAGCTGATCTAAAGAGTTAAATAGATGTCATCTTGCATAAATGAGCAGAAAGCTGGAAGGGAATGTCCAGGCCGGTCTGCATTCCAATAAATCTGAACGTCGAAATCACAAAAAGCTGGTTGGGAGCAGCACAAATCACAGCAGCCTGACTGATAGCTGCTCTGTGCTGCCGGCCCAGGATGAGGGGCAGAGGGATGGGAAGGGTGTAAAGATGACTCAGGTATCACTGCAGAACACCTTTCCCATTCAAGATGTCTTTAAAACAGCATTGCATTTTGTTGTATCGGGAACTTCACCTTCAGTTCCCTCCTTGCTTCAGCCCCGACTCTTCAGAAGCAGGGAGAATTGGTAGCTCCGGTGCAGCTGTGCTAATGGGGAAATCCTACGGACTTGCAACGTGAAGAGTGTCCTGTTCGCTTCTGAACCATCCCACGGCAGGACGTAGGTCGTTAGATGAGAAAGGTGGCACCAGAGGACTTTTGGAAAGGTTACATATGTGCCCTCTTGACAAAAACTAGCAGAGACACACTCCAGAAACCAGTCTAGATGGGAAAAACAGCACAGGGATTTGGTAATTTTGCTTTTAGGAGGCAGCGATGGGATACAAGCGTCGCTCGTGCTATTTGATTGTGAAACCTGCATCTGCCAAACCTGCGGTATTGCTTTATTCTGCTTTTCTCTTGAAAGACCAGGCAAACACCAGGCTGCTGTCAGCCTGCCATGGGCTGGCGTGATACATCTCCAGCACGTCCACGCGGCTGACTGCAGGGAACCGTGCTTCCAAATCTACCCATAAAACCGCCGTGGCTGCTGCTGTCGTGACCGACAGCAACAGTGCACACTGGCTCGGAGCTGAGGAGGCTTTTGGGACAGACAGATTCGAGTGATTCATGCCTGAATAATGTCCTTTCACTTCCAGAGAGAGACAGTGTGACAGGCGCATGCTCTATCTGTTCTGACAGGGAACCTCTACATCAGCTGTGCAAAGGAATTTGAGCAGATCGGGGGATCCGGTTTCATTCCCAATGTGACAGGGCTGTGTAAATAAATGATTCCAATCTCCATAATTAGCTCTTTTTCAGGAAGTCATCACATGAATCGGGCGGATATCAAGGGATGCTGCATGTGGAACTCACGCACCCAAAGCTGGGTTCTTCCTGGCCTCGTTGCTTGGGCACTTTGCGAAGGGGCACGATTTTGTGTTCTTGAACATCACACATTTTCTTCTGAGGAAGATCAAATGGCTGTATCATTTTCACCAGAAAAATGCCATCAACGGCAGACTTCCAGTGGTGATTGAAAGTGTGAATTCTCATGCAAGCCGATTCTTTTGCACACAGTCATCTGGAAACAGGGCCTTTGATTTTCATTTATTATTCTCCCTGGCAGCATGTTCAGTCAGTATGCAGATTTCCTTCTTCGTTCAATTTTCAGTGGGCAGGAAGACTACAATTAGTTGTATTATCATCAGTGTGAATAAAAGGGAAACACTGAACGAGGTCTTTGTGAGCCTGCAGTTGCAGTGAGAAGATGCAGATTCATTACACACAAGTAGGGTATGAAAAAAAAGCTTCAGCCCAACTGAATTCGGCTCCTTGTCATCTTCCTCCTTTGAGCAACTTTTTGTCTTTTGCTGTTAGTCCAGACCTTCTCCCCAAGTCAGCCTAGGCAGGGAAATCGTAGGATGGGACAGAGTTGCATCTTGAAGAAGTGACAAGGACAAATAAGTTAACAGAGAGGAAAGGTGGCCGGAGAATCATAGACTCACAGAATGGTTTAGGTTGGAAAGGACCTTGAAGATCATCGAGTTCCAACCCCCCTGCCATAGGCAGGGACACCTCCCACTAGACCAGGTTGCCCAAGGCCACGTCCAGCCTGGCCTTGAACACCTCCACGGATGGGGCCTCAACAACCTCTCTGGGCAACCTGGGCCAGTGCCTTACCATCCTTGAAGCGAAAAGCAGCCAAAAGGTGTGCTGAGGAGAGACTATTGCAAACTAGGCTTAAGTGTGTTTTCAAAGATGCCTCCCACCTCAGTATGGCTGACGTGGGACCTACACGCTGAAGTACGCAGCTAAGAAGCTGGTTGTGCTGCAAGACAGGAGATAAGCACAACAGGCAAGGGGATACCCCTCTGTTTCAGCAGGAGGATAAATGTATCCATTTTACTAGTAGGATTTTTAGGTGTGGGGTAACTAACTACATTTTCCTTTCTCAGGAACTTGGTTTGCAGGTTTTGGGTTGAATTAGCTGTGTTGAGAGGAGGATTCAGATTGGTGGAGTCTATGTGCTCCCTTGCATGCTATCAAAGGTAATTTAGGTGTTAAGCGTACTGGCTTTGCTCTGAAGGTGTTGGGATCAGGCCACGTATTCTCATGCTGGAACTGATTCTGACACCTCCCTGGGTTTGAAAAAAAATGTAATTTCCCTGATTTATGAGAAGAATGGGGATTTGGGAGTTGACCCTAGTGTTGTGCCATGCTTGTGTTTCCATGCTGTTAATAAATCAGTGAGAAAAAGAAATTAAAGACAGACATTTTCTGTTGCCCTTATGCTGGAGCATTATTAATTCACCAGGAAAAACTCATTTGGGAGAACCTGGTAATTTCTTCAACTTCACATGTTGACACTTCCGTGGCTGAGTAAGTCCCCTGTCTGCAGCATGCTATGACTCCTCATATAGTTGAGGATTCCCAAGGTGCAGATTAGCTGAGTGTCTTATCCCCTGCAATGAGCCCACAGGGATGCAGCGTAACTTCACAGAAATCATAGTAAAGAAAAGCCGGTGTTCCACAAGCAACCAAACACAGGAGTCAAACATCTTGTGTGGCTTCTCTGAAGACCAATAAGCGATATCTGAGGGCTGCGTGCTCAGTAACCCCACCGCAGCCCAGCTGCTCCCAGAACATCCCCGTCTTCCCGCTTTTGCAAAACACACGGGATGCCCGCATCTTTGAGACTGTGCCACTGGTAGAACTGGGTTGAAACGGATAGGGCAAGCAGATGCACACACATGGAGCATGACTGCGTAACTGTCGTTTCCTTAGGAAACCGGGCATGACGAGAAAGCTTGCTTCCAGTAGGAAAATGCTGCAGTGGGCCATGTGTGCTTTGACTTCCAGCTGTCCTTGTTACATGGACTCCTCTCTTCCTCCTCATCAGGATGTTCTCCCAAGCTCCCTTTGTTTTTCCTCTTCTCCTTCTACATTTTGGCCTCTATTGCAATTTGCTGGTGTGATGCTTATTACACTAATGAATTCAGGGAGTCACATGGCTGGTGGCAGCTATTGACCCTCCTGTCATCCCACTGCTGCTGTCCCCCAACCTGACAACGCGGCTGTTCGGGCTGACAGTGTGCGTGCCTGACACTGATGGTTCACCTCATTTTGGCTCTGTAGTGTTTTGTTTGAGTTTTTTTGCTGCTCTAATTCGGGTGTTCTTCACCACCATCCCTGATGAATTCTGTAAAATTTGGACTGCTATCTCATTAAAGTATAGCTTTTAATCGTTAGCTTCTTCATCCCTCCCTTTTGCCTTAGCTGGTAATACTGTAAGCTATTTAAGAAGTGCAGAGCTTTTTTTTTTTTTTTTTTTTAATTCTAGGTGTTCCAATTAATTAATGTGAATAGAAATTATACTAAATAATCACACCCAGTCCAGTACTAGGGTATTTGAATGTATCAGGAGACCATTCACGGCATATTTTCTATTTTAATTTCATGATTTGCTATGTAAGAGGCCCCAGATCAAGTCTCTGAAGACGTGTCCTGGAGAACCCTGCGTGCATGTTATGTTTAACCGGTTCTTCTGGCCCATGCAGGAATTGAATCTCTACTCCTCAGCTGATGAGTGGGAACCTGTTTTCACTCCTGATGCTTACCCAGAGCTCCCTGAACTTGATCACTTGCACCTTCTGTTACTCTGAGGTACCAAATAATTTCCTGAGAATAAGTTTTGTGGACATTCAGTTGAAAGTAAATAAGATGGGGCATTTTTTTCCATCAAATTCCTTTGACGAGGCCATGCCAAATCTCATGGTGAAGTGCAAGCGATCCCTCCCTTTTGGTACTAAGTTTGTCTGAGATAGAGCGTGGCATCTGCACTGACCCGTGGCATCTGCACTGTCTCATCTACACTTGCTGTGTTCCATTTCTCCTGAACTAAGGCACTCGGGAGGTTCTTGTGGGCGGGGGCTATTTTGCTGGGAGATTTTTCCTCTCCCAGTGCTGTGTGAACACTGGCCAACCATCAGACTTCTCATGCAGATAAGTGCTAATACCCTCTATTTTCAGAGGGAAACAAAGGGAACAGACGACAGCCATTGACTAAGCCAGTGACTTAAGGAAACAACTTCAGCATCCTCTGGCATTGAACAATTTAGACCTGTACTCAGGCACGTGTACATCTTTTAATCCCACCCTCCCAGTCCTGGGCCTGTCTGCTCCCTCCTCCCCATCCCATCTTCCACATCTCCATCTTCAATCTCATACCTGCTGCCAATCAACTGTCCCGAAGTTCGTCAGAGCCGCTGCAGCAGCAGGGTGCTGCGTGCCAGGAAAGATTATTCTTGACCGGTTGCCAAGCCTGCTGCTCTTGCTCTGGCACGCAGATAAAATGTTAATAGGGCCAAATACATTTGACACAACGGGTGAAACTGCGTGTTCCAGGCACGGAGCCTCTTGCCATCCGTTTAGCAGAGGCACAGGCTGGATCCTTCCAGTTCGTTTTTGCTTGCTAAAGAGGCATTGACTAGGGACTTTCAGGTTTGACAGAACCCAGGCAGGGATTACACCTGCCCTGTGGCAAGCAGCTTAAGCAATGCCACCTTCTTGCTGGTGGGTGCACAAAGAGAAAATTTTCTTTTCTAAGCATAAGTCTGGAATTCTTCTTTTTGCTGGAGGGTTATGACGTGGGAGCGGGAAGATCTCAGTGAGAGCATTGCAGTAGGTTAAAACGTGGTCTGCGTTCAACTCTGATCATTGCTGCGAGTGATGAGGCTTCCCAGCAGGATGAGTGGTGGCTGAGGTCAGCCCGAGCGCAGGAGGAAGCGTCAGTATTCACCATTCCCCACAGCGCAGTTTGGGGCAGGAAGAAGCTACTGCTCAGGTTCAGCCAGCCAAGTCTCTCCAGGTCTTGCCAAAGAAGGAGGTCAGGTCTTACACTACGTTTGATGTGACCAGCAAAGCAAGAGGACAGTGTTCTTAATTAAGCCCCTGTGAGACAATATCTCTGCGCATCTCTACTGATAGGATTGCTTTGCTTTATTTTTTTATTTTTTCTCTAAAGGGGAATTCCAGCCTGAAGCACTCCTGGGTGAAAATTGTTTCCTTTTAAAGTCCGTAATGGACAACTGTCCTCTGTAAATTCCAGACGTGGATTATATATTGCCTCGGGCGACTTCCTTTGTTGAGTCAGGAACAGTCTCCCTCAAGCCACAGAAGCAGAAAATCCCCAATCTATTTCAACATATGGAGAGGGCATATAAACAACATGCTGCCATTTAAGCAAGGCAAGTCAAGGAGGGCTGAACTGACCTGATTACCTACCTTTACAGCTTCTAGTAGAAGCTAGATGGTATCATAGCATCACCATCCGTGCAAAGTATCGGCTTCCACTGGTGTGAAGGAGGGAGGAATCAAACCCCCAAGATGTGGGGCTGATTGCAGCTGGAGAGAGGCACTCTATGACGTGTCTACCTGGAGCCGTGTCCTACAGGAATGGTGATGCCAGATGACCAAAGCTGTAATCAGGTGCAGAAATACAAGCCCAGTAACAGGTTTGGTTTTTTTTCTGCGGAGTAGCAAATAATTTTGCTCCTCAAAGAAGCACACACTTGACCAGTTTTCATTGATAATTATTATGCACTTGAGGGAAGGGTATTTTTAATGGGGAAGCGTGTGTTTTTTCAGGCAGTATGCAGTTTCTCTCTTCCTTCCCTCTCCCTCCACAGTGTGCGATAAACTCATCATAAGATTTATTAATAAACTCTCGTGGTGATTTCCCTGAGTACTTTATTTAGCTGGAAATTACTCTGGGGGCTGGACCCTGTATACACTGAAATCAGTGGAAAATTCCCATCTATTTCAACAAGCTGTAGGTAAGACCTGTGCTTAATGAGGGGAAAAAACAAGAGCTCAGATCGTGCCTTGGGCTGGGAGAGGAGCACTGTTCTAGCATGGGGTGGCGAGGAGCCTGGAGACTTTATTTATTATTTGCATTGTGATCTCCCAGAGGGTCCCCTGTCCTGGATCAGGCACAGTGCAATCACAAAACAAAAACTGAAGAGCTGTGATCTTAGCTTAGAGCAGGGAGATTTGTGATGATTGCGGCCCGGCTTATAATAACTGGAGTGGGTAGGGATCTTCCATGGGAATACTGTAATTGAAATATTTCTCATTTGGTTCAGGCAAGAAAGAGGCAATATTTAACATGTTAACCTATTAGCATCCGCTTAAGCATTGTTAAGGGACAGTGCCAGAACTCTGAGCTCTTAGAACTCTGCCCAGGTTGCCTCTGAGCTTTCAGGACTGGTCTGAAAAGGTCGGCAGAAGTGAATCTCTAACACTTGCTGCAATTACAAAGGGTCATCTTTCTGGGATGCAGGGAGAATCGGAATGATGTACACGATCAGAAATGAGCTTCGGGAGGTGGTGAAAAAGGCAAGCAAGAGCCGTAGGTGGCAGTAGTCTTTGTTTCAAAAAATCCTTTCCTCCCTTTCCCCCTCTGATTTATTCAGCGGTGCCAGTGCCAAATACCATGTTTGAAGAGATTACTTACTGAACATGTACTGACAATGTGATTCGGTTACTTGAATCCTGGGAGGACGATAAGCAGTGCCTTTGCAAGCGGGAACATTTTGAGCCTCGGGTTCCTGTGTGAAGGGGTTTGTCTGCGCTGTGGTTGTATGATGCCTGGGTACGTATCACATGAGCTGATGCCATCAGTCACCCTGGGGAGCATGTCAGGCTTAGCCCGTGGTGCAAACTCTTCTGGTTTTGGAGTAGTAAAGCTGGAGTCATGGGGCTTGACTGCTTCTGAGGTAGAGCTGCTAGGTGGTCTGGTTGGTGCTAGTTTGTTGCTCTCAGTGCTGCCACACATTGAACACTTGCTAGCTGTCTTGCTCTTCTGCTTCTCTGGAGCCACCGTATCACCTCTTTTTAGTCTTCAAAGCCTCCTAACTCCTACCATGCTTTTTGCCCTGGTGACTGACTTTTGGCACCCTTTGACATTAAAGGAGTGCTTTGCTTTCAGTCGTCTTCAAGTGTTGATCGCTGGAGGAAGATCTGCAGGCCACCAATATTCTGGGAGGAAGGGCATGTTCCCTGTCTCACAGCCCTACTCCTTGGGAGATCTCCAGATCTGGTTTTGATGCAAAGTGTTGGGGGAAGGTGTTTATAGGAAGCCAGTTCTCTCTAGAATGGATGCAGGATTATTGCTACTTTATCACCCAGAGTACGTAGGTGTCATGGTAATTACTTCAAAGTGTAATCACTGAGTAATCGAGAGGTAATATAATTAGTACCTGGATGCAGAATATGCAATTACTGTGTTATGTAGTGATAGGGTATTTGCCAAGTATATCTTTCTTAGTTACCAAGTAATTTAAGAGAATTTACATGGTATTTGTGTCTGAGAGACAGGAAAAAAATCACCCAGCTGGGATCTTTGCAGAGGACTATAACCTTTCTGCCAGCAGGACTTGCGAGCTTTTCCAAAGCAAGTACCACTGGAGGAATTTGCTTTCTGCCTTTCTCTTTCCTTCCAATACAAAAGTTCTCTGTCTGCACAGCATTACCAAAGGAAGTCTAATCATTACTGTTTAATCAATCACTTATTCAGGATCCTTTCGAGGTGAAAAGTTTTCCTTTACTTCCTGCCATGTGGAAGGTGCGTGGCAGCCATTAGAGTAGATTCATCCAGAAAAGAGATGAATGAAGAGAGAACGACTCATTTAATGTGAAAAAATCAAGACAAAATAGAGTTTCCAAGCTTTGAAAGGACAGAGCAAACCGCCCCATGTCCATCAGGCCCTGAGCACTGAACATCTCACTGGGGCTGAGCCCGTGGGACCTCAGGCAGGAGAAAAGGAGGATGCAGCTCCCACCTGTGTGTCACGAGGTGGAAAGTGAGGTTTTACAGGGTCCCCAGTGCATCGTGAGGATGCTTTTTGTCCAAAATGTCATGAGTTGAAAGGATGGTTTCAGCAGGATTTCTGCTTTACGAGTGAGAGCCGTACCGCAGCGGCAGCAGTAGGGAACAACAAAATTTGTAGTTGTACCTATGCTAATGACCTGCAGCGCCAAAGCAGCCATTTGTTTCACACAGCCTCTGTTAAAGCACAGCAGCGTCTTTCCCCTTCCTCTTGGTAGGAGAGCAAATGGCGCTTACTAACTGTCCTTCCTTCTGCTTATGGAAATACCCTGCTGTGGTAAATCATAGAATGCAGCTTGTTGGAGCTGTGTCCTCATTTACACAGAGACCAGAGGGGGGATGTGTGTGGGGGGAGTATCAGACAACATACATCACTGAGGCAGCTCTTTTCAGCACTGCACTTGGCCTTAATTACATTATATCGCCCTCTCAAGAGAAATCTCCGACACTTTGGGCTTTCGTAAAGCAATACTTTATCTTCTTTTTCATTAAATAGTAACTACTCATTAGGGCAATTTAACATTCTGCTTTTCCTTCACCTTGTAATGAAGTTGTGCTGCTGCGCATCCTGAGTATAAATAGACCAAGGTTTTGGTATTCTAGCTATTGAGAATTTGAGGGCTTCACCCAACAAAAAAACCTAATCCCCCCAAAACAAACAGCAGTTATACTCTCTTCGATAGCTTTTGGGTTTGTTTTGCAGCATTCATTTTTGGGTAAGTTGCTCTTTTTTCCTGATACCTTGCAGCCAATGCTAAAAAGGTAAATCACAACCGCCACACTTTCTGCAAAACGAACAGGGCTAATCCTTTGCATTCAAACAGCCCTCACTGCTCTATTGATAAATGCAGCTTACGCTCTAGCCCCGGTGAATGCAAATACTGTTTGCAGAAATAGTGCTATCCTGGCTACTTCTCATTATCATGCTTTTATTGCCAGGGATCCTGGAGCGTTTTAGTACCTACCAAATCAATAATGCTGTGACATTCATACATTTCTCAATGCCACTGTGCATGGTACAGCATGAAAGTGTGTGCTTCTCAGGGGCTGTACCTGATACTGATCCTCGTGTACTCATATGATCCTTTCATCTGTAGTTTACAGATCTTAATTAAGACTTGCAGTGGTACTGTGAAGTGGATCTTTATGTCTGGGCACACCGAGACGGGCAGATGTTAGAGGGGAAGATTTCAGACAAGCTCAGGCTTTTTGTCAAAAGCTTTCAGCTCCCAAAGCAAGGAACTCCTTGGCAGCCAGGCTGCGTCCCAGGGAAAAGCTGCCTTTCACAGAATCCCAGAATGGTCAGGGTTGGAAGGTGACCTCTGGAGATCACCTAGTCCAACCCCCCCACCAGAGCAGAGGCACCTACAGCAGTGGCACAGGACGGCGTCCAGGCGGGTTTGGAATGTCTCCAGAGTGGGAGACTCCACCACCCCTCTGGGCAGCCTGTGCCAGTGCTCTGCCACCCTCAAAGGAAAGACATTCCCCCTCGTGTTTAGGTGGAACTTCCTGTGTTCAAGATTGTGCCCATCACCTCTTGTCCTTTCTCTGAAGTCAGTGCTGGAGCCAGGGACTGCAACCCAGGAGTCCTGACGCCTGCATTTGGTGACTTTGCCTTCTCCTCTTGTTCCATTTTTGGGACATTTCCTAGAAATATTTTGGTTTAGAGAATCTATTGCACCCAAGCCTGTAGCTTCCCTCCCCCACTCAAAACCGGGGAGGTTTCCCTTACAGACTTCTAAAATAACTAAATAAATACTTATTTGCTAAACAGCAAAAAATAACTAAATAAATACAATCAAT
Organism: Vanellus vanellus; assembly: GCF_965231255.1. NCBI lineage: Eukaryota > Metazoa > Chordata > Aves > Charadriiformes > Charadriidae > Vanellus > Vanellus vanellus. The sequence continues at coordinate 13,138,678 of NC_138918.1, read as the reverse complement.
TTGATTCACTCCAGCTTCCGGAAACTACGCTGGAGACAGAGGCTTCCAATTTCCTACATGAGTCACCGTGTTCTTGGATTCAACCTATCAAACTATATCAGCAAATCATATTATATAATGTAATATAACAAGACACAACTGCCTGTGTTTAACCTAGAAAAGATTAAAAAACATGACCTACCGCGGTCATGGGGCTGTCCTGGCAAAATTGTCATTCTCTTTTCTGCCCAGCTGCCCACCCCTGCTGTCCTCCCCAGCCTGGCACGCTGGAAGAAAATGTGTCATTTTTAGGAAGAAAGACGTGAGCAGGTCTGGTAAGAGGGCAGGAAATCCTGCTTGCACCACTGCTCTGTTTTGGAGGCTGCCTGCTCTAAGGTCATGCCCAGGGTTTTAGGTTTTCTAATAACGCAGAACCAGTTTCCCCTGGTTGAAAACTGGTGCACCAGCTGTGGCATGGGTGGGGAGGCTTTTGAACTGCTACTGCTGCCGCCTTCTCAGGTCATATGTGAAGTAGAAGAAAAAGGGGTGTGAAGAGGTGATGAAAAGTCATTCTCCTCCTCTTTTCTTTTTCAGCTGCACAGAATGAGAGTAAGTGGAATCTTTTAGCTCTGTTTTGGGGTCTTGCATTTGCGTTTGCAAAGCACAATCCAGGACCAGCCAGGAGAACTGCTGGGAGGGGTTAAACTGGGACACACTACAGCAATATGCTCCTTTCTCCTCAGCTCTGGCCTCTGTGAGGGCAGGAGAGGCTCCACGCCAGTGTTACGGAGAGCCCTGCAGCAGGGTGGGGGAAGCGAAGAGAGGTGTGTGAGTGCCGATGACTTTCAGTATGGGGATATGCAGCCACCTCTGCTCTGCCTGGGGCCGCATCCCAGCTGGCCTTGACCCTGGGACAAGGAGGAGACAACCATCGGTATTCCTTACTCCCCTTGTCGCCTTGGTACCTGCATCCCTCTACCCAAAAACCCTACTGCAAAAGGATCATCCATTCACTTGAGCGGTTCAGCTGTGGGGCTTTTTACTGATTGATGGCTGGTGCAAACCAGGAGTTTTCCCAAGTGGTTTTGAGAGAGGAAAGCTGTGAATAAGGTGCAGCTCCCAGAGCCCTGGCAGTTTCCTCTTGCTGCCGCAGTCCTGGCTGCTGGAGCTGCGTGTCTTTACGCAGCGTCTGAGGATGTGGGAGCGGTGGGAGGAACAGGTTTCAGCCTCTGGGCTTTCTCGCTTCCCCCAGACACTTCCCCTTTTCCTCTCCCAGGACCCAGCGAGCCCAGAAACAAACTTAGTTTAGCACCTACTGGACCTTTTCTGTCTTAGATGTTGGCTTCAGCAGTGAGATATTTCATGGTTGCTTGAGGGGCAGAGATTAAGCAGGAGGAAGAGGAGAGGAGCAAGGCTTAAGTTTTAAGGGTGATTGGGAAAATTGTCCCTTGGGAATCACAGTCCGAGGGACAAACGTTCCTGAGCAGCAGCAGGGACAGTAGTGAAATGCATGATCTGGCAGGGCTAGAAGGGGACCAATGGAAGGAACTTGTCCGGGCTTCTTTCAAGCAAGCATTGCAATGATACACCTCTCCACAAAGCCGTTATGGAGAAATGTCTCAGGGGAGAGGATTTTAATGTCTTTCAGCATGAGGTAAACGATCCCGTGCTGACAGAGGCTGGCACCCGCTCTGTGCCAGCGTCCTCCCTGGGCAGCCAGTCCCCGAGCACAACCACAGCTAGTCCTTTATGAGAGGCAGCAAGGAAGCTGGCATTAATACTGCTTTGCTACCAGTTACATTAAAAAAAAAAAAAAAAAAAGCCAAAACTACCAAACAAGCCCCAAGAACAACAACAGCAGCAAAATCCTCAAGCTGTGCTGGAACAGAAAGTAATTAAGAAATATTTCATATCTCCAAGCGGCCCTGAAATTTTTATTCCTGGGCATGAAGCTCCATAGGCTCCTCACGGGCGGCTGCTGCTGCTGCTGCTTTTCAGTGCAATAAATCCTGTTGCCTTTGGAGCCTGACAGCCAGTCCGGGATGTGATCAGAAAACCAACGGGAGCTCTCTGTGAGGTTTAGTCCTTGCCTGCATCAAGTCTGCTTATATATCGACCAAGCCAGGGTGTGCTCCCAGAGCAAACCAGTAAGGCAAAACGCTGACCTTTTTCGGGATGATAAAGATCAGAAAAGGTGGGCAGTGGGATAAAGAGGAGGAATGGAGAGAGCGGGTATTTGGACAAATAAGCTCCCAACTGCAATATTCCCATCCCAGACCCAAGAGACTCACTCAGCCTAAGTCCGGCCCTGCGCGTATTTATGGTCCTGTCAAGGTTGACAGGTCCAGAATTGAACTTATCTGGCAATAAATAACAGCGTGCTTTAATTTCGCTGCCCATGAGCTGTCTCGGCGCCTCCCCCAGCGCGGCGCGGTCTGTCGGGACGCGGCTCGGGGCTGTGCCCGGCGCAGGGCTGCGGGAGCTGGGGCTCAGGCTTGGTGTCCCTGGGGGTGCCCGCAGGGCAGCGGCGAGCGGCTGCCACCCCACCTGGCTAAGCTTAGCTGAGATCAGATGTCCCGCGCTGTTGGCAGCTGCGCTGGGAGGGAGACAGAGAAGCGAGCAGTCTGTTTTTCTTTCTCCTCCTGTTGATCGTAAAGGAAGGCGTTTCTAAAACTGCGACCCAAATTGCTTCTAAAGCCATTAACTGCAAGAAAACCTCTCGTTATATACCTTTGAATTTAATTGGTTGTCTACAGGCTTCATTCTTTCAGGTCTCGATCCTGGGGTATCCTATCCCCCCCCCCCCCCCTTCCCTCCCATCAATCTTATTCTCCCCAAAATTCAGAGAACTACTGGGCTCATGCTACACCGTCTTAAAGAACACGTCTCTCCAGCTAACAGCCGGAGCAGTAACAGTTATTAGCAGCGGAACCCTTTGGTAGCACGCACACAGGGCAGGGACAAGACTTCGCTGGTTCCTCACCCCGCAGGTGATGGGGACGTGACTTTGTCCCAGCCAGGCGGGCTCCACCAAGCTCCTGGTGGTGAGTCAGCTTGCAGGTTGCCGAGTTCCATTTTCTTGCTTTTCCTCACATTTGCCATCGGGTGGAGCAGGATGGACAGGGCGTTTCGGGGGGGGGGGGGGGTGTACGTGGGGGGGACGAGTCCATCCACTTTTTTTGTGTTGCTGAAGGAAAGTTATGATTCCTTATTGTTATGGATAAGAGCAAATGAAAGCTTCATTATTTTTAAACAAAGGCTTCACTTAGGCTGCAGCTTTATGCTTTTTTTTTTCCAGCTTTCACTTTTTTAGCTTAGTATAACTATAATTTTCAAAAGGAAAGTTATTTTAAGGTGAAAAACCCATCTTTTTTTCTTTAGAGCGAATCAAATGGGATGTTTAAGATCACTAATGATTTATTTATTTTATTTTTTACTGGGGAAACTGTCAAAACTCAAAATTTGTCTTCAAGCAGTTTCCTGAGTGTCAAAGAGTCTGTATTTTTTTTTTTTTTTTCTAAAAATCTTGAATTGAAGGGTGCCCGGGTACATTCACTCTGGGGATGATTTTGTTCCCCTTCAAGTGTCCGTAATGCAAACGAAGCAATCTGTTGCACCTTGAAAGTTTTCTCACGAGGTTTTCACTTGAGGAACGGAGAGGGAAGCAAAAGCCCCAAAACCTTGTGGGAGGTACAGACTGAAGGGTGCTTCTCCTGCGTGTGCTGAACCCTCAGCTTCTTCCTTCTGTCCCAGCTGCATTGCCTAAACCCCAGCAGCTGCCAACCAACTGGCATGGTCAGCGCTCCCCGGGGAAGGCAGGCAGCTGCCACGCTTAAAGTCTTCCCCCTTCTATCCCTCAGAGCACCGATTCAGGGAAACCAATTAAGTCCATCTCTTTGCTGCTGTTTCTTTTCCCCTCTTCTGTTTTCCTCCTTCCTCCTTTTTCTCTTTATGTTTTCTTTGCCCTCCTCCTTCCACGCGTGAACTAATTGACGTCTGATCTATTCAGAGGTTTGGCCCTAAAAAGTAACCTTCAGTTAACTGCTCGCATAACTTGCCTGTCACTTTTGATAACAGTCAGGGCATCATTTTTGCAAGCGTTCAACGGTAAAATTACTGCTTTGCTCTTGTCAAACAAATGAGCCCCGAGGCTTGTGTGAGAACCATTAATGATGATGCCACAGTGGGATTGGTGCACTGGGCAGCCTGCACAAGCACCGCTTCTCAATTCGCCGTGCCCCTGCCGAGCAGTTTAGGTTTAATTAACCTGCATTAACGCCTGCTGGGATAGCATTTTCCCTGCCTCCTTTTTCAGGGGGTCAAGTGGAGCTGGAGACAGCTGCTGGTGTCTCAGGTGCCCTGTGTACGTGGCTGGGATCCTGGAAATGTTTGTGTCTGTGCTGTGGAAATAAACTCTGCTTATTATGCTCATAAAAAACGGTGGCTATAGCCTTGGGCTTCGCCAGACTTGCTGAGCTGCTGGAGAGAATTATTGACAGAACATAAAAACGCTACGGCGCGCGGTGCTGGTGTACACGGCTGTGGTCTGTGATGTGCGTTTGTGGGGACAGCGGGCTGCAGCCCTTCTGGAGGATTCCACAGAGAGCGTGTGTGGGTGTTTCAGCTCTCCAGAAGTTATGTTTTCCGTGTGCATCTGTGCAGTTGACTAATTAAGCTTCATTTCTAATGGCAAAGAACTCCGAGAGTGGGATTTGTCTTGCTGAGTCTGCACCCAGCCCTTGTCTAAGGGTGAGCATCTACCGCAAGAATAGTAGTACCCAAAGTGGAGGGGTTGCTACTATTGCTATTTTATTGATGAGTAACAGGCAGAGGCAGGTGACAACTCCAAATCTGGTGCTGAAGATCAAGAGGGTTCTGAGCTCTTGAAGGCAGCTGGTGATATATAATAGTGGGGTTCATTCACAGGTATGGCGGGTGCCTCACTGGGGCACAGTGGCTTTGGACACAACCCTTTTGGGCACAAAAGCTGGAGCCTGGCAGCCTTGGAGGCAGGCGAGGAGCTGCTTTCTGTGTCACTGGATGATAGATGGCAAAGTCGGCGCCTAAGTCCCTCTTATGCCCCACGTGAGGTGCTCCCAGCACAGCCGGCAGCGATTCCTTAGAGGCTTCCCTGGGGGAAACCACCAAGGAGGGAAGGGAAGTCAAGGGTCAGGCCCTGCTCAGGTCAGTGAGCTTTTTGGTTTTTATCCTGATGGGTTCTAACACATCGGTGCTATTATTTGGCAGCTGGAGTCTTGATGCAGCTCCTGAGTTTTCATACTTTTTGCCACTTTTTTTGAGGCTATTTCCCTGCTGTTACGTGTTCCTGGCTTTCCCTTCCCAACTGTTCCTCCCTGAAGCTGGTATTTCCCGAGTTCTGTTGGTGCCCAAGTAATCAAGGAAGAAAATCCCTTCACTGCAACCCTGCTCGCCAGGCAGAGCTGTATCCCTGCCGACGGGAAGCCTGGAGCTTGGCATCCAGTGCTTGGATGTCATAGAGACTGGGGGGAGACCCAGTGCTGGTGCCACATGTGATTTTGAACTATGATTTGCCATGAGGTCCGAATAACCCTTAAGAGTCCAGTCTCATTTACAGAGTCCAGGCCGGCAGCAGATAAAGGAAAGCTGAAGTGACAGCAGGCTTAAGGCTGCCCAACCCTGACCCTCATTCTGCTTGGGGCTGTGTCCTTAGAGTAGGGACAGCAGCTAATACGCAAGATCCACCTTTTTAGAAGTCTCAAAGCAGGTCAGTTTGTGTCCTGGAAAGTGTGGACCCTAAGATACACAGTCCCTATCCTCCGTGGGAGCAGGAGCAGTAAGGCATCAACAATGTGATCGCAGTGAAGTCAAGGCAAAGCAGTATGGCTTCCTACTTCTGGGAACCCTCTGGGGTGCCACATAGGCACTGTCGCCGCTGCCCTCTTCCTCACGTACCATCTGCTCGTGCTTACTTGGCAAGGACTAGGGAGGAGAACAGACTTGTCTGCAGAAGAACTTGCCTGTCCTTGTTTCAACGTTGCAGCGCATGGGCACAGCGCGTGAACCCCTGCTGCACCACCGCAAAGATTAACAGGTCAGAGCAATAGCAAGGTGGTTAACAGCAACAGCAGCGGCTGGAATGGCCAGGAGAATTTTTTCAGTGTTGTAGCATCAGCAAGTTGCTGAGTTTACCTTTCAGAAACCGCTCGCAGAGAGAAGCGTAGGATGGCTGTCCTACCAGTGGTGCTACTCTGCCACTGGCTTCTTGCGTCTTCCTTCCCAGCTGAAGGAGCCCGGTCACCAAAGATGTGCTTTTTTGAACAGTTCTTGCTTGTGTCTTCATGTGGCTTGATAAGTGAATGAAATGAATTACTGGTGAAGTGGTCATTAGCACATATTTACACAGGTTAATTGCATGGGGTAATGAAAGATCAGTTTGATGTTCAGCGGGGCTACTTGATAGAGACATCTTCCTGACAGTGCTTCATGACATCTTTCCTTGATGCTTTCCTCGACACTGAATTATATCTTTCAGGCCTCAGCAGCCTGTAGCTAAGGATTTAGCAAGGTCTCTGGGTCATGTCAAACCTTGCTTTTGTAGTTTTGGGTACCGGATTTCAGTGTGCCTAAATGCACATTGGGTGCATTTATTGAGTTTGCCATTGTAGTCCAGTGAGGAGAATTCTAAGGAGGGAAAGTACCGTCATTCACACATATAACCACCGTTCTGGGTCCCTGGTGAATCACCATTGCAAATTTTCATCAACAAAGATGAAGAATAGATGCGTTTACAGCATCTGAGTACTTACAGCCTGTTTGTAATAGCCGTAATTTCATTATTGCTAGCGAAGGTCCATGGTCATCCTGTTGCGGAGCTAAGTATGAATGGTTGTAATATATCCAGCTTTTCCTGGGCTAAGCACCACGTTACTCTTGGTAAACCATTACTGCTGCCCGAGCAAACTAGCTTAGAGCTGGTTCTGTCATGTCTACATTAGTCTGCCATCTGCCACCTACACCAAACCTCCCCTTGGCTGCGGTCCAGGGCTCTTGCAGGCTTTGCAGATGCTCAAGCACCCCAGTGGCTGCAGGATGGGAGTTTAAATAAAACAGAGCATTGATGTGGAGATGAAATTAATTAATGTCCCTGCTATTAAATTACCGTCTCTAAGGGAAGACTTCTATTTTGCCTCTAAGATGACAGTGTTTCATTAGAAAAAAAAAAGAAGTTTTGGAGAGCTCAAGCTTTGAAACACTTTATCAGGTTTATTTATAATAGGTGAGAGTTGCATCATTTTTTTCTTGTGATCTTAGTAGAATATAGAGTTTTGGCCCTCTACTGATAAGGCAACTGCTACCAAAAATCTGCTCTTGTGAACTCCCAGGTTGCAACAGAGCTCTATCCATTTTTTAAGGATCAGTCCCTGACTGCTTCCACAAATCAGCAGCTGAACACCTCAGTGGGGCAACCATTCTTTTATCCATTCACTTCTTTCCAAAAATGTAGGGGCAAAGCTACACACACCTTTCAGAGCATATATCAGCTGTAGGCTGGTGATGAGCGACACTAGTGGCAGATAAACTGCTGTCGTGGGGGAGGAAGGGACCCTCCCCTGTGTTCCAGCCTTGCCCTGCTTCAGATGAGAAGCAAATTGTTTTGATTTTATGTCGCTGGAGGTTGCATATTCCTTATTTATGGACATACTGAGAAGCAGAGCAAGTAAATGAGAAGTAAGGTAATATTTAGAGAAAAAAAAAAAAAAAAAAACCACTGAAATATGACTTGGAACTCTAAGGGAAAGCTGCAGCCGTTTGCACCCAGAGAGCAGCGGCTCCACAATTTTCACCGTGTGCCTGCTGCCCACCGACCATCCTGCTGACATTGGCAAACTTCTGCAGCTTGGCATTACCGAGCTAAATCGAACAACGGCCTTTTGTAGGAGTGGAAAGGTCAGGGTAGAGGTGCTACGGTCAGGAAGTTTGTACGGCAGCTGCCCATATGACTCCTAACTGCAGCCAGACCTGTCATTTTCTCACTGTCAGAAGCATTAAATTAAATTAAAATAAATAATAAACCTCCTCTACCCCCGCGGTAGACACCTCTATTTTTATTATATGAACTAGGAGAAAAAATGTACCTGGAGGGTACACGTAACTTATTTAGAAAAACAGGAATGGCGGATATCTGCAGATGATGAAAAAATTCCCGAGTCCTTGGGGTTATTTGGTCTGCTAATTATCCATACTTCAGAACCCATTATTCACACTTTTCTGCTTTCCTCCAAGAAATCTATTTGGCAGACTTCTCTCTCTATATTTTTATAGTTTTCTGTGAGATCAGCAGGAATAAAAGAGAAGAAAAGTTCAAGTTGTAAACTATTAATAAAATGCAAACACACAACAATCGTCTTTGTGCGATGTCTGCCAGTAAGCAGATCGAGACGGAGATTTCTGCTATGTCGATATCTTGAATCACCGAAAAAAAATTAGTTTTGCAAACTTGCCTTTGCCCGGCTAAAAAACCAAGGGCAAACTGCAGCTTCATTTGGAAGCATGTTTGGCACACACAGCAGTGGTGACTCATGTATATTAACAGCAGCAGGGTTTTGGATCTCCTGCACCTTGTTACTATAATGCCAAGCCATCCATCAGCGCAAACACCATCCTGCACATTCTCCTCCAGACAAAAAGCCAAACTAAGGAGGCCTTGGGAGCTTTAATTTACTCCAGGCTTCATCCAAAGCTTGCTGGAAAGATTACCTTTGACTGAAATGGGCTGCAGAACTACCTAAAATGGCCCGGTGCAGGTAGGAATCGGATCCCAATCTATGCATCGCATTTTCCACCCTGAATATTTTGCAGCATCGTGGAGAAGGTCACCTTCATGATGCAAAACTGCTGGTGAAACAAGACAGTGCTACTTTCTGAGAGAGAGCTCAGAGCCATAGAAAGGGTTTACAAGGATCGAGGTTTGCTGCCTAAAGTGAGAGCGGTTTTATATATGTCCCGGTTTCTTTTTTTTTTTTTCTGCATTGTTGGACAGATTTCTTTCTGTCATTAACAAATTCACATAGAGATGGCTTTTCATCATTGTAGTACACCCACCCTAATTGTGCCTTGACTCTCTCTCATGGACATGGCTGCTCTCAGCCTCCTCTGCTGGGTACCTCCAGCTGCGACGTGGTTGGAACTGTATTCAAGTAAGCAAAATGAAGGAAAAGCCCTCAATATCCTCCAGAGAGGAGCATGATTCTGGCTCTGGTGTCACCAGCTCATGCTGGAGATGGTAACTGAAGTAAATGGTGAGATACGCAGGGGAAGGCTGAGAGAGTTTGATATTTGAGGCACTGTCTCATCCTCCCGTGGGTTTGTCCCTCCACCTGCACATCTCTGCCCCTCCTCCTCCTCCAGCGCTGTGGATGTGCAGGCATTCTTGGATTCCTGCCGGAGCAGGAATTAGCCAAGAAATGGGCAGATTTACCTTATTTGGTGGCCACTCAGTGAGTGCCTAGAGCAGGGTGTCACTCATATCGCCCTGATTATGGTTGTGTTGTAGGGAATGTATTAAAAATGCAGCAGCTACTATTTGTTCCTAAAAAACACAGGGATCTTCTGTCAGGATAAACATTTCCAAAAGTGCATGGCCTCTGTGACGGCTACAGGCCTAAGAGGGACTTAAATGGTAACCGTAGAGCTAGAGTTGACCTTCACCAGACGATTTCACTCTCTGAGCTAGAGAAGTTTGTTAAAATGCGATTTCTATTGCTTCTCTCTATACGCTGGCGAATATATCTTGCCTGCTTGGGTCTATATTTTCTGAAAGCTTCATTTAAACTGTGAACTCTGGAGGCAGCTGAGCACAAGAGTCTGGTGATATTTGCAAAAAGTACTTCATATCCCATAGCTGGCAAGAGGAGACTGATAGAGCTTTAGTCAGCTCTGGGTAGAAAATTGGGTGACATTTTCAGAGACTATCTCTGCAAATCTCTTTTATGTCACATCTTCTGCAGGACAGAAGACCAGGTGAACATGATTTTCAGAGGCACCAAGTGAGAAGGAGAGACATGTTTTGAGGGAGATGGACACGTGCATATAAAGGATCACGCTGAAAGATGGTGTTCTCCTTATTTACAGAATTTTCTCCTTTTTTCTTTTTAATACACCTTATCTGAAGTAGCTAGTGGTCTTTCAGGAACAGATCTATACGATGGCGGTGAGTGTGCATTTTGATGGGGTAGGTTTGCAATCCCCCAAGGCAGTCAGTCTGTCAAGGCTCCAAGAGCAGGCTGTCAGGCCACCCAGCAGTTATCCATGCCAACCACATCTGAGATGGCTTGAATCCGGTGAGTTGAGTTGCGTACCCCAGACATAAGTTGCATCCAGGAAGGGGAGAGCCAGCCTGGGGGGAGTGAGGCATTTGCACAACAAAGGAAGGGAAGTGCACAACTGAGTTACCTTGTGTTGCACAAGTGACTTTCCATCTGTCGGTGATCTGAGTGTGAGTCCACTGAGGTCTGGTAATTTCAAGAACAGGATAGACGGCCGAAATGTATCGGAGTCTCCCCGGGTTTCCATAGTCTACCTGCAGTTCACGCAGGATAGAACAGGGGACAAAAGAAATGTTCTGACTCTGGATGATGAGACTGTGCTGTTCATTTTAATGTAAGGCAGAAAGTTGCATTATACCTGGGGTGGGGAATCGCACTTTGCACGAGGTCGTGATGTAGACCAGTGAACAACTGACCCAAACTTCTTTGTCTCCATTCATGCCAGCTGGCCAGGACACGTCAGCCTAGCTGCAACTCAGCTCACACCCTCATAAAACAGTGGCTAAGCACCACCACCAGCATCAACTGACCTTTCTGTAGACCTGCTGTGCTGCTTTATGCCAGCCTCTGGCCAATCATTTTTAGATGCAACTGTTTGCCAACCTTGCATTGCTCCTGCAAACCAACTGAGTGGGCTAAGAGAGGATAATTAGGGAGAATGCAGTAATTAATACTGCTGATAATAACCCAGAGGTGTAATTTAGCTGCCTGACTTACACCGAATTCCCTGGGCTGGAGGAGGAGTGGAGGAGGAGAAGGCACCTGCTGAAGTCTTTCCTAGTGGCTTAGCGCTCTGCAGGAGGCAATCACACACCGAGCAAACAGAAGCCCCTGAGGTCTCTCCTGAGCCGCTAATGATTGCCTTGCAGACAGTGATGGCATGTCAGTATTGATTATTTTCCTATTATAAACTCCTTCCTCTTGTCCCTTTTTGCCATGATCTGTTGGGTAAACACAGGAAACAAGTAAGTGCAGCTGAGGTTTGCAGTTATGAAGTGTTTGGAGGAGGAGGAGGGGAAGCACCGGCTCAGCTGGAAGTTAGTTTGTGTTCTAAGAAAGTGGCTCCAGCTAAAAGAAAGTCCGAAGGGACATGGTGGTATAAAGATAAAAAGCATCCTCTAGGTCTATGTGGGCTTTTCTACACTGACATTATAAGAGGCATTTCTTAACACTGACTGCTGTCTTGAGCACAGCTGCAGTTGGCAATTTATGTGCAAGTCCATGGTCAGGGCTGTTTGTTTCTCATAACGTAGTCATAGAATCATAGAATGGTTTAGGTTGGAAAGGACCTTGAAGATCATCGAGTTCCAACCCCCCTGCCATAGGCAGGGACACCTCCCACTAGACCAGGTTGCCCAAGGCCATGTCCAGCCTGGCCTTGAACACCTCCAGGGATGGGGCCTCAACAACCTCTCTGGGCAACCTGGGCCAGTGCTGCACCACCCTCAGAGTGAAAAACTTCTTCCTAATGTTCAATCTGAACCTGCCCTCTTCCAGTTTAAAGCCATTCCCCTTTGTCATATCGCTGCATGCCCGAGTAAAAAGTCCTTTCCCAGATCTCCTGTAGGCCCCCTTTAGGGACTAGAAGTCTGCAATAAGAGCTCCCTGGAGCCTTCTCTTGTCCAGGCTGAACAGCCCCAACTCTTTCAGCCTCTCCTCATAGGAGAGGTGCTCCAGCCCTTGGATCATCCTCGTGGCTCTCCTCTGTACACGATCCAGCAGGTCCATGTCCTTGTTAGGTTGGGGACTCCAGAGCTGGATGCAGTACTCCAGGTGGGGTCTCACGAGAGTAGAGTAGAGGGGCAGAATCACCTCCTTTGACCTGCTGGCCACACTTTTGATGCAGCCCAGGATATGGCTGGCCTTCTGGGCTGAGATTGCACACTGCTGGCTCATGTTGAGCTTCTCATCAATCGGCACCCCCCGGTCCTTCTCCTCAGGGCTGCTCTCCAGCCATTCCCCGCCCAGCCTGTATGTAGTCACTCCGAATGTTTCACGACCTTCCTTTTCCAAGAGGTCCTTGGAAGGTCCGTTAGGTTCCTTACACCTCCTGTGGTGTCCTTTTGGCTGTGGCAGGGTTGAACGCCGAAGAGCTGCAGCTTGTTTCCCACGTTCTGATCACTACAGGTATGAAAGTCCCACACCACTGGATTGGTGGGCAGCTGCTCTCTGCGGTATTTTCTCAAAGTGTTTCCCATCACTTAGTTCAGAGCCAGGATTAATTTTGTGCAGTGCAAAGTCCTCCTGTTCCCTACAACTTTTGCCCCAGTTCTAGTCAGACTGCAGTGTATTTACTTTAGGTTTGGTTAGGTAATGCGGTCATCGATATCATTCTGTGCCTCGGGTTTTCGTTAATGCAAGCGGCTACTGCAAATCCCCAGGACTGTGTTTTCCTACTAGTAGTACTTTCAGAAGCTTGGGGGAACTGGTGTGCTTCTGCTCACGTAAATGAAACTGTAGTTAAACACGTGCCAATGTAAGGTCATGCTTTTTCTTCTGAGTTTTTTTTTTGCATGTGGCGTTTGGACTGTCATTTCCTAAACCTTATTCCTTGCATGATAAATGTATATGTTTTATTCAGGACATTGGAGTGCACTCAGGAGACACAAGCGGTTCTAGTGACCTTCTCTGTGACCTTGAACAAGTGTTTTCTTTCCCTCGGTCTGCTCCTTCCCAGAGGTTTTAAAACCAAGTAATTGTCACTGATGTCTATTATCAGCTCTTAGCCTTTGGACCTATCCTTCCTTGTGTCGCGACAGTAGTACATCTTACCCTGTAGCTGTGTAGAAGTTGGACGTTTAGTCTATATTAATTGTCTAATCTCCAAAGAATGATTTAGTTCATCCCAAAATAGCTTTCTGAAGAAGGTGCGGTGAATCATTCTCCTGACTTGCCCTTTCTCTGTTCACTGAGTACAGCCGAAGCCCAGATGGCTGATGAGACTAGAGAGCTAATTTTTAAGAGGTGTAAGTTTTGGTAAGAGGGAGTCCATAAAGTCACAAAATGCAGATGTGAGAGTTTTGTCAGTAAACCCTCTTCCTTTTCTCTTTATTGGGGACTTTCTAAAAATTTTTTTTTTGTCTTTGTGCGATATGCGTCTTTGTTCAGCAGCACTTAATAGAGCTGCACAGCTTTCTGCTGCAAAGACGTTGGGTTCTGTAAGTCAACGTGACAGAGAAAAGGAGGGGAGGAAGTTTGTGAGAGGAGACAGGCAATAAAAAAATAAGAAAATGAACCTGATATACTTATGTTAAAAAGTGCTATCAGTGTTTAAAAGGGAAATACGACAATAATCATGGGGTCCTGCTAGGGTAAGTAACCTTGTTCCTGCCCGATTAGTGCTGGGTTTTGTGGGGATGAGGTGGTTCATTCTTGATTTGTCAGTAAGTGTATTATACTAACTCTTGTTGTCCTCTATGAGGGTTAAGAAGGGTTTAGAGATTTGTTTTTCTTTTATTTTCTTTCTTGTTTTCCCTTCCTCTTCTGGCTGTCAGAGTGAATTTCCATCTTCTGGCAATGTTGAGGAGGTGGGAAAGATGTCAAAAAGAGGATGTAAAATGCATTTTAAAGTGAGCTGTTAGGAATTGGTTTGACATTTCTGACAAAGGGAAAGGTTACTGCACACAGCTTTTCAGCTCCTGTCTTCTTATTCCTTTTCTTGTCAACCACTACTGGAACCAGAGGAATTCCTCATCATGACTGGCTTGTCCTGTGCATATAGTCAATCTGGCAGGTGGGCTTGACTTGGCACACAGGCACTAATCACACTCTGCAGGATGTGTCTAGCACCTGGGGACATCTGTTCTTACCAGTGTCCCCTGGGCTTCTGGTAGCAGGCTGGCCAGTTCCGAGATGGTCTCTCTCCCCACCATCTCTTCCCTTCTTTTTTGTAGGAGTGAGAAATGCCTCTTCATTCACGCTTGCGTCCTGCAAGGACACCTTGATGCTTAAGTGAACTTTATGGACCGACTTGCTCCAGAAATTTAAGATTACATGTTTGGAGCCATCCGCATAATCTAGTGAACCTTTGCTGTTGATAGCAGACCAATAACGCTGATGCCAAGTTTGGCACCCGGGGACGTTTGGCCTGGCTCACTCTCTGGGCACCTGCTTGGGGAGAAGGAAGGAGAAATTTAGACGCAAAGTTTAAAGACAACCCACAAATGGGCATGCCAGAACAGAAAGAGGAGTGTTCAGGAAGGAGCTTTACTGGTGAAAAGATACGGCTTTTAAGCGCAGAAATGTTTTACTGTCGATGCTTTAAATTGCAAATGAGCTGAACTTGAGACAAGGGAAATCAACATGCGTAAGCATGCACTTTAACTAATAGGTGCTTACATCATGTTTGATTCCTGGATAACTCGGGAACTGGAAAAAATAAAAGAATTTTTGCAAGTTCAGTTCATTATGAAGAGCAATAACTAGTTCTAAATAGCCCTTCATTTCTTCTCAAATCTTATTATAGGACTGGTGTAATAGCTTCAGTTTCCTGGTCTGTAATACGAAAGAGACAAGCACTTTCAATATTTTGGTAAAAACATGCAAACTTGATTGTTTTTCCAAAAGCAACTGAAAACATAAACTTATTTGAGGAAACTCTCAAGTGTCTTTTCCTTAGCTGAGCATTAACATTTTCTGATGCAGATGCAGCAAACAAGTTTCATTAATTCTTTTTTCTTCTAGCCAATACTTACTGGTTATGTGGGTTTCACGTGGGTGGGAGGAGGGCAAATCTCCTTAGAGTTTTCACCTCTTCTGATTTGCGGCTCTTGGTTTTGCTTTTTTTGTCTTTCTGGACTAAAACCAAAGGCAACATTTCTAGAGGCCCCGAGAAGCCCTCGGTGTCAGAGCTTTTCTTGGCAGGCAGAAGAGCGCAATTGCAAAGCAGAAAAAGAAGTGCCTTATTTAGCCAGCGGTTGTTGCTCTCCAAGTTGATGAAACAATTAGCGGGAGATGATGCCCTGTTGCCATTCTGCTCTTTTAATAGCACCACAGTGCTCCTGTGCCAGGACAAGCCTCTTTGCAGCTTTAATAAAGCAGGTGAAACCACACACGGTTTTCCTCACATTGGCCTCTCCGAGCTTTGTAGAGGGCAGGTTTAGCTGGCAAAGAGGAGCGTGTTCCTCCTGAAGGAAGAAACCAATCTACCCACAAGAATACTCTCTGCCTACGAAACCAATTAATAAAAATTGGAGCAAATCCCCTCCTAAAAATGGCTCTAGCAGGCAGAAAGGAGATAACGCGGCAGACACTGGCCTTGTTCCCCCATGCCGGTACAAGCAGTGCAGTACGTTGTCTAGTGAGCATCGGGGCGCTCTGAGCATCGGAGCTTCTCTGATCCGCACAAGAGCGGCAGTTTTCCATACCTCTGACAGCCGCTATTGAGCCATACGCAGAGAATGATGAAAAGCTCCTGTGCAAAGTGGTGTTGCCACAGATCAGACCAGTTTAACCATCTGTTGGTTTAGAGCGCTGTCCTTTATTTATTTCCTAGTCACTCCTTTCCAGTACTTCTTCTGGAAGCAAATAGTGCTGGTTGGCAGGCTGCAAGCTGAGCTTGATGCTAAATCTGCTGGAAACGCTGAGCAGTGGGTGCTTCTTTACCTTCCATGCAGTTGCATATGGATTTGTTCCCGCAAGAGTTTCTAATAAACACTTTGATGGCCCTGTTTTATCAGCCAAATAGGAAGGCTATCATAAAAAGAAAAAAAAAATAAATAAAAGAGCCAGAGAAAAGAGGAAAGGGGATTAAAATTAACAGTGATCTCAATTCCCTGCGTTTCAGTTAAACAACCTCATTAATCCTGTCTCAGTGCATGTACTATGTCTGTGCTCCCCTCTCTGACAGGTCCCCAAATCACATTCAATGCCATTCATTATGTGCAATGGAATAAATCATTTATTCAAAGTCATGTTTTATTCCTGGGAAAATATCTCTTTCTTCAAGCTCCAGACATCTTTTTAACTATTAGCACTTCCCTTCGTGGCCCTGGGCTCCCTGCCCAGATGAGTCCTGCCAATCGTGATGGTTTCATGCCACCACGCACTGTGGCCCTAGTGGGACGGACACAGGTTTCACACTGTCTCGTGCTTGCAGATACCACAGCCTGGGTTTGAAAGTGTAACAGTTCTGGAGCATTCTTGGCGTTTCCAGTAATCCCTTTCTGTCTCATTGTGACAGGGACCTTGTCGGGCAGTGTAAGGAGGGGTACATTATATTTTGCTGAAGTCCATAGAGTTTTCTTTTTTAATTTAGTGAGCGTTTGGTCAGCACTTGACTTTTAATTTAGGAATAGCAATGATGAAAATGCAGCACTCCTTTTCTGAAATGCCCACGGTCCTTCTTGTGACCAGAGCACATGGGGACAGACCCTTTTTTCTGCGTGAGGGAGCTATGGACCAAAGGTGCACGTGATTATTCCATGGGCAGCAGGAAGCTGGACGTTCTGACTCCAGCTCTTCCCTACTTGCTCGACCAAGCTGCCTTTTAACTCTTGTTAACTTAACTCAGCCATTAATTGTGCAGTCTGGGAAAATGAGCATCCTCTGATTTACCCCATGCAGATAAAGCAACGGGCCTCGTTTCCGCCAGCCCTTTGCCCCTGAAAGCCAGCCAAAACCTGAACTCACTTGACGATGAAAGCTGGAGTGCTGAAAGCGGAGGGGAGTGCAAACACACAGGCATTTCAGGTTTTGAACTTTACAGCCGGTCCCCAGCCCACTTCTGTTATTGACACATGCAATAAATCAGCTCAGCAAAGGTGCAGACCGAGGAAGATTCACTGGGGCTCCGTGACAGCTTTGCTGTTCAGAGCCTACAAATCACCCCGGGAGCCTTGTTACCTGCCTGTAGGTGCCACTCAGGGCTCTGCAGAGTGCCGTGGCTCATGTCATATCTGGCTAGCACAAGGAAGATCCGCTTCGCCCCTCCGCTTGCTTTGTCTCTCTGCTAGAGAACGGCACTTCCTTCCTGGGCCAACGGCTGTACGTAAAGGGAATGTCATGAAGCCATGGCTGTAACACCCCTGTTTAAAAACAGGACATTCAAGGAGCAGCAGGTCCAGTATGGTCTAGATTTCTACGTTTTCCCTTTTGCATCTAGGACCCAGCCCCACAGTAGCCCAGCTGTCCTCTTCTCGCTTCGTATCCCCTCTGATGTGTCCACCCCATGAGAGAAAGGACATGTTGTGACCAAGTCACAGGTGCCCACAGTGCTCAACCAACAGCCTGCTCTCAAAATAAGCAAGAGTGGAGTTTGGGTCTGGCTCTTCACAAAACCTGTGAGAACGTTACAAGTATCAGGACCCTGAGCCCTGCAACAGATTTGGCTGAAAGTGGCCAATGCATTTAGGAGTTATTAGGAGGGATAGTCTGTGTGCTCTAGTAAGCCTTGTTTCGTGAGGAATCCAGGCTAAAATATTGCTCAAACTTCTTAAGGCAGTTATACCCAAGTGCACACACTGCTTTAAATCAGGAAGCATGAAAGCAAATTAAGGTTTTAAATCACCATAGGTCAATTACCAAGTGGTTACTGCAACCTGTTATCTTTGCTGAACTACTGTGCAGCCATGAGCGTCTAAATCAGTGCTGCTTAACCCAGAGCTCTCGAAAGAGGACTTATTCGGTGCTGCTGAATCTCACCCCTCTGCAATCGTCTTGCTTTCAAATTGCTGTAGGAACAATAAAAAAAAATATCTGTGAGAAAGGTTCAAGTGTTCCTGTAGCTCTTAACCATCCTCTGTCACCCAAGTAGTAGACCCAACCTGACTCAACTTTAAGTATTAAGTTGCTTTGATTCTTAGGATATTCTGTATGTTTTAGCTCTTCCAGCATCTGTAATTCAGAATATCTTCAAAATATCTTTCCCAGTTTTCATCCCAGCTGCTTTCATAACAGGAATTATTTCTTCCCTCCTTGAAAACCAGCTGTCACTGGTCTGAACTGGGGTACTAGCCTAATTGTGTTTAGGGTCCTATCTAGACTAGAGTTACAGTGAAGTCGGAGTAGAAGTGTGATTACTTATGATCTGATTATGAAGCAGTTGAATTTCACAAGGCAGATGGGACCTTAAATTTCTGTTTTCGTAACCCCAGATAGGAGAGTATGGCTTTGGGCTTTTCTGATCTACAGTGGAACGTTGTTCCTATAAGCAGAAATGCCTCAATTTAGTTCCTAAAGGGAAGAATCCATCCAAAATGGATATTGTCAGCAGTAAAATAGCTAACTTTTGGGAAGAAGATAGCACATGCTATAAAAAACACAACCCCACAAACACAATTTTCTCCTATAGACTGATAATGACTCATTTCAGTGTCGAAAACATAATTGAATTGCTCCTTGCAGCAATTAGGAGAGTCTGTCGATGTGCAACTACTTAATTGTGTTTTGATACTGCGGACTCTCTGTGGCAGGCTGAAAGCACCATTTTGATGCTGAAATTAGTCGGTCTTTACTGCTTATTTTTTCCTGAACTCCGTCCTGGACCAGAATTCCCAGAGACGGGAAAGTGGTGAGGATTTCAGAGACTACAGGTCTGGGTCTTTCTCAGGGGGCTGAGACAGTCACTGCCCCAGTGGTTTGTTAAACCTTTAGCAGCTCATGGTGTTGAACTGCGATTGCTCCCTGTCCACCCCTTTCCAGGTGAGGACGGTTAGCAAGGATGTCTGGGTTAAACTGCTTGTGCTAATCCATTTATTGTGTCTGAAGGGGATTAGGGAGTAATCACATACGCAGCTTTTATCAAACTCAGGTGTCCTAAGAGAAGGGGAAGTGAGACATCTCTGGGCAGAAGGTACCATCTGAAGATGGCCTGGGCTCACCGTCTGGGTCAAAGCAAAAAGAAATCGGGACAGACAGAATGGTGATATTTCTAGCAGCCAGACGGGTAGGTGCCCTCAATGAGGCTCGCTCCCCATGGAAGCTGGTGCGTGCACCTGGCTTGGACAGCTTGAGCAGAGGCACAAACCCTGACAGGACCAAGTATTAACACACCAAGGACAGAATTCACCTCGCTAGGGTGGCCCGGAGTTGCCTGCCTCTCCAGTCCAAGCAAATTTCTGTTTAACGATGTTTTCTTATGTGCTCATCCCAAGAGAGAAAGGAAGAAAAAAGGTTGTTTGTTCCTCTGCGAAGGGCAGTCTCAGAGATAACCAGAGCAACTGCCGGATGGTGTGAGGTACCCAGGGAATGAAAGCTGTGCCCAGGAACATCAGGATTCCTTGTTAAGGGATTGTGTAGGGAAAAGCCGGCACGTCTCTTTGCTGCTCTGGCTGCCTGCCATGCGTCGAAGCACGAGCCAGCTCTGTCTGGGCAGCTGGATCTGCTTGAGGACTCTGCCAATGACAAGGCAGCCAACTTGTGAGAGTGAGAGGTGGTCAAGCTGTCAGAAACCATCTCTTACTTGGAGCTATTATGAAGGAGATACAAATGCAGAACCAGGTCCTTCACTCTGGCCAAGAGCAGCACCCTGGGCAAAGAGGCATCTCCACCTGCCCATCAGCCTTTGGGATTTGATACGGGCAAGGGGATGCAGAGCTCTGATCCTAGAATCTGGTGTTTTGGGAAGGCTTCAATTTTTTATTGTATTTTATCTAGCGTGCCTTCACTTCAGAGCTGCAGAGTTACCCTTTTATCTCAAGTCCTATTGTTAGCCAGCTGCAACAGTCACGGGCAGCAGTTATGTTAGCACAGTCAACCTGTGGCATCCCAGTTGAGCGCAGTACAAAACCATCAAATTATTTGATTCAGCTGCTGAAACATCCCAGAGGACAAGCTGTGCCCTCCAAACCAGCAGATTTGGAGCTAGATCAGAGTGTCTTCAGAGTTCAGAAGCGGGGCTGCTCTCAGGCCTGAGCGATTCACGGCAGGATCTAGGATGACTCTCTGGAACTTCTGCCATGAACAAAGATGAGTCAACCTGGTCATTTTTGCAGCTGATACCTTGTCTGAGTCATGAGTTAGCACAGTCTCTTAATAAAACACTGAGTATATGATGATATACTGATATTTTCACGATAATTGTTTTGTTGTCAA
Source organism: Vanellus vanellus (assembly GCF_965231255.1). NCBI lineage: Eukaryota > Metazoa > Chordata > Aves > Charadriiformes > Charadriidae > Vanellus > Vanellus vanellus. The sequence goes on along the minus strand of NC_138918.1, from coordinate 13,118,360 downwards.
AAAAAAAAATGTAATTCTAGTCAAAACTGGAAGACTTTTGTGGTCTTGGCTGATTAGCATTGATAAGTGGATGTGGAGAATTGAGTGGAGTTGGGAATTTCTACTGTCTGGCAACTTCATATTCATTATGAAAGCCTAGCAGGAGTGTCAGTCGTGCTGCTTTGCACTTGGAAAGTGTTTAGCTCAGCTCAAGACAGTGTGGGAACAGCCACGAATGCCAGAAAATGTGATGCCACCAGGGAAGGACTGGTTTAGGGGTGGTAATAAGTGCCGGGAGGCAGATGAAACCATAAAATAGCTCAAAGGAAGTCAAAAGAGGTATCCCTCTCCCTCGTAATGGGTAAGAAGAGAAGGAAGACAGTCCAGCTGGGTCGCAACAGGAGACGAAAGGGAATGTTTGAAGGATGTGGTTTGGGGAACCTGAGATGTGCTGTTTAAGGCTGTGGGAGCTGCCGTCCCATGGTGGCAGGACTGTTAGTGGGGGAGCACTGGAGGGCTCTGGGTTCTCCGGGGTTGGTGGATGTCAGAGAGCACGTCGGGTGCTCCCTCACGCGTGCACGGCTTGACTGGCACATTCCCCAGGGGCGGTTTTAGTGTTACATGTCACTGTGTGTGTCACGCTTCAGCCAGGGCTGTCGGTGCCTGTCGAGAGGTGTCACAGGCTGTGTTCCTCCTCCGGCTGCAGAAATCCGATTTCTGAATGAATCGCTTTCCAAAGGTATTTCCTCACAACCAAGGGGACCAACAAACTACTCAGGTTTCTACTCAGGTTTTCTGCAAAATGGGGTGGGGGGGGGAGCATCATTGAAGAGAATAGGTATTTCCCATAGAAGTATTTTGTTTTCCTGACTGTGCTGTAGAGATCAATAACACACTGCGTCTGAGTGTGGGAAGCAGCTGAGCGCTCTCTTTCCTTCCTGATCTGAATGAAAAGCAAAAGAAAAGAAAAAAAAAAAGAAAAGAAAAGGAAAAAAACCAAACCCCCCAAAGATTATGGGTTGGGTTTTTTTTTGCTTTTCTCACTTACTTAAAAAAAACCCCAACCAATCAAACCCCCAAACCATCAAAGTAATTGATTTTGGCAGATACCAATTCACCATTTGGGAATGAAAATCTGAAATGGCTGGGTTTTAAAGTGGTAAAATAAGTCCAGCTGGCATTTAACGAGTTTTCTTCAGCTGAAGCTATTCCTGTCACACTCCTGAAGAGCCTCTGCTCCTGCACTGGAAGCTGGGAGCAGGGTTAGAAATAAACTATTTACCTGCGTAAAAATACTTACTCCAGATTCATCTGATCTAATTCTAGGCCTTTGTATCTTTTGGCTCTGTTTCTCATGGTAAATATGCTGTTGGTGGAATTGGGGAAAAAAAGAAAAAAGGATTTTTTTTTTTTTTCCCCACAGATGAATGTGTGTTTCTGTTTGTGTGTTTCAAAATTTTTCAAAATGTTGTTCCCCTCCTTTAAAGGAGCCAAACTTTATTTCAGACAAAGACCTGAAATAAAACGTTGTGCTTTGCCTCAGGCAGCTGTGTTGACTGATGGCTGATTTTCAAACTGTCAGTGAAGCGCATACCAGGGTGTTCGCAGAGTAAGAGCTATTCATCAGCACAGATGGGGAAACTGAGGCACGGGTAGGCTTCCCCTCCCCAAAGTTTGGTGGCAGAGCTGGCAATGGGACCTGGTTCCCTTCAGTACCGGCTCCCCATCTAGTGGACCCTTAAGCCTTTCCTTTAGTAATTGCCGTGGAGACCAGATATTGCCCTTTACCTGTGCTGTTAAGGCAAGAGTGAGCACAGGGTCCAAAGTTTCTGGACACAGCTCTGAAACTGGCAATCAGCCCAAGAAGAAGGAAAAAAAAAAAAAAAAAGAGACAGGAAACAAAGCTTCTGGGGAAGCAGGAATGGCAGCTGAGCAAGGTTCAGCAGGTCCGACCTGTGTCTCCAAGTCCCGCCCATAGCATCCCGGTCCTCACCCAGGGGTGCGGGTTTGGGCAGGAGGACCCTGTTACAGCGGTGGGACGCTGATTCCTTTTGCGTTGCCGAATCCCTGGTGGCATGGGTTAATTGAATGGACATATTTCATTAAACAAAGCCTTCGCCATCTGTTCCGTCCCAATTATAAATGCAGAAAAGAACATATTTCTCAATTACAATGGCGGGGAGGGAGGGAAGATATCAGTGGTTTCAAATCCTGTAGAGTTTTTCTGTGAGACAGCTTCGCATCTGGGAAGCTTGGTTCCCTTCTCGGGAACCAGTCTCCCAGACCGCTCCTTCCCCTCCCTGAAACAGCAGTTTGGCCTGGCTAAGAGAGAGGAACTTCTGCAGAGAGTTGTCCCTAAGCGATGCCACACGGCACAGGAAAGGGACAGGAGAGCTGTTGGCTCTGCAGTGGGGAAAGAGCTTCCTACAGGCTGTTATGTTGGTTTACCTTCCTGATGATGGAAATCCCACATTGATGCTATGCCCTCCGTTCCCGAGGGAAAGCATCTTCCAAGCTGAACCGAGGTACTGGGTAAAAGATCTCTTAGTTTATTTATTGCAAGTAATGGTGATACACAGACAGGCAAAAGTTGTCCTCTGAAATTAGAGAGCCAGTGGTGTAAATCACTGTTTCTGGTCATGTCCTGCACGTGTGGCTAAAAGCGTGTTTAGCTACTGCTCCATCCACTCACTTGGGGTGTTGGGAATCAGCAGCTCTCAGCTGGGAGAGGCGAGAGGTGGATGCAGAAGCAAATACCTGATGTTGTCCTAGGAGATGATTTCCAAATCAGGAGGCAGATTTGTTCTGACCTTTAGGAGGCAGAGCTGATTTGTTTTGTTGCTGTGCTGTGTTTTTTCTTTATGTTCCCATTAATCACTTTCATTCAAATGAAACCCGCAAGCGTGCAATGTGCAGAGCTCATTTCATCAAGCTTGTGTGTTTGTGTGTCTTTAAAAAAAATGCCGCAGCCAATTCTGTTAAATTATTAGTCCTGTATTTCTCTAATTTACTGTCACCCTCAGGTAAAATTGCAGCTGCAACTAAATAAAACCTCTGGAAACGAATTCTAACTCCTGACAGCCCCTAAGCCCTTGAGGCATTTAAATTCTGGATTTAGCGGCAGGATTATTACTTCAGTGCAGCGGTTAACCATGTCTTTAAGCACAGTTGCCTGGAATAGTCAGTCCTGATTCCACAACCCTTTAACAATGAGGACAGGGAAATAGCCCCTTTTGTTACCTACTTCTAATGCAAGTGGTGGGATGGAGCATCCCACGCCGCTTAAAAGACCCACTTCAAAGTTGCAGCCTGGATTACTTTGCGCCTGGGTCCTGCTCTACTGTGTACCTACCTCATTTCCCAACTAGTGCCGCCTTGGCAAAAATGTCAATGCGCTTTTCTGTCTGTTTGCTGGTGTTGCTGCTTTCCTAATGACAGCAGCACTGCGGGGGGCTTCATTTTGCTCTCGCCGCTTTTTAATGGTTTCAAACTATCTTTATTGCTGAAGCCAGCTTGTCCATCTGCACCGGTTGGGGAGATGCTAATGGGGGCTCGCATGGCTCAGCTAACACGGCTGCGGCCACGGAGCCAACAGCGCACCGGGGATGGCGGGAGGAGCTGGGGGGGGCTGGTGAGTCAGGTCCTGCTCCCCCATACCAGCAAACGGAGAGATGCTGGAGCAGGAAAGAGCAGTGAAACAAGCCAAGGGGTTGAAGCTGTGGAGAGCGCGCAGCAGGGATACGTCCTCTTCTTCTTTAGTCACGTTAATGCTGTAGTAACCGCCTAGGCTCTTCTTTTGAGACCTGCATCTTGGGCTACAGTCCTTCTGCAAAGACTGTGTCAAAGCACTGAATCTGCTGCCGCAGCAGAGAGGAGGGAGCACCCGGCGGGCGAGAGTGCCCGAGGCACGGCGCTGTGCCCGGGGAAGGAGAGCCCTGCTTGGGGAACCCGGGGCAGTTCGGCTGGCCGGGAGGTACCGTGCTGATTTACCGCTGGAGGTAAATATGTCATGGGGCAAATGGCGGAAAGACTTACTGATAATATCTGAGGCCTCGGCAGGCAGTGCTGGGATGTGACGTTTAGCAGAAGGTCACTAGTAGAAAGGCAGAAGACAAACGTCACCACGCTCTTTATTTTGTAGTGGCTCTGAAGAAGATCTTAACTCCACATTAGTCTTAGTCCTGATTAAATACCCTCTGTGAATACTGATGAATTAATGAGCACTTGAACTCTGAGAGGGCTTCTGGCCCTCCTGGCTTCTGCTGATCCCACCGTCAGACGGGGTTAGTTGTCATGTCTGAGCAATTTGAGTATTCAAAGGTCAGGAATGATCCCTTTCCCCCTGCTGCCCACATCCCAGCTTTCGCAGATTTGAAGGCACCATCAGCCTCTGGAAAAACAAAAACCAAGTCTGACTCTATCCAGAGCCAGTTGCAGCAGTAAAGAGCCCAAACAGTTTTCTGTCGCTTGCTATTTGTGCCCAGCTCCTGATCAGCACAGCTGCGAGACATTTATAAACAGACCTAAAATATGTCTGTGCTAATTGCTGACAACTTTGCTCGAGGACCAAATCCTGAAGTAGACCAAAGTAGTGACGGTCCCCAAGCTTCTTGGAAGGTGCTTTTTTTCGCAGCTCACGGTAAGTCTTGGTCGAGTCCCTAATGCAGAATCCATAATTCAGATACTTAGCAGTGAGCCCGTGAATTACTGAATCCTGTGGGACTGTTGCCGGCTCCCAGCTTGTCCCTCACCCTGCTTCCCAGGGAAGAGGATGCAGAACCCGGCAGTGTAGAGGGGCTGTTAGGGAGAGGGATGGAGGCAGCCCTTGTCCACTTAGAGTTACGAGCGTGGGCTTTGCGGCAGCCCCAGTGACACTGCCAGCTCAGCGGGCAGCTGCAGCATCAGGTGTGTCCGAGATGGAGGTGGCAGAAGCCCTCTGAGCGGCGCTGGGTGGAGGCAGTGGCACTAGCAGAGGCGGGTAACGCCAGAGGTGAGCAGGGGACCGCAGCGCTGTCTCCGCTTCATGCGCCTTGGCGGTCCGGAAAGGTTTATGAGCTGGAGACCAGGGCTGCAGGAGTGTCAGCCAGGATTGAGTGCGGTGTCCAGGCTAATTATGCCTGGGGATCCTGTGCCGAGCAGCACCGCAGCACCAAGTCCGCGCACACAGATGTCTCTACCCCTCACTCCACTGAGCCGCGTAATGGAGAGCTGACTGTTTGTGACAATTTAGGGCAGTGCTCCGGCTGGAAGGCCAGCGTAAATTAGATGGCATGATGAGAACGGTGAGGACATAACTGACGGGCTCAGCTTTTTCTAGCTAGGAATAAACAAATTCCCAAGCATCACAAATTTACAATGAGCGAAAAGCATTCAGCCCTCTCCTCGGTGTGCTTGTGTACCCACCGACAGGCACTAACACAATATTAGAGGCCAGCCAAAACACCTTTTACAGACCTCATGCACAGAGCAGTGCTCAGACATTCTCCTCTGCTTTCAGGCGCAACTTTGGTCTAGGGCAAAATGTGTGCCTAACTTAGGAGAAGGTACATCCTGCTTTGGAAGGCGCGCAGACTGTATGCTTCAGCCGGAAGACTGAAGAACAGGGTCCTGTTGGTGTCCAGTGGCCTCACAGAGCCCAAACAGTTTTGTCAACCGCGGGCAGTGCAGTCCTGTCCCTTGTACAGCAGTGAGCACAGCTGCCTTCCAGGTCCAGACGATGCTTCTGGGTGCCAAAGTTGAAACAAATTGTTTCCTGGGACTCGGATTTTAGACACGGACGTTTGACCGGTTTCTATGGCAAGCACATAGCAGGATGCGAAGAGAATCTGTCACAGCGTCGAGCCGTGCCGCCCAGGAGGAGGAGGAGGAGGGAAGGAAGCCCTGGCACGTAGGACCTTCATGGTTGTTGGCCAAGGGCTGGGCACAGCTGGCGTTGTGCTCTGGGATGGCCTCAGACTTTGCTGCTGCAAATCCGGGCTGCGAATTACATTGTAGAGCTGAGAGTAATGGCTAATTAATCTGCTGAGTGATGGAGACGGGGGGCAAACCTGCCCCTCCTGGGCCCAATTCCAGCCACAAGCACTACAAGGCCCCGCTCTTCGCCAATGCAAAACTGCATAAACAGTCGGTGTGCCGCCCAATCCCTGCTCAGGACCGAGAAGCCGTGAGCAGCTTTTCCCTCCTCTCTTGGTGAGGTTAAAAAGAGAAAGGGGGTTACCCCTTTCCCCTCCCACTTTCCTTCCCCTCTTCCCAAGCTTAAAATCCAGATAGCTGCTACAGAGGCAGTGAAAATAATAGTTCCGAGGGTTGTATTCCTTTCCAGAGAAGTAAATTGTGTGTGTATGCATGTATGTGCGCGCGCGCACACACACACACACACACATGATGCATTTTAATTATCCTCATAAATGATGAGGAACGTGCATCTGGGCATGACTGTGAGCCAGGAACGACGCATTCATTTGCTCACGATTGCTTTATCCCTTTTGACCTTAATTTGCATCCCTCCGAGCTGGATGGTTGCATCTGTCAAGGCGGCCGTACCTTAACCTGCTGGGACCAAAAGCCTGACGCAGGGAAACTCTGGGCCATCCGCCTCCGCCTGCGGCCCCGCGTTACCTCATGTTCTCCCAATTCCTCCCTCACTGCCCCCACGCTCCCGGGCTTTGGTGCATTCAATCTGACTTTAAGCCGCTGTCCCCCGTCCCTGGCGGTGCCCCAGAGCCGCCGTTCTCAGCTGCTGGGGGAAGGACTGGCTGCTGGGGCCATCCTGGCGGGCAGGGGGACTGTGCAGCAAAAGGAGAAGTGTCCCATTAATTCCACCGCCATCATTTCCCTGCCGTGCAGCGTGGCCGATGAGCTTGACAGCCATCAGATGACAGCAAGGCGGAAGGTCAGTTATTGCTAACAATGGCCAAGGAGCTGGATTTAAGTAGCATGACCGTGCTGTTGGGGAGGGGCTCCGACTCTGTTCTTTGGCATAGCTTTGCTGCAAAACTTTTCCACCCTGGAGCCCATCTCCTGCAGATCTTCCCAGCCTAATCTGTAAAATGATGCCCCTCCCCCCCCCCCCCCCCTTTCAGCGAGCGGCATTTCAGCAATTAGTCACAGTCTGAGGCTCTGCAGGTTGTTTTTTAGCTGGAAAAGAGGAGGACGGAGAGGGATCGGGGTGAGGGGGTGCTGTCTGTTCGTGAGCAGAGGGGTGGGTCTTGAAACCTGTTTCTAAGGGGTGTCTACACAGATTTTTTTATAAGCAGGCCCAGGAAAGTGCTCCCAGTGCCTGAAGGCAACTGGAGAGCCCAAAACTGTATTAGGGAGTTTGTAAGCCGGGGGTTTACGGAGGCCTGGTGCGATGGCGGGGGGGGGGTGATTGTGCCAATACCCAGCAGCATCACCGTGTCACACACCTGCGATATCCACATTAATCACTGTGAAATTAGCCATGGACTCTGCCCTGTGTTTGCCCTCACAGTCTGGTTTCTTCAGCCTTGCCTAAGGTCAGTGCTTTTCTGCATCTGCTCTTCCCTTGCCTCCCTCTTTCCTCGCTCTCCTCTCCCTCCCTCCAGAGTAGGGCTGTGGTTAGCATCTCCTCCTCGGCCATGGGGAGGGAGAAGAGCTGGAGGTTGTGTCTCAGCTCTCCCCGCTCTGCAGAGCTGCTTTTCTTTCTTGGCTGATAGGAATTAGAGGTCCCAAATTGGAGAGAAGGTCTCACCTGAGAGAAGACAATCCTGGGGTTTATAGAACGGTTTAGGTTGGAAGCTACCTTAAGACCATCTAGTTCCAAGCCCCCTGGCATGGGCAGGGACACCTTCTGCTAGACCAGGTTGCTCAAAGCCCTGTCCAGCCTGGCCTTGATGTTTACCACAACCCACTCTAAGAGCTTCTCCAGAGCTCCATGCAGCTTTCCAAGTGGGCATAGTTTATCCTTTCTGCACCCTGGTGCTGCCATGGGGATAATGCCTTGCAGCATCCTCACTCCTTCCCAGTAGCACTCGCTGCAAAGCCTTGGCAGGGATGTTTTTTTGAGGCGAGATGGACCCTGTCATTTTTCTGGCTCTTTCCAAGCAGGGTATTGGTGCTGACCTTGCCAGACTGTGTCAGAACAAAACAGCGGCGGCCCTTCTCTCTCCCTTGTTATTTATTTATTTTGAGGTGAGTGGCGGAGAGCCTGGCGGTATTCGGCTTCCTCCTCGGGAGGCAGGCTTAGCAGAAGGTCTGCTCAGATGGTGCATGGGACAGATGGCTGGAGGTAACCCCCAGGGCAATGCTGACTGAAGAGTGCAAACTGCGCGGGGACGCGGCCAAGCAGAGGTCTGCGTGGGAAAGCAGAGAGCAGCGCCCACCCCATCCGCCGTGTGTACCCCCGCAGATTCCTGCCTTGCTGACGGCATGGTCCGTAGCGGCGCTGGGGGGGATGCAGGCACCATGTGGGCAGTGCTGCTGCCCTTCTTGGCAGGAGGAGGTCTGGGAGCGGTGGCTGGGGCTGCTGGTGGACCACGAGATGCTGCTCTGTGTGCCCTGGCTGGCTCAGCATGTGAGCTGGGCTGGAAAAGACACGAATGTCTTGACTCTGGCACTGGAGTGAATCATAAGAAGGGTGAAGATTGGGTGGTGGTTCCCTCTGGAAGTTGGAGGCTGGAGGTGGCTGCATCGTAGTGAAAATGATCTGGAACTGAGGGTTCGGTTGGTTTTTTCTCTTTAGTTGATTTGCAATTAATATAGCTGTTTTTATGAAGTTAAATTCCTCAGCTTGGACCTTACATTCTGCATCCAGATGCTGCAATACAGCTGTGACTATCATCTAAGAAACATTACCCTTATGCACTTTGTCTTTTCTATTGGTTTCCTAAGAAATGAGAGCGTAAAAACACACTACCAGCAAAGCTAGATACAATAGGTTATTTTGCAGTAAACAGGATAACCAATTGCTCAGTATCCCCGTCTCTGCTAACATTGCATCTGCTTGAAGTACATTTTTCGATGAAAAGATGGCTCTGTGTGATGCGTAACAAGTCCAATTTCCATCAGCAAACCTGGCCAACAAGGGCTGAGCTGGAATTTGAATTGCGTGGGAGATCACTTGCTTTTAGCATCATTTACTACTGTAAAGGTTATCTTCGCCCCCCCCCCAACCCCCTTAAAAGGGCTTGTGACTGTCTTTTTGGAAAAGACAGTGTAAGGGCTGGGGAAAGAATTGTGGTTGAAAATACCTAATTGAGCTATAGGAAAATATAATTTATGAAAGGAAAAATAACTACCCTAGTCGGTGCATTAACTCATGTCATGACTTTTTAATGGCAATGTTATAGGTTAATTAGTATCTGTGCTGTCCTTGTGCCTACCAGAGTTATTCACAAGGGATCATGGTCTCATTAGGTAGGACTCCCATAAAGACAATCCTTCTGTAAGTGGTTTAGTATCTGTGTGCGTGCATGGAAATTTTTTGCTCTTATCAGCAGAAATAGTCAGATACTAAAGAGACCAGAAATGGAAATACTTTCAAGTGACACAAAACCTGCACACTATTGAGATTCTGCTTGGGTGCTTAAAGAGGAATTATTTTTTCTTGTATTTTCCTACACATTGGCTTGCTCAACCTGCTTCCGGACTGAATTCAGACACTGATTGCTGCAAAGTGTTTCCCTCTGAAAGACCTTGCGTGCACCCCTAGCTTTTGCGCATTAGAGGCAACATCCAGAATGGCAATGATCCGCCTCCCTTTGAACATCACTGGGTGCACGGCGGTAAAACCGGATTAATGTTGCATGGACCTCTCAGCCCGCGCTGGCTGAACACGGCAAATATCAAAGGTAATGCTATGTTCCTCCTTAGTATAGAGAGGGAAAAAAAGGCAGAATGACCTTTTATCTGTGAAAGTGAATGGAAATGGGAGTGTCTGCGTCTAGAATCCAGAGGCAGAGAGGTCTCGTTGAAATGCTAGCCCTGGCTGAATCTCCTGGTGTAAAACAGAAGGGAAGGCTCAGAAAAGCCATGATTTTTGTGCCTTAGTCGTTTGTGCATGTCCCACCCCTTTGACTTGCACATCCCCTCTCTTTCTTTCTCTCTTTGCTTCCCTGTAGCTCAGAACTGCCCCATTCTCCAGAAGTGATGGGGTGGGTGGGATATCACAGCAGAAAATCATGGTTTCTACTGGAGCTTCCAGACTGATGGTGGTCTCCACCATGCTGGTGGAGGGATCTCTGCCCTGTTGCCCAGCAGGTCTGGTTCTCAGAGGGCTTCGCAGCTTGAAAAGGACTTCCCACATAAAAAAGTGCTGCTTTGAATCACGTGCCTTTGAGAGAATTTGTAGCAACCCACACAGACAATTAAGGCAATTGTGTCTGAAATCTTCTTTGATGGAATTTCGGTGGCCAGTGTCAGAGGGATAAGTAAGCACAGTCGGGAGGGCAGCTGTGCATCCTCACGAACCCTCTACCAACTAGGCACCTGGAGAAGCCAAAGGTGGGTGAATCTGGATGGTCACCTGCCTCTGATCCTCCAGGTCTCATCTGTCCAGGGCAGGGATGAAGTTTACCTTGCGGTATGTCAGTGTCCCCCAGAGATGCTTTCACTCTGCCTTTGCCAGGAACCGGGACACAGCACCAGGCTATGTGTGCTGGTATGGTTTCTGGACTAGACGTAGCTCATATTTAGCCGGTCTCTGTAGGTGGAGTGAATATGTAACGACTTTGCAGAGACGTGGTAAAAAAAACCCTTGGTTTACTGTTGATCCTGCTAGACTCAGGCTGGGGTAAAAAAGCCTTAAACGTTAAAACTGTTTGCCAGCTGGGTTTCCTTGGAACAGTACAGGCACCTCTGAAAGGAAAATAAATCGCAGGGAAGTTAATTTACTTTTTTGACTAGTGCAGTCTGCTCCACAGAAGATCTCTCAGGACAAAGAGATTTAAAAAAGAAACAGTAGCAAAATCTGCTTTTTCCTGTGCTTTCCCTGGGAAGGAATACTTTCCAAATTGACAGAGACCATAGCTGCATCTTCTTTTGCATCTTGAAAGCAGATCACAGGCAAGACTAAAGGAAATAGCGACCACTTGGTTCCCGGGGAGAAGCTCAATTATTTCATTAAAGAAGAGTTGTCACATGCTTGTTTCTTAAATCCTGCTAAATACCTGCTTAGCAGCATTATTGACAGGCTTTTCTCATGAACATTGAGCTGTTAAGCTGCTCCTAGTTTACAGCAAGAGGTTAAAGGATTTCTCAAAGCTCCCAATGAAAGCCTTACTAACTGGATTAACTGCTAACATGGATTTAGGCTTTGAGTCAGATTAACCCCCATTGCTCAAAGTAGGTTCTTCTTGTTCATCTTCCCTTTTTCTTCTCTTTTTCCTCCCAGCCTGTCCCTTTTTGTTTGTCAGGAATATGGGGGGTGGGGGAGAAATAAGCCCCTGTGCTTGTGTTTGAGCAGTGGGACGCTGTGGGGTCAGGGGCCGGGGAGGGAGGCGGCTGCTGGTCCCGGGATGTGACCTGCGTGCGGAGCAGCAGCGGCTGGGCACTGGCTTGGCCCCTTCAGATGGGGCTGTTTCTGCGGGGCCTTTAGAAAATAGGGGTAGCGATGATAAGAATAAGGAGAGTTATTACTTGGGCTGCAGCTTTGGCTTCTGCTTGCCTTTGCTATTCTCTTCCTTAGACTTCCTCGGCAGCACGAGAATCATGAACTCTGTCATAAAGTGTTTTTAAGTATATACCCACCTGACTGGGCAGTTAGCAGAAAAAGTAGCTCGAACAGGATAACCCATGGTCGTCTTCGCACAACAGACTTGAAGTTAATCTAGTTTAGGTTGTAGTTAAATGTGTATTTCTTCAGCATCTTAGGAGCACTTAAGCAGCATCTGCATTCATGCTTTTGGCTGATCGTTTCTGTCGCAACACTGGTTTCTGAGCTAGTGCATGCATTTGCAAGCAGGCCTACAGCCAAACTGTCTACTGCCCAATTTAGAGGCATTTTCCCCTCTCTGTAGTAACGTGTCCATCCATAAACAGTCTAGATCCCCGATGAAGGGGTGAATTCGGCAGCCCCACTCACTGCTCTGTGAAGGCCATGGTCCTGCCTGGAGCTGGTCCCTCCGAGTGAGGATCTGCTCCAGCCCATTTCACAGGACCTGCAGCTCAAGAATCTGTTAGCAAATGCTAAAGGATGGCAGGGGAAAGCAAACAGAGATGTAGGCTGGAAGGAGCCGGGGCGCAGCAATGGGGTTGCTCTTGCCTGACCAAACTGGCATATGAGTTGATTCCCAGCCCAGAAAAGAGATGAAGGAACCGAGCCAACAGTTTTTCTGTTTCTCTGTCGTCTGCTCACTGCACAGCTCAGACCTCTCAATTACCTTTTTTTCCCAGTGTATGACAAGCGATGCAACGGCCACGTGACATTTAGCACACCGGGGTCATGGCACCGTCTGGCCCATGCGAGGAGTCGAGGAGTCGCAGCGCTTGGCTGCCCCCAGGGAGTCGGGCTTGTACTGGGGCCACTCAGATCCCCCCTCAGGGCGGTGGCACGTCCCCAGGGATGGAGCTGTCTCTCTCATTTCGCTCTCTCTGTCTGCTGTGCTGGCTCGCATCGAAGTCCAGCTGGCCCAGGACCGTGTTGCTAAACAGAGACTGAAATGTAAGAAACTCCCGCACAGTGTTTGTACCCCGTTTAATATCACCCACGAACATGTCCAGTGCCTGGCAGCCCTGGGTGCAGCTGGGTCTCACGGCACCGCTGAGCTCCTGTGCTTTTCAGACAGTGCTGTTTCTAAGCTTGCTGTCTGATGATCCCAGTGGGTACTCAGGAGGTCTGGCAGTCCCCCTGCCTTCCTCTGGGTTTTATGGGGGTTTTATGCATGTCTGTTGTGCTTTGTGGCCATCCCCCCTCTCTTACTGTTCAGACTCTGCTCCTCTAAAAGCCATCAGCGGGACACACACGACCCCGCTTTCTCATTTCCCTTGAACGCTGATCAGCTCTCCCGTGCACTTCTTAATCTCATGTACTCTGACTCTCTCCCAGCTGCCTTTATCCCCACCTAATCCATTTTATCTGAATTGCTAGCCTCCATTTCTGTTTCCCCTCTACCTTCCTCCCCCCCCCCCCCCTTTAATCTCTTATCCCACTCTCTCCCCTTCTCCCGGGAGAGCGGCTCCTCCTCCTCCCCTTTCCTCCGGCACATCAGGCTGCTTTCTCCAGCACATCTCTGCTTTCTCCCTGCTCTGCACCAAACCTCCCCCAGCTGCTCAGCATCAGCCCGTTCCTGCCTCATCGCTGCCAGAGGATTCTCTCACAGATTGCCTTTACTAATTTCTTCCCACACCTCACTACGCGCCCCTTAGGGGAAACCAGGTCACTCATTTTGTGCTTTCCATCAGCAAACGCCGATTTCTTCGAGGCAATCGCTCCAGGTATGTGACACAGCTAATGCTGTCACCCAGAGGCAACGGTTCTCTGCAAGAGCTCCGAAAAAAGGTTTCGGGTGGCGGCATTGCCTGTCTGCCCTCTGGCAGGTCTTGTTCTCAACACGTGCAGTGGTCTCCACTGGAAATCTCGCAAGCTTGAACAAAGCCACGTTTCTCTCTCGGCAGTGCTGGTGGACTTAGACAGGCAGTTGGGAGCCATCCATGTCCTGCCTCCCCCCTTTGGACATCCGAATGGTTATTTGTGGAATTCCTTATGGTTTGACACTTGGCGTCTTACAGCACAGGCCTGTCATATCCCTTTTATATCAGATGATAAAAATAATGTTTCCTAGCCCTACAGCCTGCAGTGAGACCGGCCAAAGAAAAGGGAGAGGGGCAAAAATAAAATTAAAATCTATCAACTAAAAAGGTTGGAAGGAAGTGGGCTGGTTATTGGGCACGGGGGAAGGTCACCCCCTACGATTTAGTGCGGTAAATGGAAAGGGTTATGGGCAGATGATTGGGAGTGTGACACGATACTGTCATAGCTCTTAACTTAGCGCTTTCCTCTTGGGGTACAAATTCACCAGCCCTGCAGCAGGCTTGACAAGAGAGAAGTTGTAACCTGGATCTTCCTTTTTGTTCCTACAGGTACTCCAGAGCTCTTCTGAGCTCTGTGCAGGTTGAAACAACCTTAAGTTTCTCCAGCTTGTTCTCTCTGCTCCTTTAATTCCCCTTGAGCCAAGGGAAGCAAAACCTTTGATGCATTGACAAGACTTTGCTTCCCGCTGCCTGACATTCAAATGCCCCTTTGCTGAAAACGCATGGGCTGTCTGGGGAAGAGCCCTGCCTTCAACTGCACGGCGGTCGGAGGCCCCCGGCCCTCCCAGTCTTCTTAAGGGGCTGTTTTTGAAGCCGCTCCTCATAGCAAATGTGGCCTAAAAGCACTTGAGTGTGACTAAGCATTGGCCTTGATGGATTTCCTAGGTCTAATCCCAGGTGCATTATCCCAGTGTTGGCATTACGAGAAGAATGATGAATTTTAACAGCAAATCACAGACTTTCTGGTAGTCACGTTCCCTCTCTGAGGGAGGCACCAGGCAGACCTACCAGCTGCGAGACCTGAAACTGGCTCTGGCCATCTCTCTGCTTTTGTAGACAGCACAGGGTTGTGAGTCAAGCACTTGCCATTGCATTTGAGAGCTCAGCCTGTTGTACCTGGTCTCTCTCTGCCTTCTGTCCCAACGGGTTTGTTATGGGACAACCTTCTGGCATGCCTGCCTGTTAATAAAAGAGGCAGCTTCTACCGCAGATGAATTCTCTCCCACCAGCCAGATAGAAACAGAGATGAGGCGGCATGTCAAAGCTGTTGGGATTTTTCCATGCCACCTCCCGCTGCTCGAAGACCCATCACACTCCCAGGACTCCATTGTCCCCACAGGAAGTAATCTAATAATTTCATCCTTGGAACAGGACTGACTAGCTCGTGGGGCCGATTTCCTTGTAGTCTGCTCCCCCAACACTGATTTACATGAGTGCTTTATATTAGTAAAGTGTGCAATTTGCGATATTTCATAGTTAGGAAACGTCTGCCAGGTGTTATTGGTTTGGTTTTTGGCATGTAATGGCCAGGGTAGCAAGCACTAATAGATGGCTCTCTCTGACCGTTTTCGGCAGTCACCTTGCCTACTTCTTGCTGACACAGTTCTTACGGTAATTAATGAGCTGGCACATTCCTAGGAGCCTTGTCAATGAATTAATCTCTGCACAGAGGGAACAGCTGAACACAGGTTCCTCTTGTTGTCTCTGGCAAACAGGGGAGACGGAGAACCTGCGGGCGGGCTGGGAGGGGTCTGTGTAAGGAGTCCTTGCTTCAGGGGTGGCTGAAATAATGCATATTATGTATATTTTATATACATCTGGTTTTAACCTCTTGGGCTTTCATGTGTCTGATTAGAGTCTCTGAGTTGGTTTCGTTGCCTGGCGAGGGAGTGCAGTTCATTATTAACTTGATGCTGCAGGAGCGGAGAAGAGGTTCAGCTCCATCAGTTATGTGAAGGCATCTATGTGGAAGCATTGAGTCCAAGTAAGCAAAGAAAGGTGGGATCCAGAGGGATGATCAATCCAAGGAGCTTGTTCTTGATAAATTGTGTTTCATGTTTGGTCACGCTCTGGGGCAGAGGCTGAAAGTGAAACTATGAGGGGAAAACAGTACCTCCCCGTAGGGCTTCAGACACACGCTTTATCACCACTGGAGGAAAGGTGTCCATAAAGGCAGCAAAGGAACATGCCCTTTCTCCTCCCAAGCTCAGCAGATCGTAGGGAGTCCTGTGGCCTTGCACCACCATCCTTCTCTTCTGTATCTCACTATGCTCAGAGACTCAACACAATTGAAAGAGCCTCTCCAGGCAGCTCCTGACTAATCCTTGCCAAGGACCACATGTCACAGTTGACCTTGTGCTGCTCCCATTCTGCAATTTTTAAAAAAAAAAAACATTTGTCAAAGCCCCTCAGTGAATTTTCACTAAGGGGTGGAGAATGAGTGGCGGTCTCTGAAGTTGTCTACAATGTGAATAAAGCAGAAAACATAAATGTGAAGAATTTGTAGCTAAAACCAGAGCTTTGCCTTGAGACTTCATTGGGGTCTGAGTCTCTGTTGCCTTCCTTGAGCCATCTCCTGGTAAGTGCATAAGTGGATCGTTATAAATCCTCTTACATGTTCAGGAGTCTCTTCTAAAGAAGAGGAAAAATCTCTCCTCCTTCAGTGTGATTCTCCTGAAGGAGAAGGTTTTGCACTTCTGCAGGAGAGGTGGAAACGAGTCAATAATGTGGTTTGGGTCAAGCCCAGGATTTGATACTACTTTATGGTCAGTTTTTTTTCAATACAGTACTTGAGAAGCTGTCGAGAGAGGGTGCGGAACAGCTTCTGAGAGGAAAACAGCTCTATATTGGAATGTGTTTTGGTCTTATGTGGCTAAATAAGAGCCAATGAATTCAAATGTTAACAGATGTTGTTTACTCTTCATAAAGTTTGAAGTAACTCTGAAACATCCAGGTCTGGGTCTTTGCTTGTGAACCACCTGGGCAGAAGGATATTTAACTTTTAAGTTTAGGAGCTGTTCCTTGATTGAGACAGAGTACTCGGCTAGTAACCTGGTCATATGGTGAATGTTGTACTAGAAGTCCCAGGGCTGCTGGTATTGATCCCAGTATTGGCCTAAAGTAACTCACGCCCCTGTTAGGAAAGAAAATGTTATATTAGCTTGAGGGACAAGGTGATCTGTGAGAGCTAAGAAACAGATGTTTCCTTAGAGCGTCTAGGGGTGAGACGTGGAATTTTTCGCCTGGTTTAGTATTTACTTGCTCTTTCCTCTCTAGTTGCTGGTCCCAATCAGCCATGGGGAAAACTCTTAAGGCTATGGCATATCTCTGCTTTTTTCACTGTCCAAATGATTGGAGAACGTTCTAAACCAAGGTCAAGTCCATCCACAGGTAATGAGGGGATCAGCTTAGGTAAGGAAAGGATGAAAACTGACTATGGTTCTGCACTGAAGCCACTGACTAAGCTGTCAGGAGACAAGTTTGATTATTGCCTGCCTGCGGGATACTGGCTCTCACTGGGACTGTGCATGTTTTGCTTTCATTGTCACCAAAGACATCTCAGTGATGAAAACAAAAGAAAAGTAGCATGAATGGGTTTTATGAAAATATATTTCCCATTTCAGTTGCAAAGGGAATCCCCCAGGCCTTTACTTTTCTAAAATCATCCAGGTGCATCAGAGCATTTCCGAGCCAATTTGTCATCATTTCAAGGACTGACTGCCTGTAGTAACAGAGGGGACAGTGCGATTGGGTGGTAACCCTTTCACGTACAGGTCTGCTTTATCCAGCTCCCACCCACAGTATCACAAGGACTTCCAGAGTGTTTCTTCAACTTCAATGGATTAGACTGAGCTGGATTCTGCACTGGGATTTCAGTTGTATTTTTATTAATGTAGAATTACACTAAAATGTCAGCTGGAAGAACACATGAATACTGCGCTTATACCTAAGGACATTATTATGGTCAGCGATGCGGCTAACACACACATGTCCAGTCCAGCATGGATACAGTGGCTGTCTTGCTCTATTGAACTGCTAAACTATTTTTGGTTCACGTAAGTGCTCCGAAACTGCAATGGTAGACAGACCAGAAATTTCTACAGAGAGCTCAACCATTTACCCACCTCTGCCTTGATATTGCAGAATCCCGAGAGGTTTATGGTAAATCGATCTCATTTGTGACCCCAAAGAAAGAGGTAGATACATCCCAGTTTAATGGCTGAACGAAGTTCCTCTGATGTGTTTGCTTCTTTCTGGGAATATTCACAGCACGGGGTGTTACCCAGCTAATTTAGGCGGCAAAGCTGGTCAATGGCAAGGGAGAGGCTCCCTCTGTAGTCCTGAATGCGAGTGGTGTTTCCAGAGGAAAACTCAGGGCTGAGAGGTGGCTCAGCTCTTTCAGGTGAAACTCTCCACAAAGATCTGTTGTGTGGCTGTGAGTTAGCAACCCAAGCTTCATCTTCACAAAGAGAGGAAGGAAACTTGCTCCCCAAAAAGCGATATGAGCCAATAAAATAAAAATGTTCTGGCATCCGTTGTGCTAGAAATAGCATTTTGTGCCACTTACATTAAATATCCTTTTTAGGTTACAGAAGGCTATAGCTAGTTGCTTCAGTTGTATCACACAGCACAGAGTTCCAGTGGTTATTTTTGCTTAAACATTTAAAAGTGTTTTCTTTATAGGTCTTCTAAGCAATTCCTGTTTTAATTGTGCAGATTGTCCCAAAATGTCAGTGAAAATGCAGAAGTGCCAAATATGGTATTTTATGTTCATGATCACGCCTCTGCTGTATCATCTCATTCATCTTTCTGACTTCTATTCAATGGCCATCATCTTTGTAGCTTTTCTCCACAGACAAAAATCTCTATTATCCTTACAATCCTTTTTGAAATTGCATTCATTTTTTACCATTTCCTCTTGGGTTTATGACACAGATCTGATCACAGCACTCACCAAGGAAATTACTCGTGGTTCCTCTGGTGCACAGCGCATTGGTGGTATTTTCTGTATCCCAATATTTTGACTCTGGAGCAGATGTTTAAACACCACAGATGTTTTGAGCAGATGCATCAGGGTATTTGATCATGCTGAGCTGATTGAAATGACCTTTTTGTTCTCGGGCCTTCTTTCCCTCACAAAATGTTACGGTGAGTTTAGATCCTTTTAGGCAAACTATCCCAACCCTTGCCGTTGTCTACAAAACACATTGTCTGAGGCTGTGCTGATCAGCTCTCTCATGAGATCGTTCAAGTTCTGTTTAATTCTCTCTTTCCCTGTAGATTTTACCATCTCATTATTTGTTCTTTTGCTTCTAGAAACTGATAGATATTTCCAGACCTTGCACTGACCATAAGGCTTTTATGGTTCTCTTTTCTTCTACCTTGAAGACTGACCATGCGAAATCCAGGTAAACTCAGTGTGGCTCTTTGTCTCCCTCAAGTGACTGGCACAAATACCAGCCTCTGTGCAACTATAACATCCTCCTGTGAATTAAACCCTAAGGTGTGCTGTTTCCCTTGAAGAAGCTCATCTGTAATTTTTCTCTTATTTCTTTGGAAATATAAATCTGCAGATTTTTAAAAAGAGGCTTTATTCCTTGCCTGGAAAAGTGAGGATGAGAGGATGGTGGCCTCAGACTCTCCTCTGACATTGCTGCTTGGCTAGATAAAAGATATGAGATGGCTGCTCCAGACCCAACATTTTCCAAGATATCACCTCTAACCCATCTTACTTTCTAGCAGGCTGAAAATTTTTACATGTAAAATTTAAGCCCAGATCTGTCTCAATAGCTGTGGTGGTGAGAGCAGACTTTGCTGAACTGGGCTTGCGGGAAGTGAAGGTGGCTGTGCTGCTTCCAACCCAACCCAACCCAACCCAACCCGCTGTGTCCTCACAGGGCTGTGTGGCACTGGGTGCTCTCCTTGGCCTGGCAATCTCTGCCCAGAGCTTGGTATACGTTGTTACTAAAGTTGTGCTGAGCACAACAGAGCCAAGGTTGCTTCTAGATACCTTGACTCAAGCTCAGGACAGCAGAATTGTCCTTTGGTTCCTTTGTCATATATACCTGTCTTTTTTTCACTGTATCCTTTAGATCTTTGTATGCAAAGACAGTTTTTCCAAAGTCATTGGCCACAGCTCAAGTCAGGGCAGTGGCATGCGCATAAGCAACACAGGGACACTTGAAAAGATGGATTCCCACCTGGCTGTCTCCATTCTCAGCAGCAATGATTAGCCTGGTTCTGAATGACAGAGTGCAATAAAATGGAGACAGCTCTGCCCTTGATGCATAATAAGTGGAAGACGAGTGGGAAATCTCTGAAAAACTTTCCTACGTTTAGATTGGATGAGCGAGCACAGCCCTTTTCTGTTTTTCTTTCTCTTCACCCAGTTGCAGCAGGAGCCTAGAGCTGAGCCTTTGCTGTCTGTGCCCTTCTCTTTCCTACCTCCTTTTTGCAACTCCTGGGATGAAAAAATCATGTGGCTTTTCTAGCGTCCTAACCCCATTCTGTCATTCCTGCTGCACTCCTGTGAAATGCGCGTTATACTACAATAAAGCTGGTGTGCAGCCAGCATGGAAATGGCATTGGCAAAGCTGTGATGGAGGCAGCAATTTATGACTGCGGCCAGGTGGACTTCTGAGGGATGGTACCTGAGCTAACAGTACCTTGCTGCCAGCCACTGAATTCAGCTCTATCATCTTGGGCAGGTAAATCTGTTGATGCTATTCAAGCGTGTTTGCCACAGTGCCATCCCTTTTCTTTGGGGGGGGGGGGGAAGTTTACTTTTAATTGGAATGAATGTTAGTCAGTTATGCCACATTTAAAAAGAGATAAAGAGAAGCAGGTATCAAGATGGGAAAAAATAGATGGTTGAAAATGGAAAATTTTTTGCTTATGATTAATTCTTATATATGCACATTTTTAGGTCATTATTACCTGCAATTAGGCCAAGTGGAGCTGAGTAGTCGAGGAGAAAGTTTGTGACTGGGTGACCTTGGAGCTTGAAACCACTCGGGCCACAGAGGCAGGGGGACGTGTACCCCGCCAGGCACAAATGATCACCTCTTCCTTTCTCCGTCTTCACATCCCCGTGCTTGGTCTCAAGCAGCTGCCCTACTTGCTCACTCACCCCTGTGCCACAGCTGATGCAGCCTGAATCCCAAGTCTGTTGAGATATGGCTGCAGAGTCGTTGAAGGCGGTGCTTTGGGAAGTCACTGATTGCCTTCAGACTCCAATTTTCCCTTCCTATCCCATCTGCTGTCCCTTAAGAATCGGGTACATCCCTCGATGCAGGACTGGCCTAGGGACAGCTGGAGACAACGCATGTCCTGACACAGGCTTGGGGGAGTTCTTAACCTTGGCTTGAACCTCATGATCCTGATGCCCCTTTCTCCCTTTTCTCTACCCTCATCGCCTCTGCTAAGACTGGATGAAACACAAAGGTAAGGAAGTCCACAGATTCAGGGGCTGGAAACACGGTGAGTGATGAGCTCCTTCTGCTTCAGCCACTCCGGTGCAGTTGGGTTTATATTCCCAGAACGGGTTAAGACTTAGCGCTCTTCAATTTCCCCTTTCCTGCTCTGTCAGCACCATGGATCACACCCCAAATTTCACCTGGGTTGGGAATTCACTCAACAGTTCTGCTGCAGAATTACTCAAGAAAAGAAATTCAGAAAAGAGCATGCAGCTAAAGAAGAAAAGTCTTCTCTTAGTTTTAGCTGTGGATCGTTTAAAAATCAGAGTGAAGAAAACGTGACCTTTCCCATCTACTGCCGCCTTCCCCCACCCCATTCCGAGCAGTGCTGCTAAAAAGCCGGTGCACCCTTCATGCCTTTAATGTATTCATGTAAATAGTTTCATCATCCCTCTTAGCCAAGGTATCCGTCAGATGTTAAAGGCATCATTTTCTGTTTATCTTCTTATAAGCTGCTGCTCCAGCGGAGCTGCAAAATTAACATTGTGCTCAGCAAAATGGTCTATTTAAAACAAGGGCAATTTATACAGAAATATCCATAATCCTTCACATTAGGATTTGGCTGTTAGAATTCTGGCACCTCTTGGAGGTCACTCTAACCTAGTTAAGTTCTGTTAAGAAAAGCTGTTGTTATGGCTCACAGCTTTTTTTCCTACAATATTGTCTCCTTTGGCTTGTGCGCTTCAGGACTCACCTCTACCTCCCCTCCCCTGCTGTCTGCTGCTCCGGATTTAAATTGCATTACTTTCTGTCATACATTATTGAAGACTAAGTTTAACTACCTGGACACCACGAAAGGTACTCAATAGCGGGGTTAAAGTTCCTGCAGTATTTCCTTTTCTTGTTTCTTCTTTTCCCTCTTGGGAATTTTGACCACAAATGAAGCCCCTTGACGGAGGCTGCTTGTAGGAAAGGTGCTGAACTGGAACAGAACAGATGTGAACTGGGCTTCCTGAGTGTCCTTGGACATACCATTTAATTTCTCTCTTCTTTTCCCTCTTTCATTCTTCCTCATCCCCCCCCCCCCCCCCCCCACTGCTTTGCACACAGTAATATTTACTTTCACCATCTAGCGTTATCTCAATGTGTTTTTTCTCCCAGAGCAAAATCTATATTAACCAATGTGTACACGGTACTGTGAAGAGCAGGATTTCAGTCTTTGGAACTCAAATTTGATAATACCACACAAATAAATACATTAAATAAATACCTCTCCTTCCAGCTCGTTCAACATTACTGTACACCGTTTGAAACAGAATGATGCTAAGGTTAAACTTGACCTCTCTTGCCTGAGGCTTTTAATGAAGTAAAAAAGAGAAGATTTAATTCTAATATTACTGTGGCAAGTCTATGGCCTTAAATGGATCCTGTTGAATTTATCTGGGGGGGGGGGGGTAAGCACATAACTATGTAAATATTTAGAGCCACTGGCTTCCTAGCACTGTCTTGTGCAATATTCCCTTTCATGTACAGAATGGCGAAACCCGGATCGCCAGCTGGCCCGCTTCCAAAACAGAGGTATCACGAGCACTTCAGGGTGTGCGGCAGGTCCTGCCTTCTTACGGGACATGTTCCGAGGAATCACTTGTAGAAAAGAAATGGCACTTTGCGCTTCGAAACAGAGAAGAATTCCCCTAGCGGGCACGGGGAAAGCATCTCCCTTGCAAAGGAACATAATCAGATGTTTCTGGAATCCTGGTGTGGCTGCAGGTTGGCTTTCAGGTCCTAAGCACCATTGCAAAGTAGCAAAATGCTTATGCCAGTGTAAGTGGGCAAACTAAGGGTGACACACGGTGACTGGTCAAAGAAACATTGGGGTGTACTCCATAGGAACCTCCTGTCTTCTGTCAAGCCAATAAAGCAAATCTGGGTGCTCCTTCGTAGGTGGCAGCATGAAGCTGCAGGAAGTTCCCTGTCAGGCTGTGCTTGGCACGACTCATAGTAGCATCCACATTTCTCATAATGTAGATAAAAGTGGACTAAATTAAGGCTGCAGACAACAGCACCCTTGAATGAAAGAAGATCTCTCCCCCCACGCAGAAAGGAAAGTAATTACATTCAGAGGTCCCCCGAGAGCTCCTATCTCTACCACTGATATGAAGAAAGAGACTGAGAAAGATCGGTCTGACAAACAAGAATATATTTATACTGCAATAATCAAAGGGGCACGGGCCCTGAACCTTGGGAATGTGGCCTTTCTCATTCAGAGCCCTTATCTGACAACAGCAGGACCGTTCCCTCGTGTGTTTGATTATGAGGATACTCCAGGATATAGACACTCCTATACCACGAAGTTTCGCATTGGCTATTTCAGCGGCCCAGGACAGGGTGCTGTAGTTAGATTCTGCTTCAGCAAGGACGCGCTTAACCTTCACCATGCGGGTAGTTTTGGAGGTATCAGTGAAGCTAACTGTATTACTGGAAGCTAGTCCAGTGTTTAAACATCGTGTAAAATAAAGCGGCAGAGGTTCGCTGCCTTGGTATAACACGCTGCAGGTTATTCTCGGCAGCCCTCTGGCTTGTTGAGAAGTTTATAAACACTCTAGAGTTTCACTGCAGGAGGCTTTGTTATAGCTGTCTTTGACCACATCCTTGGGATTTTGAGTGGGCTGGGGTCTCTTTAATGGATTTATAGGATCAGAGAAAAAATAGGGGAGAAAAGGCTTGAAGAGTTTTCTTTATCCATTTTCCTCCCCCTTTAGCAAGGATCACCTGTCTATATATATAATTCTGATGGATGTTTGTTCTTTAAAAGCCTCCAACAGTGACTCTACCATGCTCCAGGCAATCCACTCCAGCCCCCTACTCCCCTCACCGATAAGAAGCTTTTCCTCGTGTCTAACCCTCGTACCCCTTGCTGCCTCTTAAGCCCATTATTTTTTGTACTAGCCATCCTGGTCATGGCAAACAGATGGTTTTCTTTCTCTTTCCTACAGCCTTTATACAATGGATGGCTCTTATGCTCTCTCTGTTCTCCTCTTCTCTTCCTCCTCTCTCCTCTCCGCTCCACTTTGCTTCACTTCACTTTCTCCATCTGAATCATCACCTCCCTCATTGCTCCCTTATAGATCATGGTCTTTGATCTTTGTCAGTTCACATTTCTCTCCTCTGGAATTTCTCCGTTGTTTCACTTCTTTTTTTTTGAGATCCAGTGCCCAAACCTGGGTGAAGCTGAGGTTTTACTAATACAGGCTGAGGGAGAGAAATTCGTTACCTTCAATTACAACTCATGACATGTTCCCATCCTCACCATATACTTATACGAAGATGATTTTAACTAAGGCAGAAATTAGTGGAAAATTCTTTTCTTCTTGTGGCAATTTAGACTTATCTGATGCCATTCAGATGATGCTATTAACTTTTATTACAACTCAGGTTCGTTCTTCAAATCATTAAATCTCTAGGACAGCTGGTACAGATAAGGTGACCGTACTTACATCAGTCTTTGCTTTGAGTGTTGACATTTGAGTGGGTGCTGATAGCTGTTCCCAAGGAATCAGCGTTGCACAATGATTGCCTCGTCTCACAGATCCTGACTTTGAAATTAGAGCG
Source organism: Vanellus vanellus (assembly GCF_965231255.1). Classification (NCBI taxonomy): domain Eukaryota; kingdom Metazoa; phylum Chordata; class Aves; order Charadriiformes; family Charadriidae; genus Vanellus; species Vanellus vanellus. The sequence goes on along the minus strand of NC_138918.1, from coordinate 13,093,866 downwards.
TTTGGAGGTTTTGTAAGAGACGACGAGATGGCTGATATTGGACATGTGCTTCCAGTCGAGCAAGTGGGAGCCAGTTGACCACTTTTCTCACCTTTTCCTATTGTAACTTCCTTTTGGAAATCCCTTCGTGTGCTTTGAAGGAAAGCCAGGCTAGCAGACTTATCTCTGCACTGATACAGCATAGGGACAACTTCTTCCCATTATTAATAACAGACTATTGCCCAAACATAGAGAAATGACTTTACCTGCCTGAAGGACACCTGTGTTGGAGCCCACTCTGGGGCTGACATAAATGTGATAATGAGACACCCACAGAAATGATGAGAAAGATCACTCCAAGTCTGAGTCCTGATAGTAGCCCTGATGGCAGAGGATGGTGTTTCACACAGTCTTCTGGCTTCTGATGAGCACACGAGATAGAAATTTTTGTTATTAAGGGAGAATGGTGAATATGGTAAAGTAAGGACAGAGGTAAAACTTCTTTCCTCCAAGGAAGTCCCTGGCTGTGTGGCCTTTGACTTCAAAGGAAGGTTTGTAAGGAACAGCTGCTGTTGAGAAGAGATGGGAAGCTTTGAAAAGTTTTTGTGTGTTTCAGGTTAAACCTTCCTTGCTTCTTCCCCTTCCTGTTGTGGCCATGTGCAAGCCTGCTACCATGTTTGTCTCTATGTTCGCTTCCCTGGGTAGAAGCCTCAAAGGCCCAGATATTATCAAAGAACCTGCCATGAAAACATGTTGGTTTTCCACAGCTTTTGAGTCTGAATTGAGCTTTCTGCTAAAACAAAAATTCACAGAAGAGCTTTGCATTACTATCAAAGAAGAAAGGAGACAAACTTTTTTTTTCTTGTTTTTGGAGCTTTGCAGCTGACTGCAACAGGTGATGCGTTCCTAGCTCTAAAGGTCTTCAATAAAATAAAAGATCTTCAATAAAATCCAAATTTAATCTGTTGAGATTGAGGTTTCTCCTCCCATATTGTCATTTTTTTTTAAGTACAAGGGCTGCCTCTCATTGCACTGTGGGAATCCTGTTAAAAAAGGACCCCCTGACAGTGATGGTCTCTAAACTAGGCCATTAGTCTTGTGACAGTGCACCAGGGGATTGATAGTGGGTTAGTGAAGTTAACTTCACATTGCCTTACCCAGGTTCTTCCCCTAAGAAATGTAAATTTGTCTAAGGAAATCAGAAAAGGGGCACTATAAAATGCATAAATGGGGACACTGTGGATGGGACAGCAAAGCATCTGGAGGCCTTTCAGCCCTGCATCTAGTCAGAGTCTCTTGGTTTGGCGCAGATCTGCTGGTGTGACCCTCTAAAAAAAGCCCCATGGCCTGAGATTCACTCAGTGCAACCATAGCCATCACAAAGAGAGGTCTGAACCTAGGGAGAGATGCATTTAGGGAGAGATTCAGGTGCCTACACTTCTAACGCTACTATGGATTCCCAAGAGTATCTGAGACATCCACATTGGGCTTTCTGGAGACACAGCACTTTCAGAAGTCAGGTGGGAGACCCTCGATTATCTGAAGTGGTACCAAACACCTGTGCTTAGGAACCTCAATTAATCCTGTAAATGGCCCTTGGAGAGATCTAGAATCTCCAAGGACAATTCAGCCCACCCAAAGATATCCGTAGAATGTAGAAGCGTGAGGGATTTGAGAGGAAACTCCAAACCTTGTTCTTGGATTTGCCTATTATTGCAAATTTGCGACTCAGTCCTCACAAGGGGTAGATGCAGTACCTTCTAACCTTAGGCGCTGAACCTGCTGGTGAACCGGTACAAATGGGAAGGATGATACAAAACAGTGTCGTGCTAAGGAAAAAAACAGGGGCACTTTTGAAATCATGATAAAGAAAAACAGTAAGAAACATGGAAACATCGAATTCACTTTGAATTGTGTAGGTGAAGTCACATGGTAAAATAAATGAAGAGGGAAGATTTTTAACTCTCTCAGTATTCAGGACATGTTTTCACCCTAACATTCAGACTTGCTACGAAACCTCAGGCTGCAATAGAAAAGTCTGTTATGTTATGTTTTTTGCTCAAATTTTCTTGCTCATAGCTATAAACACCTGGAAATTCCAGCGGCATCAGCGAAGCACTACGCCGTCCTCACGCTCAAGAGAATGTAAGAGAAGCTGACTGAAGATTGTGTTGACTGGACCACAACACTCCCGGCACATTTAACTTCAAGACGTGGTCAAATGCTTTGCCAGCTCCCCTGCATGCTGTGAGCTGTAGTAAGTACTAGTTAGCAGTTGTGCTTCTTGAAAGCCTGTTACATGGAGGCAACATCTCTGCAACATGTAGTCTGCATGTTATGGTCATGCTAATTAGTCCATGACAAATGCTTCCACCCTTCCCATTCCCATAGATCTGCTGCTGTTTCATACCCTGACATTCAGAGGTGTGATAAAAGGCCTTAAAGGCAGAGGGTTTTTTGTCTTATCTCATTGCACTCCCTTGCTTTGTGGGTTGCATTTCAATTCCAAATTTTATCTGGATTTAGCCTTGTGGGGGTTACATTAGATCTACAGAAAGAATGGAACACTGAAAAATGCAGAGAGGCAGGAATAAGATTAGCTTTACAGTAGCATTTGACCTAAAGGACTGAGCTAACATATTCTTGGTGGTTCAGGTTTTGGATATTATAGAGTTTTCATGTAGGACAGGCTTGTTGGTTCTTTTTCTCAGTGTACTGGATGAAGATATATATTTATTTTAGAAAAACACTTAGCCAGAAGGAAGACAACATGTAGTGAAAGATAAATTATGCAGATAATGTCCTATTGTGCACACAGAGTAAAAAGTACAAAGGAATTTCCCCAGGGAGACACCTCTGAGAGGGAGGGGAGGCTGGGACACCACACAAAATAAAATAAAATTAAGAAGAAGAGGAAGGAAAAGAAAATGAATTGGAAGTAGTCAGTTCTGGCAGGTTTTGCTTGAAGGAGAAAGAAGGCTGAATGAGCAAAAGATTGTACTTAGGGCAATCCATCCAAAGAGAGGCCTTCGTATTGGCTGTGTCACTTAGGAAGGTCACCACTCCAACTCCCGAGGACAGCATTTTGACCCTGTAGAGCTTATGGAGCTTGGAGCGAGTGACTAGAAAGTGTGAAAAGAATCAATGCAGAAAACAACTGGCGGCATTTCTTCCCTCCAGGCTTTCCCTTTGCTCTGAGGTGGGGAATGCACTGCCTTTTTATAGTTCTGGTCTGTGCTATATGGCCCGTTGAGGTCTGGCAGGATCGGCTCCCGTGGGTTGTGTGGCGATGCAAGATCGGACACAGCAGGCAAAGCAGCCCCTGGTCTTATCAGAGACGGGCACAAAAGCACTGCTGAGAGTGGAGTAATAATTGTACCTGAATAGCAGAGCACAGAGAAGGTCTCAGTGGGCAGCAACAACTCATTTCATCAGGAAGAGCAAGAGGATGCTTCTCTAAAGTCTCTCTTGTGTCATCCCCAGAGCCGTACCTTGTACCAGCAGGTCTCAAAGCTGGTGTTTTGAATCAGTCCCTGTTACTGCTTGCGCTGATGCTCAGCTCCACTGCAGTAGTCCTCCTGATATGTTTGTGCTTCTCCTGCACAGTGCAGCAGGCTGAATTGCACTCAGGCGAACAAACTGAGAGAATAAAAAAGGTTAGGGTTTTTCCATCCCTTGAGATAGGTCCATAAGGTGGTAGTTTGTTCCTTCAGATGCTCTGACCTGGCTGTTGGAGTCCTTGAGATACTGAAGGGATACAGTATTTCAGAGGGTATTGGCAGAAACATAATTGGCTCTTCCCACGTGGCTGCCACGACAAGCTTCACTGCAGACAAAAAATGAGAAAACAAATCCAAGTGGTGGAACCCCTGTGGCTCTACCTTCACATGTATGTTTGAGGTGACCACTGCGCTATGTACTGACCTCCTGCAAGCAGCTGCTGTAAGAATCACTCCCGTTCTCTGTGCTCACCCTACTGCAGCCTCACATTAAGAAAACAAGCTTATCAGTCTTTTGAATTTGTGTTGACACCTGCAGGCTCAGAGACTGTTTGTTTGTTTGTTTTCCTTATTCTCCGCAGTGCATAATTGGCCAGATTGCATTCATGTTTTCTCTCCCTTACAGCTTTCTACCAGGCATTAGTCACAACTGGAGACTGGACTAATTTGCTGATGTTGTATGAGGAATTGTCTCCCCGGGAGCCCTGGCTGATGTTAACAAAACTCACAAATGGTATGGGACCAAAGGTCCATTCAGGCAAGTGGTTCTCTGTTTATTTTGGCTTAGGTCAGTGCTGCTCCCTCTTCTTTGTCATGTCTTCTGCCTCCCTTGCTACGTACATCTATTTTCCTCTGTCTTTTGAGTTGCCGGCTCCTTGGCCTCAGATCACGGCGTCAGCACCCCAGATTTGAGGGATGTGGAAGAAGAGGGTCCCACATGTTCCTTTTAGCTAATAAACCGTCACCCCTTGCTTTCCTTTTCTGCAACCTCCTTTCCTCAGCAGTTACACCTTTGAGGCCAAGCAAAGAAACAAGTCCAAGTGGCGTGCTTTCTGCTCCTTTTCTGGTTAAAGGTATTGTGAGGGGTTGCATATGGACTATTGTTTTTCATAGCCGCCGGTGGTCCCGCCACATGTGATTTTGTCTAATCCCAATAGCATTTGTTGGCCTTGACTTAAAGTGATTCCCTATTCCCGTTGTGACCACTGCTGGCAAAGGCACTGTTCTGCTGATGGATTTTGTTAGGTCTAAGTTTGATAGCTCACTTATGACAAAGGCCAGCAGTCTGTTAAAACTGCATTTAATACTTCTCTTCCCTCAGCTCTCATTTAATTTAAGTATTAGACATCATTCACAATGTTGCAAAAAGCAACTGCTTTTTAGGAGGAAGAAGTCATAGGAAATAATGGATAAAAAGGTAAATATTGAACCTCAGCATCTTTGGTTGTTGTATATTGATAAAGGATAAAACAACCGTTGTCTTATACCCTCCTCCTGAAGTTTTCCCTTCTTGAGAAAGTGACATATATGATGGTGAAGGTCTCTCTACCATCAGTATCCTATCTGCACACTCACAGATTTCTTGTATTTGTGCTGCTATTTACATTTAAACTGTTTACAGGTTTTATTCTTGGCCTTTCCTTGTATTGCTGTAAGTGTATCTCCTGTCATTTAGCAGTACTTTAGAAAACAGCTGGTGCCCCCAGGGAAAACCTTTAAACAATGTCCTACTCTGACAAAATTCTGCTTTATCAGCAAACCATGTTGCGCATATTTCTCTCATTGTTTTGCAAATTGCAATTACAAAGTGCTTTTGCATTTAATCAGCATCTCTCTGACCCAAGAGGTAGTAAAAAATATGTTAGAGAAGAGACAGTAACTTGATGCTCTGACCTACCCTGAATAGTTGGACTTATTTCACTTGGGTAAATTATGTATTTATAACAACCCATTATGTCATCAGAATACTTCAGCAGAGATGCTGCAGCTCCAACTTACATGAATATTCTTTTGAAGGGCTAATCAGAAGAGATATCCCATCAAGATTATGTGCTTTAAAAATACAGTTCTAGACAGCACTGTCCAAACTGGGCAACAATAATTAATCCATTCTGATTAATCAGATCATATAGATCCTTGCTGCTCACCAGTTCTCCACGATCTTAATTCAGATCAGAGCTTAGGCTGGAGAGATTAATTTTGTGTCAGTGTTTGAAAATCAAAAGCCTTTCTCCAGATCATACAAAAGTGATGTTCATGAGGTGCTTTACTTACTGAAAGCACTAGGATGTGCTCGAGGATTTCCTTCTTCAAGTACCTTCCCCAGCCCTTCCTGCCTTTGCTTGCCTGTGTGTGGCTAATAGCTACGTAAGAGCAATATCTCATTCTCATTTAAGTAGTCTTTATGCTACAGGAACCAGCTGGTGGACTCCTAAGAGTCCAGGAGATGAACCAAATAGAGGATTTTGAAAATACAATGGCTTCCAGGAGCTACAGCCTGAGGAGAAGGCAAGGGCAGTGTGTGATGATTGCTGTGCTGAGTTACCTCTGTCCCTTCCCATTGATCAAGAGGGCTGGAAACTCTTTGGTGGGCTGGAAGCGGAGGTTCAGGAACAACTTGCTGTATCATGAAACAAGCAGAATGATTGCAGCCTGTCTCGTTGGGTGAAGGTATAGGAGGTTGTAGAAACTGCACGTTGCATATAATGAAACAGCGAATGTTAATTTCCATGAGGGTTTATTCAGGTACTTTAATGGCTGTTGAGATAGGATGTATACCAAGAAAACAGATGACTTAGAAGAAAATAAAATATTTTTTAAACCAGAGGTGGTCCTCGATGCTTTTCAAGGGAAATGCGTGGTGATGCATTCCACAGTAGTGTGGCAACTGTAGGCATTACTCTGTTTATAGTTTCTGCTCTAGAAGAGGTAAGTGATATGTGCCGAAGCAATCAGGCGGGAGTGGGTATGCTTGTGTGTCTGCATGCTAAATATCTTCTGGTCTTGCAGTTAGTATGTGAGGAATCTCCCCTTCACTGGGACTTCTGTCCGGAGAAGGCATATGTGCAGTGAAATATGTTTATTTGTCTCCCTGCTCAGTCGGAGCTCTAACGCGGGGGATAGGGCCATGGCTCTTTTGAGTCTCTTCGCCTGGCTACTTTGTACTTCTGGAAAGCAAGGGGAGAGATAACTTTAATCCTTGTTTGTTTTTTTTTTTTCTTAGAGCCATGTCTCCATGACCAAATTTGCAATCACAGCTCAGTATTTCCAGTTTTCCTTTGATAACTTAGCAGAACGGTGTGGTGCAAAATTTTACCTTTCCCTCTTTCTCCCTTTTAACGGGCTTTAGTGCCTCATTGTACTTTCGGAGCATCTTTCATTAAGATGAAAGTAACTGTCTGCTTTGGGTATGCACATGGGCTTCCTGAACCTCAGCTATTCTCTGCCTGCAATTCCGCTAATGAAAAGCTGATTTGTACTTGTAAATCCATGGCGCAGGGAGGATGTTGCTGTATTGCTTCCCGTCTGCTGTCACTGAGGTCACTGTTCTGGCACAGAGTGAGAGATGAACAGCTGCAGAAATCCAGTGACGGCCCTGCTATTGCTTCCTGGAGGGATAAATGTAGAAGTAAGTGTCAGGAAAAGGAAAGTGCCAGCCATGTTCTCTGTCCCGGCCACTTGCTTGTCGGAAAGGGTTGGCAGGTGGTCCCTATTTCTTCCATGGAGGATGGGAGTATCTTTTTTTTTTTTTTTTCCTACCTGCTAAGCCTCTGCTCAGACAAAACTACCATAAATTCCTTTCACACACGATTTTTTGACTTCACCCCCAGTTCAGGTCTGGCCTGAAGAACTGCTTTTTGCAACATAGTGAATGATGTCTGATACTTAGATTAAATGACCTCCGTGGTCCTGTGAAGACTGGTAATTTTGAGGACTTTCTACAGAAACTGCACCGAGGAACCATTTCTTTGCTAGGGAGTGAAGGCTGCGCTTCACAAACTGGGACAGTAAGGAGTAACCATCCCACCTGGCCCTGACGGTGCCCCGTGTCCACTGTGTAGCTAAACGCATGTGCTAACGGTCATATAATGTAGAGGAGTTATGAATATAAGGGACAGGGACGGTTCATGACCTGAGAAACAATATATAAACATGTGAGCGAATTTCTTGTCGTACGGAGTCCCTGTGTGGGGCACTGACTCTCTGGGAAACTTCTGTTGGCAAAATGGTCTTCAAGCAGCAGTTAGAAGCTAGCACGTTATGACAGGCTTCGTGGAGAGGATGAAGGTGACTGCCCATCACCAGCTCTTCTGAGTGGAAATCCAGCACGGCAGAAAGCTGGGACCGGGAGGGACAGCACTTGCACAGTGCCTCTTGGCCACCCGAAAAACTGATTTTTCAAAGCTGTGTCTTCGCACCTTTACAATCCAAGTAAAGTGGAGAAATAAATCACTGTGCACAGTTGTCATCTTTCCCCTCCCAGCACCAGCCAAAGAGTTTAAATATAGCTAAACCACAGTATTTCCTCAGAACAAACACTCAAATACTCAAAATAAATTGCTAGGTCCTGGTATCACAGGAATGATTTATAAACCAATTATACTGGGAATTTTATTCTCTATCGTTGCTCTGATAGATTATGGGTCAATTAAGTATTTTGCTCCTGTAGGAACACATCCCCATTCTGCCATAACATGTCTGAACTTGGCACACTGGTGTTCGTTCTGTCCTTCTTGCAAAACACCCACGGTTTGCGGAAAAACTTTGAGAATCATTCTGCCGAGGGCCAGGGCTGTAATTTTTATACTGTTTTGTTTCTGTTTACTGGTGAAGGCATCAGTAGGAATGCAGAGAGTTTCTTTCTGGTAAATAATCTTCAGCATCTTCTGTTTTCTGGTCAGACTTGTGATGTGTAGATGATGTTCATGGTGCAGCTGAGTCTGTAAATCATTCGCCATTGAAGAATGAATATCTTTGAGCCTTCAGAGTAGCTTGATGGCATCGGTAATGGGTCTTCAGCAGGGGCCATAAGCAGACACCTGGTGAAGAACAAGAATAGGGCAAGCATGTCTAATCTTCCTCCCTAACATTTTCTGCTCTCTGAGTATATTCAGCTCAGGATTTCCCAGGACTGATGTGATTCTCAGTAAACCACACTGGGTTCCTCTTGCAGCTGCCTGTCCTTGAACATCAACAATTCTAGCACCATTCTGAACCAGGCACAAGCTTTCAGAGAAACCTGTTACCCCCTGCAATGGTGCAAAACCAGGGTTACTCTAAAGCCTTTAGCTGAACCATTTTTTTATTTGTGAAATGTGAACAAAGAAGAGAATTTGACCAAGAGAGTTAATGAGTATAAAAGAGGAAATTCAGGGGGAACGAGTTTTATGATCATGCCTCTTAAGTCTTGCACTACTTTTGCAATGCAAATCAATTAGTGCATTTTAATTTTCTTGTTAATACAGACTTTTCCACTCCTGCATGTTATTTATGTCATTATAAGCCAGAAAGGGAATCCAACCCAAGGGTTTTGTATCATCCTTGAATCTGCTCCTCCTCCTTTTTTGCAAATTAGAATAACAATGCCACCGTCTTGCATAACATTATATTTTTTTTCTTCTACTCCTATAAGCTACAGTCATCTTTTCTAGCCACAGGGAGATTGAAGCTAAAAGCGAAACAAAATCCAATCCCAGTCACATTTCTACGGTGGTGATGTAAGACCAGATGGTTTTGCTATGCTGATGCCCAGCCCATTTCATTTCCTGGATGTGGCTCTTACCATCCTGGAGCTGTTTGCATTAAGTGGTGTACATCGAGCAAGCCTTTTCCTCAGAATGCCTGACTCTCCTTGTTGCTTCTCTCCCCACGTTTCAAATATCTAACTTATAACTACAACAAGCGCTACAATAATTAGGACATCATGTGGCATTCACAAATTATTCTAGAGCAATTCCAGCATTGGTGGAATGGATAAGTGGTCAGAAAGAACAAAATGAGCAATGTTCCTGGTGTGAGCTGAAGATCACTAAAGTCAGTGTACTCGCACAATGGATAAATGCTAAGTGTGAGAAACGCGCTCACTGTATTGAATTTTAGTCTGGGGCAAATTCGGTGGAGCAAAGAATATTTATTACAGCGCTGGGAGTTACACAGGGGGTTTCTCCTCCTGTGCCTCATTTTTCCCTTTACAACCGCTTGTTTTTATTTCGTATTCCTTATAATTATTCATGTTTCTTCTTGGAACATAGTTTGCATAATCAATGAGTTTTCCAATCAATGACCCACCCCCAAATACATAAACAATGAGTTCTGGGAATGCAACCCACCCCCAAATACATAATCAATGAGTTCTGGGAATGCAACATGCCCCCCCTCCCAGGCGCTATGCTTCTTCAGGGGTCTTCCTGATAGTCCATGGAGGGAGGGCCAAAGTCTTTATCACCATGTCCTTCTTGTGGCTTCTTCATTCTTTACACTTCCGTGGTTATCTTAGCTAACTACACCACCCTTTGTTCTGCAAATTTTCGGTAGTTCTAACTGTTGCTTTCGTCTGATATCCTGTTTAAAACTATCCCTTTTCCAAAGGCATAGCAAGCACACACCCATCTTAGCTGAAGCCATAGCGAGCACACATTCATTTTTAGCTGAAGCAAAATTTTTGCCAAATTACTTATTACACTAAGTAAGTCAATTGTGTGTACAAACTGGACTAAGGGAACCTTTTTAGCTTTGTTCTCATTGCAGATGAACTAGCACCATAGGTTAGAAGGGTGCGTTGAACTCCTGTACAGAGATTGATGCCATTGGTGGCGTATTTCTCTGAAGATGGTCTTTCTTATATATGGCTTCCCTCAGTTGGGTCAGAAGTTCTCTAATGTTCGCCTGCCTATTGTTGTATTGCCATTTACCAGTCATAATGAGTATTTAGTGTTTTCAATTATTTGCTGCTTCATTGAAAACACAACAGTCGTTGGAGCCATTAAGGGATTCTTAGTCAATCCACTAAATAATAAAAAGAATCTGAGAGCATGTATAAACCATGAGCTCTTGCTGGCCTGGCTGTCAGCTGGGAATGTGAGCAATCATACCCACTAGCTATCATAGTCATGCTAACAAAAGCTTTGAGGCACATGCGAAAATGCAGATAGTCAAATGTTCTTCGGTTGTGTCTCTGTGGAAATATTACAGCTGGGGTTGGAGAAGAGTCTTCTGTTGATGCAAACTGCACGTCCTTTATGGATGGTTGCTCATATATGCAGAGTGTCAAGAATTTTAGTGGAGACAACCCCATTCGGTATTTTCTCCCTGATAATACATTTCCTTCCAACTGAAATACTTCAGCTACTTGGATGAAAATTGTCTTTCAAATTAAATAGCTGGCTTCATATTTTCACTAAACATTTTTTAATGATGTGGAATAGGGATGATGTGGGCTACAGAAGGAAGAATCAGTTATGCAGGAAAGGTTGGTGGGTGACCTCCCAGCATGTCAGCTTCTTCACAAGAAGCCCCAGGACACCCTTTTCTTTGTTTTTACATAGCAGATGCAAAGCAACCAACCCTTTTTTTTTTTTTTTCCCGAGGACAAATCACTTCCAACTACATCTGGTTGAGCATGAAGAATGAGAATATGAATACAGACAATTACGATGGAGTAGAGGCCTTGTAAATTTATACCCAAATTTACCCCCTGGTAACTCATTCATCTGCGTGTCTTGACAGGATGCATGTGAAATAGTGGGACAATAAAAGCTGTTGTTATGCTGAAAGATGTTAATAGCTGGCCTCGGGTGAGCTGGGTTTCCAAGACAATCGCAGATAACACAGATAACACAGCGGAAACTTAGGCTCAGGAGAATGAACACTCAAGCCTTTATTTTGTAAAATAAAGAGACGTGGGCTATCTCAGCGCGGGGGTTGTCTAAAGGTGTAGGTTTTACAGAGTCCTATTTTTATGGAAAAGTACTTTGTGGGACAGCGCGGTATGTGAACTGCCGGTTACGGTATGGAAATACCCAGCAAACATAATTAGAGAGGACTATGCCTCAGCAGGTGAAGGTCTAAAGACATGTCAGAGGGCGCCGGGTAGCGGCCCCTTCCGTGCCGCCTGCACCGCACTGTTCAGCCAGGCTGCGGGACCGCGCTGGGAACGAAAGGACGTGCTTGACAGAGAAATACCGCATGAAACTACTTCGGCAGCCTTTGGATGGTTAGAGATGTTTCAAAAAAACTTTCTTGGAATTCAGTCTTTCAGAAAGGGAGGCTGTAATACAGACCTGTCCTCACCATATGTTCTTAGGGCTGTGGATATTTCCTGATAGTTCCTGAGTCTAAGTCTGGATCACTTTGGTTCTGTCTGAAAATAGTGTCCTTTCCTAGGTGATGCTTTTGTGAAAAGACTCGAACAACTACAATGGACCCACTACTATGTATGTAGGCAAACATACAAAACTGATTTATGTTTTGAGTGTATTCCATCTAGTCTAAATGTAACCGTCTAAAAGTTGGTTTCTAGTGTAAATAAGTGTGTAGATCTGGAGTTAGTAGGAAAAGAATGACACTTCCATAAACTGATCTCATTTCTCTTCGATCTCTCTCATTTTAGGATGAGACAAATGGTCCTTGAGAGACGTTTCTTTCTCCAGTGACTGCAATAGAAACCGAGACACCTTGCAGGTCAGCTGCCTAAGCTCAGCTGAGAAGAATCCTATCCAGCATTCAGCAGCATTGGCAGAGGGTTTGCTCCATGCGCCCTTGTACACTGCAAGCTAAAAAAAAACCTTTCCAGAGCCTACACCACAGCTGTAAAGCACAAACCCCACAACTATTTTCTGCCAGAGGAAGAAGGCAAGGATATCCTTAGGGAAATGCACAGAGGATCCTAGGAAGTGCTTACTTGCACCGCAATTTGGACACGTGACTGGAGGCAAAATGGCAGGTGAGCACGCAAGAAACTTGAACTTTCTAAAGCAGTGCTAGGTGTCGTAGCTGAGACCCACTGGTGTGATGAGGCAAACTGGCAACAGCATATCAGAAACTTTAAAGAGATAAACGCATTCCAGTCCCAGAAGTTGCACAAGTGACTAACAAATGTGCAACAGTGCACATTTTGGTCTTGGCATTCATAATATAAGTAGAGCCATTTATTTATTTTAGCTTTTGCATCCTTCTTCCCCTTCTGTCCTCAAAAGAGATAGCTTAGATCAAGTCACTTATAAGTCCATGCTGAAACAAAATGTACTTTTGTGATTAATACCTCTGAAAACTCAGAGTGACATGGTAATAAAACCGCAAAGGTTTGGGTTCCTTCAGGGAAATCCAGTTGCACTCACTTTGTTGTGAGAATAATGAGGCCTCTGTTTTGCGGTCATAGGGTTAATGTATTTGACGCAGGTAGAAATCATAGGGACCTCTTTGGAAGGAGACAAAGAAGTAAAACTTTTAAAAAAATAGCTGGTTCTTATATACCTGTATTACACACCATTATGGCTTAAGTGTCTGTAAAATGTTGATGCTCTGTAATCCCATACTATGCTTGAGAGATAACAAACGGTTCCATGGCACAGCACTGAGCCTGTTGTTCCTTTATAATGGCCCTGGGTAGCGCATGCAATTTGCTGTAAGGTAGGGTCAGACAGCAGCTGAGTGCATACACCCTTTGAATTGTTGATCCTCTTGGGGTTAAATGGTACATAATGAGTGACATATAACTTCAAGCATTTGGGTTTTATGTATATGCAGATTTTGGCTTCAGTTTTCATTGCACCTGATGAATGTGGACAGATGCAAATCCTATTTGTAATGAAACGTGAGGAATATTTTAGCCGATGTAGGGATCAGAGAAAGCTTCCGCTCTCCTTACCATGTCGCTTTTTGCCCGTACTGAGAATATTTCATCACCATGGCAGATACATTGTGTTGGCCGAGTCCCGAAGGTGAGTTGCTGGGACTGACTGTTGCTGCTTTGGAAAAGAAGGTATTCACATGTTTGGACAAAGCAGTGATGAAGCTGGATAAACACAAATGTACTGAGGGCTGATGTTTCAGATCAGGTGGAGGATTTGGACTTCAGGAAATTCGCTGAATGTTCCTTATGCGTCAGTTCACCCAGAGGGAAAACTTAAGCGAACAGTAGCAGTCACACTGAGAAACAGATGCCAACTTTTGGAGCAGGGCAAGCAAAGAACAACAAATAGAAAATGATGCGAGACAGAGAGCATCTAATGGGTGATGGACAGTTGCTTTCAAGATGGTCGAGTATGCGCAGTGCTTCTAAAGTAGTGCTTAGTCACGAGTGGTGTCTTCCCATTACTGAGCAAAGCAAGCATTAGTGCTGCCACGTTCTGCCACACAAGGAAGGAGACATTATAATGTTCACCCATCTCAAACAACAAACACGAGATGCATTGCAAAATTGGTGAGTCCAAGTCAGATTGCTGAATATGCAGCAACTTACACTGTACAGTAAAGTGCTGTTGTATCCCCCTACACAAGCTAAGGGAAGGTTGGTCCCTGTGGCAAAATTGGGGGCCCTTTAGTTCATTCCCACCCTGAAGCCCCACTTCCTCCTATCCTGAGCAATTACTGAAGCACTGAGATCTGAAGCAATGAGGACTTTCCACTGGAGTTAGGAGAGGGATACATCTCATTACAGGCACCAGGAGAATCGTGGTAGGAAGTGCAGAAGAGGGGGAAAGATGTATGGAGGGCACCGAAAAGAGATTGATGCCTACAAAAAGACTGCAGAGTTTAAGATTATACTGAAAACAACAGTGGTGAGATTCATCTCACCTCATTTCAGCTATCTAATCATCTGGCTTGATTTAGATTTTTATTTTAGTATAAGATTAATCAGTCTTGAAACATCCCTTTCTTTCCACTGACTGTAGTCAGTGCCTGGTGCAGATGAAGTTGTGTGAACTGTAGCTAACTGGGGTGAGCTGGATATGGCCCCAGATGAGGCAGAGTAAATTTGCCTGTGCGAACCCCAGCTTGATCATCTGGGTATTGCTTCCTCTTTCAGTGCAACCTGCCTGTATAGCCATTTCTACACTCCCAGAAGACTAATTATTACAAAAATTCTCTGTCATTGCTTTGCAACGGTCCATAGCTTAACTAATTTAAAAATGCAAATGAATGCTAAATTGCAGTTGAATCCGAACCGTCTCCTTCTTCCTCTCCCTCTCTCTTTCTTTCTTTCTTTTTTTTCTTTTTTCTTTTTTTTTCTCTGCTGGGAAAAGAAAGATACAGCAGACGTTAAATGCTGTTGGTGAAAATCAATCTTTCAGGTTTGAGGTAATTTTGAATTAGGTTCCGGTGCCAGGGATAGTGACATCATGAGAGTTGCTTAATTGATCCATGATTTGAGAAGAAACAGCTTGGACTCGATCCTCCCTTTGTCCTTACAGAAAGAGAGAAATGCTGCAGTCTTCAGCTCTTTTCACTGGGAAACTTTCATACTCAAATGATCTCAAATGTCAGGAAGAGGAATTCAAGAAGAACATAAGCAAATGCGTGAGCTAGAACACATCCCCTTGTACTGCCATTGTCCTCATGCCAGAGCTCTGTTTTGCAATCACGTGTGGATGATATGCCCAGGTGGTTATGAAGAATCAGCTGAAGGGGTGTTGCCACTTTAGCATCTGTAATTAGCTGGTTAACACTGGTTAAGCTGTCGGTACATTCAGACTCTATAACACTAATTGAGATTGTCTCACCATCTCATGGTCCTCATCTATCTTTACCTGCTGACATGAACTTTTCTCTGAGACAGTAATTCCTTTGGGGAAGAGGCTACGATGTAGCTACATATTTGAGGGTGACATGAACAATGTCTAGCACGACGATTTGTGGTCCTTAGCTGCAGGATCACATAGTAGTAGTAACCATTCATAGACAGTTTTGTTTCTTCCCTAATGCCAGTACTGCACTGTAACATCAGCGCTGAGATTGAATGCTCAGGAATGGGACTCCTGAGCATTTAGTGAGCCACTGATGGGCTCAAAGTTAGGTACTGGGACTGCTTCCCTCCATGGACAGTACACGGCACAAGAGTTCGGTAATCCGAACTGCTGACCACTCTCTTGACCATAGATGCCCTTGCGGTGTAGCTGAGTTAGGTACCCAGTGAAGAATACCGGAAACGAGACTCCTTTGTGTTTCGGGGTTAAGGATAATAGACCTTCTTAGGGATTCATACTCAGCCTATGTATTGATGATAGTCTTCATGATAAATGAAATCTTGCCGAGAGAAACGTAGCAAATTACAAGAATCACTCTGGAGGACAACTGTTGGCGGCTGTATACACAGGACTACATGGGTGTGCACAAAGCATCTTTCCTATTTTGCAAATTGATGCAGAGATGAAATTTCATGAGTGTTTGTTGACGCTGGCACACAGCAGACAGATTTCTAAATGGGTTCTGCATAGATGATTGAAATTCGAACTCCAATCCCCACTCTGTCCATCGGTCTTGTGCAGTCCCGTGATGTTTGCTGAGCTGATGTGCGACGGGAGGTAAACGTTGTTCTTTGGAGCTGTGAACCCCCTCGTTGCCCCAAAGCAAATGCTCACAGACACACGCATCTCCCCTCCCAGAGCCCAGCCCAGCCCAGTCTGTGTGGGAGGGACTGGTTTTTCAATTAGGATTCAAACATCACAATGATAGAGTCCTCCTAATCCTTCTACAAAGGTGCGTGCGGTTAATCAAACTGTGACGCCTCGGGCCCCGGGCAGTTTTGTTTATCATCAGCTTAGTGCCAGATCTCCTGGGACGTGTTCAGCGGTTCGGGATGTGCAGCGTGCTCCCAGCCCTCGCGGGGCAGGGGTGGCTGCTGCTGGCTGTAAGGCAGGCGTAGCTGTTGTGTTGCCCAGTGTGGCCTCTGAATAGCCGCTGGGAGGAAGAGGAGCTCTTGGCCTTCTCCTCTGTGCAGAAAAGCACTGAGCGTATTGGTCCGGGGGCGAGCGCGCTTGCGAGAAAGCACGGAAAACTTTCTGTATGGACTAACTGCATTCAAAGAGGGAGCTCGGGGGAAAGGGGAACAAGAAAGGGTTGTTCTTTCCTGCATTTGCCCTTAGGGGGTTTCTCCTTGTACCCTGGGTTACCCCAGGGATTCTGGCTAGACCTTAGCCCAAGGTTTGCCGGTGCTCTCTTTCCTGGGAGCATGGCAGCCCACATTTACAAAAACGACTGTCTAGTCGGGTTTTACTTTAGTGGCGCTCCATTTTCCCGTGTTCTTGAGGGAGAGGAAAAGTAATGGTTGAAAAATCTGGGTGTCTCTAGCAGCAGGCTGGCAGGTTTTGTACACTAAGCAAGAACCTTTTTGAGGTTTTTCTGTATATGCCTATTAAAGGCCTCAGGAATATTGGGGCAACTGGGGATCGCCAGCACGTAGTGAAGGCATGGCCTTGAGAATGTCCCCAGACACTTCTCTGGCCTCATGTCCAGATGTCCGCTGACAGAGGAGCTGTTACCCAGGC
The DNA here is from genome assembly GCF_965231255.1 of Vanellus vanellus. Lineage (NCBI taxonomy): Eukaryota > Metazoa > Chordata > Aves > Charadriiformes > Charadriidae > Vanellus > Vanellus vanellus. Next base: position 13,076,903 of record NC_138918.1, on the reverse strand, counting down.
TGCAGAAGTCCTCAGGGCCAGTCATGCTTGTTGTACTAGAGATTTGCATGATCAGTGATGCTTTCGTAGGAGCCTTCATAGCCACATACAGCAGTCTTAATTCTGGATGCGTATACAAGGCTAAATCCTGATCTTGGCGATGCCAGTGTAAAACTGAAATTTATTATTATATTCAGTTCAAAGTAAGCTGTAGGCTTACTTGCGGAACAAAATCTGACCAGAGATCCCCTTCTGGATGAAGGGAGAATATATATACCCTTTGCGGCAGAGGGGTACGAGGAGGAAAACCTTGTACCCTACAACAGTCCCTCAGTGCATGGCAGAGTGCTGCAGGTCTGTGTGGGTCTTCTCCACATGTGCTCATGTTTGCACTTGTGAGAGACAGTCTGTCTCCATGAGTCCTACCAGCTCCCCACTACGTGCACAGCTCTGTCTCGTCAGTCGAGGCAGATGGCTGCACCTATAGCTGTGCACGCATGTGTCTGTGGATCATAACAACCCATCAGCACGCACCGAACCCATCCCTTGAACGTAAAAGCTTATGTCCCTTATGCCTCAGAGCCTGTTTGAGGGAGAAAGACTGAGATTGAATCTCCTCTGTGGGCACATGTCAGAATCCCATACATACGTGTGTCCGTGTAAACGCACACACACACAGATATATGTGTATGTATTTTTGGGTTTCCATATTATCTGAGGGTGTTCTTTTCTGTGATTCTGTGCTAGCAGGCACAAAAGCAGTGTTGAAGATTAATTCCATTTAATTTTAGCGATAAAGAACATTGCAGTCACAAGAGGTTTGCCATCAATGTTGGAGGACATTAAGTATTTGGGTTTTTTTTAGTTGCAGGATAATAATGTTCTGGTGTAAATGTTTTATAATTATCTCATGAATTATTCACAGTTAACTTGATAACCTGACATTTTATGGGATACGGTCTCTAGAGCGCAAGGAGAGAGGGAAAATTTAAAAATAAATAAATGTGAAGACAGGACGCAGCTGCAACAATGAGAAAGCACTGAGGCCTCTGATTTATTTTCTGTCTGCACTGAAGGCTGGTTTCATTTATTTATATTTTTGTGGTGATGAGCCACAGAATGTGAGTAAGTGGATGAGGTTATTTTCTATATATATAGAAGGAAAAGAAAAACTGGGAAAGATATCAAACTCCCTTCACTATTTTTTAATCTGAAAGTGGTGCTTGAATTATTCCACCTATTGTTCTGGAGCTCAGAGGTTCTATTATTGTTGATACCATTTCCATCTGGTGAAGCATTAGTGAAAACCAGCGTGGATTTTTCTTTATGCATATTTCTGTGCCTTTTTTCTCCCTTCCCCTTTCCTTCTGCTTCCCTTTCTCGTCTCTTCTTTTATCCTTTCTTTCATTCCAATCATTTATTAATTTTTCTTTTTTCTTTTTGCTCTTTCCTTTTCCATTCCTGTCTCTGTTCCTCCAGGCTTCTCTGTTTTTCTCCACTTCCCTCTGATTCTTTCACCACTCTTCATCTCTCAATATTTTCTTCTGTCTACAACTCCCTCTTGCTTTTCTCTGTTGCTAACAGGATCTTAATGAGCGTTGAAACTCATACCTGCACATCCAGTCTGAATGTCTATCAGATAACCAAAATGCACTGGAACGAAATACAGTAACTTCCTTGCCCTACCCCAGAGATCGATGGTGCAAAATACACAGCAGGCGACTGGAGAAGTCTCCCAGATTACCAGATATCCATGAATCCAAATGGAAAAGAGAACATGGCAAATAACGCCTAATCCCAGTAAGGGCACAGGCTGCCCTCGTACCCAGAGAAACACTGATGGCTAATGTAGCACTGAGACCTCCAGGGAGCTGCCCAGGAGCAATGTCTCCTCTACGGAAGACAAAAGTTTCATGCAAACTCCAACAACTTCTCTGTATGAGCAGTGGGAAGGGAACAGTTTGGGATGTTTGGGATGCCTGGCCAGAAAGTCACCTGAGCTAGGTGAGATCCGGGTGCTTAGCTGTGTTGAGGTTTATTGTACTGGGGTTTCCATAAAGAGTTTTTATCAATCAGGAACGCGTGTACTTTTTCAGAGAAACTCAGGGGGTCTGCAGAGCCTGAGAGATGTGCTTATCAATTTCAAAGTGGCAATTTGGAGGGTAGATGGCAAGACATGAGTCATTGTAGAAAGATGAATTCACAGGCAGGACTTTTTAGAGAATGAATTTGAGAATGAAAGAGTGATTCCACCAACCTGCTTCATTCATTTATTTAAATTTATGCTATAAAATGAACAGCGGAGGAAAGCCAAAACTTGCACTGATGATTTTTCTTCTTTTTCCCAACCTTCTTTTATTTATGAAATGGCTCTGGATACACCTTTCAAAGGACTTTTTTTTGGGTTTTTTTTTTTGGCTCACTGTTTATTATAGCTTCATCAGCCTTGAAATGGGACCTGCAGGCAGCTTGATAAATGGATTGAAAAGCTCCTTCTGCCAGAATCAAACTAACAAAACTCCTCCAATATCCATAAACTCTTTTGTTTTAGTGTTTCTCAAACAAGCACTATTTCCCTCAGAGCACCATTGAAGAGTGACGCACCAGTATCCCTCAGTGTTTCAGCAAAGGAATTTCTTTATCCAGTTATGTCGAGGGCAGAAGTTTGTCATTGGGTCATGACCAGGACTCAGCTGCAGCCTTGCGGAGTGAGGGCAGCTGGGGTACGGCGGACAGGGAGGGAGAGAGAGACAGTCCTAAGGAAGGCTGAGCAAATCTCGATTCCAAAATGTGCCGGGCAGGTCAATGGAGTAAATGAGCCAAGACGTATGAAGTTGGGTCCTGCTCCCAGAGACTAGGAGCTGTGCTGCTTTCGTACAGCTATTTTCTAACCCAGATGCTTTCTAAACTCTCCCTTTCCTTCCAGTCCTCCTTTAAATGTGGGCAGCTAAATATATCCCTGGTTCAAACCTTTTGTCTTCAGCACACTTGCTAAGTTCCTCAGCTGGTCCAGCCTGGCAGTAAACCAGGGCTTTAGCTACTGTGATTTACTGGTATAGGTAACTGTTCGGTCCCATCTGGGAAGGTACAAAATGTTCATAAGAAAATAAATACCCCATAAGAAAGTGGTAATGGATCATCAGTTGCAGAGCTCCCAAACAGCCAGGTGAGGATGTGTTACCTTTCCTGCTGTGGTAAACATCACAGGTGTTGTGGCAAAGGATGAGGGGGCGAAGAAATAACAAAAAAAAAAAACCAAACCCAACACTCTAAAACAAACACAAAAAGGAATGAAAATGTCTGACTTCTGAGAGGAAGGCTCAGTGGTGGATCCTGAGGGCAAAATGACAGAGGTTTGTGTTCCTTTCCTCACTAACCTTCTTTCACCTCTACATGCAAAGCTGATTAATATGCAAAGAAAAGGATGTGAATGTCCCCTTGGCCTAAGCTGATTGGCATGTAATTTGCCAATACAGATCATGCTGAGAACAGCGCATGCTATGCTCCTAACACGCTTTCCAATACGCAGCAAGGTGGCAGCACCCAAAGGCTGCTGCAAGGACGGCTGATAGGAAAATGGGCTCTGCTAAAAGCAACAGTCTCCTTGTCTCTGTTCCTACCCGTTTCTTGCCTCATTTCGGACTGTCTGCGTCATCGCTGGGCTGCCAAGGTCCTGGTCTGGATAGGGTCCCGTCTTCCAAGTATGACTCCAGCGCCGTGGCCACAGTGTGGACTTGTTTCCAAATTATGGAGAGCCAATAATACCGAGTTATTGCGGTGGCCCCACCCTGTCTCTTTTTGGCCGTCTGCTCCAGTCCCTCTTAAGAACTGTCTGGCTTCAGCAGGAACTTTGCTGTTTCTTGAGGCAGGAGGTGAGTACGAGCGGAGAAGGACGGAGAGATGGAGACTGCCTTTCCCATGCTGGAAAGGTGCGGCGTGCACAAGGCCGTGCAGACAGGAATACTAATGGGAATAAGAGGTAAGAGATCAGAAGGTACCTTGACCCTTGGAGTTCTCTGGTGGTTTAGAATGCATAATTGCAGTCTGTTTAACACCGAAGGACAACTGATCATTCACAGGAAAGAAGCCAATGGTGGGGATCAATATTTCTACTGCTGCGCTAGAAAAATAGCAGAAAAGGAACGGCTCTTTATCTGTTACAGCAAAGCAGAAGATGATTAAGGCTTCTTATAGAAGGGGCCAACAGAGGGTTTGTTCGACGCTGTTCATTTTCTATGTAGGCCACACTGATGCGTATTTTTTATATAGATGTATGAATTACCAAGAGCCGACTTCACTTGGTAGAGCCAGAGCTGAGTTTGCACTGGCACCTGTGGGATCCTAATAAAAGCACAGATTTTTTTTTTAGTGCAAGAAAAATCTGTTTTATCAAAAGGTTTAGCCGAAGGATTTTGTTTCCCATCAAATATTTGTTTCCCATCAAATATTTGTTGAGCCCTTCTTGGGGGGTCTCACAGAAGGAGTAGGAGGAGGTAACTTTTTGAACGGGGTTCAGTGTAGAAAATCTCAATTATTGGCACTGGCAAAGAATATGGCTTTGAATTGGGTATATCTAGACTTGTACTTGTGTTGCTCGTGCATTGATATCCTGATCTCTCATCCATAGGGTGTAATCTGTATATAATTATGATGTTGCTCACCTGTGTAACAAAATCAAAAGCCTAAGAAATGCCCTGAAACGAGTATTTTTCAGGTCCGCTTGGATGGGCAGGCTAAGCCTGACTCACCAGCTGTGTGATGCCACTGCACGCGTTTGCTTGGACCTGAGGAGTATCCTGGGTTTCTGTGATCCTGCTCTACGCTGGTTGAACAGCACACGCATCTCCCTTGCTGAGCGTATCCAGCAACAGACCACTGGATACTTTTGAGCAAGTTAAAAAAAGAAATCAAAACATGAAAAATCTCTAAATCATAAATCAACACTGAGGGAGTTGGAACAGTTCTCTCTTGGAGCGTCTGTGCACTGCACACGCAGGCTTCGAGTCCAAGGCTGCTGGAGATCACAGGGCACCCCACCGCCTCCCTCCCCACACAGGTTTTGATGGCACAAGACTGACCTCCAGTGGGCACTGAGTATTGTCGTTAGCCTGTAAATCTGGGGAAGATGCGTACAAAGGGTCTTGAGAGGCCACACGTTCAGATTTCAGGGGAGGTTTTACTCCTTGCCTTTCTCAAGCAAAAATAGACCTTGGGAACAGTCTTCTGCTGAGCTGATAAACACAACGTGGTTACACTGAGACAGATAATTCTGAAAATGTCTTAGTGTAGCAAGAGGGAATTATCCAACCTATCTTCTCCCTACGGAGCAGAGAGGGACACAGCAAAGTGATAAACAAGCAAGGGGCAACGGAGAAAGGGAAGAGCCTGAAAATTTTGGGACAGAAAGAGTTTCATTCTGAATGAGGCTCTGTCCCTCAGAAGGTCCAGGACTAAGGTCAAGGACCTGACTGCAGTTTGTGTTGTGTAGTGTCCTCACAGTAGTTTGTGTCATTCCCATTAACTGCATGGGTCAGTCACCAGAGCCTCAGGATGAGTTGTCCTCTCGCTGCCCTGTTACCACCGTTCAAGTTAGTTAACTTCAAGAATATCGGAGTTACGTGCATGAATTGCAATTCTATCTTTTAGGATGAGGGGACACACATCCCAGTTTAACCTGTGCTTCCACTTTCCAGGCCAGGATAGGGCTGGGAAGAAGTGCTCATCTAAATGAGGAGGAACCACCTGCATAAAGAATCACCGGGGCTTTCCTTCCCTCCCAGAGACCGCAGGTGTCTTCTTCAGCTGGTAGAAATACAGATCTCTGATTCCTCTCATAACTGCCACAAACCCTCCCTGCCCTTTATGTCGCTGGTGGGAGTTTAGTTCCCCCCCCCCTTATATCTTTAGATGGCTTCATAGTATTTCATATGCCCTCAACACAAGTCTGTCTGTTGCTGCTATCTCACAACTCTTTCCTCACTGTGCGAATACAGATCTCTCCTCGTTCTTCTCAGAGCAGCACCCTGCTTCTACAAGTGAGGAATAGCTGGCACCAGGACAAAACTTGATGGACTTGAGAAGAGGTGTTCTGGCTGGGTAATAGCTGCTTGACCTCCAGCAGATGGGAGATGTTTCTTCTGCCAGTGGAGAACTTTGTGAACGGTAAGCCATGGCAGCGCAACCTTACCTACTAGGTGAGAAACCCATCAACTGCTGGAGACCGATCCTGCTCCTTATTTCCAAAGGAAACCTGTTATCATCATCCTAAGGAGAGGATGAGGTATGGAGGGCTGCCCTGGGTCTAGTCCAGTTAGTGCATTTTTATCGCAGTGTGGATTTTCAAGGAGAGAACTGTCAGTATATGACTTTTGGTCAACCAGAGCTGCATTAATCAAGAGACATCTTTGGCCTACCAAATGTGCTAGTAATAGGAGGTCATCCTGGACTGAGTACATCCAATGTTCAGACTCAGTATGACTCTGGTTTAGCTCACATTTGCGTCCCGGGCAGATTCCAGTAAGCGTAGACTTTGTACCTAGAGACTTTCCATCTACCTGAAAGTGGTGGAAAGATCTCATTGCCCTTGGCATCTGCATAAGAGAAGCGTTCACCTGGCAGATTATACAGATGTCTCTTGCGGAGCTCAATGGTTGCGATGAACTTGGGTAGGCTGCAAAATGGATAGATGAAACGCCTCACTTAAAAGCAGCTCAAAGGAACAGCAGAAGCTGTGAGCAACTGGGAGAGGTCTCTGGAGGGAGCAGGACAGACACAGCTGAGCTGCCTTTCCCAGAGCCTACTTAGCATAGGCCAAGGCCCTCATTTACTATTGACTGGAAGGATGTTTTACAAGTGCCCCTTCTGGTTTAGAGAGATATGAAATCTGTCTGTAATTAAGTTAATTTGGAGTTGAACATGGGCAAAGATAATGAGCTGGAAATAACAAAAGAAGATTAAGAAAGAGGGGAAAGAGTTGCTAAGAAACAGATCTATTGCACTAAATCCCCCCCCGGCCAATCAAATAGCCCATTTTTAGGATGGCTGAGTGATGGGGCAGACAGAGCACAGGCGTGGGAATGTTTGCTGTATCAAGAGCTCAAAAGAATGAAGGAGATGGGAGGGTTATGACTTGGAGAACTGAGATAGGCAAAAAGGGAGAGGAAAAGGATTGCTTTTGCAGGTGGCAGCTGTGGCCAGGACAGTTTAGCGGCAGAGCAGTGGCTTTGGGATCAGCAGGGTGGTGTCCTGTGCCTGACTTGCCTTCCAGTCTGAGGGAACCCCTCCAGAGCTCTGAGTCTCCACTGGGAAGTGCTCTGGGACTGGCTGCCACCATGTCTTGCTTATCAAAGATGAGCAAATAGCCCCTCTCCGAGCACAAGGCTTTTACGTTCCCCAGTATTTGACCGTGGTGAGAGTTCTCACTGGAGTCAAGCACCAGGGTGAAGACTTAAGACTGTTTCTTCGTGGCTTTTAGAAATTATATAAAAAATAGCCCATTCAAGCCAAAAAGAGGATGGAAAAGACATCTGCGGAAAGGACCAGAATATTTAACAGTCGGCAAAGCATAAGTAAATAGACAAGTTATGATCAATGAGTTTGTTTGAATTTGATAGAGCTTTCCTGCAAACATAGGGGAGGGAAGGGGGGGGGGTGAAACATTCCCCGCCAGTGTGAGCTGTAATAAAGGACCTGCTGTTTTCTGATTCTCACTCTCTGTGAAAATTGAAAAGGTTAGCCAGGTAATTGAAATCGGGACTGGAATACAAATACGGTGTGCAAACCCTACAGCTGGCAAATAAAGTTGCAGGGAAAAGACTCAATCCTCTGTGGAATTTCTTAGCAGCGAAAAGAGAGGGGTGGATCGGGGTGGGGGGGAGATGATTCTTCAATATACCCGTTCCTCATGGGAGGGGAGATGGGGGAAGAAATGAGACCTGAAGTGACCAGATTGAAGCTAACACCTATATGAGTGCTCCTCGCTGTCAATGCAAGAAACACTGTAAAAAAGTGGAGCGCGCTAAGGCTGAATCATGTACGGCAGTCGCTGCTGCCTCTTGGAGTGATGTAGTAGGTTTACTGGGAATTGGTGGGTTGCCGTGTCAGCCCCAACTTAGGGACTATTTCTTGTTATATGCAGAGAGTGAGAGCACTCCATGCGACTCAGCCCCTCATCTTGGGGCTGAGGTACATAAGCAAACTGGACGCGACTGGGCCCACGTCAACTGCCTTTTCGTCTTTGTTGTATGCAGGAACACAAACTGATTTGCACCGCTTTAGGCTGAGAGCATGGAGAGAGATGGCTACTGCGAAGCAGCTGAGGAATGGTTCCGCGTTACCTCACTGTGCGCTGTGTGCGCCTACGTCCCGGTGGAGGGTCTTGTCATTGCTACGGTAAAGTAAATGTATATGCGTTGCTATTATCTGTGGTCTGTTTTTCTGCAGGAGCAGGTAACTCGAGCTGGGAGGAAACAGTGGTGCAGGGCTTGGGGGAAGCTGAGGTTCGTGGTATTAGCCAAGTTCCTTCATATTCAAAAAACCCCTCTGCCTGGAGTATTTCCCCAGCATCGAGCCATCTAACAGAAACTCCGGTCCGTATGCGGTTAAATAAACAACAACTGTACCTCCAAGTTCCTGTGTTGCTGTTTTATTTCCTTCCCCACGGAAAGGCTGGGGAGTTCTTCTATTTCCAAAACTGCGACGCTTGTAGTTTTCTGCTGCAGTTGCTCAGTGCTGCCCAACCCACCCGCACCGCAGTCGAGAGCAGCACGAAAACGCTTCGCTTTGGAGCCTTTCCATCGAGTTCAGGCGGCCGTTTAGCACATTTTGTGGCAGGACAGATGCCTTTCCTGCCCTCATCAGCTCCTGTAGAAGTACGGGAAGGACAACTGAAGCTTGCAAACAAGCGCTAGAGCTTTGTTTGAATTTCCCCACCTTGTGAGAGCACGGTCCACGTGTCCCAGAGGTACCGGCCCCAGCTCAAGGAACAAGATGGTCGGTAAGCCCCTGAGGGTGCTCTTCTCCCCGTGTTTTGCAGTGTGTCAGTTGTTAGTGATTTGTTTTGCTCATTTGGAGCACGGTTTTCCTACTGAGTCATTTCTGAGGGGATCTCTTGGGTTCTAAAGAAAGGAAACAAATTGAAGGGGACTGACGAACATACCTGCTCTGCAACAAAGAACATAAAGTGTTTCAAGGTGACCTGTCCCTACCTGCCCAGCTTTGGTTTTCAACTGTAGGAGATATGCATGAGAAGTACCTGTGAAACAGCTAAGGTAGGTGACTGAAACAGGTCAGATAAATTGACTTTAACACAGCTTTTTTCTCCCTCCTTTGACTATAAAAGGAATCTAGATTTTGTAGAGCTCTTGGTGTTGTAGACCTCTGAGTTTAAGGGTCTTGTGGAAAACTCACTTCTAGCCAAAAAAGCAAACAAAAGCCTGTTCCTCTGGGAAGGAACTTTACTGCATTTCACAACATAGCATAAGCTAAGGATCCTTGAAAAAAAAAAGTTATTTGGGCTTTTAGAATCAAGATTTCAGTCTTTCATTCATGAATTGGCTATCGCAGTGGGAAGCAAATTATTCCAACAGCTCCCATACTCCTAAAATTAATCTTTCTTTAAAAATCAAGTGGATTTAAGATATTTTGCCCTAAAAACAACAGCTGCAACTTTTCAGGGTTTCACAAATTCTAGACAGTAACAGAAAGTCTTCCACTTCTGGTGGCAAATGAGCTTAGCTCTCTGCCTCTGTGTCTGGGGTATGACCAAAGCAGACAGTTGAATAGCCAAAATGTGAAATGGAAAGAATTGTGGAAGAAAATCAGCAACCCTTGACTCTCCAGGTGAGGTTCTTACATTACGGTCCATGCTTATTTTACACGTGGCAAATTCCTTTTTTCAAGTCAGGGAAACCAGTCCTGACTCATGCACAAGACGGTCACTGTCTTTTGGTACCTGAGCCCTTGTGCCTTGTGATCTACCCTAAAAATCTCAAAAGTGTTTATTTTCCTGGGCAGGGAAATCTGCAAGGCTCGAATTGGGCAATTCTCTGTATAGTTTCTTTTCAAACACTGTTATCCTCCAACTGACTCTGAAGGACATTTGCCATCGTATCAGCTTGGACCAAATTCTAAACCCAACTTTTAACCCTTGCAAGAGTTCCTGGTTATTTAATTTCTGGTCCTTTCCCCATATTCTTCCTCAGTTTATTATAGAAAGAAAAATTACAGATTATTATTCTGTTTTCATCACCGTATTTTTCCTTACTTTAATATCCATTTGATATGGAAATGCTACAGCCCAGCGATTTGCTATAGATTTGCTAGTTTGTGGAACAAGAAACCTCAGTGGGGAAAAACCTAGCAAGCGTCACAATGAACAGCAGAGAAAATGAGGCAAATGACTGTAGAAGAACAGAGAGGGAGAGCAGACCTGGCTGCTCCACAGCCTGGGAAGCAGCACTTTTTGCTTTGGGACCTTCTCCTGGCTATGACAACCGTTCTGCCCAGTTTTTAACCTCCTCCCCTGAAGAAGCAGTCATGCAGAGCACTTCAATGCAACAAACTACACTGTGATTAGTGCTGTACTTTCATGCATATATACCAGCTGAAATAATCTGCTTTTTGCCTTTTTTTTTTTTTTTTTTTAAGTACTGTCATTTGTAGTATATCCTGCACCAGGTGCTGACTGAACATCCAGGGAATCTCCATCTTCTGCTACTCATGTGAAGTCAGAGGGAGAAACAAGCACAGGGATAGCTGGGGGATGGACCAGACACAGGAAGAGACACTCCAGTATATTTATTTTCATGTTTCACACAGATTCATATAGCCAGCTCTGCAGCTGAAGCGTACGTTTAATTTACTGATAAGCCACAGTTTAAACGCTTCAAAACACAGCAGTGTCGAAAAACTCTTCTTATAAACTTAGCAGAGTTGTCCACTTGCTGCCAGGATGGTTTTTTCCGGTACTGAACCTGGCATTAGGTCTGAGTATCACTCACTGGCAATACAAGCAATTCTTTTCTCTTTTAAATGCTTCCTTGCAACACATTTCAAGCTGCCCAGGTTTTGCTCATCGTGCCGGACTTTCTGCTCACACACTTGCATGTTTCCCAGAGGGAAACCGAAGCAGAGAAATAAATCAATAGGCAGTTCTGTCTAGAAAGTCACGCTTGATTTCAGATAAATATATTTTTATCACACTAGACCACTTTGGGGGAAAGTGAGTTGTTCTCCGTTTTCTCGCAACAGGAGTTTTTCTGAGCCAGTTGCCAACATTTTTCAGCACTTGGCTATGAAAGCTGCTAAATTTATAAATAAAGGAATTATCATCGGCTTTCACGACATCTCTATCCACCTTCCGAGTATTTTCGTGTTTGGATCGGGCTTCCAAAATTCAACCAGGTAAATACCAGAGCAGGGTGATAAATAACTCAAGCACCAACTTTTGGGGAAGAAAAGCCTCCAGTGGACATCAACTACTTTTTAGGGACAAAGTGCATCGACTACCTTTTAGATGTCTCCCCTCAGGAACAAGGGGGTACTGAGCTGTGCTGTCACAGGGAACTTAACTCAGAGCTCCCAACACCAAGCCAGCCCACATCTTTTTCACTGCATTTATTTTATTTTTTTAGCAGAATTTAGAAGAATTTTAACAAGTCTCCCCTAATAACACTTTCACAGAAGGTTTGACTTGATGCAAGACTAAATGATTTCAGCTTTGCTCTGGATGTTTGGCCAAAAAAGGTCAGTAATTTTTCGTTATGAGCGTCACTTCTTTTGACTGATACCAAATTAAATGTGATAAAAATTGCTTTTAGGATAAAAAAAAAAAAAAAGTTAGTACAGAACTGGAGCTGAGTTCCTGGTCATTTGCTTCTCACTATTTCTCATCTAAAATGTCCCCATCTGTGGCACACTTCTCCCCCCCACCCCCCTGCCCCACCTTCCTCTTCCTCACAAAACCCTTTGTCCTCCCGAGGAACAAAAATTTGGCCCTGTTAAGTTTAAGATCACACAAAATCTTCACCCTACAGCTTCCTTGGCTGCAGGTCTGTGTGCTCATCTGCAAGTCAAGAGGTGCATCCCCAAGCTTCGCAGCCAAGGCTGCAGTCCTCCCGTGAAGGGAGCGGAAGAGAGCAGCATCACTCACGGATGGCTCTCTGGGTACCAACACAAGATGCTGCCTGGTTCTAAATGCAAAGGATGCATTCAAAGAGCCACAAAGTCTTGCAGAGGGATGTCTCCGTCACACGGCGGATGTGGGAGTATGTCAAACTATACCGTCTCCTCACTGCTTTGGCTGAGTGTCCAGGAGAGCGGAGAAGACACGCTTTCAGTGGCACACAGCTGAGATAAGGAGGATAAGCCCTGCGCTCGGTTAGGGATGTGCACAAATGAGGCACAGGGTGAGGGAGGAAATCCCGTGCAGCCTCTGCCCAGGCTGTCCCCAGCCCCTTAGTGGGAGCACAGGGCTCGGTGCCCAGCACGGGGCGGGAGAACGGGGAGCCGGGCGGCCCGCAGGCAGCAAGGCACCACCGGCACGGCAAGTCCAGAGGGAAAGCGCGCTGTGATGTCTGGTGGAGGGAGAAATGGTCATACAAAACTGGTTAGAAATGTAAATGTCCCTGATAAAACTCAAATGTCCACTTGGGGGTGGCAAAGTATTTCAGCTGTGTCTTCAGGGAGCAGGAATTGCCTTTTCTCTCCGGGGCCTTGTATCTGTTACACTCTCCATGGCTCGTTTCTCGAGACTGCAGCTGGTAAAATGGGTCTGACAGAAAACATGGGCTAAAATTCCCCTTGTGCTGCAGGAAAAGGTGACTCACCGGCTGCCTTGAGCCCCCCAGGTCTCGCATCGCATCACCTAGGAGCATCACCCACAGGGAGAGACAAACCAGAAGACTTTGAGGCAAACAAGGTAAGAGCCCATTGTAACAGAGGTATAACTCATTCCTCCTGTAGTGGGAAATGCCACCTGGATCCCCAGTGACCAGACTGGAATAACCTGTCATGCATACAGTGTACCATCTTTCAGGAACTAATGTTCTTATTCGTTATGATAACTCTGTGTACTGTGTAAGTAAGTCCCAGCCCCTTGATGACACACATCAGATGATTTCCTGTGGCGGTGCGTGCCTGAGCCCAGCGTGGTGGCTAAACCTAGCCCCGCGTCACGATGCACGAGGGAGGCATTTCTCTGAAACACAAGCGTGCTTCGAAACTTGAGGCACAGCGGTTCATACAATTCTCTGCCATGTAATGGATTCACCCCGTCTTCCCTTTACAAAACTCTGCAGGCTCCTAACTTTGCAGTGAGTGGAGCTCAGGAACTCCTCAACCTGGATGTAAGTGTGCTGTCTTCAGGATCTGTTTGCACGACTGGGATGCAGGAGAGTTTCCCAGACCTTATATTGTGGTTTGTGAGAAAAACTGAATTAAGTAGGTGCAAACTCACTGCAAAACTCTCTTTTTTATTGCCTTTGTACCCGCTTCTCTGATCCTTTAGGTTTGTCCCAATTCCACTGTGTATGGTTTCCAGCCTGTTCCCTGGGGGTTGCTTAACCCCATGTAGTTCTCTGACTTTTATAATCCACCCGGTATGGGCAGGTGTGAAGTCTGCTGAAGTATGACCACAGGGCTTCACTGGCAGAGGCAAAACATAAGTATCTGAAGTTCAAGCAATAGTAAGAAGCTGTTGCAAACTGCAGGACATGGGACATAGCAAGGACCTACCACGGTCCATTTGTACGTGGTCGGGCTCAGTTCAGGCAGATGGGCAAAACCGAAACCGTCCGATGCACAAGGTAAACCTGCAAACACTGCAGACCTTCCACTTCCCCTGGGCAGATATCCCCTACCAGCCGCATTTTTGGCAAAGGACTCTCATCAGGAACATCCTCAGCTCCCAGCAATGGCTATTTCCCAGGTAATGTAGATGAATTTGTGGCATGCACGTGCCATTTCAGCACTGTGTAGATGTTGTCAGACATAGTACGAGGAGATACTGCAGTAACGTTGAGACTTGTTAAAGACAACCCACTAAAGGGTAGGTTTTTTGACAAAGTGATTCAAGACATTAATCACCACCCCCCACTCAAATCTTCACCTAGCTCAGAAAGCAAAAGTTTGCTTTTCATAATTGTTGGCTCTCTGGTTCTTTTGCCCTAGAAATAGCTATTGCTGGTGTCTGATGTTTTTCAGCCCAGCTCAGAGCTGCTCTTGTTCGCGCCTACTTGCTCACACTGCCAAGAGCGGTTTGCAAAAGCTACACCTCGAGAAGAAGATCGTCGGGGAGAGAAGTGAGACTGGCTTGCCTAAAGCTAGAAGTGGGTAGACCAGGCTTGTGCAAGCAAGTTGCCCCATTTCAATCAAACTAAGTAAACTGATGTTTAGGCTGGTGCACAAAAAGCCATTCGGTAAGACTAGGATAAGCTGTGTCTCCCTCCTGCGCTGGTAACACAGGGAGCGTGTCTCAGTTTTGTAAAGCAGCTCCTTGCTGGCATAGCTCGCAGGCGGTACGCTGAGATTCCCAGCCCTCCTGTTAGCTTGAGGGCAACACAATCCTTCTCAACCACCTGCTAATTACAGTCTCCTCCTTCATTCATTCAACAAGACACATCTGTGAGCTCTTCTTGCTGAAATCAGTCTTTTAAGGGGGATCTCTTCTCTTTCTGTTTCTTAAAGTAGCTTTCTTTAACTTCTCTCTCACCTGGATCGTGTAGAAAGTCACAGACCGGTGGAGAGCTGCGAACTGCTGACAGATGTCCTGTGGGTGCCAGGGAGACTTGTGTCTTCAGCAGAGTCCATGAGATTGTGGTCCTCAACCACGAAGATGCTCTGCGGTACCGGCATCTTGCTGGTGGGATGTTTAGGGGCCCAGTGCTTGCAGCGAGGAGAAATCACACTGAGGAAGGCCATCCTGAAGCGCTGGGACAACAGATTGTAAATGATGGGGTTCACAGCAGAGCTCAGATAGAAGAAAACGCCTAGGAGAACAAGGGTGAGAGAAATGAGAGAGACACCTCATTTGTGTGTGAAACGATCTCAGAAGAGGAAAACGCCCTCATTGTCCCTACTGCTCCCCCAAGCCTGGCCCCAATGGGGGAGGCAGCAACAGCGGAGCTCTGCCTGCTGCCTTCCTGGCACAGGCAGAGGGATGTCTCCCCGAGGCTGGCTCGGGCACCGCAGCACACAGGGAAAGGAGAGCGGGAGAAGAGTGTTCACTGGAGCTCACTATCTGCAGCTGTTCAGGAACCAGCTCCCTCTTGAGCTGTACTGACCGGTCTCCAGCGCCGCCCTCGGCCCCGCAGGGTTTGCACAGCTGGCGCCCCCAGCACAGCTGTCAGAGGAAAACTTCCAGCCGAGGGGAGCTGATTTCTTAAAACACACCAGGGCAGTTGCACGAGATTGGATCTGTCTGAGCTGCTTAATGGACACATTCAGCTTTTTCCCACGGCAGACTGAAAATAAGATTCCTCTTTGAAAAAGCCTTCATTTTTCGGCTGGCAGGGCCACAAACATTTGGTTATATCGCCCAGTTCTGAGCAGGATGTAAGTCTCTCGTCTTGCCATTTGGTAAGGTTTCCCCTTTGCCTGAGACCCTCTGGAGGGTGATGTCTGCCGCTGTGTATTCACTAAAAGCAGCTGAATGACAGCAGCCTTCATTTCTGAACATTTCCAAGAAGAAAAAGTAGCTGGTAATAATGTGTGATATCCTTTTTTTTAATTTTATTTTCATTCTTTGTGAATATTCAGACAACCGTATTGGACAACATGCCCAAGTTTCAGACACTTGCATGCAGTTTTTCTTTAAGGCACAGTTCTCATCACTGTCTACCAAACCCCAAGAAGTTCTTGCATGCATGTCTCATGTCACCTACAAAATAAATGACCACATATTTCAAGTAAACCACTCACAAATACTTTTTTTGCCCGTGCCTCTGCAAGTGAAAAAAGAAAGCTTTACCTGACACCACGTGAATTAAGTTGAATATATTAGCCAGAGGCTCAGTCCATTCCACAACAAAGCTGAAGAAGAGTCGATCTATATGGAAGGGAGCCCAGCAGATCGCAAAAACCATCACGAGGACAACTAGCATGGAGAAAGGGGAGAAGAAAAACAAGTCAGAATTGGAAGGATATGGTTCTCTCACCTGCACAGAGTAGAGATATTTCAAAAAGCTGGATGGAAGACTAAATATGCAATTTTTATACATTGTTTCAAAACTTTTGCCATCCTTTCTGTCTTTCTGCAGTGCTTACTAAAAAAGGTTACCAGCTAAAAGAACGAACTTTCCACTGAGTTCTGCGTTTGGTAGCTCAATGCATGCACATGCAATGACATCCAAACCGCAGCCAACAGCCAGGTAGTGCTGTGGCATGTACAGAGCTCAGTGGAGAAACTGCCAGTGAGACATCTGGATTCGTCTGTGGTACCTGGGACACATTGGCTCCATTGCGCCTTGGAGTAAATTTCCTCTGCACTTTCTTTGTACGTCACGTAGCAGGATAAGGCCACAGGAACCATCCACTGATGATAAGTCTGTCTGGGTGCATTGTTCAGCATGGAAGAAAAAGACTTTACCTCCACACACAAATTGGCCTGCGGTGGCTCTAGTAAGGACTCTTGCAAACCCATTCCAAACTTTGGTCCCGTGAGCATCTCTGGTCACAGTCACGGGGCGCAGAAAATGAGGCTGACTTCAAAGTACAATTTCCTAGTTCAGAAGGTGACTTAAGCTGCCTAAAAGAGTAATGTTGTTGCAGGAAATATTGAAGGTGATTTATGTTTCCTGCATAAGCACCATCTCAGGAGCAAGGTGATGGTTGCCTTAAAGACAGCCTTAAATTAGGAAGTGATGTGAGTGCTTTCAGAGTGGTTGGAGCACAAATTCTCCTGAATGCTATACAATGTGCGAGTCTGCCTGGGTCCTACTTTTTCTTGGGAAGGTCTAAGTGCTTAAGTCAGCAGTAGGTGATGCATGTGGCTTGGCAGGACCTTCCTGTCCATGAGCAGAGCTCATGGTGTGATGCAAAACACAGATACATCCTCCTTTAAAAATGTATAAGATAGGCTATTTGCACTCTGAAAAAGAGCGCTCCTCCCTAGAGGGCTGCAAGGGCCAGCTTTGGAATGAGGGGTGTCAGAGAGCTGCCGTGCAATTGTCTGCCACGTGGCTTTGCTCAACCTCCTCTTGTGTTGGGGAGAAAAAGTTGCCTTCTGAGTCTTTTGATAGATGGCCATGATGTTTCACTCCCATGCCATGTAAGTCCAAATAAAATACCAATAAGTCTTTTTTTTTTTTTGATCACAGCTACTCATGTCATAACTCTTGTATGCAGTGAATTTTCTTTATACCCTTCAGGCCAGGTCACCCTCTTGTCCACGGAAAATAAAACGCAGAAGGACTCACTACTTACACAGCATCTTGGTGACTGATTTCCTGGATGGCCTCTGAACGTTCACAGCCATTTCCTCCGCTTCCAAAGATTTGTCTCCTTTCAACTGGCAAAAGGAGGGAAACCGAAGGAGAGCTTAGAAGGTGACATCCCCACCCAACATAGCCAGTTTGATATTTTGATAACTGTAGTTCAAGAAGGGAAAACTTGGGGCAACTCAGGACTCACTGAAAAAAAAAATCTACATTTAAATTTCAGTTTTAGTCTAGGAAAACACTGAAGCTTTAGGTTCCAAACAATCTGCAGATTTTACCCATCTGAGACCACGTATTTACAGCAAATTTGTATTTCGGTTCCCCACTTGTCCTTTCTCAATAAGTCAATATTTGGTTCACAGTTTGTGTTCAATTTCAACAGTATTTTTCTAGGCATTATTTTCTCTTCTAGCAAAACATTGTTTGTTTGTTTATTTTCCTAAAAGGGTTCCCCACAATTAAGCACAAACCAATGATCCAAAAAACACCCAGAGAGGCCTCAGTGAAACACAGCTGTAATCACTGGAAAAATTCCTGTAGAATTCAAGGGAGTTTGTTTCATGCCCTGAGTGTTTGGACTAATTGATATTCGAGCCATCTAATGAACAAAACCCATATATGCTCTCTTGCAGACAGCGGGTGTGCATGATATGCACAGTTTCAGCCACGTACTGCTCAATTACAACAAGGCTTCTTTTTTTTTTTTCTCCAGTAGTTTTTCCTGGACTTCTAAAAAATGTATGTAAAGAATAATCTGATCGTCCCTGAAATTCTTCCCCAATATGCTTACAGCAAGACCACTGGTGCTTTGGTGATGAAAAGACCAGGGCTAGATAATCAGGACAATTGCTTTGATTATACAAGAAATCATCTATGGAGAGTGCGTAACTGGACCCAGCTTCCTGAAGTGGGCACTTCTGATTAGCAAACAGATTTGGAGGGATGTCTTTTACAACTGAAACAGGAAACAAAACTTTCAGTTACGTGGGAAAGAATATCAGGAATGAGGGAAAAGATAGAAACCAATTTGGATTTGTAAAAATCTTGTGAAAACATGCTAGTTGTGCCTCTTTCTTTTGCTTTTTACACTGTGACTTTGCTTCCTGGTTTTTGATTAACAACACTTTTCTGTAAGGATTATCGAATGAGACCTTCTTTCAGTGTTCTGTTTATTCATAAAACCCATAAAAGGGAAACACATATAATTCGAATTATATTCAATTATAGTGCAATTCAGCCTCCTATGTTTTACATAATTCCCTTTGTAACTTCTAGTCATAGCCACAGTTGCTTAAGGAAGATGTAGCACATCTAGCAATAGATGTCTGCTCAGATTGATTAAAATCCCTCGTTTCCCTTCAGTGGTTTTCAGTCTCAACAATAATCTATTCCAGGCGTATTCCAAAGCCGCAGAGAATACAGTGCTCTGGTGCTGTAATAAACTAGAGACACATGTATATTTTTCACCTTCCTCCTGTCATTTTGATGATGCTATAAGGCTCCTCTTTAGCCTCAAGTGATAATAGATGGAGGTGTAACTGGTAAGAATAACTGAGCAGTTGCAGTTTAATAAAACAATGAGTTATGATAAAGGGGAAGGAAAAAAAAGAAGTGAGTTCATGGCAAAGGTTGTAACTTGAGTTCATGCCAGTGGTTTGACAGGGGGAGAACTCCAGCCAAGGCAGCGGTTACTTTTACGTTACTGTGGACGTATGAGGTTATGTAGGGTTGCCTGGAGATGAATGTTACCCATTCACTGCAAGAGATTAAAAGTGTCTGGAGCAAGAAGCTGAAAATTGGCTTTGCCCCCATATCTTTATTAGCTACAGCATTTCATACTAGAAATCAAAAAGCAGAGCGAAATTGGGGCCTCACCTATCCCCAGGCAAACCTCGTGAGGCCACTCAGCAAAAGCAGGAGAACATTTTTCTGTGAGCTCCTTGGCCTGTCTGAGAAGAGTGGTGGTCAAACTTTCTCTCCAGCTGGAGAAAAAGTTGATATTTAAAAACCACAACTTGTGCTAAATCATGCAATTCTGCCTACTCGAGTGATTTGGCTGAAGCTGTTGCCACCCGTCTGCTGAACTGCAGCTTCGCTCACTCCCATCGCAAAAGGAAATTTGTTAATGGGTGCGAGGTTTGCAGGACAACCTTCACGGAGAGAGGACAGACCCTTCCAGGAGTGTGCTGGGCTCTGCAGACATTAGCCAAAGGCAGTCAACTGTCCACAGACGATGCTGGTTTTAACAACTGGGCATTGAGACAAAATAGATTTTGATGAGAAAATCTGGACCAGGTGTACGTTGGCAACAATAAGTTGTCCCGATTCAAAGATAGTTGAAATCGAAATCATTAGTGTGTCCAATGTGTTACTGAGGGGAAGAGACACTAAGAGAAGCGTTGGACTCTTAAAAGAAGAATCATCCTAGGGGAGGTCAATCTCATCCCATCTGATCATCTAGATCCCCTTAGAGATGTCTGAAGGAGGTGGGATAAATAGGTCTCTGGACTCTCCACTCTCTTCATTCATTCAAAAATCCTAGTTAAACAGAATCTGATTTTTAAACAACCAGTGATAGCCACCTATCCCTCTGCCCTTTTAGAGATCAGTTTGAAGCAAATGAACAAGGACCCTGCACGGAATCCTGCTGCAATGCAGACCTCTTCCCAAGCAACGCCACCCCATCTCTATCAGCGCTGCAGGGACTGGCTTCTACAAGCAGCCATTTTCTCCATCTCCTCTTCCTCCTCAGCTTTTTGGATATAGGTTGCAACCAGTAGCCCAACAGCTGAACTGGGTTTAAGGAAGAGCCTGGCTGATTTAGGGATTGGTCCCAAAAGGCCCCTGTGATGAAGACCCCATGAAAGAGGCAGCAGGAAGCCTCCACAATCAAATCTAACGAGACTACAGTGTAATCATCAGTGTCCTCTTTGTTACACTAATGCTGGAACCATCTATTGACCATAACATTGTTGTATTTAACCATCAAGCCTTAAAATTATATCCAAGTAGATCATGAGGTAATTGACCATGAGGTAACCAACCTGAAGGCTCTGTTGGCCATGAATTTCCCAGGGAGAAAGACAAATACATTTTTTTTTCTTTTTGCAAGGTATAAAATTAAAAAATTAATTCGGCTACAATATGACCAGTGTTTGCTACCCTCTCACAGCTGCTTAACATGTCACACTTGCTTCTTTCCGCGTTGCATCCTGAGGCTCTCCTGAGCACTGACAAAGCTTGAGGGAGAAACTTTGGCAAGGAAATGCCTTTCCCCAAAGCCTGGACTTGGAAAGTCTATGCCTCTCTGCTGAATTTGAGCTGGTTTACAGCCTTTGGATCAACTCTGAGCTTTTCCACTACAGTCTATGAGCAATATATGGCACTCAGGAGACTCTGGAGGGTTGCTGAAGCTTCACAGATTTCATCCTCTGTGAGCAGACAAAAAGTGTCTTCTCTTGAAAAATTATATATATACACACCATTCTCCTACCATTTCTGTTGAAAAAACGAAACTATCTTGCCTAGTGCAATTTAGAGCGCAATGCAGATATAGCCAGCATGGGTGTTGTTCAAATTTTGGAAGTCTGAGTTGGATATACAGCAAAGCAGATGCATAAGCAATGAACATTGCAGCCCTTAGGAAAGACAGCTTGAGCGTATCTGTGAATATACAGAAGTCCTGGGGATGCAGCCCTCGTCTGGTACCTAGCTTCTCTTCTGGGATGGGGATTAGGAATATCTGCTGCCGCAAATAGAAGCTATTGCAGTCTTCAAGACTTCTTTTTATTAGTTTGGGGATTTCTCTTTCTTTTCTGAACAGCTCTGTTTTCAGCACTTTCTCCTCCCTCCAGGTCTTATTTTGCAAAATTTTCAGTGAAACTTTGTCAAGACCCCTCAACAGCCACTGGGCTGTGGGGATAATTTAACCCTTTTGTTGCTTCGAAGATCTGCTGTGTGCAATGGATTTCTGGCAGTTAATCCTTGTGGCTTTTCCTGGGTAAGGAAAAATTGCTTCTGTATAGTTTCAGATAACAGTAAATATCAGCCAGCAAAACAAAATGATATATACACCAGCACAGATTTGGCTGAATTCCTTGCACATTATTCAGTAAGTTCATTTACCTCTATGAGCATATTGCATCCCTTTCTTGCTATATGATCAGACATAGCTTTTAAACTTTAAGTTATATTCAGTGTAATGAGATAGGATTTATATTTTCAAAACATATGTAACATTTGAGAAGAACAGTCATCAATTCTCTGTGAGTAACAGTGCATTTCAGTGTTGTACTACACAGCTTTAGAATACTGTCATACTGATTGTTTTATCCATGTATTTAAATGACGAATACCTGGTAAAACTAGTCTCGCTTTCTGAAGAGAGGAGGAATATGAACTCTAAGGTAGCCTTAATCGATGGTGAAACTATGCCATAGTTATATAAAGAAATGATGGCTGAATTTGCTAGCTGCAGCAATAAGGTATCATTTCAGTTTATAACAGCTTTGTGAGTTTTAACAACTGAATATTATCACCATCTCCGGGGAAGGAGAAAAATAATGTAATGCAATGGACTTTCCACAGTCACAAGAAGAGGGAAAACAAATAATACACAAGATTCAATCACTACCCTGCTCCTTTTTATTCTTTTCACCTTTTCCTTTTGGTCTATTTCCTTCTAGTCCCTACTGCAAAGGTGCCAACCTCTGAGAGGCTGGAATCAATCTACAGGCTTGGGTGTTTGAGTAACATTCAAATGTGAGCAGCAGTTATGGTAAGTTCTTAAAAAAAGACGGGGGTAAATTATGCCCCAACATAGCTATATTCATTCGAGAATGGGATTACACCGAAGGAGGAGTTGGATCCATTGGTTTCAGAGGTTTGAAATACTTTTGCTTTTTCAGGGCTGGGGGGGTGGGGAACAGATGGGCAAGAAAAAGGTGAAATCACTTGAAAGACACATACAGACACAAACACACAAGAATGAGCTAAGGAAACAATGAGCACAGTTGGAAGACTTACTCTTAGCCCCATCAGATAGTACAGCACACTTATTACCCCCATAGGCAGCACATAGAAGAGAAAGGACGTAATCTGGACAATACAGTTGTAGATCCACATGGGCATGACTACAGTGCAGGTGGCAGAGCCAGGGACCAGGGTGCCATTGGGGAAATACTGCAGCATGATGCCATGGGTGCCTGTGTTGGGGAGGGCGAAGAGAACAGAGAGGACCCAGAGCACCACGATGGTCCTCAGGGCACGCTTGCGAGTGCTCTCCAGCTTGGCACGGAAAGGATGGAGGATGGCAATGTATCTCTCCACGCTGACTGTGGTCACGCTGAGGATGGAGGCAAAACACACCGTCTCGAAGAGTGCCGTCTTGAAATAGCAGCCAACGGGCCCAAACAAGAAGGGGTAGTTGCTCCACATCTCGTAGACTTCCAGCGGCATCCCAAAAAGTAGCACGAGCAGGTCTGAGATGGCGAGGCTGAAGAGATAGTAATTGGTCGGGGTCTTCATGTTCCGGTGCTTGAGGATTACCAGGCAAACTAAGAAGTTACCTATCACCCCAACAATGAAGATCAGGGTGTACACCAAAGCCATGGGCAAGAACAGATGGCTCCGTCTGGGCCCACATAGGAAGGCTAAGTAATCCTCAGTGCTGTTTAAGTACCTCCTGAAACGTTCTTCATGTAGAGCAAAATGATTAAACCAGGAGATATTGCTGATCCAGGCCATTACTGGATCTTCTGAAACGTTTCGCAACCGAGATCCGGTCTTCTTTAAGTTTCTCTGTGCTAGTTTGTTCACTTTTTGCAGGGGGGGGGGGGGGGAGCTGTCTTGCCAGACGTAGATGCACAAAGCCACTGAGAGATGTGAGTGCGTGTGTTTGCCTGGCTCCTGGCTTCGGTTGAGGTTTTGCCGTTGTAACAGCTGTTCCCCTGCAAGGAGTCCCTTAGCCAGAAAGCCCCTCCTTTCACACATATTCATTGGCTCGCTAAGTGCATTAGATTATAGAGTAAGAAAAGAGGTTCCGGCTACTTGTATCAGCTCCCGCAGCAGACGCATTTACAAAATCAGAAATGTGGGATTTAGAGAGCTGGGAATCTGAAATATAGGAAGTGAGACTGGCTGCAAAATGTTTGCATTTGTCAGAGGGTGGGAAACCTCCAAAACTCAGTACAAAAAGCTTTTACAAAATTATGTTGATGCTACATCCAGTTATGAGGCACAAGCAAAAGAAAAATAAAAATCTGGCATGATTTTATTTTTCAGATCTCTGCTGATTGTTATTTTCTGTTGTCTATGGCAGCAAGTATTTGGAAACAGAGTTTGATCGGCAGAAAGCCAACCCGGTTTTGTAGTCATTCGTGTGGAATTAGACTACTATAATGTTTCAGCCTTTTTTAAACTCTATATTTTTTTTTCTCCTGAAATCCAACATAGGATTTTAATTGCTGTACTTATTGATATCAAAGCATTCTCCCACTTCCCTGGTGTGCTGGAATGTGATCCCATATCCTTAGATAGCCTTTTTTTGGAAAACTTTCTGAGGACCATATTATTCTTAAGACATATTTATTGCCCCTGGGACTGAATTTACATGAGTTTTTTATAAACTCTTATTTCTTCCTGAATGACAACCATCCTGCAAACACACTTTCTGAGCCAAAAAAGTGTATCCTGCAAGAATGACGGCTGTGTCAAAATAGAACATTTAGCTCCTTGTGAATGCTTGATTCCTTACCGAATTTCTCTAAAACAAAAAAGCTTCAAAGTGCATGGATGTCATCTTCTGAGATTCAGAAAAAAGTTTAGCTGTTTGCAATCAAAGATGTGCGAAAGCTGAGGGCTGCTTTAGGGAATGTTGTCAGACTGTGCAATTTGTCTGCCCAGTACCTCTCACCAGCTCTCACTTTTGAGTACCTGCCCAGTCCCTCCCTTGAAGCCGTGTAAACATTTTACATCCCCAACATCTTTTGGCAAGGAGCTCCTTGGGGCTGCTATCTATGTGTGAAGAACCACCTTCTTTTCTCTGTTTGACCCTTTCACGGAATCATGGAGGTTCAGATTTGGAAGGGACCTTTAGAGATCACCTAGCCCAACTCCCCTGCCAAAGCAGGATTGCCCAGAGCACATTACTCAGGACTGCATCCAGGCGGGGCTTGAAAATCTCCAGGGAAGGGGACTCCACCACCTCCCTGGGCAGCCTGTGCCAGTGCTCTGTCACCCTCACCGTAAAGAAGTGTTTCCGTGTATTTGAACGGAACTTCCTGTGTTCTAACTTGTGCCCATTGCCCCTCGTCCTGTCACTGGGAACCATTGAAAAGAGCCTGGCTCCATCCTCCTTCAACCCACCCTTTAGATACTTGTACGCCATAATAAGGTCTCCCCTCAGCCTTCTCTTCTCCAGGCTAAAGAGTCCCAGCTCTTTCAGCCTTTAGCTGAGTCTTTCTGGCTACTAACCTAAGACCACACATTTTTAACCACTCAGAAGCCAAAGAACAGCCTTTTTGGCTGGCGCCTCCTCCAAAATCCTGACAAAAGCAAGTTTTCCGAGGAAGATGCAAACTACTCCACTGTAAACGGCTACACAGTGAACTGATTCCCCACGAAATCTGTTTTCTGACTCTTAAGAATTGAGGCTATCTTAGATCCTGTCGTCTTTACTCCTTTCCTCTTTAACTTCTGGTTTAGTAGTGTACAAGAAAAAATACTGTAATAAGCACAGACTGCCTCCAAAAACAGCAGCAAGAGGCAAAGAGCCGAGGTTTGGTCCCACAGAGGCGTATTCAATGTGTGGAGGCTGAGGACTACTGTGCATTCATTTGAAATGTTAAAGGCATGGGAGGTACTACAACAACTATTCTAAAAGACAGAAGCGTGTCTCTTATGATGACTTTCGGATGTGCTGAAATTATCTTGCACATGAACTCTCTCCATCAAGAAGACCCTACTCATTTATTTTAGCATTGCACAGAGGTGTCTCGTTCAGCAGGTTGAAGGGTTTTATTGGATTGGTGAGCAATAAGAGTGCTCTTTTGACCTATTTCTCCCTTCATTAAGGATTCATCTTAAAGAGACTCCTTGCATTTTAACAACGTTGAGAGAATGTGAATTTGATTTTGAACTGCTGTTGACGTAAGGGATAGGAACAGAAGAATCATTCGTAAGGTGCCTGGTCAAGATGAGGACTGACTGTTTCAGAGCACACAAGGAGATAAGTATTTAAGAATTTGTGCAGGCCTAAACACTTTCTGTGCCTCTGCTTATCTTTCGGGTTTTTTTTTTCCCTTAATCTCTCAACAATATTTCATTTCTTTCCATTTCTTCGTCCTCCCCCAGTAAGTTGCACCACTCTCTATACTGCATCATAACTGAGGCAAGTAAACACTTCTAAAGTAGCTACCAAATTGGTTTTCATTTTTCTTCTTACACATAAACCTCTGTAAAGAAACTGAAAAGGAAACTTGAGGTCTGTTCAGCTTGAACTCAAGGAAACCAAAATGAATTGAATTATTTACTTAAAAAAAACCCCAACAGGGCAGCCATACCCGTCTCAACCTCTGTGAGAGGAAAGCAATGGGCTGTAGAAACACGTCAGGTCCCTTGAAAGTGTGGATGTGCCAGGATCACCTGTGCCTACTTCCACTTGTTCTCCCTCCTCCATCCTTTCTGATTCTGCTGGGCTTGGGCGCTGGCAAGCTGTAAGAATAGAAGCACAGAAGAAAATCAGGTCTATTTGTCTAGCAAGTCACCCCGGGAACCATGTCACTATGACCACGATTAAGTGGCAGATGGAGAGGACAAGGAGAGTGGAAAATATATTTCAGCTCATTTGTTGAAGCTTTATTCACCGTTCTTTAACATATCTGTCTCAATAAGGATAGGAGAGCGTATCTAACCAAAGACAAGCTCTGGCTCTGTATGACTGGAAATATTTTATTTTTACAACTGAGACAGCAAATAAAAACAGATTTTCCTTTGGAAAGTAATATTAAAGCATTTGGTATTTTTCATTATAAAGCATACTTCATTGGTGCTTGCTGTAATACACTCCTAGGAAGATGGTGTGCTGCACGCTGGCCTTAGAATAGCGCAGTTTTGTGTAACAGTAATGTAATTAATGTAAGGTAATATTTACATTAATGTAACGTACACTGTGTAATGCATATTAATGTTGTGTAATATCTGGCAACTTTAACCCAGATGAGGCTTTTTGGCACGGTAAGTGTCACTACTAGAGAGTGGCATTATCTCCTTAGGCACTGACCATGCCCTCATACTGGTGGTATCTCTTGTACCACATTTACGTTGTGGAATCTTTCCCTTAGCCAATATGTGATGCGCTACAGCACATTCCTGCGTTCCACTGAGAGCAGCAAAGCGAACGTTTAACAAGAGGTAAATTCAAGTGCCTCCATGTTTCCCAAAGCACTTGTAAGGGCAACAATTAGCGACCATATATTAGGTCAGTAAGTGGTGAATAATTTTCTATTTTAGGGCAAATCGGACACATTCATCAAAAGAGACAGAAAGTGGTGGAGTAATCCAGAGTGTAACAAATGGATAAATCCTCCCCTGGTCATGCTTACAGAGGGATGTACTTTCAAGAACCATGGGCCATTATGATGGTCTGCTCTGAATACTTGCTCATCTCAGAATGTAGAATTTTATTCAAGCAAAACAAGCTTTTTTTGATATTTATATCGATGTGCTGAGACAAGGAGGCTTCTCATCCAGCTTCACGTTCTCTGGTTGAGGAACAGGAAGTAATATAGCTGTGCTAACGCCATGGTGTGCCACGCTAATTAATTCTGTTGATTAGCTGAGAAACAGTACTGCCCTGACATGTCCACTTGGCATCCAGGACTTGAGCTGACATCTCTGAGCAACCCTGCACGGGATATTGCTCAGGGTTTGCAAGCAAGTGCTGTAAAGCTTACTGTACACTCAAATTTAAAAAGTCATCCTGCTTCATTGGAAGGGCTGGAAGAGGTATTGGGTTTGCCATAATTCTAATTTTTATCTTCAGCAGTTACAACCTGGTCTTTCATTTCTGATTTCTAAATTCCATTTGCTGCCATCAGATTCTGTTGTTTCAGTGGTTTCACCCTTTCTCCAATTTGTAGATACAGAAGGTAGGTGCAAAATCCTTTACAAATTCTGTGTGAGGGGGCGGCTATCCAGCCTGTCTGAGCTTGCTGGCCCTTCTCTTGTCATGGAGCCTTTCAGAGCTGCCCATGGAGCCACACTCCTTTCAGAATTGCAGGTTCAAACTTACTGTTTTCATCCTTTGAGAACTTGGCAGTACCAAGTTTCTCTGTCCCATAGGGATGCAAAGAAGAGGATGCAAAAAAGAAGGCGCAGAGCTGGTAAGCAGAAACATTAAGCCATACTACACTGAATGTATTAACGTAATCGCTAGAAAAATACAGCTCCATTCCCCTTATAAATTACTGAGCTATAATTATAGATTACGGATTAAGCTTTTTTTTTTTTTTTTCTCCTTTGAAAGGCTTGTTTGGTTCACTACAGTAGCTGGAATGTGAGTCCTTGTTTTTCTAAGTATATTCAACATGCCATCAAATGCGTAGATACATTTTGTATATTTTTTCTCCCTCCCGGGTGGAGGAATGAGCTGGACTGTAACAATAGCTGGATCTGCGGTAGCCTTTCCATGCCTTATTGTAAGTCATTTTGCAATTATCTGGGCTCTTCGCAGACAGCTTTTCCATGGCTGTGCATGATATCCGAAGTCCCCAGGATATCAATCAACACACATAAGAAGTGGATTTCGTGACCGCGGTACAAAATACCAAGGAGGCCACCTCTCTGCCTGGGGCAGCTGCCAATCTACACTGCCAGCGCAGACGCAGGCTGCTTCAGCGGTGGAACCCATTTTGCCTAACTTTAGTCACTAAAACCAGCAAATGAGTCTACGCAGATTTTTCAGGCTCCTACTTTGGTCAATCATGGAAAGACGAACCTCCAGAAAGGGATTTGTCCTAAATCATAGCACAAGGTAAGAGATATGAAATGGAGGAGCTTATTTTTTCCTATTGTCTGCAGAGGGAAAGTGGGTGATAAGGTTTAACAGCAAGCTTGTTAAACAAACGAGATGAATTTAGACCCCAATTTTGTGCAATCTTGTCTACCCTCCCATCAGGACCGGTCTTTAGAGGGAGCCATGTCCAGGCATCGCCTTTGAGAAGCTGTTGGGACAGCTGAAAACAGGGCCAGCGAGCCAGGCAGCAGGGAAAGAGCGAGGACAGCCCAGTCCTAAAAATCCCTCCCTACTCCGCTCTTATCTTGCAGGGTGGATGTAGCTACTCACACGGCTTTCAGCGATGGATTGCTTTGTGTTGATTCCGGAAATTAGTGGGAATGACGTCCCTCCTTTTTAGTCAGTGTTTCCTGTGTCTGTGCGTGCGTTTGCTCCTGCTTTGAAGAGGCAGTGGGTGGCGGGCAGGGATGTGGCTCAGGCTTGACACGCAGGGGAGCAGCGAAAAGAGCTGACAAAGAACTCTGATGCAGAAAATCTTGTCATACTGAATGTGTCCATCGCGACAAAGTGACTCAGATTTACATGGGGGAAGATGAAAGGATTGTCACGGCCGAAAATATACTGAAGTGACAAGCACGGTACAGAATGAGTCAGATTGTCTGAGTCTGGAGGGATGCGGTACTACAGGGCTCGGAAGGAGTCAGCAGGAAGAGTCAGATTATTCAGCGTCGCTCTATGGTTCTCTGCACCTTATTACAGTATTGGTACTCCACTGCCGTTTCTTCCTTTCCTTGTGGTGTATATGTTTCTCAGGACAGCTCGACTCACTTGATGGCCTGACCTAAAAGAGACTTCACTACTTTCCCTGACATGACTCATCAGTATTATTTTTCAACTTGCATCCACGTGGCTTCTGTCCCACGCTTTGGGATCAGGGCAAGGATTTTTCTCCGCAAGAAAACCCCCCACTCATACCGTAGAGTGTGCATAGTGCCTGGATATGTATTAGACATATTTACTGGTGAGACAGAAGGAATCACAGTGACAAGTCTTAACAGATCCAGAGAAAGGCAGTGATGCATTGTATTATTGGAGGTGGTAGGACGTTCGCAATTTGTTATAGGAGAACTGAATACGTCAGTGAAAATGATAAATGGGACATATAGCAAATATCATACATAAAGCTAGCAGTAAGAGAACTGTTATCTGAACATTTATTTCTTTAAGCGTTGGTGTGGAGGTGATCTTGCTGTGAGAACAATAAAATTTATTTGAAAAGTTTTGCTTCTATTGGAAAACTATATACACTTTCTGTTTCCCCCAGAAATGCAGCGCTGTGTTGGCTTATACTCTACGGAACAGTTTGTTCAGAGTTGCTTACCTACGCAATTTAAGAAACTGGAAATCAGACAGCATTTTTTCCTTTTCCTCTAATTTCAGAAAAGGCTTGTTTAACTTATCTGTGCAGGTTTAAATTTTCTTGGCTCTAGTAAAAGCATTATTCTACTGCTCATAAGGATGACTGTTTGGCAAAAGCACTTGTCAAGAGTTTCCATTCCCTCCTGCCTCAGCTGCTGTTCAGATTGCTTTGTAAGTTGGATTACAGTGATCACCTGTCTTTGTGTCACACTGAGAATCAATAGTATTTGACTTGGAATTAATGAAACCATCTTTATGAAGAAGGATGTGCATAATTGGGAACATTAATATGCTGGCAGATGATGTTCTCTTCCTGCTCTTTTGCCTATTAGACTATCCCCAGGAGTCATATCTTGGTTTAGTTAAATGCAGCGAGGGATGGCACTGATCTTTTGAATGTCTCCCGATACAAGGTTAGCAAGAGAAAGAAAACTCTAGACAAAACAGTGATGAAAAAGATACGTGCCGGAGGGATAATTTACCACGGTTTTCAAATAACCTAATAGGCCTTAGACATGCAAAGCAAATTGGATCAACTTACTAAGAAGCTTGTTTCAAATTCTGGTGTATACCTCAAAAACATTTCTGTACTTTGCAGCCCACTCAGCAGTGAGATGATCCCAGGCAGAAGTGCAAAATAAGGTAAAATAACCCACCCGGGTCCTCTAGAGTGGAGAAGCAGAACAAGGAAGAGACCCCACGCGATGAGAAGAGCTCTCCTATGCAGAATGGAGGGGGGGGAGGGGTGGGATTAGGTGGTGGCCTGAGCACCCCTGTGACCTGGTAATTCTGGGTTCAGTGGCTTTACTCGCTCAGTTCTTCTCCAACAGGATTTAGATGGCTCCGCTGGTTTGGGAGCCTTATTCCCCTCGCTGAAACTGAGGGTATGAGGCTCAGGAGCTTCCCACACAGACCACTGCCAACAGAGGAGGGAATGAAGGCTGTGCCCTCTTCAGTTCAGATCCACAAAAATGCTGTTTGGACATTTCCTTATGCCACTGGCACTGAAGCCACAGCTGCCGCAGTGCATCTCTCTTCATTCTTCCCCAATGCCAATTGTACAGTGGCTGTACAAATTTGGCTTAGTCCACTCCTCTTTACTGGGAGACCAGTTTAGCATCCAGACTGATAGATATTTTGCCCAGCCAAGACACCTCATTATCTGCTCATTTGCAAAATCTGATCCACAATTAGACCTGAGCCGACCCAGAACTCTATTGATTTGCTCTGATTGTACTAAATGCTAAACATATCTCTTATTGACGAACATCTGAACATATTCGACGATACCTTTAATAAAACAAATTTCTTCATCAGAGAGAAATTACTCAAATCTGAGTCAAGTTGTTGTTCTCTCAATACAGCAAGCTGTATTTAAATGGGTAGTAATATTAACTCTAAAATTACATCAGAAATAGATTAGGTAAGGAAAACAGAACTAGAAAGCCTGATGTTTTCTTTTTCAATTCTATTTAAAGATCAATGGCTGAAGATTAATGTTGCTTGAAACAAGAAAAGCTTAATGATGGCTAGCAGGACAGAGGAGGAAAATAAAATAGAGGAGGAGAAGACCTAACAACCTTGAAACAATAACCTGTTAGGAAGTAAAACAAAGAAACACCGGGGATTAAAAGTGAAAAAGGACTTAACAAACTTTAGACAGAGAAATGAAATGATACCAAATGAATACACCAAATGAAAAATGTACATAAAGGTAAAGACAGAGATGAGGAAGAAGGAAGACAGAAAGGGAAGAAGTAACAATTAACCTGTAAAGAAATAGGATCATAGGATCACAGGCTAACACAGCCTGGAAGGGATCTCCGGAGGTCTTTAGTCCAACCTCCTGCTCAGAGCAGGGTCTGCTGTACAGATAGACCACAGGGTGGACCACGGGGTGACATCCTCCTAGGTGCCGCAGAGGCTGCTATGAGGTCCCCTGAAGCCTTCTCTTCCCCGGGTGAAACCAGACCAGTTCTCTCGGCATCTCTTCACAGGTCAAGTGCTCCAGTCCCAAACATCTTGGTGACCTCTCCTAAATTTGCTCCAGTTCATAATTGTCATTCCCGCAATGGGGGAACCAGAATTGGATGCACTATTCTAGATATGGGCTAATGAGTGCTGATCTGGGGGGGGATAAAGACCTCCCTGAGTGTCCTGGCTGTGCTCCTGTTAGTACAGCCTGGGACACTGCTGCTGCCAGGCATGCGGCTGGCTCATGTTCCCATTGCTATCTACCAACACCCCCGGGTCCTTTTCAACAGACCTGCTCCCCATCCAGTTTTACTTCAGTATGCACTTGTCTGCTGTTCCAGCATTCCTCTGTGTGGAAGCTGTCACCACTAAAATTTGAGGAATGGCACTTTAGCATTGCTGTTTCCAAGATAACACTGTGTACAAGCCCGATTAGTCCCACATTGTTATTCATTATTCTCTCTTCCGCTGTTTGAAATGATTCAATCATCCCAGAAGAGAAAGGAAACAGTATCCACGGTCCGGATTTATGAGGTGTCTGGGAGCCTAAGTCTCTCTGGTACTCTTGAGACTTCGAATCTTAAAGGCTGTTCAGAGCTTTGGTTCCCAGCCTTATGTTGCCACTAACAGAAGAGAAATACTATAACACAAATTTTCCCTGCACCGAGAATGTCCTACCTTGCCATTTCCCTGGACGATGCAATGCATGATGAGTTGGTACCGGATAGTCTGCTCACACTAATAAATGGCCTCTAGAAAACATTCAGGACTTTTTCTCAAGGCATAGAAGAGTTCCCGGGTTAGAACTGAAGGTTTCCAGGGTCCTTGCTCCAAGCCTTGTCGATTGCCCTTGCATTGCCGCAGTGTTGCTCAGTAAGTCTCCTAAAACTTTGGGGTGTCCCGCAGCTGCCGGACCTTCCAGCATCCCTGTAGTGGCCCTTCGTTTCATCGGGAGGCGCTACGCTTGCTTTCTTTTGGGTGACAATCACCACCTTTTGAAATTCATGGTCTTACACAACACCCATTTGAACTGAAGTCTCAGAGCTGACATGCAAGTGATTTAATGCAAAACAGAAGTGAAAGGGAAGACATGCGGGTAGTACTTTGTGCCTCTCATATTTGCTAATAGTTTTATTGCGTCCCTAGAACAGCCCCCAAGCTAATGGAAAACCAGAGAATTTGCTCATATTTGCGAAGGTACGAGGTTTAAATGATACCTAATAGTCAGATAGAAAAGGAGCAGAAGATCCGCTCTTTACTGGAAGCTGGAAAAAGGTTCAAACCACAACACAGGGCAGTAATCTGCACATCTCCAGTCCCTTTCAAGAAACATTTATCGACAGACCTAAAGGCGACTTCCTTTGGTGAGCGAGCGGCTCACACTCTGGCTCTGTGCTAAATAGGTACTTTTCAGATGAAGTGTACAGGCCATGATTTTGTCTTCAAGATGGGAGAATCAAGGCCTGCGCATTTTGCCAGTGATTTTTTTCAAAAGCGTTCTACAATGCAATGTAGATGGTGCTTCGCGGTGTGAAAAAGACTGTTCTCAGTGGGGAAAAAGCTCATCTTCCTGAGCACATCTACCCTTGCATCGCTATAAAATTTCCCATGAGATTTTCAAGTGCTCCATGGATATGAATAGCCCAGTCCTTCAAAGCACGGTTGCCTGTCTCTCCCAGAGAGATACAGAGGAAGTATGAAGTCCTACAAAAATTGTAGCGATTTAAACTTTTTGGCATTTGGCCCTGTACAGTACCAGCAACCCACTGGAGGAAGATCATGAGGCGTTTTTGTCTCTTTCCATAAGAAACGTTATCTTCCCTTCCACCCTTTCGGCAGCATTATGTAGATTCTGCTTTGAGAGACGTCATGTTTTTCTGTGGCAACAACTGCAATAACGTCAAGAGCCCCGGAGTACTTTAAAGCCCGTACGAGCCTGCTGCGTGATATTTTGAAAATGTTTAGATTGCTACCAGATTTTGTAAGCATTAACTTGAAAGCTTTTTCCTCAGACCTTATCCATATTTATACAGAAGTGGGTGTTTTTTCTAACTGCTCTTGGTACTTTCAAATCCAGGCCGTTGAAGGTGTTCTCTTACTCTCCCGTCACGTCAAAGAGAAGAGTGAAAATAGGAAAATACATAGTTTCTATGTTGTAGAAAAGAAGCTGATGTGTTGTTCTGTTGCAGCTAGACTTCGGAGATCTGAAGTTAACTGTAAGATGAAAAGTGGGCCCAAAAGACCAGGCTTAAAATTAAATATGCTCTTTAATCAAAAAAGCTCATTTGAATAGTGCTGTGTTTCACTGAAAAGAGGTATTACCTTAAGCATGTTAAAGTATATGCACTGCGTCATTCAAATAGAAAGTGCCTAAATTTGAAGCACAAAAAGCCAAATATCACAGAGGCATGTGAAAGCACCTCCTGAAGAGCAGGATGAAAAAAATCCCACACCCAAATCCAAAGAACTGAACAGCTGAGTGAGCTTCTGAAACCACGTTATTTTCTGACAGTACATACGTTAGTTCTGGTGAACAGCTGTTTACCCAGTTAGCTGGGCAAAAAAAATATTGTTTCTACTTTTCCACTTTAATTTAAATAATGCTGCTGAGTTCGGAAGTGCTTTAGCCTATGCTGGAACACTCAAGATAAAGAAAGCAACAAAGCCACCTCAAGCAGCTCAGACAAATGAACTTGCACTATCACAAAAGAGCCGTAAAGACCCATTTCCCTTTCCCCTCTTGATGGAGAGGGGTCCCCGGGCACGGGGCATATGCTGAGGCCCATCACAGCTGTTCACATTTGTAGCTTCAGCAGAACCAGAATGAGAGTCGACTGGGCACTGCTCCTTTTCGGTGGATAACATCAACTTCAGTGAATACAAGTCCGAATTGGGGGTGAACACGTTGCCATGGGTTGCTGCATGTCTGTGCGAATCCTGAGCGGAACGAGATCAAACACTGCTAATATTTCATCCTTTTTCAATGTGATGAAGACCACTGCTTCTACCTGCTTTGCATTCCTCTGCTGGTCTCTTGCCAAACCTTCCCGGCAGCATGGAAACTGTCTGCTCCTTATCCTCTCCTTGGGCAATCCACGTTGAACTACTTGGTCCTGCCCCTTGTGACTCCATCTTAAGCTCACAAGTGGATGTGTGGAAATTAAAATAATGAAATCCTCGGTAGGAATCAACTCTAGTTATAAGCTTGTGGTTAAAACAGCTTTCTCTTGGGAAATAATGTTTTGATGAAAACCAAGGGGTTTTGTTCCTCATGAGATGCTACTGATTTTGCTGAAATTACTCCCCTCCAGAAAACTTCTGAAAGTAAAATTTGATCTGCGTTGGAAATGTCAAAACAAAGGTTTCCACATCAAAATATCGTTATGTCTTTTCATTTATATTAGTTTAAATACTTCTGTATTATTTTGAGGTCTGTCATAAATATTACTTGACAGGCTTTGTTAAGAACATGTCAAATTACAGTGTGAAATACAGCCAGACATAACACGACATTTGTATGTTTTCTAACCTTTTAAAATAAGTTTTAAGTACAGTCACTACTGCGTAGAAATTGCACTGGAAAAGTAACACTAAGTCTTTCAGAGTGTTTCTCATTTAATCAAGAAGACATGAGCAGCACTGAAAGTATTACCCAGGGAAGAGCTTTTTTCAATAACCCAGTGTTAATTTGGAATAATTCTTTTAATATATATAAAATTATCTTCTTTTATAAAAACTATTGGCATTTTAGACGTTTTTCACCCAGCAAAAGATTTTAGGATTCTTCTTTAGTTCAGAAAGCGAACAAGTCTTCCAGCATTAGTGTTTCCAATGAACCCCAAATTCTGACAAACTCTAATAACCATCAATTTTCTTTTCCTCGGATCGGTTATGTCTGTATCCGACGTCTGAAAATTTCCACAGCCACCTTCGCAAATAGGAACCGGAGACTTTAGGTAGGCAAGATCGCATTTACATACAGAGCAGACAAGCTTTTTAAGGGGCGCATCATCAGACACTTCATTTTCATGCAAAACAGAGAAGCTGTGAGGCAAGGCCTCAATTATGCACAGAAGAGAGGGCAGGAAAGGCAGGGCTCGATTCAGAGATAACCCGCTAAACTGTTAACAAGATAAATTAAGGACGTCCTGGACTTCTATATATGCGCACTTATATGGGTGTATATTGTCTCTATATACGAAACTATATATATGGAGAGATGGAGAGTTTTTCCTTTCACGTGGTTTATCCTACTTCTTTCACGTGGTTTATCCTCGTTCTAAACACAAAATAAGTCTTGAAATAAATGAAGAAAATAAATATACAGATAACACGACCTACTGCAAGTAATATTAGACTAAAATTAGAAAGACAAAAATATAACTCATGCTTCCGACACTTGTTTTTAAAGCTTTTGTGTTACTCTAAAAAGTTCAAAGTATTGGCGGTGTTTGAAAGCAAACCAATGCCTCTTATTTACTGCCTGCATTTTCGTTACATTTTTAAGTGTGTGAGAAGACATGTGAAGTTTTCTGGGGCCTTCTCTGCCCAGCTTTCGTTGAATACAACTAATCAGTTCTCAGGATTTCGGGAATAGCATTTTAAGCCCTGTTTTTGCAGAGTTCACGATATCTACTGCTTCAGACTGCAATCTTAAACCTATTCAGTTCAGGGGAAAAAAAAGCAATACTCCTTTTCACTGCGTGAAGACAGGTAAATACAAACGTTTTCCCTCTTAATGGAATTTTCCAGCTCAGTGGGATCCTGGCTGCAGATTTTTTAATAATTTTGCAGTTTTGTGTAGGTAATAACTGGGGACGATATACCACAGTATCCCAAAGCTGTGAGGGGAAGGGAAAGGATGCAGAAGGCATTAGATTTAACTACATAATTTATTCAACCAGTAATTGTTTTTCAATGGAAAGAGAACTGTTATCAGAAAATGTCAAGTTGTTGAACTCAAAACCTTTCCTGTGTATGCACTGGTTTTAAACACTTATTAGGCAAAGATTTCTCTGTTTCAGGGTGTGTTTCTAAGAAGCACACTGAAGGGCTTTGTTTCTTTCCAAGAAAAGTCAATAGCCCAGTGCTCTGGGTATCGCCCCAGCATGTGTGGCATCGGGTTCAATTCCCTGGAAAAATGTGCTGGAAGCACATTTTTGAAGTTAATTCCAGAGTAACCAAAAGTCCGGCACTTAAAGTCTTTCTGTGGTGAATAGATTCGGACATCTGATCTGGAGCTGTCAGAGCAGAGGTTTGAGCCCGACCTGCATTCACCATCACACTGAGCGACCCCCAACCTGTAGGTCAGTACTCGCTCACCAATGCTCTGGGTTTTCCGAAGGTAACATTCATATAGTCTTTGTTTTAACTAAAAACTGACCGTGAAGTGTTCGTGTGGTAGAGGAGGCATTTCTTCTCAAGATCTGAAGCTTATTTCAGACAGTAGCTAAGATTCAGTGAAATTCTGGCGAGGATACGTACCCACCAACCACAAGCAAATGCAGAAAACAGAGACAGCGCTGAAATTTTTCCAAAGAACAAGTAAAAATATTTTTTTCTCCTTTATTCTCCCTTATATGACAACCAAAAGCCATTAATAATGACAAATGAAATGTAAAAACTTCTGTGACTTGCCTAGGGCTGGAAAACGGGTCAGTAATTCAATTTCTATAAGAATGGAATGTTTATGGTTCCCAGCTGCCTCTTTGCCTCCCTAGATTGTGTTATTTGTTTCCCTTGTATGTTGAAAATGCCCTAAAGTATAAAGAGGAACTTTTAAGAACCACATGTGATCACCTAATGACAAAAATGGGATTGTTTGGAATAATTTTGAAATGACTAACTGAGCTATAGATAAAAATTATCTCCTAATTTTGTTGATAGAGTGTGATAGTTCAGAAATATACCTTCAGCAATGAAACTGCTGCAGCTTGAAAAGGCAAAATGTAAACGTTTTTGCAAAGCTACAGTTAGGCAGTTAAAAGCAAACACAAAAGCAATGGCATCTAATTTACACCTGATTTACACACAAACAAACCAAAATGTTACATGCATTAATTCTTTTTTCATATTCAAAAATGTATTCTAGTAATTTTGCTTCGAAATTTAGTTAAAGCAATGAAATATTGTACTAACACCTGGTATCTATATACTTCTCAGCACAGCTGCTCCCGTTTTTAAAAACAATCATCATCATTGCTTGAACGCAACAAGAAAATAAAAGCCCAATTCATGAAAATATACTTGCACGTGTTTCAAGATGCTTACACCAAAGTCAGGCTCATGTTTAAGACCCTTTTTGAAGCACATCTTTTCTATGCAAAGTTCAGGATGCAGACTTCTAGGAGAAAGGGAAGTCTAGCAAGAGAAGCCCAGTAAAATGAAAGTGATAAAACCCCCCCAAACTTCTGCAGATCCGTCTCTCACTTGTTTTTGCCTCTAACTATATTCAAAAGCTTATTACTCCTGCTCTTCATCTGAACTCAGTGACAAGCACCTTCTTTTAATGAATCTATTTACCTCCTTATTATAGCAAAAATGACAAAAACTAAAACAAAGCCCAAACAGGACTCTGTTTATGAAAAATCACAAATTACTTAGCTGCATTCTCGAAATGTTAGCCACGGGACCGCGCATACACAAGGCAGAGAAAGAGTCACCAGAATGAAGGATGCTGCACAGAATGTTAGTGAACGTCCTATTACAACAATGCACATAGGACCAATAGGCATATAAGGATGGGAAAACGAATGGTGGAAGAAGACGACAGAGATAACTTGAAAAAGGATCCTGGCTAAACTACCTAAAGGAAAGCATCAGAAGTCAGAAACTTCTGATAGAAGAGTAGGCGGCAATCGGTTAGGAGCAAAGATTAAAATCTCAGCTTGACAGTATTTGAAGCAAGCAATATTAATCTGCTATGAAAGCTAGTTGTGATATGGAGGTTAAGTTGTGATGCAACAGGTTAAGGCAAAAAGCACTCCAGCTTTTGTGTGTGTGCATGTTGAAGAGGATGGCAATTGTGTTTTTCACTAGCCACAGTTAACCAGAAAAATTACAGCAAACCACCCCCCTACTGGGGTTAGAGCCCTGCAAAAAGAATGTCATTACACCTTCCTTCCACCATTCTGTGCCCCTGCTATGCATCTCTAGCGCCATTTGGCTCCCTAAGTGAACCTACTGACTCTTTTCCTTGTTCGTATCTTGATTTCCCTTTGCTGTTATTCTTTCATTCTCTGGACCAAAATAGAAATCTTACTAAGATCCTACCAACATAACGTGCCTCCATACTTCCACATCTCAGCGCAGGATATCCAGCATCATGGCAGGACAGGGAGGAAATGTATGGAAAGCTCTTGCTGCGCTGCAGGGACACGAGGATGGCTGGGTTCTGCCTGTACTGCTGTACCGCTCCACTCCTTTGCCGGCCTTCCAGCTACTGCAATCTGCAGCAGTGAAGTGTCTCACCCCTCTGAAGTTATCCATTCCTACATGACTTTTTTCCGGATGTTTGTTTGGCGTTTGCACAGCGTCTTTGTCTCAGGTGTTGCTAGGAATCAAGTAACACCTGCCATATAAAGTGTATTAAGTCCATTTGCTACGCTAAGGTTGATCTCCATCTCCCGTTAGCCTTGCCTCGTGTGTGTGTGTGTGTGTGTGTGTGCGCGCAAACATGCTATAAACCCAAGGGGACTGGAACTAACTGTTTATGTATTATGATATATTATGACACCAAGAAAGTGGTGTCATAAAATGTTGATCCATCATTGCTAAAAAATAACATTCCAACACTTCTTCCCTACGAGTTGACCTTCTCCTCGCCTTCTGAGCACTTACCACTCGCTTGCTTATTTTTGTGCAGATTTCTTCCATGATTTAATATCTTTGACAGAAGAATACATGTAGCTTTTATTATTGATGTGTCTTGGAAATGCAGATCAGCATGCCCAGAGCAGAAGTAGTTTGTTTACTACTTAATGGCAAAGTGGTTGAATTCTAAAAAGGGCACTGATGTTATTATTTAAAGACAAGCAGAAAGTAGGCAGTGAAGAAAAACAACCTATTAGAAATTCAGCACTGCCTACAAGATAGTAATAACCTTCTGCCATGGTAGAGAAATAGAGGTAATTAATGCCTTTAAACCCCATTTAGAAACAGCATCCTTTTCTTTCCATTCCTGCCACTGCTTAACACCACAAGGCAATATCTGAGCAGGGAGAACGGCAAGCCCTGGGACAGTTTCCCTGAAAGGTGGTGGAATTGCCCTGATAAAGTTTTGAAGAGGCAAAACAAATGCTGGTACATGTCGGCAAAATGCCAACCCATCCTGAGTCCACAGTGGCTAATGTAGTGGTTCCTCAGCTTTGTGTGAAGAAAGGATCTCCTCACATTACTGGGGGGAAAAAAAAAAAAAAAAAAAAAAGAAAAAAAAAATTAATTGTGCAGCACATAAAGAGATGAGGAAAAGGAAGAGCTTTTTGGAAATTAAATCTTTGCACTTTGCCTCCAAGACCTATTAGTTTCTTACTGCAGAAAATACTTAGGAACAGTGCCTCAATCTCATATAATCCTATAAATAAGGACCATTACTGTTCAGTCAATTTCTCCCTCTGGTGGAGACAATGTGATAAACAAAAGACAATATTTCTATCAGAAGATAATCTTTCTATAGCCATAAAACTAAGGCCTGGAAAATCCCGTTGCTCAGACATGAGTTTCTCTGAATGAGCTACCCAGTGTGAGGCTGTAGGCTTTGCAGCTCGGGGCAGAGAGCTCTACGGCCTCTGGGTGAGCAAACATTGCAAATATTTGCTTTCCTAACGATCTCCAAGAATGCAGGCCGCACTTTCCCACCCCAGTTGACGCCAAAAAAGAGAATGTCTTTCTTCTCAGGAAAAAATAATAAAAAAAAAAGAACAATGCCACAATTTCTCTTTCTTCAAATTTTCTTTAAGTTTGTCCGAACGAAGTGTAATTTTTAGATTTTGGGGCACAACTTCAATTCTACCACCTTGAGACCATTCTTGGAGCAATGCATGGACTGATGATAATCTGAAGAGGTTAGGACAAAGGCAAGCACGCCTAGGAGTCCAGTTTGTACCAGGAACCACCCGCTTCTTCAGGACTATGTTCTTTTACATGGAGCAAGGGTGCCTGCTCTGCCACCCTTCCCGGGACGTGTTTCAAAGTTGTCAATTGCTTGGCAGGACACAGAGCTGCTATTTGGGCCACTTAGCAGATGGCTCATCATCCAGTATTTCCAAATAGGGCCATTTTGCAGGAGACATTTGTGAAATAGCACATTTGTGCAATCAGAAGGAAATGGGGCTCATTTCAAACATCCCCACAATTCTCAGCACAGCACTCAACAGCTCAGTATCAGAGCAACTCGCAGCCTCTGAAGCCACGAGGCAGGCATGTAGATTTTCCTGGTGAGGCATGCCAGAGGACGTGCTACAGCATCTCAGATGCCTTCGGCTGGCTACATTTGTCTGCACGTGCCCACATGTTGATGTTTTGCAGGAAAGAAGGTTTCACTGCACGCGCACAGATTGAGCAACCTTCGGCACGCGCTGCTGGTGGAGGATTTGCTTTGCTGGTTATAACTCTCTCCCACCAAGCAAGGAGCAGGGTTTTCAGGACTGACATTCTGGATATCGGTGCATTTTGTCAACGTGTCCCTTAGTGACATGTCCAGCGTACATCCCTATAAATAGCAGGGCTTTGGAAGTAATCTCTTGACCAATATAAAACGGCTTTTCATATATCACCTCCAAAAAAAAGAATTAATGACTACCAGTTGTCATTATAAATATTATTTAACTCCCATCCTCAAAATTACATCTAATTATAGAGACAAGAAGAAGGGAAAAGAAGAAACAATCAAACAAACAAAAAATACAGTCTGGTAAGAAAAGTATTCCAGCAATTTTTAGAAGTGGCATCAGAAAAGACAGGAAATAAGGATGTTAATTACATACTTTGTCCCTCTTTGAATTTTCTGTCTAGGTGAGGCTCAGTAATCAACCCTCACAACACCCATAAAATCTCTGGGAATGAATTTCAGCCTTGTGAATTCACACTGCGAGAAAAGCACCATAACCCAGCTCCCAGAACAATGATTTGTTTCCACAGAGGGCCAGACCATGGGGAAACGTCATAAAATGAGATGAAGACAGGGCCCGAACTCTAACAGGCAGATAATTCTCCCAAATTGGCTCTCTGTGCCATCAAGCAATAACTTCAGATGCTGTTTAAATATGACGGTATTGATCTGGCCAGTGCTAACCCCCCAAATCCCTTCTTCAATTGCACATTGCTTGACAGCTTAGTGGCTCCAAGTCATTTCTCAGTGAGGGAGACTCAGCAAATGACTGTTTCACTGCAGCAAGGTAAACAAAATTGAATTATTCATGGGTCAGTTTATCTGAAGCCAGCGCGGCTGTGGCAGTCCCGGAGTGCCTGTGAAGCTGTCTTCTCATCCACGTCGTCCCTTTCACCCATGTGCCTCATCCCCAGTGCCAGGCTGAGCGCCCAGTCCCTGCTGTGGCAGGTTTGGGGGATGTTTTCGTAGTTTATCAGTAAACCTTGTGAGTGGAGCGTACCTTAATACGTAAGGGAAAGTATAGAAAGTTGGCACCGAGGTTCACCCAGTCCCTTCCAGCTGGGAGGGCAGAGGGGATCCTCCCCAGAAAAAGGACCAAGGGTCTTCGCACACCGCCGCATGCAGAGCACTGGGAG
Organism: Vanellus vanellus; assembly: GCF_965231255.1. Classification (NCBI taxonomy): domain Eukaryota; kingdom Metazoa; phylum Chordata; class Aves; order Charadriiformes; family Charadriidae; genus Vanellus; species Vanellus vanellus. Next base: position 13,034,339 of record NC_138918.1, on the reverse strand, counting down.
AGGCATCGTGACGAGAAGCCCGGATTAATGCTTTATAACCTTTCGTATGCAGGAAAAGGAGCAGCGCAGGCTCAAACCGAGACAAACCCCCATCACCGACTTGCCTTCCCCATACACAGATTTTGTCCTTCTTTACTCCTGGGGGTTGGTACCTTCCCTGCTTGCAGAGCTTTCCTTTGTCTGATCAGTAAATGTACACAAAACCTTGTTGCATCCTGACTTCCTAGAAAACAAAGTTTATTCCTGATACTTATTTAGCAACACGCTGCCTCGGGGCATAAAGAACTTCCCTGGGACAGTTGCACCCACCATCTCCTTTTCCTTCTTCGGCGCTCGCCAAGGTTTGCAGGCTGAATGAGCAGATGGGTGCTGCTGAGGGAGGAGGCGCTGCCTGCCCCCTCCCCCGCATCCCAGCCGGGCTGCGAAGATGAGTGTGCCCAGACTGGGGTGACAGTTTGAGCCCAGCGGCATCGTTCCATGATGAGCCCAGCGGCATCTGACCATCCTGAGAGCATTCTCAGTTTTTCCTTCCGTTAGAGGACCAGGGATGGAAATCAAGTCAAGCATTGGTATTCTAACATCTGAATGCTGTTAACATCTTGAATAGTTATGCAGTTGCATATTTTAGCCTGGATTCAATAAGGAAAGGAATTTGTCACTGGCTGTCTATTCCCACCCCAGTAAATTCGAATTCATTGATTTCAACCGCTTTTCAAAGGCTGAAAAGGTAATTGAGACCTCACACATTTGAGAGAATTAGCAGCTGAACAGAAGAGGGTCGAGTTATTCGTCCCCGCTGAAGGAAAAAGCACGTGGCTTTTGTTGCCCGTTTTGCCGGCCGTGAGCACGTTGCCTGCTGGCCCATCGGCTCAGACAAAGCGGCAGTACGCAGCTGGCCCACAGAGGTTATTCCTGGCAGGATTCATGGGAAGAGCTGGGGTTATCCTCATGTGAATGGGGAACTGGGGGGGAAAGGACACAGATCAACTCGAGTGCAGCTTTCTCCAGGTATGCTTTTCTCGGAGCTACCCTTTTTTGGATGGTATGCCACAGTTTTTTGGGTTTGTTGATTATTACCTTTATGAGGGGAAATAATTTTTTGATGCTCCTGAAAAGCTGTTAATGAGGTGTTCAAACTACATTAGGAAAATTCATCGTGTTGCAATTCTGTAAAGATGAATCATCTTAGTTTATCATCCAGGTAGCTGTAAGCAATAAAAACCTGTTTTGGTGACTTATTTTACTTCAAGGTGGATCATTTGCACTTCTGCTGTATTTCATAAGAACTTTTGATAAAGGATCCTGTTTGTATGCATGAAAAATTGGAATGATCTGCAGCGCTGGATCTTTTATTCAAGGAGCTTTTCACCTTCACGTGGCATCCAATAATTAATGGAGGGAGGAGAGATTTTAAAGTGGGATTTTAGAAGTTGTTCTGATTCAACAGACATACGATTTCATAGTCATTTCATGGGATAACTGGAGATTTATTTATTGAGACAGGTTGCTCTGAAGTGATTGCACAATCAGATTATCTTAATGTGGCAGCCAGGGCTCCTTCAATGAATTTGTATCCCACACGACACAGAAAACTAAAGCTTTCCTAGGAATATTTACTCCACTTCATTTGAATCGCTCAAGTGCATTTCAACAGCCTTTCATTCCACTTAGCCTCACTCTATTCTCAGTGTGTTAAGCTCTCTTCAAATACAGTGCTTAACCTCTTTGGGGTAGGTTTTAATTGGTCCATTTCAAGGAAATCAACATTGACCATCTCCTTCTGCAGTGACCACTGTAGTGGGAGTCGGTATGGTTCAGTTCATTGTTTTTATTTGTATAAGCTAGACTGGATAAATTAGAGTGCAGGCTACACAGGGAATATATTGTATAATAATCCAAGCACAGAAAGCGACTTAAACAGTTGCCCTGTAAAATGCCATTTAGTTCTGATGGGTTTATTCTATACAAAAAGGTATAATATTTCAACATAACAAGACCTAACTGTAATCTCTGAACTGGTGGTGCACGGGAAAGAGTCCATCTTCCAAATAAGCAATGCTTGGCTTGCCTAATATTTATCTCCCAAATATTTCTCATCTCTCAGACCTGTTCCTATTCTACACGGAGAGAAATACAAAGTCTCAAAAAGAAGGTCAAAGTGAATTCTAGAGCAAAAGTGCGTACCTTGTTTTGGGGAAATGCAGGCTCGGTTCCTTCTTTGTTATTTCCCCCAAATACCACAAAGGTGACACATACGTCATCTTCTGATGTGAGATGTGACACAACTGACAAACTGTCAAGACCTGGGCATCCTCAGAGGACTGGAGACCACAAATCTCCGCAAGTTTTTGGCTGTGATCACGGTCGGACAACAGGCCAGATGAGTAGGAAGGCTCTATTGCCAAGCGTTGGTTAACTAATATGGAAAAAGCGGAAGAGAATCGATAACTTCAGCTGACAACATAATTCACGTGCTCCTACAGGGTACGTTCTCTACAGCTCTTCATTGGGATAGCACGAGAAAAAAAATGTTTAAATGAAAAAAAAAAAGTCAGTGCAAATGAAGCTGCATCAGTATCCCCACTGCCGTGGGGAGGTACAAAGGAGCTGGCGGTTCTCGTGCAGGATCCCGCACAGCTACAGCGACTGCCGTCTTCGCTCTGCAGATAGACAGAAGATCAGAAATGAAGGTCATCAGTTTGATATCTTCCAGCAAAGCCAATTTCCTAGAAAAATCTCGATCTTGTTGCCTTGGTAAAGTGTCCAGTGTATTAAATTTCATAAGTCCTTCGTCATTTAAAATCTTTGCAATTTGCTACTTGCTCAGCCACCTACCAGAGAGATTTAGATTCTCTGAATATTTTTCCAAAGCTCTGCTATAGCTGCTGGGTCTGTTTTGCACTAAAACACAATTACACATTGTCACAAGGCTTCTGCAGAAGTCTGGGATTCGTCTGCACTGCCCACGTCCTTGCTACAGGGCAGAAGTTCCTTTTCCTCCGAGAGCCCTGTGTCACTAGATCTCAAGACAGGAATTTGGGTGAGCGCTCAATAACAGCATAGACACGCTAAGCCAAAAGCAATAAAAGTATTTCTTTTACCAAATCCATATAGAAAATAATGTATAAAGAGATCTATAGAGATACAGCTGTCCAGGAAAAATAAATGAAGCAAAAAATTTGCCTAGCGCTTATAGTGACATTATCAATATAAATAGTTCAGCTGATAGACTGGCAGGTCCTTCATGGGCTTCCTTCAGCAGGTGCCTAGTCCTCACGCATCCCTCCCTAAAGACTTGTTTTCACAGCAGGCGACCTGGCCCTGCAAGACTCCTTCCTCTGCCAGTGTGTCTACCCCTCTACACACCTATTCTAGGACATCACTCCTCTGAGGGATCGAATTATCTCAATTCAGCCCATATTTATTTGTATCCTGCAACAGACACATGAGCCTCAAAATACGGCTTAGTCTCTCCCACCAACCTAAAGCATAAGCAGGAATAGCTATCGGGAACAATTGGAACATTTGACCATTCTTCAAAACCTCCAATGTTGAAGAATCCCATGTCCCCTGACATTGTCTAAAGCTTGACTTTCCTTAGTCATATTTTTTTTTTCTTAATATCTCAGTTAAATCTTTTTGGCTTCATATTAAACCCCATATTTGTGAATGTGGTGAAGCACAGATCACTGCCCTTGTGAAAAAAACTGTCACTGAATTGGATGCTTATCAGACTTTCCTTATCACTTTCCTTTTGTAGAAGAAACAAATTAATTTCTTTCAACTTTACGTTGTAGCTTGTCTTTCCCCAAATTCTACAATTTTCACAGCCTTTAGCTGTTAATAGCTCTTCTGTAATTATTGCCATTTAGAAACTGCTCCCTGGTAATCACCCCCTGATGTATTAATAGAGGGCAGTTATATGCAGTCTCAATTAAAATTTTAATAATATTTCAGAAGACCTTCTGTCAACAGCAATATCAGAGTAGAAAACATTGTCCTGTCAGTCATGGATTTTTAAAAAAATGGTTTATGAATCTACTTTCATGGCTAAATACTAAGTATGGCATGGTATGAATTTGATATGTTATATAGGAACAAGTTAAGGGATTCTGAGCTTAACAGCAGCACTTTCTGAAACAGAAGAGGTCTGGGGAAAGCACAGATTTGATCTCCTTGCACTGAAATGACATTTTTACCAAGCAACGGGTTTATCTTGGAATTTCTAGATTGCTGGAAAGTCTGAAAAGTGTTGGCTTCAAAAAGAAAAAGGAAGAAAAAATATAATAGTTCTTTTTTATTGGTCTGATCTAGTTACAGCCACTCATAACCTTGGGGCTTAGAGTGTTCTTTCTCACTTGATGGTGACTTCATTTGGTAGGATAGCACACAAAGCAACTCAAATCCAAGTAATCTGAGCACCCCCCACTCCCTCCTGACAAAACCGAGCAGAAGCCCCGGCGTTAGTCTTGCTATTTCCGGCTGATTTTTACTCAGATGGTTCTATTCAGCTCATTCATCAAACACTGTTGAAAGTCCTGAGGAGCAAAGGATTGGATCTACAGTCGTAACAGACTGACAAGGACCCTTGTCCTTGGAGAGGTAATGAGCTATAGGGTTTTCTGAACAGCCGTTTATTACCATGGAAAACCCAGGAAGAAAGATCCTTTTGTGATGGTGATGTCTAAGGTACAGGATTCAGTAGGAAATCGTTGCTCACACAGTAAGTGTGTCCACTGTCTGCTTTCACAATCTTTTCAGAGATCATGGCATGGAGCAGGCACAGAGGATGTCCACCCTCCTGTTCATCCTTTCCCTGAGCAGAAAGTGAACATACCAGTGAGAATTTGGCTATGTCCCCATTTTCATCTGTGATGCAAATGAACAAAGAGTTTCTTTCAATCCCTGTATCCAGGCACTACACTCCAGAGATGCAGGAACTATCTCAAGATACCTGAGGCCCTAATAAAAGCATTGGCATTTTTTTTTTCCTACTCTTTTACAAATCTCACTTTGTTCCCACCAGCCTGTCCAACTTCCAAACAAATAAAAAAACAACCAACCAACCAAAAACACCCAGAAAAGTTGGGGAACAACACCAGTCATCTTTAGAACTGAAAACATTTGCAAATTCCTGCATAGGCTGGCTATCCAAATCTTTAGCCAAGATATCCTTCCTGGAGCTGTGCTGCCTCAGTCTTTGGCCGTATGACCTTTTCGTGTATTAAGTTCCCCTGAGACCTGAAGTTCTCCAGGACGAATAGCAGAAAAAAATCTGCGAGTTTTCCCTGACTGCCTTCAGACGAAAATAAAATGTGCCTTAGGTTGCAGCTAAAATAATTATTTTAAAAAACAAAATCAAAGCTTGACGCTGGCAAAAAAGTACAGAAGGCAAGTTCGGGGGTGACTCAGCCCTGACGAGCGGGGCCGGGAGCGTCGGTGCCGGGGGGCCGCGGTCCAGCACACCACCGCACTGTCAGCCGCCCCCGGGGACTGACTGCATCGCCGCTGCCGGAATTACACCGGAGCGAGCCTTGGGCAAGCAAAGGAGAAATTAAGTGCTAATGAGCAGACTGCCCTGAATCACTCTGGTTGGAACAGACTGTAAATCTGGCCAGCTGAGGCCCCCCCCCCCCGGTGCACACAGCCATTGCTCGCATCGGGGGTGGGGGGGTGGGGTGAGAAAGAGCAAGACAGAGATGCTTGTGGGGCAGAAGGGAACATGGCTGTGATAGGTTTTAGGGTACCTTTTCCATCCTGGAAAGCACTGTGTGATTTAAAACGCGTTGGAACAATTTTAAGGAAGGAAATCGTATTAAAAAAAAAAGTTAAATATTCCAGACAGAGAGTTATTTGGGAATATATCTGTTAATTGTCTAACTACTGTGAAATGGGTGTTTCCAGATGAGACGGTGCCCTACAGCCAACACAATGAGTCTGTTTATAGTGCAATAGTGTTTTCAGGGAATATTAGCTGGGCTACTGCTGTGAAGTTCAGACTTTTTATCAGCAAAATCATTTTCTCCCAGTAGTTTACTGTTGCGCCAAACTGCGGTGCTGAATCCAAAGAAAATTCTCCTGGCACTGCATGTCTGAGTTGGAAATTCGAGGTTTCCAGGCTCAGTGATTTCCTGACCAATCTGTGGTACTACTGACAGAACAGAAACAGGATTGCATAAAGCTGTGGCGATTCAGAGTCGGTACAAAGTGAGCGCAATTTCTTTTTCAAGTACAACGCCCCCAGACTTACCCATGCAACGCAGCGCAGGTTATTGCCCGTATTGCTAATAAACATTGTGTTATCACAAAGATGAATATCTACTATTAGAGCTAAGTCATACAGTGTGTCTCGCTGAAAGCGTAATTGCATTAATCTGGCTACTCTTCCCACTCTTACTGGACACGCGAACCGACAGACTGACAATTATCCAGGGACCATTGCTTTACAAGAGGGTACAAGTATGATTTTGTTTGATTCAAACTGAAATATTCTTTCTCACTAGAAAAAACAACAACAAAAAGAGGTTTTTCATATTTTCTGATTTTAGAGACTTAGAAACAAACGGTGGGAACTAAAAGCCAGATATCAGCTCCGTCCCAAATCCAGTGGGAGCAGGTCTTCTTTTCTTCGAGACACTAGCTCAACACAGAGGATGTTTTCTTAGCCCAGCTCAATTCCCGCATCTTCCTGAGACAGTCTGACCCAATAGCTCCTGCTTCCACAGTCTGTGAAATATCCCTTAATGAGGCTTTTCCGGTCTAACCTGCTAAAAAACTCCCATTTTCCATAGACTATTGCAATATTATTTATAGCAGGAGCGGGTGCTCTCAACAACATCTCCCTGTTGAGCAGATATCTTCTTTTAAAAAGAAAGAAAAAACACATTAATCTAATAATAATTTATTAGTAATAATTTATAGAACTCATGTTTATAGAATGACCCATATTTATGAAAAACACGTGTATCCATTTTGATGATCTAAAACCCAAGAATCTTGGTTTGCCTCAAAACAAATAAAAAAAATATAAATCACATTATCTTTTCCTTTCCAAAAGGAAGAAAAACAAACTTTGGGGTAACAGAGGGGGACTTCTCGGCAGATCCAGTTCACTGTCAGGGATCTGGTAACAACGGACCCATTCCTGAGTGTCTAAGGCCACGCATCTCTTTCCCTTTCCCGCCTTTATCCTCACAGCCACACAAAAGGTTAATTTACCCTTTTTTTCAGAGCCTTCAGTCAGGCTGTTATTTTGCTCTTCGAAAGCTGAAAATCCGGGCTATAGACATGCTGCTTCATGGCCACTTCTGACCTGGGCACAATCGGGCTCTTCCCCCGTTCGGTAACCTTGCAGGCTTTTTTCCCCGTATTTATTTGATAACAAATAGACATTGTTAAATGTCTAATAGACATTAATAGACACCTTAAAACCAACTTTTCCTAGCTCAGATCTTTCTTAGCTAGGCCATATCAGCGCATCGCCGCAACTGTATTAGCAGCAAAGTAAATTCTGTACTGCTTAGAAGAAATACCTTCTTTTTCAAGTTTTCCTCAAAGGCTCAAAAGTTGCTGGTGGAGAAATATTCGAAGTATTGTGTCCTAGGAAAATGGAAATTATCCAATGTCTTCTGAAGTCGTAAACCCAGGACTGCAGTGGGGCCATTCACAACTTCTCAGCAACCGCCCCCACTTTAGGACGGTGAATTAATGTCAGATTGCTGCCGAACGCGAGAACACAGCTAGGAAGAGTGATGCAGAGAGGGAGGGAGGCTGGTGCGCAGGTTGTGTGCCGGCAAGCGTCGAGTTTAGGTATTGCATTCACAAAGCAACTGAAATAAATCCCTATGTTCCACAAAACCTGATTTAGCTGATTGCGGGGGGTGAATGACCACACCGGGTAGCTCAGCTGCTCTGGCTTGGCTCAACGCAAGCACGGGAAAGCGTAAATAAATTCAACCCACAGGGGAGCAAACGATTGCCTGGACTGGTTGGGGTTACTCCTGGCTTTTCTTTCTCCTGCAGCAGTCTCACGTGGTGTCTGGGTTTGCTGATTGTTTCTCACCATTCCTGCTAAAACCTCTGACTCCTACTCACCGCTTTTTGGACATCATTTGAAAAGGAGTAGAATGTCTTTTTAAAAATGTATTTCAAGCAATTGACTTTCTGGAAGGCTGAGAACAACAAGGCTATTGTGCAATGGCACCACCAGGGAGCAGATGGTGACATTGATCCTAGTTACTGAGCGGGATGAAGCTCTCAGTAACTGATGTCTGTGAAGATGAGTGATTTTACATATAAAAAATCTCCATATACAATCTGTTACCCTTCTGCATATTCATTTAATTCTATCCGATAGCCACCCTCTTTTCCTGTAGCTTCCTGAATCTTTCTGCCGTTATAAAAAATTCATTTATATTGTCTCGTGTCTATCACTCATATCCGCACGCATCTGGCTGGTGGAAGAAAACAAGCTAAAAGTACAGCACAAAGTATTTCAGTAACGCTGACGCGAGCGGTGCCCAAGTGCCAGGGGCTCTGATTTAGGAAGGGCGTTGAAGTCACATCTGTCAGAAGGTGCCGCCCTGGTACAAGGTGCTGCAGAAGTGAACGTGTGCTAATCCCCGAGCTGCCACAAACCCTCTCCAGAGGAAGGTTGGAGCTGGAACTGCAGCTTGCTGAGCCAGATGTGCAGAGGTGACACACATCTGGCTCTGCCATCTCTCCTAGAAAGACGTAACCTCTGGCAGAGGGGGAGGTGGGAAAGCTGCTATAAGGTGAGAGGGCTGAGCTGTCAGAGCCCTCATCCCGCTCTCACTGCACCTCGGGAAGTGAAATGCCACACATGAGAACCTGCCCGCGAGCCAAGCGGGCCGGATGAACACCACACCTTCCAATCAATTTGGTTTCAAGTCATATATTTCCTTCAAGGGGAGAGGAGGACAGGCAAGTGCATTAAAGGCGACTCCCTTTCAAGGAAAATGAAAACATGCTCTGATTGTGTTTTAGATCAATTAAAAAGTTTTCACTGGAGTGGAAAGGAAATATTTCAATTCAAGTTGCTCGACCTTCTCATTAGGTCAAATTCAAACAGAGGATACTGCTTTGGAACAAATTTTTTTTTAAAAAGCACAAGAAAACAAAGCTCACAGCTTTGGATGTTGAAGCAAAACACTGTGGCATTTGCCAGTGCAACAGCCTAACGCTCCCCCCTCCGACCAGCACACAGCCGGCAGAGCTGGGTTACGTCAGCTGATGCGTGGTGGTGCAAGGTGTTCACGCATTTAGGATGTTAAGCCACGAAAGAAATGTGTTCAGATCCCGATACCTCAGTGGCAAGAAACGACTGCAAGTAAACAAGACCAAACATTAAAGTATATAAAAATTATCATATTTTGTGATACTAAGCAGTGAACGCACAGCGCATCCTGAGTAGCCAGGGTTTTGAGCAGAGACCACAGATGTACTTTCAGTGCCAGTAATGAGAAGAAACAGTGGGTTAAGGGGAACGAAGATATTAAGAAATTATTTTTGATGTGCGAGTCAACAAGGCATAGAGTATTAACCATGTATGAGCCTCATGAGCTGAGTCTGGGCTTCATCTCTGGGGGAAGAATAAAAAAGCACATAATTGCTGGTCCTGGCAGGGAAGCAAAGGAAAAAGAGCCGTAGCAGCAGCAGAACTATAGGGGTCCCAAATGTATGAGCTACTCTGCATATACCTTCTCTGGGGGGAGCCTGCACAATCCTAGAGCATAAACAGCAGCAGCTGTTTGTATCCTCATCCTACTCTGGGTAAGGGGGAGGTCTTTCTTATCTCTACCAGAAATGTTGAAAAGTGTGTGTGTGTATATATATATAAATATATATATTTTTATATATATATATCTATCTCCCCCATTTTTTCCCAGAAGTTTTCAAGTCTTGAATAGGCCACAGGGAAAAAAATACAACAACAAAACCAACACAATTCTGTTTAGTCTTTCATAAAAACAGATATTTTGCGAAAGCCTCCAAGTCCTTTGAAAAAATTTGAAGCGAATAAAACAATTTTGTAGCAAAGAAAAGCCAGTACTAATGACCATTACTACTTCACAGCATTAACCGGTGAACTTCCAAAACAAAAACCCTTAAGGATCTAGTAAGAAGATATCACAGTGAAGAATTTAGTTTGAAGCCAGACTAAAACAATATTCAATTGTAATAATTAATAACGTTGGACTCGACTATGCTGAGTATCAAACAGAAATCCAGCACAGAAATCCTGACTTTATGACTGTGACCTTTATAGACCAAACTCAGCAGTTCTCTGCTATTTTCCCCAAGAAGCAACACAGTTATTCGGCACTGATCACCGCCAGGGCTTGTTACCTTTCTCACATTACTTTAGTATGGATGAAAGTCCATAAAATTCACTCACGTTACTCCTTCCGCACTGCAGCCACCATGTGCTCACATTTTCCTCTTCGAATATCCGTTTTGAGAAATCAATTTTTAAACTCCGTGCCTTGCTGCTCTCTGCCAATGCTCTCCCTTGGGCAATCGCCCCTTGTGCTGCTGACCTGGCGTCTCCTGGAGCAGGACAGCAATTACCCCGTGCAGCCTGTCCGGTACTAACAACTCCAAAAGAGTAAAACCCAGGGAAGAGGAGTGCTGACTTGCCTGCAAGTTTCTGAAAGGAGCCGCTGGTAGTGAGATTTTGAGAGGACAGGCATGCTTTGGGTTCCACCTGGTGGCCAGGAGATCACCTGTGCTAGCCACAGGCTGCAAACTATCCACCTCGATGGCCACAAGGACTTGCACCTGCATGCCAGGACCACAGGTCACGCTCTGGCCGTGAGGATCTCAGCGGCAGTGAGGGGAAGCACCCAGATCTGCTCTGCAGACTGTCTCGGGTTAGATGAGTGCTGGGAATTGCCAACACCTGAGCGGGCACCTCGCTGCAGCTGGGAGCAGAGGGCAGGTCACATTCTTCTCCAGTCAGGGCATGGTGCCCAGCTCCAGGGAAGAGACAACTGAAGGTCATTTGTACCTTCTCTGTCTTTTAGGGCTTTGTTACGGGCTGTCTGGGGGAGAGAATGAGCCTTTGCACATTCCCACCCTGCCGCCGTTGGGTGGCTTACAAGGTCGGGGATCGCACTGCAGAGCACACCCCAACACAGCCATGCTCAGTGGCTTCAACAGAGACATGAGCCCGTTCCTGAGTGTGCTCATAACTTCTGCTGCCAAAATGGGTTCGTGGATGCTCTGATCTCTGACAAATCACAGCATAGTCTTGGGCCGAACAGTGGGCGCTCTCTGAATGAACCGGTACATCTTCCAGATGCAGCAGGGGCTTCTCTGCTGGATACTTGACCATCAAATCATTCCCAATAAGACAATCGGCCACAGGGACTAGCTCCAAGGAGGGACTGTGTACTGTTTGTTAACTGAAAAAGTGCTCAATCTCGCTAATACGTTTGCACTTGCCCCCAAAAGTAGAACCGCAGCAAATTATTGCCATGGGAAGATTCACCCTTGGGCAACTCTTGGCAGGATACCTCTGCAAGAACTTCCTGTCAAACAACCACCAGATGTCATTGCAGGATAAATTGTTTAAAAAATTGCTATTCAAAGAGCACAAAGCAAGCTCAGATTATTTCACTGGTTCTCCAGCAACCCCATGCAGGGCATCATTGGGGCCATACGTCCTGTTTTTCTTAACTCATAATGAGAAGAACCAGGGAACCTGCATCAAAGTTACAGGCTGGATTTGGCAGTGAGTTAAAGTCAGAGCAACTAGCCACACACCGCACTTAGTTCAAACTATAATGTTTATTCATCGGTATAATTTTTTAAAATTTACTTTTCTCTACTTGCACTAGTTGCTGTATTAAACATTACCCATGTATAGACATTTTGAGTCGCATCTTGTACTGCCATGTTTTCAGCACCACTGTGACTCTCAGAAAAATGTCTGTTGGTAAAAATTAATGAATGACATGTAACATCGGTTGCTTATTCAATAACAAAATCTTGGCCAAAACTTCATTTCCGCAAGTGAATGCTGATTTTCTTCTCCCCACTCGTTTCAAGATATGAGTGACAGTACCCTTTTACCACTGTCAGAGTCACTGCTCTGTGCTGGAAATAACCATAAAAGTTTACCTGCTGTCACCTATTCAACATCATCTAAAGAGGCATACTAAAGACAGTTATTGCATAGAGTTCCATAAGTACGAATGAATCTTTATTCTTAAGGTCTGTATGATAGAGCAAAGTCTTTCCTACAATGGGACTATTGCCCTGAAGTCTGAAACAAGTTGCTGAAATGGCCAAAGTTGTTCCTTTTTATACATTACATACTGTCCATGCAATGATCTCTCCTTATCCATAAAACTCGTGGTTCCTCATGTCTCATCCTTCCCTCGTGCATCAAAGCTGAAAGGCGTCTCTGTGAGCACCACTGATCTTGAAGAAGAGAATACAGCTTTCACCCATCTGCAGTGCTGCTTCTGCAGCAACATGGAATGAAGTTCAGTGGGCAGAGAAGGCCAGGCAGCCTTTGGAGACTTGTGTGAGTCATGGTGGCCTGCCTTCAGGCCTGTCCTGCAAAAGGCAGCTCTGTTGGTGCCTCCACAGTGCTATCTGCAAAACTTACTTCCTTCCTCTGGCCTGGAATTTGGAGAGGAACCCCAAAAGGGGACCTCTTGTTCACGCGGTACACTGTGTGTCTGTACTTCAAGAAAATTCCTCATTCATCCCAGCAGAGCTTCCAGGGACCCTGTGCGTCTAGTTAATTGGCATACCATGACCAGAACACACAAAAGGGGTCCAGCTGTAACTCCTGCTCCATCTCCAATAAGGTGTCCTTCCCAAACAGCTCATGGTCCTTCCCAAATAGCTCCATCTATTTATTGTGACCCTCCAACTATGTAGAATCTCATAGAATCTCATCAGTGATGAAGGACACGTACTGGATCTCCATCCCTCATGTCCATGTTGTGGTATGCTGACATAAAGCAGCCCTGAGTGGCCGATAGGGTCCAGTCCATCGGGCTCACAGCTGTGCACCTCATCTTATGCTCCTTTCTACTGATTCCAACCAGATGGACAGCTGGGCTGAGATAAAAACCAGATTTCTGCACATGGTGCACCACTGTTCACATGTCAGAGCTCTTCTGCCAAGACCTGTACCGCTGCACTCTGTTTCTAGGCTGTGGTTTCCCCAGTAACGCAGAAACCTCTTTTATTGTATGAAGTGAATGAGCATACATAATTATAAAACACAAGTGGGGAGCATCTCTGCTTTGTAAGAGCTTGCTTTATTGGCTTTGCTGGTGGCATTCCTGCTCCAAATGGGAGTTTGAATTACTGACCACCAGAGGTCCTTTCCAGCCAACATTTCTCTGGTTCTACAATTTTTCTGTTTGTTCCTCTTTGTTCAAGGGAAGGAACTGGAAAGCTAGACATTATTTTTGGCAGGAAACGAGAATTTTAGTATTTAGGATTTTATGCACGGTAGTTTGGACTCTTTTGCAGGTTGAAACCTGTTAACAACAGAGCGTTAGAGATAGCAATTATCAATATTCATATCCAATTATGTAAGTGAACGAGAAAGTGCTACTGGAGATGAGTCTGGCTATCACGTCCAACAATTTTCTCTGCGTGTCAGTGAGGGGAAAAGAGGGAAGAGGATTTTTATAATGGTACTTCCAGCCACATGAAGAGAACAAAGGAACAGTAAATAATTTGATTCCTTATTGAAAAGAAAATAATTTACATTGATCTTTGAGCTATTCTTATGACTGAGTTTGGAGTTTAGGCCAGGTACTACATGTCCAGGAGGAGTTCTGCTTGGTGTCACTCAAACAGATGTCCCTTAGGCTGCACGCGACAGTCTTTCCAGTTTGATTTTTGACCTGCAAGACATAAACGCAGCACAGGGTTATTCTCAAGCCAACACGGTCTTTCCCAATAAGTAAAAATGCCTTTGTTTTGAACGTTACAGGACACGCCATTTTCTCTCCTATAAGATCTCCACAAGCCCTGGGACAAGCCTGTGGTTCTCTGTGAATCACATTCTCACTTAGCGTATACAAAATTCAATGGAACATTGCGGATATGAGCAGAGCATCTGTCTCTTGAACTCCACATCTAGACCTAATAGCGACACGTCGTACATATGTTGATGTGTGTCGGTTCCTTTTATCAGGAGGCAATATGTTATATACAAATCCTTCTTGCTGACAGTTCCCTTGCAGCTCATCACATCTACTAGGGATCTAGGATGAGGGAATGGCACCTTTACTGAAATTTCACAGATGGTAACATACCACGATGTTTGAGGAATAAAAATACATCCTCTCCTTTTGAGCTGCCTTGGATCTGGCCTGATCTTATGACATTCATATTCGCATGCCTGAGCTGGAACCAGCTTAGAAATAAACATTGTAATAAATGAATAAAACGGCTAAGATATAATTACACTCAGAGTCAAAGAAAATTAGGGTTGCAAAATTGAACACTGCGCAGTTAGGAAAGGTGGCCCTAAATCAGCTCTTTTGGATCGTGCTGATATGCATCATCATTAATTGCATGATCATATACTGTTTCTGCCACCGTCTCATCAGCTCACAGGATGGATGACATGCACTTAGTAAGCAGCTGTTCTGTATTTTGTTTTCTCTCCATTTTCCAGTATGTTGCCCTGTGCATTATTTATTGCAATGCATTACGGACTTGTTCTGAGATGATTATTCCTCTTTCGTCACACAGGGAAAGGATGCTTAGAAATTAAACAACACTCTCCTTTTTCCTTACCTTCTGTCTAAAAGCGAATAACGAAACAACTTTACTTCCCTGCTGTGAGACTGCACTCTCTCATTTCTCCCCAAATTGTTTCATTATTGCCTTCTCTGCATATAACTTATATATCTCTGCATATATCTCTGCATATATCTCTACCTATATCTTGTCTCCTGCTTCAGACTGTAAATGTCTTGGGACAAAATACCCTTGTGCTTTGAGATTGCCCAAACCAAGAAATTCTTTGGCAACTTTCGATGCTTACAGTTTTCTCTGCTAAAAAGTATTTTGTCTTCCTTCTTCCAGGACATTCTTGAGGCTTTTCAGTGAGCTCAGAGGAGCACAGAGTTGCCAGCAGGATATTACAGTGACAGATGATGTAGAAAACTCCAAGGCTGATCAGTTTTAACGGAGTTATGCTAAGGTGCAGCAGGCATGGGGAGCCCATATCATTCTGGCAACAAAGAGAATTTCTCAGAGGGCACCATCACAGAGCTCAGAATCCACAACCTCAAAGATTGGTAGTTGCCATCTTTTTCTGTCTCTGATTCCTGCAGTCATTATGTTTATCCAAATGGATTACCCAAACTGGAAACAAAATCAAAACCAAACCCCCCAAATCACAAGAGCCACAACAAAAACTATCCTCCTGTGAACAAGGAAGGCTGAGGAACAGAGATAATCAGCAGCTAGACTCTCCTGCAGCTCCCGTCTGTAGGGACACATCCACACAAAGTTGCTGTCTCAAACTAATTGCTTGTGCTGACTCATTCACAGAATCATGCAGTCCACAGACTGTAATTATCATGTCATAATTATCACTTCAATAGCACAAAGAGTGCGCTCTTATCTGATATGATAAAATAGTTCAATTAATTTTAAACAGAGGGAGACACTAGTACATCCTTACAGCCTGGCCACGGAGACAAAGCAAGCTGTCACAATTAGATTATTGATTTCATGTTCTCTTCTGGCTTTATTAATTTTCGTTCATGCATTACAGTCACCATTTTTCATGCGTTTAGGAGATTTTCATTCGGCATAATACAGAAGAAAAAGAGTAAGATTAGGTATAAATTCAGGAGAGAGACAGAGATAAGGGAAAGAGAGGTAATCTATGGGTAATATTTAGAGTGGAGGTACCGGCGATTTCAGCAAGCAGGAACCCGTTCCCACTGGGAGCGAAAGGTGGCAGGGTGAAAAGAGGAGAGGAATTGCTTATTGTTGTCAGCGGTAGGGCTTCTCTTTACAAATCAAAACAAATTGCTGCAAAATTAAAGCTTATATCTGAAGCAAGGGAATTCTACAACAGAATAGAACAAAAGTACCCTTTAATGATGATACTTCCAATTTTTCCAGCTCAATAGCTTTAGAAAAGCAGTTTCCTTTGGGCTTGTTCCTGCCGCCTGCTCAGGGGCAAACGCTGTGTAGCACGTCAGAGCGACTCTCTGCGGCGTTACCTGATCAGTCAGTGAGTTCTGTGCTTTTAAACAACATGGTGAGCCTGGGAATCTCACAGGAAACCTAATGTACAAGGTTGTGGTAAACTAATTCCTTTAGTATCAGAAAACTTTCCAATGAGTGCCTCGCGTTACCATGGTTGCAAGACATTTCACTATTCCAGAACTATCGCCTGTCACCACCGCTCAAAAAATAATAGAAAAGTCAGAAATAAATAGTTCAGAAAGAAATTGGGGTTAAAGAGTTAAGATTAGGGTTAAATTTAGGGTCAGTGATTCTCCTGTTTTCTAATGAGAAAGGCAGAAAAAGCCTTGTAAGCGGGAAGCTGTATTTAAGAACGGCAGCAACCAGAAGAGCCCAGGATACATCCGCAGTGCAGAGCCCGACAGCTCCAGGAGGGGAAAACCACGCAGCGGCTCGTGCCGGCGCCGTGCTGACACCGGGGCTGCGGCCGCCTTGTTGGGCTCCAGGACTTGTGGCAGCACAGAACGTGAGACGGCGTGGGAAGGCGGCAGAGGACTGCTGCCTCCCCGGCCTCCAATGCTACAGCTGGGGTTTAACAAGAGCACGCGTCCCCCCTGCGGGGTAGCCTGTGTGACTGCCAGCCCCGGGGCTACGGCCGCACGCCTTCGCTGGGCGGGAAGGCTAGACTTCAAGGGTGGACGAAAAGCTTGTTTGTGGGGGAGTGATGAGATTTTAGATGTATAATCCAAGGAAATACCTGTGGAGACCGCGCCTACTGGAGGACTTTCAACGGAGCGTAGCCAAATTACAGGAGGAGCAAGGGTAAATCAGTTTTGGTCGCAAAATCAGAAGTTAGGTTGTACCCTGAATCTGCCATTTCTTTTCTTAGGTATCTCAGAAGATGAACCAAAACCGTCCGAATGCCCGTGGCAAGCTCTGCTAATCAGGGTCTCAGCGGGGCTTGGTACAATGAACTCCAGGAACTCCAGCGTTTCCTTCACAACATAATGAACTTTGCAGCGCCTCGCCTTCCCTCAGCACCCTCACTCTCCGCCCCAGTGCCCCACAATCTTTATTGCAATTATCCTCACAGCATACCTTAGGTGGCCTAAACCTTGTTTTCACAGCCTTCTTCCTATCCACAGGTTGTAGAGAGAGCGTACAGCAATTAGGCTCCTTAGATACCCTAGTTAAACTTTAAAAGTTTTCCGGGACCGGAGCCAGGTCTGAATGACCTAACAGAGCATACCTGAGCTTCTGGGATACAGGGACTTCAATGGAATGTCACAAAGCTCTAGAAGTTTGCCATCTTCTCTGTCCTAGAGGTTTACTAAGGATCTGGTACTGTTCAAAAATACATGGATAAGGTAGGCATTTCCCTTTGAAACCCACACTAAAGTTGGGAATGAGGCAGTCAACAAAGTAAAGAATATTTATCTGAGATACCAGTCCCAGCTCTTTCTGCTGATGGAAACTCATGTCCTGCGATATTGTACGTGTTGGCAGGAATTCCTCATCGCTCTTCCCTTGAGGGGGAAGCTGACAAACAGCCAGGCCAAGAGCTGCCTTCAGCCAGAACACAAGCATGTGGTTTGAGGCCACCACGGATGCCTGCCAGGCGTATAGCCAATGGCATTGAAATTCATCGTGGCTGGTTCTCAGCTTGCAAGAATTTTGGGTTGCCAGAAGGGTAAAAATACCCCAGTGCTTTTCAGTTTGTACTGGGACTTCTCCAAATTTAGACTATAGGGCAATTATCTCGTAAGGTTCAGGAAAACAAATGATTCCAAAAGCTGGTTAGGGGTTCTACCCTTTGGCCACCTCAACCGCCAGGCTTTGCACCCTGTAGCTGCCTTCTTGTGCGAACCCTTTCCTTGTAATACAAGCTCTGAAAAACTGAGCTCTGCCCTCTATCAGTTGACATTTTTTGTACAGCATATCCTGTATTAGAGGCACAGAACAGAGGTTATGTGTTGTAACATAGCAAAACAGGACCGAATGTTGCTCTCGAAGGCAAGTCAGCAGTGTTCCCCATCATCCAGATTGAAGTCAAATAGTTATCCCCAAAGGAATCCTATAAAGCTTTTGTAAACAGCATGAAGAGGCAGATATTGACTGTATTCTTCTTTGACCAGCTAGAGAATCAGATAGGTGCTACAGAAAACTGGGGATACATACCCAGATAAGAGGACACTAGAGCTGTCAGTCAATCAGACCATAGAGCGATCTGCCCTAGCAAAGTTTCTGGGCAGTCAGGAAGGGCCCAGCTCAATCCCAGTCCTTCCTAGTGCTCTCCACTGTATGACACACTGCTTCCAGGTCTCTCTCACAGGATGCAAAACCTCTGGGACCAGCGAGTGTCCTCATTTGGTAGTGGCCAGGCAATTACCAGTGGATATTGCTATGGGAACCCAAGACGTAGGAAATCCAACACCACAAACTACCTCATCCCATTTCTCTTCTTGTGCCAACTGCTTGCTCCAAGGGTAAGAGAACGGGCAGCCTCTGCGGAGGTGCTCCATTGTTCAAGCAGGTACAAGGGAGCATTGATTGCTGCCCGGCAGGTTATGGCGTTCAGTTCACCTGCAGTATCTTGTTCAGTGGATGTAACTCAACAATATTACCCGGGTGTCCATATTCAGGAAGAAGGCAGTACTGACTTCTGCTACTCTTTTCCCCGTTCTGGTCCACACAATATAGAACGCATTGTTTATTTTCTCCACGCAGATCTCACGCACCGTGTGGTACCTGATTATCTCATACTCTGCAAAGTGGGTGATTCTTGCTGCAAGTTTTGATTACTGAGATTACTGGCTTCGCAAAGATGAAATAAAAAATCAGATTATACTAGAAATTAGATTAAAAATTAGATTAAATTAGAAAAATCTAAATCATGCTGCCAATTTGATCTAACTCTTAGGCAAAACCTAGTAGCTAAAAGCAACAAGCCGAGAGAACAAACATTGTTTCTGCTTAGATATAAAAGCCCACCCAATCAATTATTCCTTAGTACATCGCTGCTTAAGAGTGAACATCACTTAATTAATATAGTAAGTGCAGTTACAAGGGTATTTATATATTCATAGAAAAATGACATTTTTTCTCAAAGTAGCGATGTAAAATGCATTAATGTATTTATGCACGCCTCACTTCTTACATAAAAAGGGCTTAGCGTACTAGTTGATGTTAATAGCAAGCTTGCAGTGACTACAGTGATGCATAAATTTTTGACACATATGCACAAGTCAGGTAATGTATTTGCATACTAAGCAGGGAGTTTGAGTTCTAGCTTTCTGGGGCAGAAACCGCTTTTAATTGTGTGTGATGCATAGCACAGGGAGGCTGACAGTGCTAATCAAAAGTTAACAACCAGGAAGGATTTGTTCTTTGAAAGCTGAAATTTCCAAGTAATCCTTTACATCTAATCCATCTTGAGCTAAGGAGTGGGAGAAGGATTGCAACTGGACTTCTGTGACCTCTTCAAAAGATTGTCGGTCGGGTTTCTGCTCTTCCAGAGAGATGGACATAGTTCTGGCCTGGTCAGAAGAATAAACAAGGGAAAAAATATTGCACAAAAGCAAACCGGGAAAAAAAGTTTCATGGCATTTCTCTAGGTTGACATTTTTTGTTGGGTGACTGCCAGATGCGTGCCAATGCTTCTCTGCATATTGTTTGGGATTTGCTGGTTTCAGCACTAAAATGAACAGCAATGGAAGCTTTCAGTGTGTTTGAAGATTAATTTCACATAATCGCAACAAAGCTGAAGTCAACATGCTGAATTTAATTACTACCCTGACAGCTGGGAGGCAATTAATGCCCTTAAACTTTCAAGCGCTCTCTTGCTTGTATTTTTCCCCCTGCCTTATTCCTCCTAATTAGAAACATGCTTCAGGGTAAAGCTGACCATGGTGTTAAATTACCACCTTGTCATCAGAACCATAGAAACTTCCCAGTTAGACATCAACTCTTTCACCAGAACAAGAATCAAGGCCATCTCTGGATGGCATGAGCTGCAGAGTACTGCTAACGTGTCTCTGTCTCACGGTACCAAGTCCCACCATATTCTTGCTCTGGGGTGCGTAACTAAAGGAATATTCCCACACTGACTGTGGAAGGACTTTTTTATCACTTTATAACCTCTCAGATTTCTGTATTAGGTAATAAAGTGAAAGACAAGCTTTGCAAAAGGACATTAGCGTGCCAGCAATTTAGTGAGGAATTTAAAGAATCGTCTCCTATGAGGCTTCATATACCCCATCTTGCATCTGAAAGGAGTGGGGTTGTATCTCCCGGGGAAGTAAGCATTAAAAAATTCCCTGTCGAAACGGCTTCATTAAGAGAGAGATCTACACCACACGCAGCATCAGGACCATTACACTTTACTCCAAAACTGCAACAAATCTGCTGATTCAGCAGAGTACAATTTGGAATTTTGTTCCTAAGTAAAATTCCAGTGTTTAGGTTCGTTGTGAATCAGGCAAAAGATGAACTTCTCACAGGACCAGAGTTTTTTGTGGGTGTTTTGTCATTTTCACTCTTCCAAAATTTAAATGTTCTATTTTGCTTTGCTGGACTGATGTAAACATCTTTGATTTCTCTCAACATTGAACTGCATTTTCCTATTCCAGCAGCTTCCCCAATGCACTTAAACTTGTCTATCTGCTGATGAGCAAGGCATCGTGTTGCCAGCCACAGAGTTCATAACATACAGCTATATATGCATGTGGCACCGTCCAGTAGAGAGCCCCAAAAGGACTCAAAAACAACTCTACGTACAAAATGACACATCACTTTACTGAAGGGGTTACTTCAGGCAAATGAAGTATTTTGATTTTCTTTTCCTCTATGGAAAAATGATACTTCCAAAACCAGTTACATTTGTAAAATCCTTGGATAGTGCAAAACATGCATTTTTATGGGTTTAGATCAGAATACTTTTGGATTTTCTTGGGAAACTACCTTCATTGCACAAAGAGGTCAGTGGAGTACTGCTGGGAGTGGAAACCTCTGTGGTTTCCTTCTCCGTTGGGTTCAGAGGAGAGCTAAGCCTGGCAAATCACAGCTATTTCTCTGTGTGCTCAGTCTTACTGCCGTCAGCAGAACAGGATCCAGAAAAGAAACTCTGCCCAATAGTTTTGCTTTATGTCTACATTTCAGAGAGTACCGGCAATTAATGATCTGTTGGCAAATTAACATTGCACATGGCAATTGACTGTGGTAATGAAGTTATAGAGTCTTCTTTATGGTTTATTAGTACAATAATAAACCACACTCAGCATGTAATAATGGCACACAGTTAAATTAAAGACTTGCTGATGCCTTATAAACCATTTTGAGAAACATTCTTGTAGCAATCCGTAATAGTTTTCCCCGTGAGCACAGGCAGGCTTTGCTCTGTACTCTGCAGATACAGTTCTGTCAATATATTTTTTCTATTACTTTTGCATTACTAACAAAGCAGGTTGGATACTGGAAAAACAAATTGACTGGAACATTTACTTCAAGTTGAACTAATTTTTAAGCACTTTGGGTGAGAAATAAGTCTTGGCTTCTTCAGACTGCATCTATTTCTTCTGTTATTAGGGAATATAACACTGGAGTTGTTCATCACTTGCCTCTCAGACAGAGCCACCAGCTGAATTTTACAGTGTGTCTCAACACTTGGCAACTTGAGTTGACTACACGGCTTTTTAAAAACGAACAGAGGCTAAATCTATCCTCCCAAGTCACCCAGGTGGAAATGTACTGTTGTGACCCAAGTTTTACAACGCACTTCTCTCAAGCCTTCTACTTCATGTGTGTGACCAAGATCCTCCCTGTTTAGAGGGAGGCCTTACTTCAGACTCCCTGCCCGTCCCCCGTTTGATCCAAAAAGTGGAGAGGCGTTCACACACTGTGCCAGAGCTCTCTGCCTGTGCACCTACTAAGCTCAAACCGCCCGGAGAAGCCTGGCACCAAAGTACTTTCAGATCTGCTTTACAGCCCCTGCTGTAATGTAGGAGCATTATTTCTCTCCTCCTTCTTGCAGGAATAGCAAGTACTTTGCTTTATTCGGTGTTGCAACATTGGATTCACGCTGTGAATGATCAGGCTCTTAGGGGGGCCCGTAATGGCAACTGTATGCTGAATTTAACAACAGACAAAAATATCTGGAACTCTCCAGACTTCTCTCTGTAGGAAGCCAAAGCAACGCTTAGGGAAACTATTATCTGCCTCTTTCCAGAAAAGTTGCATTTTTTCTCTCCTCCAGCTCCCACTGGCCACTAGAGGCCATCCCAGACCTCACCACCTGCTGGCTCCATTCGCAAAAGCCATGCTGACGCCAACGTCCTCGTCTCCCTCAGTCCGATATTAGAGTTGATGGGTTTTCAGGTTAGTCAGGGTATTCTTTTTTTCTGTCTGACAAAACGGATATAGGAATATAGGAGGAAAAGCAGTCTTTTCCCTACCCTTTATCTGTCTTGCCTGGTTAAACTGAAAACTCATTAGGCAATGGCGAAGTCTGGTGTGACGTTTGACTGTGGGCCTAGGTGTTACCCATGTGTCCGACTTGAGATCTTCTCTTAGACAAAATACTGAGATGACACTGTAGTCAGTGTATGCAATGCACTGCCCCAACCAGAGCAAAGTGTCTGTAACAGAGGAGAACTCTTAAGTCAGCATTTGAGGTGTTTGCTTGCAGTTCAAGAAGATACCAAGTCATGCTCCTGAGCTGAACCAGAATAGTCTTCATTGTGCTGATACAGGCATGCTCACAGGGGCCGCACAGGGAAATCTGCACCTTCCACCTGTGTTCATGAAAGCTGTGATTCCAAGATGAGACACAAAGGGAATGAGTTCCTCAGAACCCCCTGAATATTTAAAATTTTCCTTTTATAAAAGCTAGAGTACAGACAAGAACAAGGTAACCACTGCCTGCTCCTAGCGGTCATCTGAGGAGGTGGTCAACCCATAAGAATAGGAGATGACTTCGGGGCATGTGTGTAAAACTTTAGCCAGTGCAAGGAGGCTCAACAGTGACTCTGAAGAGCTCTCAGAACATCTCTCCATTGACTCTCATCTTCCTAAACCAAGGCTGAGGACACATCACTCTATTCCCAGCCCAGAGCGGTGTTTAGTGCATCTTTTTATGCCTACATGGAACTGCCAGGATCTGAAAATTCCTTTGTGATAGGCATCTATAAATCCTGCATCACATCCTGCTCATCAGCATTTGCAGATTGTCCACCAGGGCGTAGTGGTTTGTAGTAGGTCCATTTTGATACCAACTCTCTCTTTGTTTTATCCCTCAGAAAAGCTTACTCGGTATTATATAAGTTCCATGCAACAGAAGGCTTTTCTGCTGCGAACACTATTATAAGATCACCCTCTTTAAGACTGCTGCCATTAAGGAGCTTAAAATCTTCTCGAGGTCTCCAGGCTAACACAGTCTTAAGACTGACAGTGTTTTCTAGCCACCTCTGACACTGTCATTTCCTTGAATTGCCAAATTCCCCTCTCTCCCCTCTCCTTACAGGCGCTACAAGGAGTTTCTAAAGCAATTTAAAGAATACCTGACAGATTCTGCCGAGGCTGAATATCCTCACAGGGGAATGGAGAAGTCAGCGGAGGAATGGAGAGCATGCACCTGTGTCCTGCTGTCATGAGGCAGTCTGGTTTAATTTTCATTCAGCTGCTCCTAGCTGGTCACTTCCATGCCCAGCTTCAAATTCTAATCCAGAGCTTCTCATTAATTAATGAGCTTTGCCCAGGGGGAATCTGCTTACTGGGGGATATTTGTGCCTGAAATGAGCAGCTTCTCTAGAAGCCTAATATCCTCAGCAGGAGATGCTCAGTAAACTCAAACGCGTGCATGTGCACTAATTAATATGTAATAAATACACCTAGTAATGCCAGTGTTTAAAGACTGGCTCATAAATGATGACTGGCTTCAAGGAGCTGTAACAACTCTTAATGAGCAATTATGAGCGATGACTTTCTTCTTCTTTAGCACTTTGGAAAATGTCTATCTAGTGACAGTGTGAAATAAAGACTTGCAGGAACAAATGGAGCAGCTCAAACTATGGCTCCTCTCCATCAGTCATTCCTGTTGTAGCCAGTTTCACCAGTGGTTTTTTGTGGCTGGTCCTTGCCCTGGTCCCACTGACACTAATGGGATGATATTTCATAGGCCAGTTAGTCACCGCTGGGTAGCAACATCCTTCTTTTGCAGTACGGGGAGAATTTCAGCCCCTTTATGTTATGGTTCAAATTATGCTCTCACTGGCCTAAGAGGCAGCCCAAACTCTCTCACTCTATTGCTGTAGAAGCCACTGTCACACTCCCTCTGACCTTTATAAGGACACGAGGCTACTGATAACACTCTCTGTTCATTTCAGAAGAACCCAAACACTAAAATAACCTAGAAAGCATCTGTACCCCCTTATTCGTAGAGCAGAGCCCTTGAGGTGTTCGGTGACATCAAACTGGTGAGCTTTGCAGCATCCGCTCAGAAGCGGGACGAGCAGTTTGTGTCCCAGGGCAGGCGGATGGATTAGAGGGTCTTGAGATCCTTTTAAGTATGGATCTGTGGGGCACGGGCAGAGCGGATCCGAGTGTTCGGAGGGTGTGAAGTTAGAGGGTGTATGGGGTCAGGAATGCAAATTGCATATATTTGTAACATGCTGCTCTGGAGATTAACTGCCAGGATTAAGTCTGGGACATTCAGATTTCAAAGCACATCTCCTTTGTTGTAGAAAACAGACATTTGTGACTTCCATTCCTGTTTGAAGGCAGAAGGCAACCAGCCTCTGTTTCTTAACACAAGCTGTGCAGTGGACAGGAGACAGCTCAAATCTGATTTCAGAATGACCCTTATGTTTTAGATTAAGTTATCTGAGAAGCCACAAATATTTTCTGATTATTGATTACTGTTCTTAAAATGCAGTGACAGATGCTCAGAGCTGAGACCTATCCCTACTAATGACATGGAATGAAAAAAAACCTTTGGATGTTAGAAGGGTAACGTCAGCAGCATCAGACCCTCTGAGAGATCTCAAATCTTAGACTGCAACTGCCTGTCGCTTTGCAAAACTTTGACCTGAAGCACCTTGATAATAAGTTAAAACACCGTCTTATTTTCTCTTATCACATGCCAATAAATACCCACTCTATTATCTCTGGACAATTGCATGTCCATTGTTGTCTTCTCTTTCAAACTGCTCAGACATCATCGCAGAAAAAGAGAGAATGCATGACATGGTGTGTTTGTGGGTTACCTTTGTGTTCAGACTGATTTGTAGTCTGGTCACGCAATTTCTGAAAGACTAACACATAACTGTACTTTGCTAGTGTTTCTGCAGACTGCAATAATTTTTCTGAAAAGACCATTTACTAGATAGGAGTCTTCCTGAAACTTTAGTATCGAGTTGGTTGTGGACTTACAACTCCCTTTACCAATCAAAATGTTTGAATGACCTGGCTGCCAAATGAAACCTCATCAGCACTGAATGTTATATTATATTATATTAGTTTTATAATCTATATTATATACAATAATATATGTGTTTTTCCACTCTTCTGGTAGCAGCATGATAAAATGACAATAAATAATATATCCTTAACAACATTAGGTTTTGGTATTCTGCCTAACTAAGAACATTTATTCACTGACTCACCCCAGAAGCCAGACTATATAAGGGTTGTTAGCTCCAGTGCAGAGCTGACCCAGACAGAGGTACCACAGAGATCTTTCTGGGAGCAGTGGAGGAATCAGCTATATTCAGGAGAAAGGTGCATGAAGAACTTTAATCTTGGATTCTGGTCAACTTGCATTAGAAACAAGGGCTAAAACCCAACTTCAGGAGGGATTCTGTTATGCCTTGTCTCTCTTTGCCAAGAGAACTGCTCCATTCTGTTGCTGGCCAGGGGCTACGGTGTAGATGAGAAGTGACTGAGATGACAGCCACATGGATGAATTTGCTGTTCCCTAATACTGCTAACACCAGCTGTCCAGGAAAGCTTCTCTCTTAGAAGAAAAGCAGCTGTAGGCATTATGCTTAGAGAAATCCAGAAAGTAGAACTACCTCCCATGGCCCCTTATGTTTTCTTTACAATCAAACTCTTCCGAGTCCTTTGCAGAAGGGAATGAAACCACATGTTTTCTTCTGTCCAGCCTAATACACTATAGCAGTTCATGTTTAATTGCATACAAATGAATGAAATGCACGCTGCATTCAAGAGATCAAACATCCATTTCTGCTCACTACGAAGGAAGCATTTGGAAGGACAGTCTCAGCGGACCTAACACCACCTTTCTTATTTCCCTGAAGTCCACTTCCCTTGTCTGACCATAATAGAAACAAAGACTGTGAATATAGTGTGAAAGGTTGGGCACCAAACTTCAGCGGCATCTTCATCAAGAAGACATGGCCAAGTAACCCGAGCTCTCTGAGCGGTCCAGGATCCAGTCCAGCCATAGGGATATTTAAAATTTGGGTAACAGTGTAAAGAGATGTTTTTCTTCCAGGAAGATGTTTTCTCAGCTCTTGATACCAGTCAGAAGTCACTGACTGGGTCAACTACTTGCAGTCTGACAGCAAATCCTCATAGACCGGGAGTTTCATAAAGTTTCATCATTACATAGCCTTATTTTGCAGTAAGAAAGATTCAGGTATGCACTAGTGAGGTGGTGCTGGTCTGTTCCTGCCAACTTTTAAAGGAGAAAGAACAAATGAACAGCTTGGAAGTCACTTCTCATCTCCAACCAACTGAGACTCCAATAATGGCAGCTGGGCTTAGCTCAGACTGCAAATCGATTCTTGATTACCATATCCAGTGAGAGCATTACTATTTGGGTTACTGATGGTGATAAAGTAGGTCGTTAACAATGAGCCACGACAAAGCAAGTGATTTTAATAGTTGAAATGTTATCCTCTCTAAAGAAGTCATAATAATAATGCAATATTATTGAGCCTTTCTAGTCTGAGGGCATCTGTCATCTGTCTGCCTAAAACTGATAGGGTAGAGTGTATTTGAATTTCGTCTGCAGGAAAGAAATGATAAAGCTTTATCACTGCTCTCTTTTTTTTTCACCTTCTTTGCTGCCTGAACATGCCAAAACCTGCATTTTGTCCCTTTTCTTCTTTTGCTGCTGTTTTTAAATCTTGCTTACGCGTGGGGACTCATTGCTACATCGGATAATGCTGACCTGTTACTACGCATTTACTGGCTAAGTTGACACAAACGGAGGTGACCATGATTACACGCAGATATTCTCACACTGGAAGTAGTGAAAGAAGTAGTCTTAGCAAAGACAATCCTTTTTATTCCTGCTTTGTGCTTCCTATTCACAATTCTGTGAGAAATCCGCACCAGCAAGTCCTATTGCCATGCGTGTGAAGGTGTTAAGTGTTCCCACTGACAGCCACTCACAGATGAGTGGTCTCTGAAGGAAGTGCCAGAAGCACCTCCTTTCCTTTTCAAGGGTGCAGAAGACATGCAGCTCCCATAGATTTCAGCAGGATCTCTGAGTGTTCGGCATGTCAAAACCAGTACAGAAAACACTGGTAAATATTACTTATGCATATGGGTTACCTAATAGCACCTGAGTTGTCACAAGAGGTTTTCATAACGCCGGGACCTGAAATGACACTGCAAGAGTTGGTAACCCATGCTCCGAAGCCCAGCAGCACTGATATTAACACATTACTCAGATATACACAGGGTTTGGATGACTCAGGAGACTGAACACGACTAAACTCTAAGTCATTTTATTTAGATCTCAATGACTCCGGAACCTGGTAGCAACACAAAACGTAGCTCTAACTGTCCCGTGCATGTTGATTTAGAAGGGACAACCTGCCTATCAAGCTTTATGCCTACCTAATGTATATTTATTCATTATTTTTTTAATGTGGTATCAGCTCTTACTTTGCAGCCACAGACCTGCAGTATTAGAAACATAAGTGAACAATTCATGTGAGAACATGATCAAAATTGTTATTTGGGCTGCACCCAGAAAGATGTTGCCTGGATCTTTACAAAAGAAAGGGCTAGTTAATGCTAATGTATGCAAATACTTATCCATCCATCTAATTTGATCTGCTTTGGAAGTTAACACAACCTCCACCATCAGACTCTCTGAGTGACTTTTGTTTAATCTGCTCCTACTGCTTAATGAGTGCAGTCATTAACATACAAGCAGAGGATTTGATGGGCAGTATGACCGGTGTTAGTGGAGGACAAGACCTAATAGGATTTTTCCTCTCTTCTTTTCTCCCTTTCCCAAGACGTGAGGTTTCTCATATGCTAAGCATAACCCCCTACCCATTATCGACTAACTTGCTATCAGTAAGTCATTACGGGATTGCTGTACTTATTAACCTACAGGAACAGACCAGTCCTAGAATATGATCACCCGTGATTATAAAATATATGTATACTCCCCCCTCCGTGATAACAACTGAAGCACCCTCATGAGCTCTTCTTATTAACTTACGTGTCTATCCCAGTCGGATGCCTCTGAGTATCAGGATCTGAACCAATGCACCTGTCTGCAACTATCTACTTTTCTCTGAACAACGACAGCACGGGAAAGTGCTGGTTAGTAAAATGTCGGCACGCTTGCAGGAGTTACTGCACGTAGCCCACCGCACACAATTGCTCAGTAATCACCTGCATAATTACGATTGTGCGCAGCGGGCAACACAGAGTGATTCTTCCAAGCCACCAGCATGTACTCAGGGTAGGGCTAGCTGGGTGGGTAGATGATCCTGAAGAAAAATGACCTGATGTGCCAAGTGTAGAAGACTGCGAGTGCAGTCCGCTACTCTTGGGGAGTGTAAGTATTATGGCTGAATCCCACCAACTACAGAGTGAGAGCATAAGTAGCGTCAGGGGAAACAAGCTCCCAGCTCAGGAACCAATCATCAAATCGTGTTCTTTAAAGATGACTCACTCTTAATGCAACCTTCTGAAACAGCCTTGGTTTTGGCAGTTCAAATCCAGAGAGGTGTGAAATCCTACAAACTGCCCCTCATGTCACTGAAGTCACAAGTGATCAGCAGGTGTTCAGCACATCTCAGTCTTATGTCTGATCTTACTATAAATTCAACTATTAATAAATCCGTTTGCCAAAGAAATGCCCATACCACCTCCTACTCCTATCCTCTAAATGTAAAGTGGAGTTGGTCTTGTGTCAGCTAGCAACTGAGGTACTTCTTGCAAGAACTCACACTCTGAGACAAACCACCCCTTTCAACACCTTCTGTGGCTTCTAATCTGAAAAAAAAATATTGCCCAGCAATCTCACAAGAATTTAGCCTAATTGTTGAGTTCCTCATATGTCTTGCTCTCTCATTTATGCTGCGTAATGCCATGACTGCCTAAAGCAGGTGCCTGGCAGAGGTGAGATCTAGTGGCACGAAGAACTGAGACTTGCTCTCTGTTAAAGGGGAAGCATGAAAATTAGAGTTGCTGTTTCTCCTCTGCTCACGCAGATTCAAGACCTTTCACGTCCCCTAATGGTGATCCTGAAACTCTGTAACCCACAATCTCTGGCACCTATCTTGAATTGAATGGTTTTGTCAGGGATATCCGTGACTATTATTCGGTTTTGTTTGTACCAGTAGTGCCATGTCCTTCATTGTTCTTCTTAAGCCAAGTGGGGTTCTTGTGATGTTTTGTCTCCTGTGATCCTAGGATGTCCTAGGACAGCTTTGACTATAATTGCTGGGCTTGGTTAAAAAAAAAAAAAAATTAAACAAAGGCTCTTTAAAACCCCTTTTCCCATCAGGTAACATCTATGTATCACGCTGTTTCCAAAGCCTGGAAGCAGCTGTTTGCATCTGAAGAAATGCTCTCAAAATGAGTTTGACAGCTGCAATTCTTCTGGAAGAAATCACTCTTGCAAAGTTATTCCTGCTCATGGATACTTATCTTCTAAGACCTGGGCAGAAGCGACCTGGGACTGAGATCACCTTTCCTGCCAGACCTGTGTCAATGCCTCTCCGCCAGGCCAGCCTTTTTGGAACTGCTCTTAGACTCCTTTAACTGAAGAGCGTATTTTAAAGCTGTGTTATTGTTACTCCTCGTTTCCCCCGCCTACACAGCATGAAATCCTAACACGCAAGCAAGCAGCTAACCCCAGGACCACTATGTTTAATGTTCTCCCAGTGCCTATCATTAGGAAGTATAAATGCCAGCGAGTTGTCTGGGCGCCTTATAAAATAAGTATATCCATCTTTGGGGACAAATCTTACCAGCTCTCCAAAAGCAGAAGAGGCTGCACAGCAGGGACACACAAAGGGAAACTTCGGCCAAAACCAACGCGCTCTTTTGTGCCACCTGAAATGCCCATGCAGAACAGCGCTTTTATTCTACAGCAGTACTCAAAAACCTCCCGTGCAGTGACCAGCTCAATACCTCATTTATCTGTTGCATCTTGCAGGGGTACAGGACTGAGTTAACTCTGCCAAGATTTTCAATACAGGAGGTTAATACAAACCCAACACATTTCTTCCAAGCCCTATTGTACTCAACAACTAGAAATAACAGCTTGTCGGCTTCCTGTACAGTAGGAGCAAAGAAATAGTAGGGCCTTTAGAAGGAGAACCTGAATGCAAGCCAATCATCTTCCTTCTGGCTCCTGCTGGCTCTCGTCTCCAATTACAAAGGAATAATTCGCTATCCGAGCTATTTCTACAGCATTTCAAACTGGGCACTGAAGTATCAAAAGTTATTGTTAGCCTGCCATGCTCCTGAGAAGGGAAATAAGGAGGAGATAATAGAAAGACAGAAATGACCCAGATCAGTGAGATATTCTTTATAGTTTATCACAAAGGAGTTTCCCAAGAGACCTTCACGTCATGCCCCTTGCACACACACACGCGCGCGCACACACACACACAAAACCCAGAAAGATAATGAGGGAGGGAAAACTGCAGTTTGCATCAGTGCGGACACTGGTTTCATTCAGGACATTTATTTCCATAAAAGTATATTCCCTTTATATCTCAATGTGCACGGCCATACTTTCTCCTCTAGATGACACTGTGCCTGCTTGGAATCCGGAGCTGGAATACCAGGAGCCCTTCAGCACTTGGCAAAGTCATGTGGAAGAAAATTGCACCAGCACCTGCACACACTATTCTTGTCTCCAGTGATTTCTGTACAATTCAGAGTTGCTTGCTTAAGGACTCAGAGCCCCTGAATCTCAATATCTCAGCAGCCGCTAATATAAAGTTGCGGAAATGGTTTGCGTATGTATATGTCTATATATATAAGGTTACCTCTTGGTTTGGCTGTCTCTGTTTACAAATATCACGAGGACAAAGGCTGCAAAGCAATCTGCAGCCCCAGGCAAATCTATTTACTATCAGGTGAAATTCCGTGCAGGAGTGGACTAATAGTACTGACGAGGTAGAAGAGTAAAACAGACTAGATCTGGGCACTGCAAAGAGTTCGATAGCTGGATTTTAAGCTGACTGCATGCACTCACTGGGTCCCTCTGGGGCAGAGAAATTTCACTGGGGAGAATGGTTTTGGAAGTTAGCATTGCATCTGAACTCCCCTGGAATGCCTCTGATTTCCCCAAGGTTACTCCCCATTTTTGGGGAAGGAATCGGAACCAGACTCAGACTCATGACAGTTCAAATGTATAAATAGTACAAACAGACTAATTAGCAACAAAGCAGGAAATAAATGCAGATGGCTTTAAGGGAATGAACAGAAACGCCACTCCTTTTAGTTTGTGCCTCAAAACTTGACAGCAGGACTCAGAAGCTCATAACTCTTTCCTGGCAAAATAAAGACTAAATTTCCTTCCTGTTTCACCACATAATTTTACACACTCCTCCGAGTAAGATGGGTCCAAAGGATCAGGTAAAAATCTGGATGACAGGCACCTAATAAAAAGACAGCGAGGTTTGGGGGGTATTTTCCTGTTGCCATCAGTGCTGTAATCAGTCATCCCCTGATTAGGAGTGTCTATCTCATGGATAATGTGGGGAAGAATGGCTGGAAAGCTGCCCAGCGGAAAAGGAGCTGGGGGTGTTGGGCTCACATTCAGACGGCTGTGCGCCCAGGTGGCCAAGGTGGCCAACAGCATCCTGGCCTGTATCAGGAATAGTGTGGCCAGCGGGGCTAGGGAAGCGATCGTCCCCCTGTACTCAGCACTGGTGAGGCACCACCTCGAGTACTGTGTTCAGTTTTGGGCCCCTCACAACAAAAAAGACACTGAGATTCTGGAATGAGTCCAGAGAAGGGCAACGGAGCTGGTGAGGGGTCTGGAGGAGAAGTCTCATGAGGAGCAGTTGAGGGAACTGGGGGTGTTCAGCCTGGAGAAAAGGAGGCTGAGGGGAGACCTTATCGCTTCCTACAACTACCTGAAAGGAGGCTGTAGCGAGGGGGGGTCGGTCTCTTCTCCCAAGTTACAAGCGATAGAACAAGAGGAAATGGCCTCAAGTTGTGCCAGAGGAGGTTTAGGATGGATATTAGGAAAAAATTTTTCTCTGAAAGGGTTGTCAAGCATTGGAACAGGCTGCCCAGGGAAGTGGTTGAGTCACCATCCCTGAAGGTATTTAAAAGATGGGTAGACATGGCGCTGAGGGACATGGTTTAGTGGTAACTTGTCAGTGCTAGGCTAACAGTAGGACTTGATGATCTTAAAGGTCTCTTCCAACCAAAATGATTCTATGAATCTAAGACAGAGCCCAGGGGTAGCACAGCTGGGGAGGAGGGGGTTGACACACAAGTTTGAGCTTCAAGTGCAGGAAGAGTTACCTGTCTTCAGAAATCTGGAAAGAAATTGCACCAGAAGGTAAACTCTGAAGAAGGTTCCTTAATGACTCATCACCCCCTGAAAAAAAGAAAGAGACACCTTAAAATTGATTCCTCCCTTATTCTTTGTTTGTCTGGAAGATGGAAGAGTGAGATTTCTTAGCTCGCTCTGAACGTGGGCTGCCAGTTTCACATTGCGGTGTCAGAAGGCCGATACCAACTCAGGTGTCTACAAATTGACTCACAATTTTGCTCTGTGTAATGAATAAACAAACCTTCTCTGTAAGATTGAATTAATTTGGATTTATTTGCCTAGGTATAGACATTGCAGATGTTTTAATTTAGGCAGTTTGCACTGTCAACGTGGCTGGGCTGGCTTAGCCTTCAATTTCTGTCCATGCAGGCGGAATTCAGAGTGGCTATTGCAGGCTTTTTGACCATGGGAAGGACAAATCCAGCTGAATATCATCAGAGGAAAAGAAGTTAAGTGAAGTTTAACTAAAGCGCATGGAGTGGTTGCCATAGCAAAAGTGATGGAAGTCTCTTTCCTTTAGCTGTTGAGAGCGGGGCTGACAAATGCATGTGATACTATACTCTCAGGAACATTTCTGCAGCTGAGACGAACGTTTCCTCTAATTTCTACTTTCCTGCTCAAGAAATGAATTGAGAGAGAAAGGGAGGACTGAGGAAGAACTCCCCTTCTGAAAAGGGACAGCAACTCTGCAGAGCTCAGGAGAAAAGGAAGAGGCTGTGGATTCAAGGGGGAGAAGTTACAAGATGTCTCCCTCCAACTGAGACACGAGTGAAATGATCCAGTGAACTTCTCTTTATTTTAGCCTCAGGGTCCCATTGCTTGCCAATGCATGTGCTGACCCAACCTCTCTGTGGATCTGTCTTTAGTTTCTTGCCTCAGTGAGAACTCAGATCCCAGGACCGACCATTGTTGATAGTTTACAATTCTCAGCTGAATGCCAAGTTTGGCCCATAAGGTCTAATTCCATTCCGATGTGTTTATTCTGGCTTTAACTGATAACTCTGGGGGGGGGACTTTGGTCCCTCATTTGTTTCTGTTCCATAGGGGAAAAAAGATAACAAAGAAAAAAATGCTTACTTCATTTCTTCTCAAATCAACTTTTATATTCCTTCACTTCCTCAAGAATTTTGTTTTCTCAGATCACACCCTATCAAAGGCCCTAATTTGTGGGTGACTAATAGGTTGTTCTCTGTCCTTTCATCATCCGCCCCCACAAGTACTCCTGCCTGGATTCCAGTGCCATACCATCCTCATGACCGTGAGTGGGTGTGCTAGAGCTTCTACAAATCAGTAGTAATTGGAAAAAACCCAAAGTTGGGGTCCTGCCTGGGTCAGTCTCTGCTAGTGGAGCGCTAGAAGCTTGGGGAGAGCGTGCTGCAGATGGCACAGAGGGATGAAGAATGGACTCCTAAGTCACAGAGTACCAGCTACAGGTAACTGTGTCACACAATATTTTTGCAAATCATTTAAGCTTCAGCTTACAAATTAATACTCATTCTATGTGTTCCCTCTATTCCTAATAAATATTACAGAGCGTTACCGCCCTGGGAGAGGTTTCCAGTAAACAAACAGACTATTTCTCCTTTCCCTTGCTAAAGTTGGTTTTCAAGGCTAGCACGTTCTGGGCTCCCAGTGATATTCCCAATATGGCATCTCCACTAAATAATATATTTTGGGGGGAGGAAATAAGTTGCAAGGTGGTCTGGAGACAAGTCTTGTAAGCCCCTCTCCTTTATAGGTGACACATCTAGCCTTCATCAGCCCTTGCCTCTTAACAACCTATCATTTGCTGTATAATCAATTTTAGCCTCTTAAATCTGCATCTGAGCTCCCATTCTGTTTCAGCCCATCTCAACAGAAAACTAAAAACCAAGAGGTGGGCTTGAGTTTTCTTCTTTCAAAGACTTTCCTTACCCTCCACTGATTTCTCTCTTGCCATTTGAATTCTGTTACTACAGCAACCTTGTATTTCTTGCTTTGGCAAAGTTGACATGTTAGCATGGGGACACACACAAGGCCTCTCTAATCAGCACTTATGTGGTCTAAAACATTTAGCTCATCTGCTCAGAAGACTTATTAAAATGTTCGACCCATCTGCTGTGGGAGGCTCAAGGGAAACTGGAGCCAACATTTTCCCACTCGGTTTCCTGTCATGCAGCCTGACCAAAGCCTCTCATTTCAGCGACGCACAGCAATGGTGTGTCTCTACCATAAGGCACAACGCTTGCTTCTATGTGGTCTTTGGACACGCTTAAAAGGATGTCAGCTCAGTCTTCTGCAGCGACTGTTGGATAAAACGCTGTGCTGACATTTGCCTTTCAGAGTGCTAAATGCTAGAAAAATCATTTGACTGCAGCACAAGAAATTCAGAGCGACATCTTTCAGAATGCTGCCTTCGCCCTCAGATGCTCGGAGGGAGACATTTATGGCAGCGGGTTTCCAGGGAGCTGGCACAATGGATGGGACCGTGTAACCTGGCTGGCAAGCTGGCATCCCTTTTCCTACTTTTCAGCATCTAATTGTCTGGAGAGCTGTACAACTCGCTCTGTTCAGTTTTGATCTACTCTGTTGGTCATTACCCCCAGAGGAAACATCACAATTTCCTTTAATTCCCTCTCCATCATCTGATATCACTCAGTCTGCCTATAGGTGATCTGTGTTATGTTGCCTAAGTCTACATCTTTCCTGAGGGAGCTGGAGGCAGTGGTGCTTTTGTAAGATGTATAGGTACCATCATCTGGCTAGTTATAGCCACATCTGTATCTGGGAGAAGCCATATTTGTATCTATAATCGTTCACTGAGAAAAGTATTTCTCTCCAGCTTGCTATAAGCATTGGACGAATAGCAAAATATGAAGTTTTCCATTATCTTCACTCAGCATTTCTGCAATCCCTCCTGGTCATGGCCGTAGACTATGTTAGGAAGCAGAAGGTAGTTTCATGCTTATTTGCCCTAAGGCTTGTCTGCAACACAGATGCCCTTGAAGGGAACGGCAGCAAGTCGGAAATGGGCTGTGGAGAGAAGCTACAGGGTGAAAATTTGGCCAGGGGAAGATGGATGAGCACAAGCTACAATGGTAACTGCAGTGTGAGGATGAACAAAAATACCTTCAGCCAACTGTCCGGGCAATCACTGTAAATTGACTAAGGCATCTCCGAGAGAAGGTTTAATCACACAAAGCTCCGCTCGCTCATCTCGGCTAATGTAGCTGATGGGTGTTTGTAGTCAAATCCCCTTCACAATGATCCTGTTTAGAAACCAAGTTGCATGGAGGGAAACCTGCTAAACAGTCAGTTCATCTCCCCTTTACGGGTGGAATTTACTTCTTTAAGTAGCTCTAGGGATTACTGAGGTATTAAGGAAAGTGCTGTGACATTGAACTGTATTTCCTCCGCAAGAGGATGTCAGTGTGTAGTTGTCCTCTGTGGAGAACATGACAAGGAGTCTGTGATTTTTGTGAAGGGCTTTTTTGTGTGTGTGTGATGCTGTTTTGCTTTAGTTTTTTTAATGAGGAAAGAAGAAAATTCACTGTTTATATTAGGGACTTTAAAAGTGCTTAAAAGCACTAGGAACGCCTTTAAAATGCAGACCTCATACTAGAGATAAAGCATCTATCTAGAGAAGAGATGCTTTGATGCCTTAGATGTATTTGTTTGCTTGTTTTAGGGGGGAGAAAAGAATGGTATGGTTTACTGATACAGCTATTAACCATCAAGATTGCCCAAAGGCATCAGCAGGTTCATTTAAAATGTAAATGAGCTTTTCCAGCATTCAGTTGTTCAGATTCTACAGGCTGCTGTTATGTGAAATTGGATGGGGCCTTCACACGACACAGCTGAACAGTTAGGCTGGCCTCCCTCTTCCACCCAATTATGGCCAACGAGAACGGCCACTCCTGTGGGCCCCGAGAGCTTCTCTCCAGATTAGGAGAGTTACTTTATTACAGAAGACAGGGGCAATTAGCTGAGTCCCTGTGCTGCTACCCAATGGTCTCCTTGGGAAATACCACTTAGCATCGCAAACAGCAAGTGGGCGTTTATTCATGGCCTTCCTACACCCTTTTGGGAAGGACTATTCTCTTGAATTAATGTTTGGAGGCTACCGGCTAAAAACGAGCATAAACCACAAAATGCAATTGGCCCGAGGGAGGCTTTCTCTTTTTAGTACTTAAGCACTGCATGCCTTGAGCTTATATGGAGTTGCACTCACTGGTGAGATCCCTTCCCAAACAGCACCCTGGCGGATCGCTTGGAACACCAGCTGAAGGAATACTTTTGCCTTGGAGTGATGCTGCATCAGGGACATGTTAAAGATTTGTCTTGCCACTGTTTAAAGTTCTGCAATGTTTTTGATCCATAAAAGAAGGTTTGGGAGGCACATCGCCCACTTAACGGGCAAGTCGTGCTGTAGTGGATCATCCTGATATCCCAGAGGAGGCTGGTTGAAAAGCAAGAATTCCATTGTGCAAAGGATGGCAAAGTTTTGCCATTCCGATTTGTTCTGATGTGGAACAAAACACAATGCCTTTACTGCAGATTCGGAGCTGGGTGATGGCAGAACTGCCAACGCATGACCACGGGTTCAGCCGCAGCAGCAGAAGGCTCAGAGTGGCAAAGCTGGTTTGTGGCACAGAGACAAAAGCAACCAGAAAGGTGGTTGCGAGGAGAATGAAATGCTTACGTTAGCAAACTTTGCCACGGAATCCTGTCCAGTACAGCCTGATCAGGTTGGCCTTCAAAATTCCACTTGCTTACCAAACCAATGCGTAAGAACACATTTTTGTGAGTTAGCAACAATGATGTCCTTTTCATGATGATCATGATGATCAGGAAATGCAGTTTCGCAAATGTCCCTGGACTGGACAATGTCAGAGATTCACTGAGCTTAACTGTAGATGACTGTGCATGGACACGCGCACCTGGGATCCACGACCTAAACTCACGGATGTGCTTAGCAGAGGAACATTAACTGCCTATTGAATAACATTTTTAATAGTGTTAAATAACCTTAAACTTTTTGTGTATGTGTGTGAAAATTGCTGCATTTTTCAAAATGTGTTGAAACTACTTAAGATGAATTGTCCCGCTGAAGAGAAAAAGGGTATCTTTATCTAGAAACAAGTTTTCCAACTGCACTGCATTTTGCATAAGTAGGGTTAAAAAAAAAAATAACATCAAAGAAAGCAGAAACACTAGAGACGACCTTAATTTCTGCTTCTATATCAGTCCTTCCATTACTTCTGTGTATTATGGCTTGCGTTCCAGCCTCCGGATAGGACTTGCATGCCCCTATTAAACATAATCAAGCACTTGGAGAACTTATTTCTATGTATCTAAAATGGAACCATTGATTTGCATATAATTAAAAGAAAAAGAGAACTAACATGAATCTTTTCTATTGGTTTTGAACATGCTGCATCCAATAGGAATTCACCATGCTCTTAAAATACTGCCAGTTATCCTAAATGATATGATTTTTTTTCTCACTCAGAATTTCTAATTAAATTAAAAGAAAACATCCTCTTGGGACACATTCAAAACTTGAAAAAGTAAGAAAACAGCATGATGGGTAAGAAAAATTAATTTCTCTTACAGTGAAAGATTTTAAGAGAGAGACGAGGGCATTTCTTTTTGCGATTTACGAGGATCTTGAGGTAAGCTAGGTGTATTGTCACTTGCAAACTCTGCTTCTTACAGTATAGAAAGCTGGCCAGGATGAAGTAATTTTGATGGTTGATAGTGTGCTGTAAAAGGTTGCTGGAGCTCCACCATCACCCATGCAATGTTACAATGATTTACTGTTGTCAAAGCCTGCTACACAAGGGATAGAACAATCTAAGCTTCACATTCAACATAGACACATTATGTTCATTAAAAAAAAATAAAAATACTTGTGATGCTGGGGCTGCCTGAAAGAGCTGATCTTATCTTAGAACATTGGCCTTGGGATTGAAAAACCATCCCTGGCAATGCTTTATGTCTCTGCTTTGCTGAATAGTGGAATAAAAAAGAAGAAAATTTGTAGGAGTGAAGCTTATGGCAAAAGAACAGGGAGGATGCGAGTTACACACTTACAAAAAAAAATGTGTCTGCCACAGCAGGGCAAAATGTGCTGAATTACACTTGAAATCCACGCAGAACTTCTGCTACTCCACATTTCTATTATAAGCCGAGTTCTCCTTGAATTTCTTACCCTGAATTTTGTACCGATCCTAGGTAGGCGTCTAGACAGTACATCTCTTTATGCCGATGGGCTTGTTGAAAATTGCCTTCTTCTAACTTGCTTTGCTATGATTAAGTTAGAGAAGATGATGGTGTGGGGCATCTTGGAGCATGCGATGGGCGCTGGAAATCCCAGCTCCGTGAATCCCACCATAGTTAGCCTTCGTCCAGGGTGGAGATGCAATAAAGCCTGTTGGGTGGGGATTCCCTCCTAGCAGGGCACTGAAAGGAAAATCTACATCAATGTGCCTACACCACCTTCCATCTCTTCCCCCGCAGGACGTCATGTTGGCCCAAGCAAGGAAGATTTTTTTTATTTCAGGAGGCAACGAAGTCACCATTGCTTAGGGTATCTTTGCCTGACTTTGCACAAATGCATCTTTTTCACTGATATTCATGGGGGAGGCCAAACTCTTCACATATAAGGCACTGCAGGCATGTAACGCCCAGCAGCAAGTTCTGATTTCTGTGAGCTTGCAGGGGACATAAAGCAGCCTCCTCTCTCCCCTCACTGCCGTTTCTCCCTCTCTGCCTTAGCTGCACACCCAGAGAAGTTGTAAACTCTGTTTACTTCTCAGTAAACTGCCCTGGGAAGAGGGGGAACTACCTGCGCGGGGCAGAGCGGAGGGAGGGAAGAGGGACGGCTGCGTGGCGTGCCTCCGAAATAAAAGCTACAACACGGCTGGTTCTTTATAGCCGGAGATCTTCCAATACATTCTCCTCACGGCAAGGCTGACATTTGATTTTATTAACAAAACAGAGAAACTAGTGCAGAATTAACAGTGGGAGAGATTAGATTACCAGAGCAAATACGCTTTGGTGATAAGGGCGCAGGTCTGGGGGACTGGGAGCTGGGCTCTGTTTTGCT
Source organism: Vanellus vanellus (assembly GCF_965231255.1). NCBI lineage: Eukaryota > Metazoa > Chordata > Aves > Charadriiformes > Charadriidae > Vanellus > Vanellus vanellus. The sequence continues at coordinate 12,994,248 of NC_138918.1, read as the reverse complement.
GTATGGACTGGAATGGATTATTGCTCTTCATCTCTGTTTTCTAGCTTGTATTGCCAGCAATGTCAGCAGCCCTCAGAAAGGACGTGCTGATATTTATATAGTAGATTTAGGAAAAGGCACCGAGATGTCAAGACAAGGCGGGCAGAGACAGCACTAATGACATGCAGAACCAAATTCCGCTTGTATTTCTCCGCAGTTAGGGGACACTTATAAAGCCTAAATTATCACCCTGTGTTTTATACTTGCACAAACTTCTAGGGGAGCATGTACAGGCACAGGCTGCAGATGAACTGGCTGCCTTTGCCATGGGCCAGGGAGCGTGAGCCCTCGCCGGGAGATCACCAGATGGCGCTCGTAGAAATAATGTTCAAATGTTCCTTTATATATATATATATATATATTTTTTTTTTTTTTAAGGCAATTAAAGCTGGAAAAAGGTTTATTTGTGAAATTGTGACTCAGTTCCTTCAGTAAGAAATATTTGCATCAGCCAGAATTTGTTCAGTGGCTGAACAGAATAATTCCTGTAATTCAGGGCTAGTATTGAGAGCTCACACACACACCAGCCAAAGGAAAAACACAGCATTGTGTAATAAATCACTTGCATTAGGCAGTCAGCTTGTACTGTTCCTCTCAGCTTCATTTCAGTTTTAATCAATATTTGCCAGGATTTGTTCAGCTATACGGACAAATCCTGAGGCCTGTACTTGATTCCCATCAAAGTACGATGGTTATTAAAGAGAATGAGAAGTTTGCCTGAGTGGGAACCATGTAATAAACTGAAGATTTTGAGATCTGAATTTATCACACTTCTTCACTGCTCTACAAACAGATTGACTTCCCCTTGCAACCCTTCTTGCAGAGAAGTTTGCTCATTTTGGAAGCTGGAGAAGTTCATTTTCAAGTAGGTTAAGCCAAAAGGTGCCAAAAATGCATTTTTCTCCTAGTCTATTATTGTATCTTACACTGTAAGTGAGAAGTAGCTTCACCAAGGAATTGATTTCTTGCAAAAGAAACTGAAGCCATGGCTGGAAGATGATTTTCATAACAGATGCAGCCCTTCAGCAGGGATTCTCAGCTTCTTTCACTGCTGGATAGAAGCAGGTCTTGAGTTCAATCCTTCTACTTAAATATTTCATTAAGGGCAGGCATGTTTCCTGCTCCCCTCTTAGGGCTCCAACTTTCAATTTCTAACCTATTCAAAATCCACCTTCTTCTATTTTTAATTAAGCTTTTCTATTGTTTTCCACTTCACCTATCAACTCCCAGAAACATACAACAGTACTGTAAACCCCAACAACCAATCTGAAGGTTATTTCAGATCCTAGAGCCCAAGCCACAGTTACAGCTATGTGGGAAAAGCAAAAATTAAACCCAAATCCCTCTTCTGGGTGGAATTTTAGTTACAGCAGGGATCCTTTCTTACATTTCTCTAAGATTTGGAGACATCCACGCAGGGTACTTGACAGTATGTAACACTTAAAGAAAGATACCTCATTGCCATTCAACTGCCGCACTCTTATGCATGTGTCATATATAGGCAGAGCTCAGGAGGTCTTTTTGAACTTACCTCTCAGGCTGGATAAACGATATGGTTACTCTCTGGATTTGATTTGGTTTGATGGCCCACCTGAAAATACAGGAGAAAAATACCTCAGTTCAAGACAAGGCAAAGTGTTTTGGATCTATTTTTTTTTTTCCCCAACAAAGTGAAAAGATTTTCATCTTTTCAAGTCACTCCAAATTGAAAGGGAAGCCAAAACAAAACACAAGCCAAAAAGAATACCCCAGCAATCTGCTACGTTGTGCTCCTCTCATTTTGTTCTTTTCACAGGCTCTTTTAAGGGTCTAGTCTTCATTCTGTTCTGGAATGGAGACAAACACTGGAATCTCCTCCCCCCACCAGCCCCTATCTCTACCTAAGATAATTTCACCGGAAAAAGTGGAAAGAAATGATTGCCCTCAATACACACACACACACTTTACACATTCAATTGGCATTTTGCTCCGGGCATGACTTAAGTTTCAGGTATGGACCAGGGGACATGCGTTACCACTGCCTTGACCTCCCTCCTGTTAATTCACATCTTAAGAGAGCAGAAAAGTGTATGTCATGCTCTAGTCATTAGAATTCCATTTTGCTGGGGAAATAGTACTGGGCCATCCTTTTCCCCAAGAGGGCTTTTTCTTTGGCGTCTGTCATGCCTCATTACACCAAACAGCACACCTTACACTAGAAAAATAGCAAGTAGAAGAAACTGCCATAAAACTGGCAGTGTCACTGCAAGGATCCTAACTCTGTGCACTCACCAATATAGCACAAACATGATGTGAATAATGAATTTCTTTTAGTTTTACCCAGCGCTGCTCATTGTTACTGATATTTGCTTGGGTACTTTAGTTGCATTATCCATTACCTATTTGTTTAAAAAGTAGTGATGATGGAGAAAGATCCAGGCAACGACCAGGGAGAGCCTCGGCTGTACACAGCCCAGACAGAATCTTTGCTAGGCAGTCAACCGTGAATGCGCAGCTACAGGGTTGGGACTTCGGCATCAAGAAAACGCAACCATTTTGCTTCGTGGGTTTTTGTTGAAAGGCTTTAATTTAGAAAAACAAAACTGATCCATGTAGAAATTCAACTAAAATCCTACATTTGATGCACGGGGCCGCAGTCCCAGGCTGCTAGTTTATAGGACATTTAAACCTTGCTCTCATATAAGCTAACTTGAATGCAAACACACGCAAACCCATAACAAACAGCTAATTCCCGGACTTACACACGGATAAAAATGCCTTCACATTATACCTCCCCATCCACAGTAGTAAAGAAGACACGAGCGTCACAGGTAGGAACAGCACTTCAACGTCGGGGAGCGATCAAAGGCTCCTGCAATACGGAGGCAGCTTTGCTCAGTACAACAGGGCGGTCGGGTTTTATGGAGCAGGAACGTTGCAGCCGGGCACGGGGACTGCGGCCAGCACCCCGCACCTCCCGCGAGAAGAGGCCAGAGCTTTTCCCACGGACTTGCACAGCCAGAGAAAAGCACTACACGAGTAGGCTTCGTAGACACCCAGAGGAATGGAAAGGTTTTCTTTTTGTTTGGTTCTGGTTAAAAAGTAACTCATGAATAGAAAGCCTCGAAATCCTTGAACACTGAAAGACAGGTTGCAGGGGGGGAAAAAAGTTTCTTTTTCTTTTTACCATTTGGTCTTGATCCAAGAGACCAGCATAAAGCTGGTGAAATGAACATCTTTATCAGCATCATAAAAGTGATTAGCCAGGGAGGTCGGTACTCGCTGAGCATCTGCAAGGTCCTGGGAGCTTCTGTTCACCCAGTTGTTTGATCACCAGCATTTCCAGAGCGCCAGGCTCTGTTCCAGGACAGTTGTCCCATGAGACGTGACTGAGTACTGGGGTCAGCTACGTGCAGCACCTGCGTCCAGACCATCTGCAGGAATCCAGTAAAAGTTCATCGGCTAAACCACATCAAACCAGTCTCTTTATTGTTATTTTTTTGGATGAAACGGTTTTCCTGGAAAATCTATGAGCGCGTTTACCTTACCCGCTGCTGTACCTGCCTCCTCCCTCCACCTGGGTTGCCTTTGCTTTCAGGTTCTCTGCCTTTCTCCCTTAAAAACCTCTTGCCTGGGAACTGTCAAGTATCTGAAATCTGACCTGTCGGTGTGTCGTGTGTCCACCCCCCAGTCAATAATCACATTAGCACATCTGTGTGACAGAAATAATAGCTTTTGTCTCCCAAAGCTGCAGAGTCCTGTTGCCAGGCAACTCCATCCTGAGGCAACAAAACAGAGAGGAACGGGTGTGTGGGAGGACCAAGCCAGGGAGTGCGAGAGCTGCTGCTTGTGCTGCTGGTAGCTATAATTGGGGGAAGGCTGGAATATACCGTTTCCACCAGAGATTTGGGATAACGGAGCCTGCCAGGCTGAGAAACTTTCAATTAGGTGGCTACAGACTGTGGCTGGTTCATCTTGTTTTGTTCCGATGTTACAGAGAAGCTTTGGGGATGCTGCAGAGAACTGAGCTGCAGATGGGGGCGGCTGTATCAAAGATGCTAAGCCCACTGCAGCAGAAGGGTAAACACGGTCACCCTTTCCGAATGCGTGCCAGAGCACAGCCTAAACGTGCTGTGGTGGTCCACCCTCCTCAGGGGCCAGACTCTTTTCACTGCCCACCATCAGGGATTGCGGCAGCTCAGCTGCTCCGGCATTATTTGTGTACCATTTTGTCACAGGCCTGACAGGCTCAGCGTCGTGTGGTTAGACAAGAGCATTTCACTCGATAACCAAGCCCTAACTAATCAAATATAGCCCTGTTCATTTCAGAGAGAGAGAGGAGTCCCTAAAATAAAGGTGGCTGTTGACATAGATGGAATGGGAATTTCACTCGTCTCTTCCCAGGCAACTGAGGAATGCCGCAGCACGAAAAAACTTGGAGAGTGAAGCTCTCAGATAAAAAGAGATTGCACCCTTAGGGACATCAAAGACGACCCAACAATTCCCATCAAGAGAAAAAGAAGGCTAAAACTACAGAGCACTGGAACAGGCTACCCAGGGAGGTTGGGGAGTCTCCTTCTCTGGAGACATTCAAAACTCGCCTGGACGCCTTCCTGTGCAACCTCATCTAGGTGTTCCTGCTCCGACAGGGGGATTGGACTAGATGATCTTTTGAGGTCCCTTCCAATCCCTAGCATACTGTGATACTGTGATACATTTATTTCCAGGTCTTTCCTCTGTTTCCATAAATATATTAGCCCACCCCAGGTCTTGCTAGATAGCCTTGTGGGATGCAGCCAGAATGGACATCTGAAAAAAAAGAAAAAAAAAAAAAAAGAAAAAGAAAAGGTGCCTAAAAATGTATAAAAAGCAAAAAGCAACCAAACTGTTTGCACAAGGAAAAATAAAGCCAGAAGTAAACTTGAACACTGGAGATTGCCATTAGACGATATCCTGAGGAGGAGAATTGAAAATACGGAATGCCAGGGTCCACTTTTGGTCATCTCTTACTTATACTATGTGCCCTTTCCAGTTTCCTTTCCTGTGCTCCTTTATCAGAGCTAGGTGTGGACAAACACTGAGGCATATGTAGCTGCTGCAAACACTCAGCCCTCCTGCCAGGAAAGGCCTATACTGCCCATACTTACTTGGATTCAATGCATGAAATCCAGCCTCAGCCTGCTGAGAGCTTCTCTCACCCGTACGGTCCTACAAGGCAATGGTCTTGTCCACAAAACAGACGCACATACAGCATGTCTGGGTACTGTATTGGCTCTGCCAGAAGGAAACCTAATATTTTCTACAGCTAGGATACAGCCCAGAACAGTGGCTTAGTCACCACCGGCACTTCCGACTGTTTATACAGATACTTTGTAAATCAAATGTCAGTCATGGGATTTATACAGCTATGCATGCATTCTGCATGTAGGGTACATCTCGAAAAGCATCTCTTTGCTCTCAACTTCACTAAGGGGAACTGGAAGTTTTCCAGTGACCTAAATGACCTGAAATAAATAGCAACAGAGGTCCAAAATGTCATCATTGGATCCTCACTGCATCACGACAGCCAGGCACAAAGGAGTCCCCGTGCGTACAGACATTCATCAAACAAGGGCTGCAGGAAAAAAGTTGAGAGATTCCTTGAATAAATTATTTAGTGATTGTTATTCAGCCTCCTCCATTTACACGTAAGCCACTGTATCCAACTGGGTAAAGAACCATCTTCATAACTTGTCTTGTACTATAAAGCATCTTTGATACTTTCTACAGAGACATTTGTAGTGCATTTAGGATGGGAGAAGCACACAACCCCGCGTTGGAAAGCTTTTACTTCCACATGAATATTTGTTCTGCTGGTGCTCAGTGGTTGCATCGTTGAATGTATCACGTTCCGGATCCTGGATATCTTACAAGCTGTCTCCTGCTCTACAGCAGCATTTAAGTTTATTAATTTCTTGTTCTAGTGCCCACATACTAAGAGAGGGGTAACTGTGCTGGGCTCAGCCATAGCTGGAGAAACTCATCCTTGGATATTAAGCAAGTGTGAACAGTGTCACATCAGATTCACGTTTTGGATAGCACAGTTGCAGCTGGCCATAAATCTGACTACTTTTTCTTTTTGTCTTTCTTGTGAGCTTTGGTTTATGGTCTGAAACATGGGTGAAAAAGGAGGTCCTATACCTTTAAAAACACAACATTTTAAAGGGTAAGGAATAATTACATCCCATCTTATAAAGGACAAACAAGCAGGGATTGTGTCCAAGCCTCCTAGAAGGTAAGACACACACTTTTACCTTAAGAAATCAGAGTTAAAGAGTATAGCTGATGGCACAGGTTACCTAGGCTTTGCTATCTGCTGGCGAAAGACAAAGACCTGAGAAAGCTAAGTGAAAACTGGGGAGCGCGTCAGGAAGCACGGAGAGATAGCACTTCTTGGGCACAAAATCCTGGAGATGCAGAGACATCTTAACTTCCCAGTGCTTCAAAAGAAGTAGATGGAAAGGAACCCAAAGTTGCAGGTCAGGGTAACTACTCTGAAGACAATCTTTGAAACACTATAAAATCTTTCAAAAACATTTAAGAAAACAACTATCTGCTCTTTCATCAGCTTGGGGAAAAAAAAATGCAGGCACTCACAGAGCAGAGATGTGCAGTCAGTTGAAATCACATGCCTCTAGGTCTCATTATAATAGTGCTGTAGTTATTTGTTAGCATGAAATGCCTCTCCACTGCAATGGGGGGGCTTTACTGCAGTAACTAATTTAATCTTTCAATGAATATATTCCCTTGAATACAGTGTATTTTGTTTGACAGTTCTTAAACGCTTGGATGAATCTAAACATTGAAGAACTGGAGTACACACATTATTTTTCTGCAGATTCATTTAGCAATGCAAGCTAACAGCCAGATTATTAATAATGAGCTAAATAAGATATTTTTCCAAGGCTCAATGGGCATTTGAAGTCTGAAAAAGAAAATACGGTATTTGCTACCCGTCTTCCCTCTGGGATAGTATTTGAAAAGTCCCCAGATATCCCTTTAGGAAAGGCTATTTTTTCTCATAGTTTTACATTGGGGAAACTAATTGCAAGGGAGAAATACAAAAGTGATGCTGCTAACTTTCCTAGCGTATGTTTTGCAAAGGCACAGGGCTATTGTTACGCCAAAATTTTGGCTGATAAGATGGCAAAAGCTTCCCAATCTCTTGGCTGCATGCCTTTAAAAACAACAGCAGCTCTGCAGTATCTTGCAGATGCAAGAATTGGCGACCAGCTCATCCAGATGTACCTAAATTAGCTTTACAGATTAGCTTTATAGCTCAGCTACTAGTTACCGCCTGGCTGTAGAAGCAAATCCCTCTTTAAGAAAAAAAGAATATATTGTTGTCTTATGGCTCAACTTTTCCTGTTGGCTGAAGTGATACTTTCTATTCCAATAGAAATATTGCAATAGAAATATTCCATCAGAGCTTTGCGGTGAATTGAAGCCTATAGCACTACGTCCCAGACAGAAAAAAGATGGTCACTCTCCCTGAATCCTTCTTTTCTGGAAAAAAAGAAAAGTAAAGAAAGGATGCAACTGTTTATCCATCATTGCATCAGTTAATATAGGTGGAAAATAAAGGACAAGATGCTGAATTCACAAACCTTTCTGCAAGATCAAAGCACGCTTCAAGATAAGGACAGGAGCAATTGCTCTGAGTAATTCAGTTGTGTTTGATGCTTGCAGAATCTGAGCGAGAGGGGTAGCTCGTACACACACGGCCAGGGCAGCACGGGGGGTCTCGGGGGTGCAGACAGGTAGTACCCCCCGAATATGGAAAGGTGACAACAGGAGCTAGAGAGTGGAAGAAAATAATGTTTTGTACAACTAACAACTGCATCCAACTGTGAATCTACAACTATTGATATCCAGAGAGCTCTGAATCTTAGGCAAGCCAACAAACACAGTAGCTCACCAGATCTACTGCTGGCCCAAAAAGCCAGGTAGAGCTGGTCTGTCACATGGAGAGCCCAGGCTTGCCCAGACCTGGCACACCCTGGGTGGCAATGCCAGCAGTGCCTGGGCTCTCCAGGACATTTTTATTTTCTTTCCACCTAGAAATTCTCTCCAGTCAGAATTAGGGGATTTTTTTTACATTTGTGCAGTAGCTCAGACACAGAAGAGGGACATCAGAAATCCCTGGCTGGGCCAACTGCACGTGCCGTGTGGGAAAGGGGCAGCAAGCCTAAAGCCTCCTGCTCTTGTTGGGTTTCGGGCACGTGGAGAGATCAGCTGCACGACACTCCTGTGGTAGGACCGCTTTCCATGAAATCCACTGCACACAAGCAGCTCCACACACGAGGACACAAATCAAGCAAACACACCTCTGTTCCTACCAAAACCTTTATGCTCTTTCAGGTTTAAGGCCCAGTTAGGCTCCTGACTCCAGAATTGGGAAATTCCCCCCTCTCCCCATGGATTCCAATACACACCGATGCAGAGCTCCCTTCACCTCTGCCTCTCCCAGGCTGATGCTCTGTGACACCCACATCCGTGCCAATGTGGTTCACGTGCAGATTCTTCTCCAAAGAGCATCCTTTGTTAGGCAGCAAAGCTTTTCTTACTGTGCCCCCTCCTTTTATTTGGTAGCTTTGTCAGGAGCATTTGCACCTGTCCTCTCACACTCAGCTGCTCTCTATTTGTGCTGAAGATTTCTCCTTTTCAGTACAGGACACGAAAATCAGAGGGTTTCATCCCGTATTGGCTGGGACAAAAAAAAAAATCCTGTCTAAAACAAAGCTACTAGCAAAGCAGAGAGCAAAAGAGAGAGAGGGAAAGAGATAGTGTGCCTGCAGGGAAAGTAGCTTAAGGAGAAGTGTAGGAGGAATACTGATTCTAGACTTGCAGCAGGTCTATTTTTCATAAAGATAATAATAAAGAATAATATGGTGTAATTAGGGCACAAAATCACACTAAATTGCTGAGTGCTTGTCTGCAGCTTTCACTAAGAGGGAAAGAAACAAGGGGGCTGAGCGGCTCCTCCTGGGGTTAGCACTGAGACACGTTTTCCCAAATTCACCTCAAGGATCTCACTGCTGAAAGTTAGAAATGTGTATTGGAATGTCAGGACCATTTTTTTTTCCCCCGTTATAAATTCTCCTGAGCCAACTGTAAGAAAGCTGGCGTGGGTGTACTGACCACTACAACACCCCAAAGACATACCTATTCTGGTCTTGAAAACCAAGGATGCACAACCTGTGTTGCTTCCAGAGGCAGACTGAACACTGGAAACTCTCATCTCTGCACCGTGCCCTCATGGTAAAATATTTTCTCGTCTTCTGCACTCAGCCTGCGATGGGGAGACCCTTTGCCTTCCCATTGCTATGGGCTCTGCTCCTTGCGCTCTTCCAGAAGCACACATACAATGCTGTAAATGCCTTCTGCAGCCAGCATGACACGAGAGCAAACTTCCATGTTTAAAGAGAGAAGGATCCAGTTTCTACCACCTTCTTACACTGAGATGGGAAGGGAAATATTTCTGATTCAGAGCGGTTGGTACTGGGTTGAGTGGCTTTCCAGAGAGACGTGCTCTGATCTCATTCAGGTACTGAACAACCAATTGCCACCAAATTGGATTTATCCCTCAACTGTTTCCTATCCTCTGTCGAAAATTACTTTCGCTTTAATTTTCTACATAGTTTTCTTAAATAAGGACATCAGTCTCCCTGAAAGAAAATCTTTGATTCAAAGTTCACAGCGTCGGTTTCTGGCACGTGTATACCTGTAGTTCTGCTCAGAAGAAAGTGATTGTTTTCAGTGTCCTTTAAAACACACTGTATCAAAAAAAGGACATTTTCCCCATAGTCCAAGAAACTGTCTAGCTGAAGACATTACCGGGGAATCCCTTGCCTAGGGATGTGGCTGTAAAACTCATTCAACTTTAGGTGGTGATTTTCCAGAGATTTTAATAATTGAGGTTTTATGCTACAAAATCACTGCAGAGCACTTACAAGTGCAAGTCGCAACTGAGGAGGGAAATTGAGTTGGAGCTAGAGCAGCGGAAGCTGGAAAACCTGCAGGTGAGGGATGCAGGCAGAGCCCAGCAGCACAAACTCTCAGACTAAGCCTGATGTGTTGGAAGGAAAGAAAGAGACTGCCCTGGTCAGCAGCCCTGGAGCAAAGAGCCCTTGTTTTAAACAGGAGAAAAGAGGCTTTACCGTGAGATTTCTCTCTCCAGTCTGCTCTCACAGTCCAGCCACACCAGCATTTGAAGGACCGAACCACACTTAATACCTGGATAATCCCTTTTTCCTGACCTTGGACTGAAGGGTACTGATGGTGATAGAGGCATGTGTTACCACACTTGGATGTGTTCCTCCTTAAGTGGGAAGCTCTGCATTGTTTAGAGTTGCCATCTCCCTGGGATGCTCTGGCATTCCCACACATAGTGCGGCAGTACATCAAAAGGCCAGTAATAAAGCAGGTTTTGGTATCCAAACACCTTATTATCTTCCACTTGCCCTGAAATCACGGTACCGGCAGGCCAATATAGACAATGCAAGTTATGAGGTTCAGAGATAAATTAAAAGGTGTATGCGTAAAATGAGTTTAAAAGATTGTCGTCATTCTGTGTCATCCAGCTAACCATCCCTCAAGGTGCTTATGCTGCTTTGCAGCTGGGATCCGGTCCACAACCAAGAGCTTCACCTTGAATACAGCTTTCACTGGGGAGGATGATGCTTTGTGTCTACCCTATTGTTATACACCCAAACTCTCCATGGTGATTATATCACCTTCCAGAGTTCTGCCCAAGGGCTTCTTGTGAGTCACCTTTTAATCAGGGGTTGCATTTTAACACTCCCTCCGCAGGACTGCTGACTGCCTCTGTCTCCTTAATAACAGTGACGCTCTTTGAACATAGCGATGCTCTTTGAACATGACTCGGCAGAATTATCTGCTATCCAGAACATCCTAATGACTGTTTCAGTGTTTAATGGTAAGCACACATTAACCCATTGTGAAGTAAATGCACTTTTCCAGCTGGGGGAGCAATATTTTAACCTCAGTGCATTGACTTTTAATAGCAGAAAACTATAATTCACGTAAGAGAAAAATGATTCCTGAAGCAAGTTCAGAAAGAGGAAAAATGTATGCTATTCATTACAAGGTTTTGATTGTGATGAGATAGAACAGTTTGGAGGTAGGTGTCTTTGGGACAAAAAGTGCTCTGACTATGGCTTTGAGAGATGTGATGAAAGTTCATGTTGTCGGTAGTTTAAAAAAGCTGAAGAGGTTCTTAGAACTTCAAATGGTCATTACTAACAAATCTCACAGAAGTAAGTAAATAAATACTATTTGATGCTATTTATATAGAGAAGCAAGTGAAAAGTAATGGAATATTTGTTCTCAATGATGGCGTGTTTAAGCTTGCATTCATGCTTCCAGGAATCCTCACAAAAGCACCAGATTAAAAAAAAAAAAAAGTATGAAAGGTTTCTGGTTTAAATAAATTGTCTGGTAACAACTTCTTTATTACCAGGCAGTTTGTTGCTGAAATTAAATTGTGGGCTGTTTTGAGGCACTTTCAGACTTGATGGTATTCCCTGGTCTTAAAATCTGTAAATAAAAACTGTTAAGATATATCTCCATGTCTTCAGATCTTAACAAGAGTTGCATGTTCATCGATTGCTGAATTTGAAAGTTTCAGAAGGTCCCTCTCAGCCTCAAATCTGTCATGTGTATGGATCTGTGCTGCAAGAAACCCTGCCCAGGGGTATTTGTAGAAAACAATCTTTCATTGTCACTTTACAGATGATGAATGAAAGAAAAGAGAGATTAAGTGCATCCTAGTGAGAGCAAATCTTCTGCAGAGCCAGCACTGAACTCATGTTATTTGATTCCCTTTTCAGTACCTGAGCCATGAGCTCATCCTGCTCCTGTACTGACATTAATGAAATAACCATAAATGGGACCATGACAAACCTGCAAAGTTTTCGTGCTTTGAAGATCGCCTGGAGGTGAATGCAATGGTCTCACTTCCGTACCCCCTCCTTCTTGTCCATTTTGGCAAGTGCGTAAGTATTAATCAATTAATCATTTCTGAAGTTTAATCAAGGGCTGAAGTTGTAATCAATTGGTGACCCAATGCAACACAAGGATGTTTGCCTGGCTGCAAGCCTGACCCTCTGAGCTTAATTAGCAATTATCTCTGCTGAGTGACCCCTTGATCCTGCACAGTTTAGCTGAAAGAAATGTATCCAAGTGGTAATTTCACCTTTTGCCTCCATCATTTGGTATTATTCTAACTGTTTATTAAATTCCCAGCCTCTCCAGAGCTTGCACAATGGGAAAATCTTTAGTTAAACCTGCAATTACTGTAATGAGAAGATATAACGAAGTTATCATTAGAGAAGAGGAAATTTTTCCTTATTTTCCACTCCCCCCCTTACTTATAACCATCTTTTTCTCCTTCCCCTACTAGAATTGGCATTTCTAGTAGAACCCAACAGGAACAATCTGTGGTAAAACTAGTTGCAGAAAGATCCATAGGGCAGGAATCTCATGTCAGTCTGTGAGGACCGGAGGATTCCCGGAACAACCCAATTCCTCATAGTTTTGCGAAGGTAAATCTCAAATTCTCTGTCTTACTGCCATGTTATCAGATGATGACATTCTCAGTGGCAGGCAGGGGGCATAGCTGTAAAATGTGTTGTTCTAGGATATTTAACTATTGCATGGTTATTTCATTAAAAACCCCGTTTTCCCAGCTCTCTATGAAGTACCTCTGTAGGCAGAAAATAGACTGTCAAAAGGTGGAAGTGAATCACTAGAAGATCAGCCTTAATTTGAGATGGATAATCTAGAAACAGCAAGAAAACACTGGACATTTTCTAAAACGTGGAGAACACATTTTAGCATTAGATAAGGACCCTCATACTTGTGTAAGTAGTTGCAAAGGCTAATTTAAACATAGCAAAAGAAATAGAAAAAAAACAACCAACATTGTTCCCAAAATATTGGTAGACTCTGTTGGAGACCTCGCTCTACAGCAGATGCTGAGTACTGTTCACAAACATTGGCATCAGTTAAAGAGGTTTAGCAACGTCTACACTTACATCTTTGCAAATTCAGACTACTTCTGTGATGAAAAAATATCCAGCTTTAATAATTACATGCACAGATACTTTAATAACTGATGAGCCAATCCCAAAGGTCCTGCCAAAGGAACTCAGCTGACAGTCTCAGCAAGATATTAGCCTGCCTAGGATCTAGATCACTCCATTGTAGCTGAACCGGTGCTGTGGAAAATACGTACAAGGTAGCAAAACCATCTTCCAACGCGTTTCATCTCCCTTTCTAAAAGCTGATTGCAAAGACAATCTCCCCGAGGTCACAGATTTGACCTTCTCCTCCCTCTCTATTCCAAGGAGTGGAAGCAGAGGCCAAGATTGTTTATGCATATAGGGCAACATGAGGACACAGCATCATCGGAGGGGTTTGAAGATAAATAGCAGTAATACCATAGCTGTATAAAACTGTCATAAGCAATATTCCCATTGGACAAGTGGATAAAATACTGACTTTACACACAGCAATATTCTTGGGAGAAGGCCCCTAAATTATTCCTTGGGGTACCCTGCTGTTACAGAGGCATGATGGATGTCCATGCATTAATGGTGCCATCTCCAGCCATCAGAAATGTTGACACAGATGAAGCATTTTGATTAAGTGCTCCTGTTCAGCTTTATATATTAAAAACTGTATTGGACGGAGAAGCAGAACTCTCACCTTTGCTCCATCTTTATTTGTATTCTCACAATGTAACAAAAATAGAATAAAACAACTGGAACGACAAGACTGGTCTCAACAGTGCCATGCTCACTGGAGGCAGGGCCTTCTTTTGGTGGCTGTAGATCCACCCAATTCTGGGTGTTTGCATCTATTTAAGTAACTGTCTGTTGATGCCCTCTTGAGGTCTAAAATCACTCCACCCCCAGCAGACTGTGTGTTTGTGCAGCACTTCGCACAGTAGGTGCTGGTTCACCAGTAGGTCTCCTAAGTGAATAGATACTTGTGTAAGGCTCCTACAGAACAGATGAAGATGATTCCTCTTTTCTTTTCCCTGCCATTATTGTGTGACATCCCAGGAGAAAAGTCTGCTAATTAGGAGCGCCAGTTGTTGATTCTTCATTTGCTTCAGAAATTACTGAAGCTGTAATGAAGAGCTTATGAGGGATAGTTGATTTGCACAGTTTTGGGAACTGAACCACGGAACATTACGCAGGTCAGAGCATCGATATTTGCTAATATCTGTTGGTTTTGACAGGGTTGTTGTGCCAGGTTTGTAGAGGGCATTTGCTGCTAAAAATGATTTAACAAGAGTGGAGGAAATGTCCCACACAGCACAAATTAATATAGAGGGCAGTAGCTGTAATAAGGCTGTAAAACAAAACTCAACACCCTCAAGCAGGGCTGTATTTTCTGACTTCCCATTTTCAGGGATCTGATTGTACTTTGTTTTGATAGCACTTGAAGTAGGGAAAATGATGGGACATTAGGGCTGCAGGAATTTTGGAAGTAGATGTTCTCCACTGTCTTCATCTGGAGAAGGACAAGGATGATATAAATGCTGGATATTGTAATCACACCTTTTTTAATGGAAATAATAACAACATATATTACATGCACGTAAGATCAATATATATTAGAGTAATTAAACATGGATATATAAAAAGGAAAGACTAAGGACTTCTTTGGTAAAATAAATGTCATTGGCTCTGTTCCCCTCATCACAAACTCTATGGTAAAGACAAGTCTCAAATTCAGTCAGTCTATGAAAGTTCACTGAACGCATTTCAATAAAGATACCAAAGAATTTGGGTTTTCATCAGGCAATGGACTAGATGTTGGACTGAAATTCAGCCCCTGAGTACCACTGATACAAAGGCAGCTGACTGGTCCATTTAATAAGCCAGAAGAGCCAAATCTGACTTCAGGTCCCAATTCATAATGGACGTCATGAGGAGTAAACACTGACTGAAAAACAGTGCCCTTGTTGTAGCCTAAGGATAGGATTTTAATGACTTGTGGATGTGTTTGCGCTCACAGATGAAGAAATGGGAGGTGGGGTTTGAAGGAGGATGGAAAAGTAAAACCAACTGGGAGATGACTGAGGTATCTCTCAGCTGTTCTGAGGGCTGGTGAAGCTCTCTGGTGTTTGAGTCTGTTGACCCATGGTTGTGGGCCCTCTGGTGCTGCCACTGCTCCTTGCTCCTGACCACCTCCACGCAGTCACACCTCACACTTGGGAGACGCAAACACTCATCCACCGCAAGCTGCATTGGCAGTTACTCTGTAGTGTGAGTTGCGTGAGTTGTGCAGCCTCTTGGGTTCCTGTCTGTACTACCTGACCCCAGTCCCATTTCACTCCAAGGCTATCACAGCTGAAAGCAGGTGCCACTTCTCCTCTTTGAATTCTGCCTTTACCGTGGTTGCCACAAAACAAAAGCACTAATGATAACAGTGCAAACTTCCTTACCGTGTATGTCTCTAATGAAATGGCTTGTGTGTCCCTAGAGGGGGGAAAGCTACTTGGATCTTTCTCTCAATTATTTTTCCAGCCTATTAAACTGTCTAAACTCCCGTTTCTCAAAAATATATAAATAAAATAAAAACCAGAGAGAATAAATGAAAACTGAGGTCTCCGCTCGTCTCATCCAGCATCGTGGTTTATCATCCCCAGGAGACGTCTTCAGAAGCATGGCTTTATGACCATGAGAGAAAATAATGATGCTCTGAGAAAACTTGCTAATGCACAGCCCTGTTGCACACAAAATGGATCTCCTAAGTGATTTATCATTACCATTTGCAAAATAAATAGAGGTAGGAGAAAGGGAAGGGATGGCTCTGTCTAATTTGGTGTCTTTACACAGCAAGGAGAAGCCACCGCTGAGGGTGAGGGAAAGGATAAAGGCAGGAGCGAGAGAGAGGAAACAACTTCGTCTCCTCACAAGAGATATATCGCATCTGAGGACTGCCCTTGTTCAACGAACCAACTGAAAGAAAGTGCGCTCCTGATGTATAATGGTGTAAACATATATCAAATGGCAGTTTAGCTATCCCGGCCTGAATCCTCTTCAGCTTGCTGCCAGCGCGTTGAAAAATGCCCTTACCTGTGTCTGCGGCTCTGAGAGGCGAGAGGACAGCCCCTGTCAGACACAGCCCATTTCAAACACTGCGGATCATATACGTTACACTGCAGATGATGTGTATTAGTTAGACACCTGCCTTTTGGAGCGTATATGTACTTGCCCGTTACTAGTGAGGTTTGTTTTCCCAGCTCTGATTCTCAGTGATTTTTTAAGGAAAAGGAGGCAAATGGCCAAAGTGCAAGGATGCACAGCTGTCTTAAATAGCAAGATTATTTTGGCCTGCATTTATCCCACCATACCTTAAACACCCAGCTCACGTAGCGATGCATCCTAGAAGGCCCTAAAAGCCAGAGAAGGTCCTGCACCTCGCTGTAGATCTGTCACCTTTTTGAGATTCCCATTTGTCTCTACTGACTTCAGAGAGGAGATTTATTTAGACAGATCAAGCGCGTGCACAGAAATGAGGTCGGGTCTGTGGTGCAAACCCCTGGAAAAGCTTTGCTCTGTGTATTTGGGTGCCCAGAAAAGCAGAACAGCAGCTGGATGCTAAGGCTGCGCAGAACCATCTGGCAAGGTTTCCTTCGCTATATTCCTGGCTGACCAGTGACTTAACTGCATTACGGCTGCTCACCTCAGCTCCCCAGACTCTGCCCTCACAGCCCCCCATGTTAAAAAGGAGATTAATGGTATTTTCTGCCTTTCTCAATATCGAAGTGCACAAACGAAAAACGCTGCAAGAATCTCACTGGAACCACGGCTGCTCTGTTACCTCTCCTCGGCAGAAGCCAGAGAAGTCCAGAACCACTGAGGCTGGACGAGACCTCTGGAAGCCACCTGGTCCAACCCCCTTGCAAAGGGCCAAATTTAAAGCTAGATCCAGCTTCAAAGTTACAGCCGGTTAGATTAGGTCAGTTTGGGTTAGGTCCCAAACTTTGTGGCTCTGCAGTGAGATAAAATAAAAGCAGCAGTAAGAAGGTAGAAAGAGAAACCTGGAGATTCAGAATCAGGACATTTGCACCGTCACTTACTCTCCCATCTCTGTAGTAGGGCACTGGCATGAGATGACACACTGTGCTTGGGAATGCAAAGTTCACAAAAAAGATGGGTCCTATTGCTGATGGTAGTCTCTACCAGCTCAGCATACGGGCTTGTGCGCAATATAATGTATATTCTGAAGGAACAAACAATGGATTCGTGTGGTCAGTGCTAAGGGCAGAAATGCCACCTGTGGGTTAGCTGTCCACCCTCCTCTATTCACTCACTAGCATATGTCCATATGTGACCAGGACATCTCTGCTCCTTTGTAACAAGCGGGTGCGGGAAAGGGATCGTAGCACAGCTCAGACAATACTCCTGCACATCCCTTCTCCCTCCACTTTCTGGAGCGTACTTGGCTGGGAAGCTGACTCATTCATTGCTGCAGAAAGCAGCAATTTGGTGTTCTGAACTTGTCCCTACCTTCTTGACAAACACCTGTGCAAATCACATCTTGCACCATCTCACGCAGATGGCTTGCAGGCCACCTCCCTCGGCTGCACAGCACCAGGTTGACAACCCTATCGCATACTGAAATGAGATGACTGGGAACCGGTATCTTCAGCTACTCTTTCCCATGGGTTGGAGAATCAGATTATATTTTCGTAGCTTTGAAATAAAATACCACATGCAGCCTGCAAAGCAAATAATGCTGGAATAATCAGGCACTTTTTAATCAATCATTTCACTGAAGACGACTACAGTTTAGCTTAAAAATGTTTAAGAGGGACATGGCATGAGCAAATGCCTGCATAGAAACAATTCATTTGTTGCGGTTTTCCATTCTCCTCAGCATGTTGTTGCTGTTTATACCCCACCCAAATCAATTTAAGAGGATCTGGGGGAATCAGAAAGGGTCATATACCCATCTGTCTTCTGTAGCATTCATTGAATGGGTTGGACCTTGGGTTACAGCTCTGCTCTTTGGGGAGGGATGGGGAAGCTTCTTCCACTCTGATAGACTAAAGGAGCTCTCAGTTCTCCCCTGCAGAACATCTACCGCTCAGCTCTGCCCCAGTAATATCCTGGGTGAATAGGTTAGTCTTACCCCATGTCTGACAGTGGACAGCAGTGAGTGCTTAGGGGAAAGAGGACAACAAAGATGGAGAGATCTTTTCCTTGGTAAACTCTCCTAGCTCCTCACACTCTGCGATCTTGGAACTTCTAGAGCTTGAGAGTGGACCCAGATCATAGTCTAGACGTCATCAATGCAGTCTAGTGTTCATCAGGAACACCAAATTCTCCAGCCTGGCTGATTTTCCTTCCCAGGACCAGCACTGAAGCAAGACATGGTTAAAGGAAAGACTTGTGCATTCAGTGTGTGTGTATCTGGGTGGGGAGAAAAGAGCCGACATGGCCTTGTAGTGAGCAAGAGCTCACAGAACAAGCCTTGATCTCTGCTAGAGCAGCCATGCTCTGAATTCTGTCTCAGCAGCTCCCCCTCGGCCTCTCAGGTGAAGCCTCAGCAGATGACTCACCAGTCATTAACTCTGCATTTCTCTCCTCAGTCTGGCTGAAGCCAGTGCTAAATTTAAATGCTATACTTTCAGCTGGATCCCATGGAGCAAGAACACCGAAGGATAAGCAATACTGGGAAGACTTTTGAAGCGTGCTGTAAAATCCAGATGGCTGAGATTTAAACATCAGTATTGAGAAGGGGACTGTGAGGAGGTTCCTCCTTAGGACATAGTAAGTGAATCCTCAGTCTGAGGTCACAAAGGCTGAAGTGTCTAGTCTCCTGTTTGGGGAGCTGATCCAAACTCAGAGAGGAGAAAAGAAGCGGGGAAGAAAATATCGTCAAGAAATTGTTGGAATGGTGACAGTAATCCTGCTAACCTGTCTCTGCAGAGTCACACAGTCTGCTTACAACCTGAACCTCTCAGCAGCTTCAGAGAGAAGCGCAAACTGCTTGCAAAAACTTTTCTAACAAAGAAAAGACATTCTCTCAGAACAGAACAAGTAGCATCCTGTTCTTTACAAGTTATGGGTTGAAAATCCGATGTCTTGCTCTTTACCTGAATCATGAGTGAGCACCGTAGATAACACTACTGTTTTGGGACAGCTTCCTGCAGAATCCAAGAGCCTTTACAAGCTAGCTACCCAATTTGGGAGGCAGAAGATGTGAAAACAGTTTCATTCTGGAACACTCTCTGTGAGAAGTCATGTAGACATGTTCCCACAATCTGCTAAAGCAGATCTATAGCAGACTATCACTGTCCAGGAAAGACTGAGAGCAGTGAGGGAGGTTAAACCTTGGAACAGGGGCCCAGAGACCCTGGGGCATTTCCATCCATGGAGATACTCCAGCCTCCGCTGGAAAAGGCCCTGAGCTGCCTTTTTCCCAGGCTGGAAAAAGCCTACTAACTTTGAAAGCAGATTTAACCTTGAATTTGGCCCTGCTTTGAGTGAGGCCTTGACCAGATGACCTGTAGATGTCCTTTTCAACCTAAATTATTCTATGATCCCATGAATTCAGGCAAGGTCAGCAGCAAAGCTACTTTCTATTTCTGTGCTTCTATTTTCCTCCCTGGCATTAGCCTGGCTGGTCTATTTTGCTTGGTACAGGCTGTCTCTCACTGTCCATCTCTATCATGTCCAACACGATGAAGACCTTGACCAGACTCTCAAGGTGCCATAAGAGCAGTTACATCCCTATGAAAAACAAAGGAATTCCTCAGTTGGTGCACAGCTGGCATCATAAACCTGAACTGATCTAAACACAACAATGAAACCCAGTATCACAAGCATTTCCTCAGCTTTTTCCCTCCTTATATTGTAGAAAAATATCTACGCTCACACAAAGGGATGAAAAATGCATCAGGACTGGGAACAGCGTGGTGGTACCTACAGGAGCACATTAGGTATGAAAAGGATGCACAGCACAAAGAGACAACTCAGTTTCAGCGACTGAAGCATGAGTAGCTCTGTTGAGGTTTCCTGGAGCAGGTTTGGCACATTTTGCTAAATTGGTCATGGCTCCAGCACTCTCCCAAATGTGCATCTGTCACAGTCCTCCCATGCCAGTAAGGCTTTTACACTGGGTGTTGATTGCACCTGCATGTTTTCCTGCAACAAGAAAAGCTGTACATTTGAAGTAGCTTTTTACTTTCTCAGCGTTTCAAAGAACACGGGGATAAAATAATAATAATGATAATAATAACAAAAAGAGATCCAGAACCAGGTTGGCAAACATAATCACAAGGTATATTAAAAAGTTAAACATAGCTCGGCGCTTTGAAAATCAAGCACCACGGGAAGCCGAGGATGTGTTGTCCCTTGGCTTTATGTCATTTTTTAAAAGGAACGCTGTAATTGAGTAATCAGCTTGCTGGTTGTCATGGCAATTGCTGCCTGCTGCTGCAGGGAACCGGCCTCCGCGCTTTGTCTGCGCGGCGCCGAGGGCAGCCACCCACCGCCGCTCCCCCAGCAGCATCCCTGCGTGCCCAGGCTGCCCATCCCCAGCGCAGCCAGAGCCCAGGGCTCGGCATCAAGCAGCGAAGGGGAATAAATATAACGTGGGAAGACCGTGGCCTGGAGGAGGATTTGAGTCACAAACCCGATGGCAGCTTCCGCCGTCGGTCGGCGACTTGGGGTGCGCTGTTAAGTCATTTAGCAGATGGCAGCGCTTGTGCGGTTTGGATCTCACTCTAGTGGGGGACTCGGGGGGGGGGGGGAGGGGCAGGTTAACTGCAAATTTAAATGCAGTGTGGAAAGGGAAAAGTATGTACAGGATCCATACTGGGAAAGCTGTTTGTCAGTGGCCTTTACCCAGTGATTAAAGTCAACTCATGCTGATCGGCATTTAAACTTTTAACCGAAGGGCGGATCTGCTAGCAATAGGACGTGCGCGTATGGATGAAAGAAGAAAAACAGGTTAAATTGAGGCTTCTAAAATGCACAAAGGGAAACAACTTCTTTTATCCACTGCCGGAACTCCACCTGCTGTTTCTCTCAGGGAATCCTCTCATCGGGAGCTCGAGAGAAGGTTTTTGAAGAGTGAAATTACTGTATTTTCTAGGGAGAAAGGCACAAGAGACTAACTCACACAGTAAGTGACAGTTCTGTTCAATTGAGAACAACTCAAAATCTTCCATTTTGCTGGCTCCCCTCATTCCCAGCCCCTACACTGGCATTCCCACACCACACCAACCTGGAGCCATCACACCCCCAAGCGCACTCTAAGATCTCTGCGCAGGGCTTCCTTCACTGTACAAGGTAGAAACATCCTAACTTCCCATATAGTGAACGGGAGAAAGTCTTTAACAGTTCTTGCTGACTGCCGTCACAACTGGCGAGCTGCACAAGGCATCGAGAAATGAAGTACTGTATCGGTGAGCGTTATTGCTTCAGCATCTTGTGCCTCCTTATCACATTACCCCTGGGATGAGTATTTCTGCAACTGCTGCCCTGAACATAGGTAGAAGCTCTCCTAAACTTGCAATGTGACCCAAGAGAGTGGTTAAGATTAGGTTTTTTGAAGCGTGCCTTCTATACTAGGTGGGAAGAGCAGCCCATGGAATAGACGTGCTCTTCATCCCACTCCCCTTCCAACATGATGGCCACGATGCAGACGGTCCGTATTAATGTGTTAGTAAATCAAGCTCTGGCACAGAGAGTCCCGCATGTGCTGAGAAATGCTCCTTGGTCACAAAGTGGCACTTTCAGATTTACAGCATGGAGTCCACTTCAAGGGCTTACCCATAAAAGACCGTGTTGCTACAGGTTCACGACCAGCTCAGAGCACTTGTGACTCCAGTGCTGAACTGGAGTGAGCTGGGGCAGAGTGATGCAATATTCCGAGTGAGGGAGTCCTTGACCTGAGGTTACCTCCAGAGCCACAACATTAGGAAAATATTCCAACTTCATTTCCCCATGCAAGCATCTGTTGAGGTTTTGGCCTTATGACCCTAATTGCAAACTGAACATCTCCTTGATAGGAAAACAGATAATTCATCTTGAGAGGAAAACAGATAATGCATTGAGATTTATCCTTCTTCAGGCACTGGGAAATTGTGGCTATGACATATACAGAGAATCAAGGCAAAACCCGATGTTCTCTAAACACAGATTAGCCAAACCATGATGGTAATTACAATGCTATCACTCCACAAAAGCTGAAGGTTGTATTAAAGAAAACCACAAGCACATATTACCTGTCTTCCTAAATTACCAAGCAGACAAGCTTGGATAGACCAACATGTTCTTCCTCAGATTCAGGTTCTTTTCAATTTTTTATATTTTTCAGTCATGCAGCATCTTAGAGTTTCACAAGTAAGGTCTAAAGTAAGTGACAAATTAAAGACTATTGTCTCTCCAACACACTAAAAGATTTTTCCCTAATACGTCTGATGGCACCTCAAATTAATATTGTTTCATTTTTTGGTTGCCTTCTGCATACCCAAAACATGTCAACATAATTCTGGAAATTAGTTCTCATTACTTAGCTGCTTCTACAAGAGCAGCTTGTGGAGACTATATGATGCACTGTTGCTTCACAGAGTATGCATAAATACTGCTTTTGTTCCTCCTCCATTTTTAAGGACAAAATGGTGTGTGGTTAAAAGCTACCGGAACCCCAGAGACATCCGCCAACACAGCATAAGAGAGTGAATATTAAGGCTGATCAAATTTAAGTACACCACAACTCTTGCCGGTGTCCTTTAAAAATTGGTTTCTGCACACTGCAAAAGATGTTCCTCCATTCGTAATAATCACTTTTCCCTTTGCTTCTCTAAGTTTAGCACACTTTGTTTTGCACTCTGTAATGTCCTTAGCAGAACATGCCATGCTCAAGTCTATCCAGCAAGTTGGAACAGCGATAGCAATTTTAATTAATCACTGTAAGGTTCTATTTTGCATGAAGAAGGCTCAGTCTTTTTGACCCATTAATTAAATTGTGGAATTTACAGTTCCTTGAAAATGTTGAAGAAGCAAAAGATTAGACAGATCTGAGCTGTATTTGAAATGGAAATTGAGACACATTGGACTGTGGATAGGGAAGAGCAAAGTAGCATGTTAAAAAATGCTTTCAGTTCAACAGCCATCCACTAAGCCAAAGCCAATTGGAAGCACGATTTTTCCGTGACAAAAATAATACAGCAGCAAGAGGCAATAGGTCAGATCTTTAGGGGTGAATTGGCCAAGCTCCTTTAATCCCAACAGAAGCCCCAGCTTCCACAGCAAGAATTTGGTTTCCACACTTCCGTGAGCGAAACAATCTAAATTACCCCTCTTTGTTAAGGAATTAAATCCCGTCATGTTTGGGCAATGCCCTGGAGAAGAGAAGGCCGGCTGATTAAAAAGATAGAGCAAAGATTGTGGGTCCCTCTGGCCCCAGCTGAGCTCCTAATTCGCAGTGTGTCTGCAGGCGAGTCACTCGCACGTCTTCTGCTGCAAATGGAACTGCAGAGGTGGGTGTAAGCACCAGGCTCTTATTGTAATTCCAAATCTCTCTCACTGCCGATGTCGGAAAAGTAAATATTTTATTGAAAAAGTAGTTGCTTATAATGTTAAATTCATCGATAAGGAGGCTCAGATTCCTTTAAACTCTTTCTGTTGGTTTCCAGCATAAGAATCAGTTTAGTAAAACCAGTAGGTATTTCTTCTGGGAAATTCTTGTGGAGTGTAGTAGAGAATTGTATATATTTCTCTGTTCTATCTTGTAATATTGAATTAATTAACCTGCTGCAGATCCCACTCAGACAAACAACTGGAACTCTGAGTTGGTTAAAACGCATTAGCAATAGACATGCATCTCCTAAAGCACTCTTACTTGTTTGTATTAAAAATCTCTGTAATAAAGGCATCATAGACATGGAGCTAAGTGAATGTATTTGGGTCCAGCTAGATTTGGGTTCAGCGAGATTTGGGTTTCTCACTTGTGCCTGTCTGCAATGTGGACTGGAAAAGAGAATCCAAAAGATCGGGGATGTCAGGAAGAGGGATTGCAAAGCACGCATTTCCGACGGTGTGATTTTGGCTTTCTGTTGATCTCCTGAATCTTCAGGGCTTTTATCAATAAAAACATGCTTGGCTAGGTATGGCTGTTAGTTAACATCTTTCCATCTACTAAGATTTTACACTTTTTTTTCCCTAAAGAGGCCAAGAGAGATCTGTACTCAAATTGTAGCTGAGAAACTTCAGATCAGCAAAAGTAATTTAATCACAAAATTGAAATAATTACCAGCATTTAATATTCATCTACTTGCTTTTCATCTCCACAGACATTTACATCTGTCCCAGCCACACGTATGTCCCCTCCTACTCCCATTCTTGGTGTCCCCCATTGCCATCCCGTGTGGTGACCAGCTATTCCAAGGCGTGCGCGTATCTCATCAGGGCTAGCGTCCAGGCAGATTAGACACGCAAATATTCGGCTTTGTAACATTTAGCGGTTCAAACCGCAGCCGCATCAGGAAAAATCACTCAAGAAACTTGATTTGGTATATGGATTAAAAATGATTAGAGTGAAATTCTATTCTGCGTGACTAGATATTTGTCTTCCTAAAATCTTTTCTAAAAAAGATGATATTCCCCTCCCCCAGACAGTGATGTTTCTAGGATTTCTTCAGCCAGTCATTATGTCTACTATAAGCCTTTGGCCTCCTTACTCCTGGCGTGACAGTATTAACAATCCTTACAAAAACATTTATCCACATCTTAAGCCTTCTTGGCAGTATTAAATCATCTACCATCCCACGTATACAAGCTGGCTGATGGATGTATGCAAATGCCTAGCGGTAGGGAAAGACTTTTTAATATACAGCCCCAGTAAATTACTGAGATTATTACAAGAAGAGAGAAGGCATGATAAGTTGTTCTGTTGTTGACTGTATATTCCCAGGATACAATGGTGACAGACAGGCAGGCAGGCAGATAGGTGTTTGGGATACCTATCTGTTGGAGAATCTAAAATATAAATAATGTTCTGCGTTATCCAATTATTTGCTTTGTAGCTTCTCAAGCTCCGTGAGCGCTGCCCTCTTTCCAAGTCTCCTAGGTTTCTAATTTGAGTGAATAAAGAAGTAAACCTTTCCGTTTCTATTTGCTTCCTACAAATAGCTCCCGGCACGGCACAGGATGCGGAGCAGCAGGTATCGGGTACCCGCGCGCGGCCCTTTGCTGCTTGGGCTGTGCCATTTGGTGTTGTGCCTGTGCCTAGGAAAAACATAGGTGGCCGTGTGCTAGTGCAGGGCTACCAAATTCCAGCCCGTGGGTTGCCCCAGCGGCCAGGGCTGCCACAGGGCTGGGGGGGGGCTGGGGGGGGGGAGGGCACAGGTTTGCTCCTCTGCTCGCCAGGAATCGCTTGCCCAGCCATCGCAGCTCAGGGTTGTCATTTAAAAAGTGGCAGCAGGTGGCGCTCGGGAATACAGGGAACCGCTCCGGGCTCGTAGGTGACAAACTGAGGCTGCTGCTGTGCCCGACGCATCTGTACCGCAGCCCCGCCGGGGGCGGTGGGAAGCGGCAGCCGACTTCACCTTCCCCATTGCTCCTCAGCTCCCCGCGCTATTTAAAGAAAGGGAAGAGAGTAGGAGGAACCCCGAATCCCATTCGGAAGTGCGGTTTCAGCTTTAGGTCTGGCTTGGTAAGAAATTTAAAAAAAAAAAAAAACAACCAACCAACCAACCAAACAAACAAAACCCCCTCCAACATTCCTTCAGATAGGATATAATTTTGTAGTAGATTCTCGCAGCTTGTAGAAAGCTATCTGTTTAATTCTCCACTTGAAATCCTTTTGGACTTCTCCATAGAGGAAATACTTGCATGATGGAGCTGAAAAATGCATTCCCAGACCTGAAGCTGAGAGGGACAGAAGAATTCATTTTCAATACCTTTATTTGTGTTCAGTTTATTCTTATTCTTATTATTATTTGGTATTCAGTGGAGGATTTTTTTTCAAACCACTCAAGATGCTTTTCTGCTGTTATTTTTATTTCATTGCCTGCTTTCTGAACCAATATCCAAGCACTTATGGGAGAAGACTTATGGATCTGGAAGCAGAAGGTTTGCTGTCAATTGGGCTCGCTTTGCAAGCGGAGACCTGTGGCTGAGCAGGTCAGCGGAATGGATTGCATAAAAGAAAGAAAAATATATTAGTTTTCAAAATAAAAAGGAAAGTGAGATAGAGGGAGAATGAATGCATCTGTTATTTCTACAATTAGCAGCCGACTGTGCTCTGCATTTCAAGCAGATTAAGGTCTTCCTTCTCATTTTTAAGAAAAAAATATCTGTTCAGTGGCAGTGTTAGAAATTAGACTAGGACTTGGGGGGTTTTATTAAGCTTTTTGTCACCAAGTGTGCTTTATAAAACAGAATGAAATCTCTTAAGTGACTATCAGAACTTGGCCTCATATGCACAACAATAATAAAAATGCTTAGCATTTATGCTGCTTTTGACATGTCAAAGCTTTCTGCAGACCTTAAGTACGTAGCCACGGGAGAGCTACATATGTTAAGACCATCAGAGCCAGCAGGCAGCATTTTCCCAGCACTGGTGTTTACCAGTGCCAGGTTGCAGGCAGCTGGCCCGGGCTGCGGGCAGGGGTTGGTGCCGCAAGAAGGGGCTTCTCAGCAGAGCACGGGCACAACTGCTGGCCACACACCATCCCAGTGCAGATGGCGTGGCTGGCTGCCGTCCCAAGCTTTGTCTATGTAAACCTGAGCTGCTGGCTTCCAGGAGCTGGCCGAAACCTCCTACGCTTGTAGTTTTGACAAATCTTATTTACCCCTGCATCACACGATATGGGGGCAATCTCAAACTGGCCTGCGGGCTTGGCGTCAGCCCAGAGTTCCTGCCAAGGAGCAAAAATGGAATAGAAATGAAGCCTGCATCTGGAGCCCAGGCCATATGTGAGGTTTTCTCTCCACGGCGTACCAGCTGCTGGCCCTACCTGCAGCCCCAGCTGCAATTAGGATGGGCAGGGTCGGTGCATTTGGCTTCAATACGGCTACTGAAACCCAATGCTGGCATAGCCCTGCTGTCAGGGCTCACTGTCTATTTGAGAAATATCCGGGGGCAAAAGGGAGTTAAAGCGAGTAAGATAACTGAAGAAAGGCTTAGATCAATATTTCAGGAAGCCATCTGTGCCAAGACAGCTACAACTGCGACCAGGCGGTTGAGTGGAGGAGCGAGTGGCAAAGAAGCTCTGTGTATAGTAAGGAGACGTTGTTAAAGAGTTCCTGGTTTGGGTGACTCCTTTTAGAAAATTAAGTGTAATTCTTCCAAAATAAGAGGTCTGTAATAGACCATGGACTGGGGAAAGCCTTTAAGTCCTGTTCTTTAGAAATTCAAGACAACAGGTTTGAGTTTCTACATGCGCTGATTCAAAGGGGCATTTGGAGCATCGGTCACCATCCCTGTTGCTCACACTAAGGAGAGCCTTAGCAAAGGTTTTCCCAAAGCAGCTCCAAAGCATCTTCCACAGAAACTTTCTAAAACCTTGTTCTTCTCTCTGTGGAACAGGGTTGACTTTATATTACATCCGCCTCGCTCTGTAATATGAAATCCATTACTAGTCTGTAAAATCAATTAGCAACTTAGCACTCAATACCCAAAAAACAAACCAAAACCAAAAGGGTTGCTTGTGTACTTATGACAATGTGTTAAACAATTTTTCAACTAAAGGCTTTATTGCTGGTGTGACCTCCTATCACGTATGGAAAACAGAGTCTAAGATAGAAAACATATGCTTAAGAGTTCTACTGTCAGTATTAATAAGATCAGGCACAGAGCAGTATCTATGTAAGTGCAAGAAACAACTACATAGCTGCAAAGCTGCTCATCCTCAAATTAGTGTGAAAAGGTTTTCCCTTGTGACCAGAGAACTCTGTATTTCTTATTCACTGACAATGTTTTCTGCAGGTCCCTGGCTCTTGGGAAGTCTCCACACATCCAGTTTACTATCACCATCTTCAGTGGTATTATTTTATTTTATTTAAGGAAGTGAGCCTTCAAGAAACTAAAGTAATAGTAATACTGATCTTTTTTGTTCCTCTCAGTGGTCACATAATTAGGTCTGTTTTAAGCCCGATTTTTCAGCTGTGAGAGACATTTGCATTTCTTGTGCTTGTGTGCGCACATGCATGTACGGTTCTGCCACAGGCTGTACTGTGTGAGTTCTCGGGAGGCGAAAGAAAACCTCTTACCTATTTCTGTTTTCTTGCTAACCTTTTAAATCAGAAGAGATTGCTTAATGACAGCATCAGGCTTGAAAGCACTACTCATTCCGCACCCACCAGTTTGACTCACGGCCAGCCTGACTCAAACCTTTCAGGAAGGCAGGAGTCCCCTGGGGTGCGCTGGTCTCCAGCTTTTTGACGAAGTCTTTAATAGAAACCAACCAGAACAAGTTCTCTTGGTACTTTCAGTTTGTCTCGACCCGAGCTTCGTGAGTAGCACCTGATCCTTGCGTTGTCCGAGCACCGTTTTGTCTAGAAGAGGCCGAGAGAAAAAAAAAGAAGAGAAGTATTTACAGGAGTTAAAAGCGTAACAGGGAAGGTCAGGGTGTGCTGAAAGTCGGCTTCTGCATAGTGCAGAAACAACCACGCAAACCTCAAGCGAACGAGTTTGGGCACCAGCAGCAGTGTAGATGCAGCAGCGCAGAGATTGGAGGAGGCTGCCAAACGAGGCAGGGCGGGTAAATGAGCTGTGTGCTGGGCTCCATGCTGCTGCAGCTTGCCTGACTCTGCTCCCCAAACGAGGCATCGTATTTTCACACATATCATCAGAGCCTCAGATAACCAGCCTCCCCAGAAAGCCCCAGGACATGAAAATGTTCACATAACCTACAGGAAAAAAACCCCAAAGAAATGGAAGGAGAAGACCTTGTGAAGCAGGAGCCGTTGCAGGAAATAAGCAGCAGAGAGCTGGTAGGTAAAGGTTTCTGGGATGAATCTGTCCTTGTCTTAAATACTCATGCACATAACCCATAGCACAGACTTGTGAAAATACATACTGTTGGCTAGCGCATATCCCTAGCCTCCTGCAGTCAGCTCTGGGATATCGTACTTAAGATAATACTTTCAAGAGAATTTCTGTCTTTGTGCTGGTTGAAGATATTTCTGCAGGCACTCTGTTTACAAAATACACAGGGATGAGGTATCTTCATGGAAGGTGGTTCTGTTTCCTTTAGCATCATTTAATTTCCTTAGTCTTTCCCCATCTTTTTCTATCCATGTGCTTCAGGTCCAATTTCCATTGCCTTTTCATTTCCTCTGAGCTTAACTACAAAGTCATCTGATCCGTCTTGCAAACTTCTCTGAAGCTTGAGACTTTACATTGCCCTCTAGGTCTTTCATTATTTAAAAAAAACCCAAACAATTAGCAGGTGAAAATCTATCCTCCTTGATAGTGAAACCTCAATTTCAATCAAACATTTGCCATGAATATAAAATGTTATAATCTATTCCATTCCTATAACTTTCCATAGGTACTAATAGAAGAAAAGGTTTTCTATTCATAATTGGAAGTACTTTTTTTTTATTCTCAGAGAGGTACGTCATATAAATTACATCACTAGTGTGCAGAAGAACCAGTATACTTCTTCCCATAATTTTCCATGTCAATTGTTAGACTTCAAAAAGCAAAACACACATGGCAACTGGGTGCCAGTAATTTTTAAAGTCTGACCCCCGTGTCTTTTGCATCTAAACTCTGTCAAATTTCATTGCAGGAATTTTTCACTGTTCTGTATTGTTGTCTTTACATCTCAATCCTTAGCTTTCTCCTTTTTCCTTTTTCAGTTTCTCCCTCCTCTTTTTCCTTTTTTTTTTGTATTTTCCTTTTACCTTTTTTTCCTTTTTCCTTGAGTTACATTGTAAGCCTCATGCTGCATTTGCCTGCACAAATGCAATAAAACAGGTTAAAAAAAAACCCAACCTTTATCTACCAACACACTAATTTTATTTCTATCCACATTTCAAAAGAGCAAATTCGTTTCCAGACAGAAAATATCTATGATGCAATTTTTTTTTAAACTGTGGGTAACATGCTTCAGCCTTCAAAAGCACTGTTAAAAAGACAAACCTATTCTGAAGCATTAATCTTTACCCTTCGTGCACAAAATTGCCTGTGTTTATAAATGTCCAGACACTGACAAAAACTGGAGCAAGAAAGGGAAGGAAGACTGAAGAGCAACATTTTCCAGGTTACCCAAAAAATTATTCTTAAGTTTTTTGTGAGGTGGCTTTCACAGGAAAGAAATATCTTGGGCCTATTAATACTCAGCTGCAGCAAGACTTCTCTTCTTAGGTAGCGCACTTCCATCCCCAACACACTGGAGCGGCATCAAAGCCCCTGGCTCCCCCCGGACCTCAGCGCCAGCGCTCTCCTCCCTGCTCCTGCCATGGGGTTCAGCCCTTTCACAGCAACTGAGGATAAAAGAGGAATCACCCGGTTTATGCCTGTCGCTGAAGAGTAACTAGCAGGACCATGGCCTGATGCAGCTCTGCTGCTTTTCCCTCATCCCAGAAGATGTTGGTCTTTAACCCAAGAAGCTTCAAAGTACAGAGGTGAATCGCTGAGGTTAGGTGCTGGGTCTTGGGGTGGAAAGGAGAAGGAATTCAGTCCATCTCTTTTCTTTTGGTAACAGAAGAGTCCTCTACTATGTGTCCAGGATGGGATGTGGAACCGCACATGGTTCTTGGGCGCAGCTGGGAGGAGAGGCTACCTGCTCCATGCTGACACTTTCTCTGCCCAGTCCAGCCAAGCAAGCTGCTCCAACAGTGCCCAGACCTCCACCAGCACACAAGGCCAAAGCTGTCCCTGCAGCTCCGCTGGCGTTGCTGAGGGCCTGTCTCCTCACTGTCCCGAGCAGCAACTTTTCTGGTGGGTCACCTGGACCCTCCAAGGAACCCACCATAGCACCTGCCGTGCAGGTAATGCCGATGAGGTGGCAATGGGGTACCATGGCACAAAGCTAAGGCATGTCTGTAGCCTCTAAGATTTGCCCTTCTGAGGTTTCAAAAAGGCTGCTACAATGCTAAGAGCATCTCAACAAAATATTAAAAAGGTTTGGTCATCTTAAGTACAAAACTTGGTTCCTTTTCTCCTGTTATTCTCCCCCCCCCCCCCAAATTATTGTTGTATTTAATTTTTATTTGTACTTTCTGAAGAGTAATACATTTCGAAGAAAAGGATTAAATCTCTCAAAGTGAGGTAATAAAACTGAAGCTGTAATGAAACTCACTGGTTATACAGGGAGATATTTCATTTAGGCATTGGAGTAAAAATCTAGTTACATTCCTGATCAGAATAATTCATGACCAAAATGCCTCATCCTATTTTTAATTGTCCTTGTTTTTCAAATAAAAGTTATAGATGGTTTGGCTAAATCATTGCCTGTCAAACTTGGGTTGCGAATGGCTCAGTGAATCTCAAGAGGCACTTTGAGTTTTTAGGACAATTCATTTATTTATTTGGCTATACTAATAAAGCATGTATCTAGAGATTTACATTCTTATTCTGCTACTTAAAATGTATGAACCATACGGAAGTGACAGCAAGGAACAACAAGAAAGAGCTTGTACAAGAAAGAGCTCTGAACAATATTCCTATTTTTTTCTACCAAGATTTGAAAAAAAAAAAACCCTCAACAACAAACAAACAAACCCGGAAAAAAGAGTTTTTCCTTAAAATTCTAGGGAAGGATACAATAGTTACATAATTGAGATCTATTCCTGCTTTTCAAAAAATATCTGAAGTGCTTGATTAAACCAAGAATCGAAGCATCATGGCACATTTAATCTGATTTGCTAATAATGGTTGCTGTAAATACATTGTATTTAGTGACCTGACACAATGGGCTTGTTTGTACACTGAAACAAGGAAAAGATGCAGCTTGCTCATTTCAGAGAAACATTAAAATACAATAGGAGAGACACAAAACAGAATGCAGTGGGAAAGCTATTGTGGCTTATAATGTACTTTTCAAACCAGCACAGTCACATTAATTCTAGAAAACATTGTTCCCTCAAACCAGAAAGGTTTGCGGTATAGAAAGGGATGTTATTGGTGTGTTACCTAACACCAAAGAGTGATTTTCCCCCTCTATCTATGCTGAAAGAGACATCTTTCTATCAGAAACTGTAATGGAAGATTACGTAGATTCTTTTTCTTTCCCCAGCCCGCAGAAAAAGCTAATGTGTGATATTCTATCAGCCTTATGAATTCTTTCCATAAAGTAACTGCATCTTCATATTCCTCAACTATAATATCTCTGTGGCTGTCAAGCAAACACGTTTCCCAGATGTGCTCCAAGCGTGACTCTCTTTTCCTTTACTAGTAAGGCACACAGCAGAAAAAACTAAGATTAGGTCAAATCTGCTTTGCAGCTGCTCCTTCCACAGGAGGGTTCACCTCCCTTAGCCTTTACTACAAGCACTGGGTCTCACTCGTCATTTTTCCATAACTAACTCTTTACTCATTAGCCACTATTAATGCAAAGTACGCCACAGCATCTCAGCCACCAGTCCTCGTTTCTCTTGGTCTGTTCCCACCAACAGCCCCAGTTCAAGTCCAAATTCACCACTCGGGTGAATTAGTGCAATGAGTAATGAGTTCAGATACTTTTTCGTGAATTAGTTCAAAACACAAGAAGACATCCAGGTCCAAACAACTGAAGTAATCAATCAATTCTTTCATATACACATAATCAGTTTCTCAGATGTCAGATCATGCATTTTCCTATTGATTATTCTAACACTTATCTATCAAACGTTTTGGAATTAGTTAATTTTCTATGCCAAGTACACACATAAGTCCCAATCGCTACTACACTACTTTATCTGATGCCTTCCAATCCGCATGTTCTCATCTCTATTGTCCTTTTTTCAGTCCTTTCACAAACAAAAGAGATCCTGCTCCTTGGTTTACTTTTTAACTTACCCATCACTCTTTTAAACACCTCATCACTTTAAATGCATAATTAAAATAATGAGACTTACTGTTCTTCAAGCCTGCATGGCATTGATTTAGCCTACAGACCTAATCAATGTGGTCTTTCGCTGGCCCTAAACACAGTAATATCTAAGAAAAAATCCTGTGTTCTTGGGTATTTGGTGTGACAGAGACCGATGCTTACCCACACAAACATAATGATTCTTGTGTAGCTGCTACAGGGAAGAAGTGTACCATTGACCTTGGCGTGTGGACTATATTCATTTACCTGACTAAATCTGAAAAAATGAAAAAGGCTATCAAAGAGACACTGCTGATGAATGAAAGCTTTCTATTTCTGCTCTTCCGTAAGATATTTCTTTTGCAGCTGGACTGTTGCAGAAGATTTGTCATAAAAGTCGAGAGCAGCTTACATGTAGTGGTGGTGAGGAGAGTACATTTGCTCTTCGTTACCCAATACATCTTAAATTGCTTCATGCTCTTGGTGGCTCTGATGGACCATTGTTCACAACCCTATTGTTGTGTATAAACTGTCAGCTTGAATAGTGAGAAACTCATAATGGGACACTGAATTTGTTCTCTTCACAACTAAAAAGAAACAAACCCAAACCAAAGCACACCATGCAGTCTAAAGCAGAAGCAAGAATCTGAGCAGACTCATCATTTCAGATGCTAAACATCTTGCCAAACATCTGTTTTTCTCAGACTGTGAATGAAAGCAGGGGGAGGTTTGCACAGGGAGGGGCTCTACCACTGGGCACAGAAAGCCAACACACCAATGCAAAGAAAATGCAAATCTTCTGCTGCTCACCAAATTGAATCAAGGCCATATCATCTTATTTCTCAGCTTCTCCAAAAATAAGTTTGTCAGATGGACTGCAGTTAGTGATGGCACGAAGACAGAGCAACAATATCTGGTAAACATAAGGATGTATCCAAAATTAATATGGTTAGGAATGGGAGTTCAGCAAAGGCAAAGAAAAGTTGTATCCCAATTTAATACTCTCTGTAAGAAGTATGCCCTTTTCAAGGAATGCCAAACATAAAAATATGAAAAGCGGGGAAAAATCACTGCACAGCTAGCTATCTGCTTTACAACATTTACTGATTCCAAATGTTTTGTTTAAATGTCTTCTTCCGAGTAAGCAATGTAAAAAAACCCGACAAACAAACAACCACCAAATTAAAAAATTAAAATGCAAGAAAGTGGTTGATTTTGATTGCAGGTTCACACACACACAAACCAAAGGTATCTGTAGCTTACCGCTTTCCCAAGTCATATGAATGACAAGGGAAAAAAATGTTTTTGATTTATTAATTCAGTTATACTTTCTCTGCTAAGGAGTAAGGAGCTGAACTTAACAAAGGGGAAAAATAATAACCCCTTAAAAATGGCAGTGTTCAAAAACTAGCAAAATAGAAACAAAAGTACAATATGATTTCCAAGATAAAGGAAGTGAGAATATTTAAGACTATAAAAGAAAATAGAAATTCATGATGAAGAGGCTCACTGAGCTATCTCCAGCTATATTATCAGTGGTGAACTGTCAGGCAGATGCACTCCGTGGCATCTGTCATCGCAATTGGATTCCGGTGAGTTTTATAAAAACTACAGCCTGCCTGCATAACCAGCCAGTGCCTCGGCTCATCTCAGCCCGGCTGTACTTGGCTATAAAGCCAAATTAAACTCACAAGGTTTAAGCTGAGGCTAACCAGCACAGCCATTCCTGACCCCGGAGATGGATGAGTTGTTTTGCTATTTGTGTTTGGGAGATGGCCAAATGCCAAAATAGACTTTTTACAGCCGCTGTAGCCTCACCCCACTGCCATTCGTACACAGGTTTCAAATATTCCTGCGATGCTCAGGCAATTCAGTTTGCAGCACATACAGATTGCAGCAGGTCAGAAAACCTGCTCTGTTCTCAGGAAGCATTTGACTTTTCACTTAGGATACACAAAATCACACATGCAGTTACCCTAGCCTAAAATTGCTTTGGGTTTTGCCTCAGCAGCGCTTGCTTTCTGTTATCACAATAAATCTCCAACTTCCCATGAAAGGCAGCCTGCTTCTAGGGGGAATGTCACTTACTGGTCCTGAAAACCCACCAAAAGTGGGGCATCATCTCTGGGCAGTGAGGAAAGCCATGGAGAGGGGAAGGCCTGTGGTCCTCCTGCTGGGGCTGGTGTTTTGGAGGGACCAGGAGTGGAAAGCCCCAGACGAGAATGGAGCAGAAGCTGGGGCCATGCTGCCTTCCTTGGTGTCCAGAGCTGGGTCACGGCAGGAGACGTGGCACTTGGGGCAGGAGCTCTTTGCAGCAATGCCCATGGTGGCTGTGGGGCCCTGCCAGGTTGCAGCTGCCCCAGGAGCTTCTCCGGGGTGCAGGGCAGCGCCTCCATGCTTGGGTGCTGTCCTGCAAAGGGCATCCCAGGGAGGGCAGGGGGAGCACAGGGCACGTTCCCTCCGGCACCATGCAGGCTGCATGACATTTGCTGATGTGCAGACTGTGCCTGTGCTCCCGCTTTGCCCTGCCACACCACAGGGATCCCCCAGCCAGCCATTAGCGTCTTTGAAAGGTCATGGAGATCGGGGAGTTTCCCCCCGACAACTGGAGAAAGGCTCAGAGACAATGGACAGAACTTGAGACAAAAATGGTTCAGACTGAATTGTCCCAGTTTGAGGCCTAAACCACAACATGAATGGAAAGAAAACCTCCTTCGCTTTGAGGATGATCAAGCCATGGAACAGGTTTCCCAGAGTGCCTGCATAGCCTTCATCTTCAGGGGTTCAAAGACACAGCTGGGTAAAGCCCTGAGCAACCTCATCTGTCCCCACAGCTGACGCTGCCTGGAGAAGGAGGTTGGACTAGAGACCTTCCAAGGTCCCTTGCAATTTGTGTTATCCTATGATTTTTTTTTTCTTCTTCTTCTTCCTCAGCCCTACTTATAAAAAGATTGTCATGGAAATGCTCTAAAAGTGAAGTCATAGCAATGTTAAAAATGCACAGCAGCACTGCAAGTATTTTAGCTCAGAAGGATTATCTCATGGCCACATGCGATAACTGAACAAAAGCTGTGTTGACACCTTTGTCATCTCCACGGGCATCAAAAGCTTAGGAGATTAAGAAAATTTAGACAAAGTATTCTAGATTTTAAACTCAGAACGTTAAAAGACTTAGAGATGTAGGCAGTCACTGGAAAGCTCGTCACCTGGAAATGACCAAAACAGGTTCACAAGACTCCACATTTCTTATATGACTTGTTTTTGTAGCTGCTGATGCCTACAAAACACCGAGTACTCTGAATACCTCTCCTACAGTGTTAGGGACTCTGCTTTTACCTATACTCTGGTAACTCTGAAATCCCTGCCCAAATTCTGAGGGTATGCAAGCAGTAAATCAGCAGGGACATATCTACTGTCTGTGCATCATGCCTCTAGTCACAGTACAGCAGTCCATAGCTTCTTTATGAAGCTTTCAGCAGTCTGTAAGTTAAATCAGCAAAAGTTGAAGATCACTAATTTAAAACATCTGACACATTTATGAGATACAAGTTCACTGAGCAGAACTGCATCTCAAGAAAAGGTAAAATCCATGTTCTTGATTTAAACAAGTTAGTAAGACACACAGAACTGGCAGAGGCAGACCTGCTTGGCCAGTGGTCCTACCCGGTCAAGCCAGCCCTTTCTGCTATCTGTATATCCAGCTACTCCCTCCTACAATTGATCCTGGGTTTTAAACTCTGTTCAAACAATACGAATAACCTTAATTCATATTTCTCCAATGGAGAAATGTAAATGACATGAGCTGCTTAGCCAGCAGAATGGAGAGGGGAAAGGAAAGGGGAAAGAGAGAAACCCCACACTTAATAAATGGCGTTTTATTTTCCACAACACCCATCGAGGTTTCAATGTGCAGCAGAGAAGGTGAGTTTTAGTTTCCTGGAAACCTTTTAAATGCCTTAAAGTGACTCGGTAACTCTTTCTCCACAGTTAAGAGAGCTAAGACTAAGCAGAGTTTCTCATAACTTAGAATTAAGCTAACTTCCAAGTAGGTGTTAGTTGTCGACATGCAGCTCTATTTCTTTGTCAGCTTTACATAAAACGGTTTGCAGTGTGCTAACCCAGGGCAAGGTGCTGTGCAGACAGGATGTTTTGTTCTGCCCACCCGCAATGTTTTAACAAACCAGGCAGAAGACAGGTGGAAAAGACAACTTGCCTGTATTATCACTGATCTCACTGAAAGGCAATACTGCAGTTTGCCATCCTTGCTTACTATTGGCTGTGTGCTGTGAGCTCCACCTCCTGAATATATCCTTGCTCTTACTATAACTGGAGCAGTAAGCGATGGCTAGTCTCTCCCTGCTCTTGCCCTTCTCCCCCTGGTTGCCCATACAGCATTTCCTCCATCCACCAAGTCCCACAACAAACAGTTGGCTGGGAACGCTGTAAGCTGAAGGGATGAGCAAAGACCCAAAGAGACAGAAAAGAAGAAGTGATGCCCAACTTGCTGTGCTGTTCCCTACAAAAGCCTAGCTTGCAGGAAAAACCACCACCAGCTCCTGCCAAATCACCAACGTGCCGGGCCGGGCGGGTGCTGGCAGGGAGGCAGCGATGGAGAAAGGCGCAACCCGGGCAGCACAGGCGGAGATGTCTCCCAGCGCAGCAGAGCCACCGGCATCACTAACCAGCCCGAGCGATACCTGCGTAATGTTGCTCAATTTGTGCAGCACGTGGCTGGACTCCCAGCGCCAAGAAATTAAAAACCAATCAGCTTTACTGTGCTGTCAATGCCAGGACAATTAGCACTCGTTTCTGACAGCATATGCCCGTGCATTGCTCTGGCTCACGTGCGTGCGTCTCCCCCAGCCCAGGCTGCTCGCTCAGGGCAGAGGTGGCTGCCACATCTGGGAATCCCTCTCTGCTCCACCATTTCTTCAAAGCTATAGGAGCAACGAGGTTAGAAGCAGCAGCATCCTCCGTCTTTGCAGAAAGAGTAGAACATCCCACTAGTTAGTTCCCCTTGGAAGGGTAAAAGCAGCAGCACCGAAATAACTACCAAAGGCAGGAAGGGGCATTTGCGGGGAAAAAACACAGAGGATCCTTGTCTGCAGCCTACAAGAGGTTTCCATGATGTTTTAATTAAGTGTGAATATTTAGAAGTGCTTAATAGTTAAAGCCTAGATATTAGTTCTTTAGGAAGAGCTGTGTTTTTATATCAGAGTTCTGCATTTATAATTGTGCAGAACACACCACAACAACACGTATTTAAATCAGACTATACTTCTAAATATACCTAACCTCCACACATAAAAACTCCCAGCAGGTGCCTTGTTAAACAATAATGAACATAGGAGGCTGATTGCTGTTATGAAGCCTTTGGTGAAAACGAACTCTAATTGTGTGCTTGCATTTTTTTTATCAGTTGTAATAGTAAATCTCTCTCTGGTACAAAAAGAGACTTTTGCACTTCAAGATAGGAAGTTAAGTAGTGTGATTTCAAGATATCATCTACCTTAGTATTTAGGGCCTAAAAGCTCAGAGTATTAATCTTTCATTCCGTGAGCACCAAAGCATCTTTGAGAACATAAGCCTAGTCCCAAAGACTTTAAATGCCATTTTTTTTCCCTTCCATGCACCAAATTCAAATGCAGAGAAACCAGCCGTTATTCAGAAAGAAATCCCCAGCTTCACCCTCCAGAAAAAAAAAAAGAAAACACAACAAACAATAGATATAGTGGACATAATCTAAACATTACTGGAACGTGAAAACCAAACAAGCTCCTTATGCATGCTTTATGGAAAAGATAATACTCTGATGTTAATTAAAAGCCTTTCTATTTAGCTTCAGTTTCTTCTTCCTTTTATTAGAGCATTTAATGAATGCACTCAGGTTCTTCAAATGCAGATGCTAACTATATTTACAAGTAGACTCTGACAAATCCTTTGCTAACCCAAACTATAATTTGATCAGCAGCCTGAAGCAAGAGAGGCACACGCATTAGTTTGTAAATAGCTTAGAGATTTTTCTTCTAGGAATGCAAGTTTTGCTGCTTGACTCCTTCATACCAGAGCACAACTGTGAATTTCAGGGTAACTCAAACCCTATACTACTAAAAGCAGAACAACAGAAAAATTTAGTTGTGCTAACATAAAGATTTAGCTTAAAATTACCTTCTTTTAAATAAGAATAAAAAAACCCATTTAAAATAAAAGGCTGAATTATCAACTCCAGAAAAAAATACAAATAACAAATAAGATTATAGGCCTCTCAAAGCCAAAAAAAAAAAGGGGGGGGGGCAGGAAAAAAAGCACGCAACTTTTCAGAAGCTACTGTCCTTTACTCACTGAAGTAATAACAGCAAACTACAAAATGACACCACCACCTTCCTGAATCGCCTGTAAAAAACCTTCGGCTACCCACAAAGCCTTTTACAGCAGGAAATTAGGGGTGACATTTGCTCTGAGGCCTGCGGCCTCTTGGGAAATGTAGTTTAGTGGCTGTGTCCCCATCTTGTTCCAGGCCTTGTTCTCATCGCTGAGGAAATTAAAGGCAACGCTTTTACTAGGCGTTTACTTTTCTTTACTTTTTAATCCTGCGTGGCAGGTCTCTAAGTGGTCTCTTTTTAGATATGACTTGACTGAGCCCTTTTCTAAGGGAAAAGAAAATTTGAATTCCTGGGGAGGGGATTATGGGTAATCTGCTGCTTTAAAAAGGGCTGAGGGAGCATTTTTCTGGTTTAATTTAAGAGGGATTGCATGGGGAGCTCTCAGGAGAAAAAGAAGTACTGCTGCTGGCATTTAGGTTAGAAAGATGAAGAATTCACTTCCATCAAAAGAGAGTTTATAGGTGGGGTATTTTGTTAGGGGTCTGGGTTGAGCTGGATGGTCTCGAGAAACAAGAAATCTGCCTACAAACAGCTTTTAGGCCCACGTGGAGGGAGCAGCACAAAGGTTAGCAAGGAATAAACAGGTAGTGCTTAGAGGAGCTAATGAGGGTTTTTTTTTAAATGAATTTTATTTTTCTTTACTTTTCAAGCTATTTGTTGTTCCCTGGCCCTCTCCTGAACAGCTCCTGCATGTTAGACTTACAGATGCTTTCTCTGGAGTTACACAAACCTCTAACAGAAGAGGTGAGTTATTAGACTGTAGTTTGCCTTCCTCCAGCGTACTGCTGCCCTGGCTCTGTCCTTCGCTTTTCCATTGCAAAAGCCGGTTCAGTCCCCCTTGTTGCTGAAGCTTGAGGGGTCTCCGCACTCCTGCCTCACCTGAAAAGGCTTCAGGTGTTTCTGGTGTTCATAATGTCTCATTAATTTCTCAGGTGAGCTGGGTTATCTTTCAAGGCAGAAAATGAGTACCTTTAGAAACGCAGTGTGGGGGTGTTTTCTTTACTCGGGAATCTGACTGTATTGACTATATGCTGCAGAACAATTAAGTATGAGAAGTCTTGCCTCGTCAACTTCTGTTCTCTATTCAGAGGTCTAAAGAGGTTTGAACTCTGATTGTATTAACTGACAGGCAGCTTAATTGGTTCCCCTTCTTCTGAGTTTCAACATAATGATGGGCTATGTACAACCTCGAGTAGGTGTAATGTAAGAACAACTCTCCTCTCAGCTGCTTCTCTGCTCTGTGAGAGCACATTGGCCCGTGAGACATTATGGAGCTGAGGGTAAAAACCGGCATCCTCAAGGCGTGTGTGTGCCTGGGGTAGGGGGATGCTGGGGGACTTCATGCTGCTCACCACTGCCTCTGTAGTTCAGCCCAGTTTCGGAGCAGGAACATCCCAGAGCTCAAAGCCTCTCAATTATTGTCCCCTCAGTCTTTCTCAGCTTTTAATTGTTGCTGAATGGGGAAAAAGAGCACAGGTATGGGACATGCTTAAATCAAATAGTTGTCCCAATTCCACCTTCCTCCCCTGCAGCACCTTCTGGGAGGTGGAATGAACGGCACCACCCAGTAGTCTCATTTATTAGAAGGCGCTAATGAGCGCATTCAATCTAAAGTGAAGACCCTGTTGTGCATAGGTCAGCTTCATTTGAAATCTAAGGAGACTCAGGGAACTGGTTTACTGCAAGATGTTAATTAGTTTTATTGAAAGCAACAGCAGTTTAAAAACAACAAAAATACTTTTTCTATGAGTGTGTTGTTGAGAAGATCAACTCACAACTAGTGACTGGGAGGGAGAGAGGAGAGCAAAAAGATAACCACTTGATTGAAAAAGACGGAAAAGTATTACCATGGGCTTTAACAACTTATTATAATAGCCAATGATATCATCTTGATTTCACAGAGAAACTCAATTTTATGTGTCAGCAAAGCAATCTTAAACTGCTGAGCAGATGTCAGCTGCATATCTGCCATGTCAGTGATCAGGAAATATGTTTTTCGTGAGCAGTAGCAGAGTCATTGCAAGGAATGTTATTTTTTCATATACTTTGCAATGAATGTGGAGGGTTGCAAGGCTTTAAAAAAGTAATTCCTAATCTCTGCAAGTCATGGATTCTGTCCATTTATGTGCTTTTTATACAGAGTGTTTTCTGCAGCTATTGGGAGACAAGTGAGAAGCCTGGGGGAAGCTATTGGATAAGGGGCTTTAGGAGAGCACTTTAGGCAGGGCTGGTATTTCAGTTTATTATTTTCAACTAAATTCTACTGCAAATCTTGCCCGTCTTTGTAGAGGCTGGGTAAATTCATAAAACTATTCCCTGAAATACTTGCTCAGCCCTTTTAAAATGAATTTCGTTCTGCACCTGAGCATCCCGCTTTGGCTTCCTCTCGGCTGGTACCCCTGTGAATTGAGTTTTTACAGACACAGTTCTTGAGAGCACAGTTTAAATTCTTATGCATGAGTAATGATACTAGAAAGGAGTTTCGCCCACCTCTCACTATTACTAGTGGTATATTGTTGCTGGAAGCTAGGTAAGACTTTGAAACATCTAGTATAGATGAGAGAGTGGTGCTTTATGAAAGAGGTTGAAACCACTGCTGTGAAGAACCCGGGGGGAGGGAGGGGGAGTGAGCGTTAAAATTGGGATTGTCAGGTGCTGCTCAGGCAAGCTGCTCCCTGCCACACGACTGAATCTGAACAGACCACAGCACCTGAGCTGTGGGTCACGTACAATCTCGTGTTTTCAATCTAGATTTCCAGGTTTGCAATATTTGACTGGCCATATTTCCTCTGTATCTTTTTCCCTGAAGTAAGAGACTTGCTCACCTATCACTTCTAGGGTTTTGTGGGGTTTTTCTTTTGTTCTTCAAAGTTTGGGGATGGACTTTCAATTCCTTTTCTTCCTCTGGGGTCAGATATTTTGAAGATTTCAAAATTTGTTAGTTCTCAAGGGTACAAAGATGGGACTAGTGATTGGCCATGAGCTCGGTTGTGATGTACCTTGGCTCGACTCTTGACTCTGCCTTGAAATTTGAGGTCTATGAACCTTGATATAATTTTGCTCTCTGTGGATCAAATTAGATACTGCTTCCCTATATTAAAAAAAGTGACCTGAAATTTAAAGGAATAATGCAGATGCTTAACTGGACAATGATATCGTGCTCAGAAAATGTGTTCCAGTATCTAAAGTATCATCAGCCTTTTTTTTCTGTGATTCTCTCTTTTTTTCAGTAATGCTTGCAATGCTGTTCAAAGCACAGGGTTTTTTTTTGTTGTTTGTGTGGGGTTTTTTTTAAACTTCAGTTTAGCCAAGAGCTTGCAATGCACAGCAGAGTTTGCAGCCTCAAGACACTGAAACAGACAGAGCATTCTGAGCTGTGCTTTTGTCCAGTGTTTCATCGGGATTACTAATTTCACTCCCAGCATTGCAAAAGACTTACCTGTATTTTAAGTACAGATGAAATTAACCCCGTTTTAAGGTTATGACTAGTGATTCTTTCATTTTCCATATTCAAGTCTCCACCCTAGAGAATGCAGATGGAAAGGAGAAATGCTGATCTTGTGTTCCAATCCAATAAATGAAGAGAACCAGTTAGAAGCAGCACCAATTTTGACAGGACAGCATGCACAATGAGGGGAGGAAAGAAGTCTTTGATATCTCATTATCTATAAATAATGCAAAGGAATATTTGAATGGGAAGAAATGAAGCTACATGATTTATTCCTCATGTTCCCAATGGGATGGATTTATAGTGACTGCTGTGAAAGGATCTGTAACTGGCTGGGCATGTCAAGTGGAGGTCAAGATGAATAGTGGAGGAGTGCAGTCACCTATGGTATCTTCTGGTCGTGAACGGCTGAAGAGGTAGAATGTATATTTCGGACTACTGAAACTTACCTTTATGTCTGAATTGCCATTTTACATAGAACCAGGTAGCCTTCACAGAAGTCATGAGTGTTAGTCTGCTCTTCTTGGATAGAAGGTGGAAGGCTTACATACAAACTGTTCCAGCACTTTCACTACAGCGGTGTGTGCTTTGAGCAGGGCTTGTCAAAGCAGGAGCAGCCACTTCCCATTCATCAGCTTGTTTTGTTTACAGAAATGGAACAGGAGCTGTAAGTTCAAGCTCAATTCCTGAAATTCAGCTTTCTAGAGATGCTCCCCCAGGCCCAGCAGCAGAGGGAAATCCAAGGGCACCGATTCTCCAGCCTCGTCTTGCAGTTGCCGCTGTCTTAAAGGCATCTTCCTATTTTTTCAATCTCTTTCCTGTTATTTATCGAATCCTGCTGGCTTTACAGTTCAAAGGGGCTAGCACTGATCTTATTCCAGTTACCCAAATTTAGTGGATTTTGAGGCGAGCAGGCATGCTGCTCTGAGCTTCTGCATACTGCTGGGCATTACCATTACTGGGCGTCCTACAGCCTCCTCTGCTGATTTCATAACAGAAGGGAGGGCTGGAAGGGGTGTCAGGGAGGTAATACAAGTCCACCTTCCTTCCCCAAGACAGAAACAGCTCCTCCTAAGCGTTTGCTGCTGTTGGTCCAATCAGTCCTTATTAATCTCTACAAAGGCGATTGCTGCAAACTCCCTAGCCAGCCTATGCCAGCAGTTTCCCTTGCAGTCATTAAATAATTAGTACCTTTGATTTGAATGAGTCAGGCTTTATCTTTCATCCAGTGGTTGTTACTCTGCATTATGATATATTGAATAGTCATTTACCACTTGATACCTTCTCCCTCTGAATATATTTATGCATTGTAGTCAAGTCACTTCTGGGTAGCCTAAATAGATTTTGATAAGTTAAACAAGTCTTTTTGCTGACGCTGATCATACAGATTGGATTTGGAGTATAATGGTATCACTCTAATCAGTGCATGGGGATGAAAAAACAGCTTTTTTCAGACAGAGTCAAATGTAGGATTGCACACCCAGTCCTTGCTATCTCGTCAGATATTCCAGGGAGACAACAGGTCTAGGCTTTTTATAGCTGCTCTTACCTAAAAAAAACCGACCCCAAAACAAAAAGCACAAACCCCAGACAAACAAAAAAAAACCCAAACAAAACCAAAAAGACCCCAAGAAAACTCTGCTTCCTGTGTTTTAACCCAAGATAGGTAAAAGAATAGCTTTTACTCGGCCCTGACAAGGTGTCCCCCCAAATCAGCTGACGGGTTATTTCATGGTAGATGAACTATCTTCATTCTTAAACATACCCATAAAAGAGCATGTGATTTAAGACACTTTTTCAGTCAGATTTGTGTGTGTATGTATGGTATAGGCCCCTGTTTTCTCCATTAGAAAGTTGGTCTGTCCATGGCATC
Source organism: Vanellus vanellus (assembly GCF_965231255.1). Classification (NCBI taxonomy): domain Eukaryota; kingdom Metazoa; phylum Chordata; class Aves; order Charadriiformes; family Charadriidae; genus Vanellus; species Vanellus vanellus. The sequence continues at coordinate 12,949,462 of NC_138918.1, read as the reverse complement.
ATTTCTGAATTGCTACAGAAGTTGGTCAGTCTCTCAAGGTTTTCCATTTGAAATGCCTGAAATCTGATTTAGCAAATTTGTTGCATTACAGCTCTGGCTGCAAAGCTAATCTCTTGTGAAGCATGTGTAACCTCTCATGAAATTTGTGTCTAACTGAACAAATATCTTGTACTTTTCTTAGATCAAAAAGATGTGTTTTAAAAAAAAATAATTCTGTATTCTTTACTGCTCACATTTGTTTGAGTTTCCAGAAAGGAAGGAGAGAATTACATTGGTTCTTTTAACCTTGATTTTTTTATTTTCCATTTTGAATAGCTGTGAGATGACTGTATGATGAGAAACAGGACTCATTTATGATGTTTGCAACATAGAGACCACCATGGATGACTTACAAATAAATGATGACCTAAAAGAAAAGAGAAATTACTTCCATGGGGTGATGCATTTCAATAGTTTTAAATAATTGCAGTTAGTAAGGACGATGCTGATGATTGCTGCAATGGGTCAGCATTCACGTTGCAATAACACTGAGAAAGGGAGCTTCAATTATCACTCCAATCTACAACCCACTTCAAGTAATTGAAATCTTTCTTTTGACTTGAGTGTACTTTACTCTGCAAACAAGCTCCATCCTAATGGTCCAGGAGCTATCACGGCTGTACCCTGCAGGGGCAGGCAGAGTAATCTGATTTTCTTGCATTGCTTTTTGCACTGCCTCGGCAGGTCACAGGATGGGGTACAGAGCCAAAGCGCTGGTCGCAATAGGGTCTGCAGTCCTGAAGACTTGGGAGGCTGCCGCAGCCAATGTGCTCGTTTGTTTTAATCACCTACTGTCTGTGTTCTTCGGCCGGCTGTTTGTGTAGTGGCACTTTATTCTAGTGGTTGGGACAACATGTTATGGAGAGAGATGTTAGAAGAAACTGCTCCAGAGCTCTTGAAAAGTTCCATGCAAGAAAAAAGAATGAAGACACGTATTTGGCAACATTAGCATTGCAGAACACTTGGTGGGAATTGCATAGAGTGAGTAAAAAGACATATGCCAGGGTCAATTCCCAAATAGATCACCAAATAAACTCTATGGCTGGAAGCATAAGATCTGCAGTAAAGTGCCCCTTTCCTGTTTTCTCCTTGCTCCTTCTAATACGTGGGCTTACCATAGTCTCAAACATCATGCGCCATTCTTTAGACTTCCAGTTAATGGAAAAATCTCTTCCATATTCTGGATGGAGTGCATGTAACTTCAGCTGAAGGCTGGGAAAGTGTAGGAAATCAATAGGGTTTTGTTTTGCATAAAATTAACAGTGTGGAATTTAAGTGACTGCCTTCTGTACACAATTTAATTATTGGAAGCATGACCCCCTTTGAAACTGAGCCCAGGAAACGTGTTACGCTGTAAATGAATGAGCATTCTATTACAGTGTAATGCACTGGAAAAGACTCCAATAAAATCAACTCTCTCGCTCTAAATTCTTTTTTCTTAGAGTAGTTCCTGTAAGTGAGGAGTGCTGGAAATCCTCTTCCAGTAAATTTTGAATTTAATATTGAACACAATACCACCAGGATATTCTTCATCTCATTGTACCCTCCCTTCCCAATCACTCAAAGGAACTGCTAGGTTTGATCTACTTTGCAGAAATTTTGTGCTTTTTATAGGAATAAAAAGAAAAGAAAATAAGGAAATGTACCTGTGGTCAGGAGAAAATGTCATTAATTGTAACATTGTTTCAGTTTCTTTCCATTATTTCATTAGAGAAATTAATGTTCCATTTAAAGTAAATTTTCACAATCAAACAGGGAATCATGATTTAGTTAACATAATCCAAAGAATGGGACTATTCTTTGTCTGTATCTTTTATCTTTATTTTTCAAGGACTCCACCGGGGCTTAGAGGACTCCACAGGAGTTTTTTTGCTTTGTCTTTTTGGAACCGATAACTCTTTATTCAGTACTTTCTTTTAAGAATTAATAACTCTGAATTCTCATTTTTCCCATTCTTTCTTTTTGCGCATTGAATCTATTATTATTGATGATCGATGTGTATATTTTTAAGTTATCCATGAAATTGAAGGTCCAGTGAAGAAAGTAGTCAGGCATTTGAGTCATATAAAAATAAAAAAGAGAGGAAAGTTCCAGCATGCAAGATTGTTAATTTTGATCATCTTCAGTGCAATAAAGACACATAGTTCATGGGTTGCTTTTAAAATACAATTAATGGTGCTGGAGGTTCTGCCTCCCCGCAGCCTTTAAGTCTATTAATACAGCCCCAGATGTTGTTAACACCTTTCTGTTACAATTTCCTGGCATAATGTAGGAAGTAAAATAACATGTATGGAGATTACCTGAAATCATGGTGACTATAATAGTGTGTTGTGCTCCACTCACCGAAGAGCACATGCATATTTTAGGTGATGATACTGGTTAGACTCTTCCATCGTGAAAAGCCCTTGTCCAAGTGTAGGTGATGCCCTTGTGATCCAGTGAATCACAATGCAGAAAATGTCTCCTTTTAGTGATACGATTAAAGCTCAAAATATTCCGGGGATATGCAGATGAAGAACACCAGCTAAAAATGGGTAGTCATTTGTTTTTGAATTGTTGAATTCCCTTGGGTTTGCAGAAGCAGAGTATGAACTTCTGAAATACTCAGCTCCTCTTCCATTAACTTCTTTGCTTTTTCCATTTTCTCCAAATAGAAGAGGCGGAGGCATATGACAACTTTTAGAATATATGTTTAGAATACATCTCTTAGAGCGTTTGTGCTGAAGCCTGGACAGAAATGCCTTTTCTCTGAAGGAGTGAAATTATGAGTTAAGTGAAAGCATTTGGATCAATACGAGATGAATGCTTGGTTTGGGCTTTCTTATGCTGTATTTTGTTTTTCTAATAGAAATAAATCAGTTCATAAAATGACTGGTACGGGAGAAAAAAATAAGCTTAGGATTCAAGGGACTGCCTACAGTTCCCTGCTGTGATTTTACCTTATTTGAAAAATCATTGCTGTTTCCAGGGTGTGGTGAGGAGGTGCACTTTGTGCATTCTGACATGTTTAGCTGTTATGGAAGCTGGAAGGAAGGAAGGTTACAGATATTTAGTCACTTCAGTGATATGTTTGTGCATACTTTCTCCGTAGCACATCCCTCATTAACTGTCTTGCACTCTCCTGTGGCTTAGTGCCCCTCTATTTTATTTCCTCGCTGTGCAAGAAGCAGATATGCTTATGAAAAAACATGGTTGTTTTTCATGCGAGGCTCTAGCTGCCGTGCTAATACAGGCATTTTAAAAGCTTTATCTGCCCAGCAAAGGCAGGCATGCATTCCAGTGAGACTTCAAACAGCGTCATAAAGTGTTTGTTTCTCACCGCAAGACCTCTTCTGCCTTTTGAAAGCTTCACTAGGCATTTTCTGTGTTTGTATTTCCAGATTTCCTACTTGAGGGAAAAGGAGGGAGGCAAAGGGTTGCTGTAGCAAACTGTTTTAAGTAAACTTTTCAATTTCCCTGCAAATGCGTGAATTAACTACTTCAAAGGAAGCTCCAACAACAAGAAATCTTTGTCCTTTGTCCTCTTTCCTCCTTCTCCAGTAAAGAGGAGGGAAAGGAAAAAAGATGTGTAAAACTCTGATTTACTGGGCCTGCACTATTGCCAGAAGTGTCTTTAAATTTCTCAGCCTTTTGATACTAAAAAGTCCTCACCCCGAATCTCAAAAACAAGGAGGAATTTAAGAACTTTTGACATGAACAGTAAATAGACACAAATAAAAATATTCAAGATATAATCATAATAAAAACAGTGTGTAGGCAGGATTATAAATTATTAGGCTTCAGGCAGACCCCTCTGTAGCTCTGAGGGCTCAGTGGAAACCTCTGGAGGAAGAGCTCAGAAGAGCTTGCGGCTGAGATTTTGCATCTTCCTGTGTTTCTTGCTGCTGCTAGAAATGAGACGCTGGATTAGAGCCTAGCACTGTGCTGGGATGAGAATTCCTTTAGGCTTGTGATTCAGAAGTGAAAATGAAATAACCAAAGGTAATATACTGAGAAAGCAGGGGCTAAAGCTTTTATGGTTTAGTGTAATTATCACTTAATGCCAGAAAGTAACTTATCCTTCTTGGGAATTATGAACAAACCTCTATCATTCATCTGCATTTCATGGTATATCAGCAGTGACTTTTTATTTGGATAGAACAAATAAAACCAGGAGATCTGGGACCGGGTCCTAGGAAAAAAAAAAAAAAAGAAAACAAAACATTTTCTTTTTCAAAGCATCTTTGTTTCCAGCTGCTGCAAGTAATTTTTTTTTTTTTAACAGAGAGGTGCCAATCCTGTAGTCCAGATGGGACCTAGCAGAGCAACTACACCAGGTCTGCTGGCGGCTTCCCTCGCTTCTCTTAATCTGGGGTCTGGGAGCCTGCTCTGTGTTCCCCCTTATATGTTTGGGGTTGTTTTTTGGGAGGGTGAGCTGGAGTGTCCTGTGAGATGGGATGAAGACAGGAAGGTGTTGACTTGCGTTTCAGTTGTGTGACAGCGATGTTTCCCGCGGCTTGACGAGAGGGTAGAGCCATGCATTAGCCAGCTCGGCAGTCCGCTTACGTCAGAATTTTGGGCACTGTTGGCTTGACACTTTTAAATTTCACTGTGTATTTATGTTTGGAGATTGATTTCTTATGTGAGGCTATGATTAGGGAGGGCGTTTTAAAATATAAGATGCATCAGAAAAAATATTGTTGTTCTGGAGGCACAAGAGAAGTGCTCCATTTCCAAACCTGTGTGATATAGGATGACAGTATAATGAGAGCCCTTCTTTGTATGATTTCATTGTGAGCTCTCAGAAAACACATTTCATTTCCCAAACCTCTCAAAAGCTCTGCAAACACCTGCCGCTGGAGAATAGGCCAGTTTAGTCCTGCTGCTGTTATCCCAGCCTCAGAGGGCGCTTCACAGACGAGCAGAACTCGTCGCTATCCGTCTTCTCCCCACTGGATAGCAGCTTTGCTCAGTTAATTATTTTTGGTACTGCTGCCCCAGAGAATGCTTTAACTCCGAGGCTTGTATCCAGCTGCGACAGGATAACAAACAAAGAAATAAATAAAAGTCAAAACCAGTGAATCTGAAGGAGCTGACTTGTGAAAGAACTCTTCTAACTTTGCGTTCGTGGTTGATGGGGTAACATTTTACAATGTTTTCTCAGTTTTATGGTTATACGTGTGTCTGGTGACTGAAGAAAGGCTTGATTTGTGTTTTCCCAAGGGTCCCTTGCAATGGCTGTAGTACCTCATCATCCCTTGGCTCTTGCAGTTTTTAGAGAGCAGCTTCTATAAGAAGTGCTCTGGGTTTCTAGAAATGGCTCACGCAGCAAAGACTTGCCAAAAAATGTACTGGAAAGAGTCACTTGCTGTATGAAGCCAGTGGAATAGGGGCTATATCCCTCTTCAGCAAATATTTCCTTGTGTATAAAATCAGGTTAAATTCAGTTTACCCTCCAAGATGTATTTGTGGATGGCATAGCCCATAAGGATGACACATAGCCAATAAATGAGCTGCTGTGCGAGTAGCGTCTCCTAATATTTGTGGTTGCTTGACAGTGAGTATCTTTTAGATATCTGAACCTAGAAATGGGTATGGTTGTCGCTGCAAATTGAGGTCTGCATATTTTAGACATTATTTTGCAAAATAGTTGCAAAGGGTGTGTTGGTAGGAGGTAAGACCTTGCCTAAACTGTAAGGCTCAGCTAACTAAGAGAGGAGAGATGGAAAATGCACTGTTCTGAGTGTAAAGCTGGAAGCTTATGCTTATTTTCCTTCTATTACCTGGTAAAATGAAAAAAAAAAAAAAAAAAAGAGAAAAAGAAACCTCTACCATGATTTACCACAGGGCTGACAATGACTCTTGATTTTACTTGAAAATACAGATTGCACATTGATCGTCTGTTCATTACAGGTATTAGTTGGTGTATTTAACAACCTCTGATTAATCTGTAATCACCACGCCTCTGGTTAACAGAGGCATGTTTTTTGCATCAAAACCTTGCTGCTTTAGATAGTGTCCAGCACAGGTGATCCCAGTCATGGAGAGAGAATCCTGGAAGGGAGATGCTTTAGCACTTTACATCGAAAGTGAGAAATTGGAAGGGAAGAAAAAAATTTATTCTTGTAGAAATTTACTACCCCTTAGGACACAGAACACAAAAGTAATTAGCTCTTCCTTGACGTGGAGGAAAATATCCCAGAATTAGAAAGAAAAATGATTCCCTTGTTCATTTAGTACTCTGTACTGTTTTGGAATCTGGCCCCAAAACAGTTTAATTGCTAACCTGTGTGATGGAGGTATTTGAACTGCAGGAAGCTGAGGTTAGACCACAAATCTGTTTTGGCCTCCAAAGTAGAAAGGTTCTCCTTCTCGCAGAACTGAAAAGGATTTGAGTCCCTGACTACATTCTGCATCATCTTGGCCTGTGATACAGGATTTCTAAAACTGTTTCGGGAGATCAGTGATTGCAAGGCAAGAAAGAGACACTGATCTCATGAGAAGTTAGGAGATAGATGGAGAAGGTAGGAGTAAATGCAGAAGGTAGGTGTAAGGCCACATGGTTAATTAGCTTGAGCTAATTGATTTTTTTCAGATACCTTTCAGCTTGTGAAAGGATTTATGCAAGAGGAGGCATTACAAAAGGTGACAATATATGGCCCCAAAACAGATGGAGACACAGAGAGACTGAAGAGTGGAATGGAAAGGAGGAGGTGGCACATTACATCAACTTTAGTTCAGAGACTGTCTCCCCAGGAGAGAGGATGCGAGCATGTAATCCTATAATCCACGTGTCTTGGTTGTACATCTCCATGAATAATGCACTAAAAATAGTAATCTGCTATAGCTTTCAGCCTGAGAATTTAGTTCTTAATTCCTATGTAGAGGCCCATGCGTTTGGTTCTGGGGGCTGATCGGTCAGTCACCTTTGCCATATGAAATGCCAACTGCTTCACGTTAGCAGCATCTGAAGGAAGACAGATTCATAGAGTTTGGAGGAACTTTTTCATTCTCCATTTTCCTCCAATATAGGTTTTTTTTTGTTTGTGTTTTTTTTTTAATATGAATGAAAATATTAATGAAAACGTGTCATGCTAACTTTGGCTTGGATATCAAGGCAGATTTAAGCCTTTGCTTTATTTGAGTGTGTGTGTCAAAAGATGCTTCTGTGCTGTTGTTATAACAACTCAATCATTGAAGTTCTGCTGGCAAACTGATTGCTGCATGCCTGTGAAGTCTAACAGGTGTGGGTTTCCTTCTTTCCCTGGGAGATTCCTTTCCATGCTGAAAATGGGCAATAGCTGTTGTGAGCAGGACACCGCATTTGCCTTTTGACTTCAAAATGTTCCCTCTCTGGCATTTCTCAGTCCTTCTGCATTGGAGCTTATAGGAGGAAAAGCGGGTCTTTCTTCCCTGAAAGTGTTCCAGGCCATCAAACTCCTGTTGATCAGAGCAGCACTTTCAGTTCTTATCCCAGATGTGTGATAATTCCCTGTGGACCTAACCCCAGCTCCAAATTGCCTTAGAGAGAGAGCAACAGCCCTTTCTCAGACATACTTTTAATCTATCCCCCCCAATCATTATTGATTTGAGAGTATGATATTTCACTGTCATCTCAAATAGAGATCATTAAGTCTTTCAATCTTTAGTCTGAAGGAACTGATATGAACTACCCTGACAGGACAATGTCTTCCCTCTTCATCTCTCCTGCGTTTCAAGAGATGCCTGAAATGAGCTGATAAATGGGATTTCAGATGATGGCAGAAGCCAGTCAGCAAAGCCTGTCGCGCCAGACTCTCTCAATCTCAAAGGTTGCAAAGATGCTGACTCCTGGCAAAGTTTTACAGACCTTGGATGACTAAGCAAGCTTCATTGACTCAGATTTGACTAATCGCTCATTTAAGGAAAACAAATAGAAACAGAAAAACACAGAGCCAACAAGCCAAATCCTGTGAATGGGATATAGTGAAAATTGCTTGAAAGCCAGCTTTGGGGCATGTGTGCAACCATCTTTGTATTTGCTGCTGTTCACTTCTTCCTTGCTACTGCGTTTTTGTGAACGCTGAAGGCTGGCATACTGGCCATAACTTTTGCAGCTATTCCTTTGCTGTACGCTAATCGCATGCGTTTTGCCTTTCCTCATCTTATTTAGACTATTTCAGTAAACCTTTTTACTGCAAGAGAAATCTCATACCCTCTGTGCGCAACACCTTGTTTGAATTTGCAAAAAATCTGGAGGATAAAAATCAGATAGTCAGTATAACCTAGCTGTATCCTCATTTTCTATTCCCTGCTAGTCCTCAAACACTAGCATAAGTCACCCATGTGTTCTTTACTCACTTCCCATTTTCACCATCCCTAATTTGCTCCTAGCTCGTACTATTAGTCTAGCAGCTTCCAGAAGACCCGAATCTAGTTTTGATTTAGTCACTGACTCAACCAAAAGTATTGCTCATCTAACAGTACCCTTCCTGACATGTTTTTTATCTTGGAAATTTAGTTTATGGGTTTAATGGGGCTGGGGATTTGTTACCAGTCTCTGTTCATAGTTTTTATACAGTCCCTTGCTGAGGCCCTTCTTCCACCCACAGCCTCAAAGTACTCCAGTAATACACCTCCCCCCCCCCAAAAAAAAAAAAATCGTGTGGGTTACTTAGTCAATGAGAATCAACAAATTCACTGGAGTTACATTTAACACATGAGCAAATGAAGCAAAAAAAAAAAAAAAAAAAAAAAAAAGAGAGAGAGACTATATTCATCTGGTAATTTATTCACGATGAATAATCTGACATTGTCTCACACACCAGCTTGACTGTCAGGAGTGCTCAGATGGTTTTGTAATGAACTTTTTTGAAAGGTGCTTTATTTAAAGAAAGGCAATTCTTCATGGGCAAGGGTCATTTCACAATGGGAAAATAAACATGGCACTTACCATCATTAGCATCTTATTTTTCATATTGCCCTGGGCAGCAGAAGGCATCCTGGTTTGGTCTTTGCCCTTGTGCTCTGCTTGACCAATGGACTGATTTCACTTCTCTTTGTATGTGGGGGTAGGATTTCAGCTAAAAATACTGCTGGTTGTTGGCTTTATGGTATCCCACTAACCTTAGAGAAATGCTGTGGTTTTGCACTCGCCTGAACAGGCTGAAAGGAAGAACTTTTTTTGTCAAATGTGTCCAGTCTAGTTCACGGTACGTGTGGCTTAGGCTCTGGTGGAGATAGTTCCAAGTTTGTTTGCCAGCTGTCCACCATGGCAGCACCCTGGTTCTCCCTATTCCTCAAATATCCAGGTGTGACTTCAGTATACATAATTGTTACTGGGGAGGAGTGTTTCTTTTCTAATATCAGCTTCTGGGCTGTATTGGAGGTCTTGTGCATCTTATGAGGATGGGTGTACAAATAAGGGGTGTTTTGACTTGTTCTGGGGTGGATCACAGGGAGGAAGGCTCTGCCATCCTGCCTCGTGCTGCACCACGTGCGCTTACAGTGTGGCTGCCTTCCGTGGAGTCCTTCAGGCCACTTCAGTGCCTGTTCCTCCGGACACTGGGGAATACACACCAATGCAACCCTCGTCTTAGTCATTAATACACATCCTGAATGTTTCCATGTCCTTTCTTGCTTAACTCTTGAACTGCAATAGTGGTAAGCACTCTGATGGATCTCATTTGTAAGAACAAGCCTAATTCCCATAAACGCCAAGCAGTTCTTCTCAGCAATTTGTGAGTGTTTCACGTGTCCATCCATACATTTCCGAAGATTGGGGTTTTTGCACTTCCAAAACTGTAAGTTAAGGAGACTTTGAAGATGAACTTTGGTAATTTGATTTCGGTGAGAATTAAGCCTCTGAATACGTATTTAGCATCAGGAAATTGGTCTTTAAGCATTAGATATCAATAAGCCAAATTCTTAATTTTTGTTTGAGGCTGGGAAATGGAGTTGCTGCTTTGCCAATTCAAGACACAATTTCCTTTTAAACATCCCCACAGGCTTGTGTGAGACAACAGACACAAATCACTTTACATCTTTTGGCAATTCCCTTATTTTTGGAGGCAGCGCTCATACTGTGAATTGCTAGTATTTTCATTAAATTTGTTATTATTATTTTTAACTGATGCTCACCCTGGATCATTTTCATGGCTCTGGATGGATGGTCTTTTTCTGTCTCTGTTCTCTTAACAGCAAAACTAAGCTGTTGCTCTGCCTTGTTATGGAGTCCTTAATGCTGCTGTGCACCTGTCTGCGCGCTTTTATGTTTTGCTCCTCATAATGAAGTCCAACGGCTGCCAAGCCGGTGGAGGAGGGAGAACGCTTCCGTTTGACACCAACATGTTGAACCATTTGTTGAAAACTGCAACTCCTTTAATCGGGCATGCTGCATCTTAATAGAGAGCCTTGTTGAAGTTAATTATTTCTGTTGGCATACCCCAGCACTCAAGATGTTCCAGAGTGAATCACGATGGTACCTCTCCTAGACTTGATATAATTTATTAAAAGCTACATTCATTTGAAGGTGAAATGTTGGCAACAACCTTTAATTTAAATTCTGTGACAATTTTGTCACTTTTATACACTGTGTAGCAGGAAAAATTATACTTGGTGGGGGGAAGGGGAAGGGATGAAGGAAATAACTTGTAATTGTCATAGGGAGCACATCAGTAGGAACAGAGAGAAATAGCTGTTCTGGGCTGGAATGAGAATTCATGCTGTCGCTTCTGGCCGTATGGGCTGCCTTAAAAAGCTGGACAACTCAGAATTACCTAAATTAATCCCAAATTCATGCTAGAAACCTATAAATGAATTAATGCTAGAAAATTCTAGCAAAACCAGATTTCTGAGCAGCACAGTAGCTCGCGACAATGAAGTTAGGTGAATGCAGGGCAATTCATATTAGAAAGGACAATTTACTAAGTAACAGTGGAAACGGTATGCAGTGGTATAAAGCAGTGGTGTATTTAAGATGTATATTTGTATTGTATCCTGTTATGCACAGAAAACTGCAAAATGGTCCTCAGGAGGAAAGAAAGGAAAAGCTATTCAATGAAATGGTTCTAAAGTTTATTTTACCTTGACTGAAATAATATATTTTACCTGTTTTTAACTTCCAAAAGGAGTGAACAACCTGAGCTGAAACTTTGTGTAAAAGCTGAACTGTAGCACAGTTTTTCTGTAGACAGAATTTCTGTCCCAATTGTTGTTTAACAATTGAAAATGAAATTTTATCAGGAAAAATGTCAGTCAACCTTTGCCTTATGGGGCTTTGCTAAATTCCCCTATGCTTCTATGCTAAAAACAGTTGTAGTTGAGTCTAACTGCCAAACACAAAAGTGAAAACGGTTGCATGAGGAAGTAAGTACGCCACACATACAGAAATGGCCAAGGAAATACAGATTTATACAGCTCAAAATTAAAATATTTGCCACTTCCCACTTAGCCAGGTCCCAGCTGGCTCGAAGCGAGTCACATTCCTCCTGATAAAATGGCCCAAGATGACAGTGTTACTGGGGATGTCATCTTCCCCTGCTCCAAGTAATAACAATCAATTATTGAAAAGAATGAAAAATTATATGAAAAGAAATGGCGAAAGAGCAAAGTGCCAGAAAGGGAAAAGACACGGTTTCATTTTGCTTTTTTTTAAGACACATCAAATGACATTCATGCCATAACATACACCCCTGATAATGGCAATAATAGCAGCAATACCTCTTCTTGCATACAATACCTGTAAGCAGATTACATTCTTGGAGCTTCTCAGTGAAATACAGTGATTTAAAAGGCTGTAGTTCCTGCAAGATTAAAATGAGGGACAATTAAACCAAATTCAATACACAAATAAAATCAGTGTGCCATTAAGGGAATTGTTTTGAAATTTAAAAAACACACATGTATAGTAATAGTGATATATGATTCCATCTGTTTTTGTAGCGCTTTACAGATTTGCCACCCAAATCAGAGGTAATCATATAATAAGGTATATGCCAGCTCTAAGCCTGTTTTCCACTTAAACACATAAACAAATGGAAAGGAGTTCCTACTGCGGTGATTTGTATGTCAGGGAGGTGAATGCTAATTTTAAGAAGTGTGATGAAATTTATAACTCGGGGACTCCCTTAATTTCCATAACTCTGCTTCTGCAACCAGTGCTGTGAGGAAAGGGGAAGGGTGGGAGCAGATTTCCACCAGACCTTCTCTGTACCCTTGTATATGAGGAGTTAGAGCCAACTGGGAGCGGGGACTGCCCCAGCCACCAACATCCAAAGGCCACCGAGAGGCAAAGCAGCACCAAACCCTGGGTGAGTCTCCACGTAACCAGCAGCTTCTCCAGAGAGACCCTGCACACTTGTGGTTTCTTTCAAAGAGATGCCACCACCCTGGACCCTTGCTGACGTTAGAGGATTTGCTCAGATATGCTGTCCTGGAGGCAAGAAGTCCGGAGAATTTTTTTAAACCCAAAGTGAGGTAGCGGGATCGCTGTTACAGCATTGTAAGGCTCAACAATTAGTCTTATGGCATTAATAAGAAACATAAAGCTCTTTAGCTTTTTATCTTTCAGGCAAAAAATTATCTTCCATGTGCTGGAAGTTAATGATAACTGCAGGCATGGTTTAGAATTATTTTTCTTTTTTTTTTTTTTAAGGAAGAGACTATTTTTAAAGGATTTTATTCACATAGGTCATAGAAATGAACTTTCTCTTGAACAGACAGATTAACTAATTTAAGATTACTTGTTTGCAATGAGTGCAAATACTCATCCATGTTTAATTGTATTTTAAGAGCATCACATTAGTAATTGACTATGACATCTTTTCTGGCTCTTCCTACTAATTTTCAGGTCTTCATTAAAAAAATAAAACTCATGCTTGGCTTTCAACTCTTAACTCAGAAAATGCTTGTAAATTAGCACTATAAGAATATCAGCTTGAAAAATCAGTATCTACAGAGTATTTATTTGTAGAAATCTGTGTTCTTTAACAACTAAACAAACAAGCAAACAAAAAAAAAAAAAAAAAGAAAAAAGAAAGAAAACCCCTCAGGGCACTGGCTTGGTCCCTGTGGCTTAGAAATCTGTGTGTTTCCCTAGGTTTTATCTGCTGATTTTGGTGCAGGTTCCCGCGTGAGGAGCAGAGGGCGTGCTCTGGGTGCACTCTGCGTGCTGCCGTGGCGTTCCCGGACTGGGTTTCCACCGATGCCTGGGCTGGGGGATCAGCAGTGTTCCTTGCAGCTGCGCATCTGGGACACAGCAGAGCTCTGCTCCAGCCCACTTCATAAGCTTTGGGGTCAGATCCCACAATTTGTATTCAGGGAAGCCTCCCATGCAGCTCGGCAGGTTTTCTCTGCTTCAAGAGAGAGGAGTAAAGACCTGGCTCCCTGAGAGCACCAAAAGGGAAACTTGCTTACGTTTCTTTTTCTCTTCCCTCCCCTTTCTCCGAAAGACAATTGCTTTGAATTTTTCTTGACTTCAGCTACCAAAATCAAATCCAGCAGAGAGAAGCGATACTAAGCACAGTCCTGGAGAAAAGAAGTAGCAGAGAGAAAGCTTGAAAAAGTCATCAAAGCAGCGGATGTTCTCTCATATTTTTTATCTCCTTCTCACTAATTACTAGGAACAATTGCAATTCCCATCACTTTGTGTCCCCAAAATTCCCTCATCCAATCATGCTAGTCCTGATCAAAAGCCAGCGAATCACATTGTGGACGTAAGTCTTCTTTCTTGTGTCCCCATCACGTAATGCCACCAAATCTTCCTGTCCTTTTCATACCAGGTAAGGAAAGCGCATCCAAATCTGGGAAGCATGAGTGCTTCCTCCCTTGTTTTTTTTTCTCTTCATGGATGATTAATTTCCTGTGGAAATTACAAGCTCTTAACTCTTGCATGGCAAGGAGCAGCATGCAGAAAAGCAGCTAGTTCAGTAGGTCTCCAAAAACAGATTGACCCATATTCTGACGTACATGCAATCTGCCCGTGAATGTATATCATGTTCTTGGGACACTCTAAACATTGGTGGGTTGCGGATATGCAAAAGCAGATATAAACGCAGTCAAATTTGTTATTGGTGACAACATGATAAGAGCAGAAGAGAGCACAGTGCAGGCAAAACACCTGTGTTAATCCAGACTTTGGGAACCATCTGAAGCCTGGCCTAATGTCTGGTTGCTCTGGGTACTTGGCTGCATTTTTCACTCTGTTGTAGCCCGAAGAGCTGCAAGTGCTGTCCACATAACCAAGTAGACGTGCTTTTACGCTGTCTGCCACGCTATGTTTTAAATGCCTTAGCTATTCCATTTTACCGTAATGAGATGGGTACCGTGCATCTATTCGATGTCAATTGATTGCAGAAAGAGCATTCAGTTGAAGTTTAATTAGCATGTAACTGATAAGTCCAATTACTCTATAATGATTTGGAAATTACATGAGCTACATATTTTGTGATTGTGGCCTTATATATAACACAAAACTTGTGAGGAAATTTTAGCTGTTTAATGAACACTTTAAAAAACCTATTCTGGGTTTAATCAGATATCAATTAGTTGGAAAAGGGAAATCTTAAATTAACATGTATTAACAGTGTTAATCGGCAGCAGCCTTCCCGTTGAGTCAACTGCTTCATGGAAGCCCATTTCCACCACAGCGTGTAATGTAGCACAGAATGTGCAGTCCATACAATGCCTCTCATTGTGCTGAAATTTTGTAAGAAATTCAATTATTCCCTTATACTGGGGGTGGATCTGATACATAATTAATTCTGGCTTGTTTTAAAAGATGCCTACATAATTAGCAATGCATGGAATACATTATCTCTGGCATATTTTTAAAACCGAAGTAGCTCCCCTTTGTAACTAGCCCTTGCTCTTTAATTAACAGATAACGTATTGCAATATTAAATTTGAGATGTTGCCATTTTGGCAGCATTTGAAGTGATGTTGTTCATTATGGTTGCCATGGAGCGTACTTCATTTAATTTATGATCATGTGTCGTTATTGATGGAAGAATATCTTGGGGACAGCACCCACGATGTTACTTCAGAAATGCTGGGTTATATTTAAATACGTGCGCTGGAAATGAGAGTAATGTGGGCAGTGGGAGTATTTTTACTGCACGTCTCTGGTATTGCATGGTTACTTCCCGATGAACTTGCAAGAACTTTTTTTAATCTTTCTGGTGTCAGAGGGGGAACTTTTGGGAAGCCATTGGAGCCTAGCCTTCAAAAACATTTAGCAGAGAAAGAAAGTTGGCTGAGAGAATTAAGGACACAAAGGTTAGGTGCTTCCAGTAAATTGTCATCTGAAGGAGTATGACTCTTCCCATTAAACTCTGCAGGGATCTGAGCTAGACTGGTCATTCAAGTTAAATGCTAAATTGCCTAAAGTTAGAGGTTGCTAATAATCACCAGCATGCTCGGAACTGTCCAAATAGAAGTATAATCTGGAAGGAAGACAGCCTAACATGCTTTTCCTTAAATAAATTCATACGAAACACAAAAAACTAAACAAAAAAATCATGACTGTTGAATTTTCTCATTAAAGTAAAAAAAAAAAAAACAACGGAGGCTTTCATTTCCTTCTGCTAGATGTCTCAGCCTTTTAACGCGACATGTGACTACTACTGTTTCTGGTCCGTCAAAACACTCTTAAAATACAACAATATCAAAGGATTCTGCATTTATTCATGGCAGAAGGAGGGAAGGGGAAGGTTACAGACCTATTGTTTCTCTCTTTACTCACAGCCAAAGGGGTTTTTATTCTCTGGATATATTTGGGTACCAGATGGCAGATTGATTTCAAAGTTGTCAAGCAGATTAACTGAAGTTAAGATCCTAAATCCGTTTGGGGGCCTGATGATCCTGCTTAGCAAAGATGCCAATGATCTCACCCAAAGTTGGGCACTTGGTACTTGAGAAAATAAAACAGGCTTGTAAGTCCAAATTTTAACTCGGTTTTAAAACTTCATATTGAAAAATAAACGTTAGACTCTTCTGACACAAAGGAGGAGGGAAAACAATGTGTCCTCTGCTGAAATATTTTCCTTGTTTTTTTGTGACAAGGACTTTTGATCTGGATTCCAGGACTACCAAGCCTCTCCCACTTTGCCTTCTCTTTCTGAGCTTCCTAGAGAAGGAGATTGCTCTTGTTATGTGAACAGAGGGTGCCAATACCACAGGGTCCCAATCTAAACCAGTTCATTCCCCTAGGCACGGCAGGAATATAGATAATGAGTCATGGAAGTATGGGAAGGGTGAAATGATTTGTACACTCAAAGTGCAGAAGTTAGAAGACAAACTGCTTCCATCCATTACCTCCACTGCAATTAGCACTGCTGATCTTGCCCAAAATTCATTTGCAAGTGGGTGATCACAGCTGTTGAATAATGCTGCAACGCTTGAAGTAGTGCAAGGTATTGGCCTTGGGTGATATCAATGTGGTTATTAGAAACGCCTAGAAAGCAACGTCATTCCAGTTGCCTTTTTGGCTGCCTTTAGTGTAGCGGAATTGTATCATGAAGTCAGCTGGTGATGCTAACGGTGCTCAGATGCGTTGCTGTCCTGCGGGCTAACCCTGGCCTTAGTGCAGCAAGACTGTGTGATCGGAAAATGCTGCGTAGTGGTTGTTGTGATACCCACTTTTGCTGATAACAATTTATAGCTAGGCACAGACCTGGCATAAAAGAGGCTGCGGGGAACGTTAGGTCTACACAGAAAGGGATCCTGTCATTGTTTTATGTGTTGACCTGATGTTCCAGAAGAGATAACACTATTTTGTGGAGTTGGTTATTTTCAGTTAATTTTTCTATTTCTCCAGTAAAATTTTCCAGGGTGTTGAAACAGAGTAGAAACAAATGAAAAAAATTCAGACTGAAGTAAATTTTTTCAAAGTGGAAATAAGCATAGCTATGTTCTAGGTAATTTTTATTTCAGCAGACTGTTTGACCAAAAAAACCCGCCCCAAAATTAAAACCAATCAAACAAAACTTATTGAAATGGATTTGTGCTGTAGGACTGTTTTGTGGAGTGCACAGATTTGAGTGCGTATGTGTTTGTGTTCTAGCTCCGAACTCCTTGGGTCTGGTTGGTCTACAAGAGACGAGACAGGGACTGTACAGCCTACTGATGCTTTAAAACACTTGTGCCTTTCCCCAAGCCTTACCTCAGCACGGCAATCCGAGAGGCTGAGTAAGAGACCTTGCTTCTCTAGCGGTGGTGGGGTTTGAGCCTGCAGGGCTGGCTTGGCTCTGACGAAGCCGTGCCACCTCAAGGCAATTCGGGAGGTACCGCAGAAGCCCAGAGAAGGCATCATTTCTCCCCTCTTTCGTTACTAAAAGCAAGGCAAAGCGGTGAGAGATCTGTGAGCGTGGCTTTAATGAGCTGCAAACATGGCACAATGATTCAATATGAGCCAGAAATTAGTCAGGCTGAGTAGCAAAATGACACTTTCTTTTAAAAACATCTCAAAAGCATACTGTAATTTTGTATAATTACTGATCAATTGCCATTGATTTATGCTTCTCATTTGCCATCAAAAGACCAACTAGAGTTTAGCCTGAGCACCAAACAGCAACTGGATGCCTTTCTAATAGGATGTACTAAATAATTATGTAAGATGCAGCTGGACTTCAGGATCATAGAGATTTCTGTCATGGGAAATTGTAACGTAAGAGCATGAGTTTTTTAAAAATTCATTTCTCCTGAAAAAGGAATATGTTTTCTCCAATGGAGCAAGTCTTGTCCTTTGCTAACACACTGACTCGCCTTTACCCTGTTGCAAAGACAAGGGTCCAGCCTAGTCCCACCTAGTTTTGGCATTTAACTGAACACCCTGAGCTAAGACCCTAACTATTGTAGGCTCCTTCATTCGCTAAAAATAGGGGAGGTGTCTTCACCGGTGGTCTGATGCATTACGAGTGTAAATCTATTCATTCCTGACTGCCACCACGGGCACTGACCTTTTCAGTCAAAATTCTTACCGCTTTTATGAGCGGTAGTTGATTCAACAGTACCCGGACTGTATTTTGTACGATAGTCAGGTACGCTGCGAGGACTAGGACGGAGCTCCTGTCCAGCTGATGGTCAGCGCTGCCTCCTGCCCAGCCCACAGCTGGTACCTGGGTCTGTGGGCTGCGTCGCTGAGCTGCTGCTGCAGGCTCCAGCTGTGGCAGGACTGTGGGTCCGTACAGGGAGAATATCCATTCCCCGGCCAAAATAAAAGCTGTGTCTGGCACTGTTGTGGCCCAACGCGTCTACTGATGAGGAGATGAGTAATATGTTCAGAGCCTGACCTTTTAGTAGTTTTGTGGAATAATTTAAATCAATATTGCTCTATGAAAAATTATAATTTCTGTCATCTGACACAATGTTCCGGGGGAAAAAATTGCCTCTCTGAGGAGCATAAAATGTGAAATGGAAACAGCAAAAGCTCAGTTTTCCTTTCTGCTTGCCCCCTTGGCAGTGAAAGGAGACCAAAACCTTGAGAGATGACAGTATGAATTTTGACACACCACCTGTATTTTCAAGTGCCACCGGGCTGTGTGTGTGTCTGGATGTGTACGGGCACCGGCGCTCTGGGTGTGCCACTGCCCTCAAACACTACATGGAGAAAATGCTTGCATGCACTTTTCCTTCCTTCCAGCTGAGATAGTGGAGTTTTTAATTGATTGTTATGAGGGTAAAATTTAAAAGCCAGCACTACCGTAATGTGTGCGATTGATTTACAGTTTCCTTTTTGAGCAGAAAGTGGCAGGTTACAGGGCAGAGAAGTACTATGAGAGAAGGCAAAAGGATAAAAAAGGGTTAGAGAGAAAGGGGGAGAAAGAAGGTTAAAATGAGCACCTACAGAAGAAGGAGAGACACTACAGAGAATGGGGCTTGCAGGAAAAGGGCATCTCCAAGAATGCTTGGAAAAAATGTGTGGGTAGGGTAACAAAAGGAAAGGAAACATCAATCTAAGGAGAGGGTAAACAGGTCAAATAAGAGATAGGGCAAAAAAAGAGGTAGAGAACAGGAGCTGAACCACTTTTTCTCAGTGTCGAAATCTTGAATCCCTCTCTGCTTTCCTAGGCTGTTTACCATATTGGGCTGCCGTTCTCCAACACCGCAGATGGAGGCTGCTCTTGCTTAGCACCAGTTGGGTGCACTGGGCTGCTCAGCTGGACCAGTCATGGGGCCTACCAGTTTTCCTGATGAGCGTTCCTGGTAAGTCTTTTCCAGGGCTTGGAAAGTTAAATCTCTAAGGGCGGTCAAAGAAGTGAGTAGCCAAGAATATTACATGGTAAGCACATAACTAGTTAGAGTATGAGTCAAATAGACTAGTTAATAAAATATCCTGAAACATAAAAGCAACAGCCTATGATATGTATTTAGACCTGCAGTCCAGGGTCTCATCTTTGGAAAAACAGCACTTGTGGGATGTTTTTGCTAAAAGATGACGAAGGGCCAGGGTTAAGCCAAATGAACTTTCTTTCAAGGCGTATCGGAAGTTAGAGAGGCGGGGAGTGATTCATCATTCAGAATTCTCAGAATAGATTTGCTAAATTTACAAATCCCATGTTAATTCCGATTCTCTTCTCCAGCCTTGACTGGCAACAGCTGTTTACTTTGTTCTAATTTACTTCATAGCTTCATAATTTTCCCATCAAAATTTACCTGATTGTGTGCTGTGAGATGCCGAATTGGTTTGGAAGATGATGGTAGGAAGGGGATCGGTCAGTACGGTAGTGAAGGAAAGCAAGAGAATATTTTTTGCTTTGTTTCATTTTCCACTGCCCATTTTCTGTAATTACTGTAGCAAAGACTATTTGTAGGCGTATTTCTGGAAAGAACAAAGTTTTGATGATTGCGGGATATTTGGGCAAAGCAAACTTGCATTTCTACGAGAAGCTGGTTCTTTGCCCTCTTTCAAACGCAAAGCCACAGAGCACTGTGACCTCGTTGGTCAATCAAGCAAAACAAATTGGATTTGAAGTAATTAATACTTGCCACAATGTGCTTGGGAATATGCTAACAACTGAGAGCTATTTGCAAAGAATTAGTTCAAATAATTAAACAGACAAAGATGAAACTAGTGAGATAAATTATTCCTTTTGTCCACATCTAATAATAAATATCAGAGACAGGTTTCTTTTGGCTGTTGCACTGCTGATGCCTGCACTGATGAGTCTTGCCTCTTCAAGTAAGCGAACAAGAGCATAAAATGTAGCATTCTCAGTATTTTTATTCTTTTTTGATTTGGAAGTTGGGGTACCATCGCCTGTCTTGAACTTCTATGTTTTAGAAGGAAAGAGAATTAACTGATGTCAAGTGACCTGACATCTACTAACCAGAATGATGAGAAGAACTGGGGCTGCCCAAACTCTGAAGAAGGGGAGATGCACAAAGATTACAAAAAAGAAAGGTGGAGGAGGATGAAATGTTTTGTGTATTTGCTTGGGCTAGGATGAATTACCATGGAAAAAAAAAACAACATTGAGAAGTTCTAAAAAAAAAAATCTAACTGGAAGGTTAATTAAACCTGAAGGGGATCATCTATAGTCTCCACTCTTAGAGTTTTTTTAAGAACAGCCTAGGCATGACTTTAATATACTCCACCTTGGGACACAGGGAATAGATAACGTGACCTTTATCCATGTTACTGCCATGTCTGTGATTCAAGTACAGGTTGTGTGGGAAAGTAAAAATTTAAACAGCGAGAATGTTTGTTTTCGCCCATAATATCTAAGGATTGAAAGTCATCTGAGCATGACCTACTTAAAATTGGTATAAACAAAACAGGGGTGTTTGGGGTTTTGTGGGGGGGAGGAGGAGGTAGCTGCATGGGTTTGTACACAGGCTTTGAATAGAGCTGTAACCCCTGTTTTTGTGGGGTTACATATTTTCTATCCGTAAGCCAAGTCTAGCTGTCTCAAAATCGCCCTATGTTAGTATATCTCACCTGTAATGAGGAGACAGAGATGAAGGGTGTTCATTCCTGTACCAAAAACTGCAATAATCCATGACCTGGAATACAAAACCACAAGGTTCTGAGTGTTGGGATCTGCCATGCTTTCCTCACTGTGGGTTACAGGCTACTTCATCAATGGCTTTGAAAGGTCACTGTCAGTCATGCCACAGCTCACCTCCATGCGTGGAGTGCTTCTGATGTACCACTAGCCTCAAGTGAATTTTCCCGTCTGTATCATCCTTCTCATTGGGCTGTGCCCACCTGGACCTTTTTGGTTATTTTGAGGAGCCACTCGCTTACCTGGGAGCCCCTTTTGTTACAGATGCGTGTACGATTTCTCAGGGGTGTCTCCAGTGGTGTTTGAGGGTGTCTCAGGAACCATTCTTGCTTAGGCTGCGAGATAGTAACACAAAGCCGAATGGTACCACAAAGTACCCAAGACAAGTTTTTGAGACACCACGTTATCACAACCAGAACTAACTCCAGAGACCATTATATGCGTTTATTATACAGTACTAAAGTATGAAAGACTCAATTAAAGTTTATTTGATGTAAAATTAACACTCCTTTCTTCCTCTTCACTGTGCTGATTACGTTAAAACAGGACAATGAGGCAGCTGCAGTGGAACAGCATCAGAGAAATTTCTGTCAGCATTTACTATAGGCGAAATTATAAGGCTAGGTTTTCTCAGCCAGTTCAGTGAGCCAACTGGCTGCACGTGTTGCAAATGCTTTCTTATACTATCATGAACTGCGAAAAGAATGCATTGAAATTTTCCTCCTTTTTGAGAAGTAAGAGAATGGTGCAAACACAGGAAAAATTACCATATTCAGTTCTCGCATTGTGCTGCTCCACAGCTTTCCAGGGCTCTGATCCAGCCAAGCCCTTCAGTGCTCCTACAAGTTTAAGCACCTACGCAGTCCCTTTGGAGTTACCGTGACTCTCTTTTAAAAAGCGCAGTTAAACACACGTCTCTCTTGAACTTGAATTTGATTTGAAAGTTGGAATTTTCCAAAGGAAAATACTGTGTTTTACAATTAATTCTATTCATATGATTTTCGTATAGAGGGAAAACTAAATGGGAATGATCCCCTTTGAAAACCAGGCAGTGAAAATCAATCACAGGGACTCTGTTTCTTTTACTTTTTTCTTTTTATAGTGGAATAAAACTTCTCTAGACTGGCTTACTTTTTCGGGCACCTTTAGTGTAATTTCTCTAGAAGCTTTTTGGATCTACTCCTATTAAATTTTATATATTTCTATTCCATGAGACTGAAAAATAATATTTCAAATGACAAGTCTATCGAAACCCTCATTTTTTTTATCATAAGGATTTTTTTTTAAAAACATCCTTCAATCTATTTTTTTCCTCTATGATAGAGTTGGAATAAGGATAGTAATTTGGCAATGTAAATTTGCATAGAAATATGCTGCCTAAGAACCCATTTATTACACCAGTTATAACTCAAGCAGATACGACATGGCCCAGAGGTAAAGCAGAGCTGATGGCAGAATAAAAATGTGCATGTAACTTTCTACGGGCTTAAGTTTGTTGACTTTGTGATTATTTTCATTTAATATGTCTCCAGCTGAATATTAACTTTTTTTTGTTGGATGTTTACTTCTGGCTCACTTATACTGAAATAAGAAAAGTGGGTGCTCTGATTAACATTTGGTTTAATTTAACTGCAGCCTTTCTATTCTTTGCTGAAATACAACTTTATGGGTTTTTTTGAAGGGTGATTTATTTTTTTCTATTTTCCAATGACTCAGAAGGGATATTCCTATACCAAAAGCAATCACACATTGTAGGTAGCTATGTGGGTAATTTTTCTTCCTTTGCGATAGTGGACATGTACTACTTTCCTTACATTCAGATACATTGAACATGATGTCAAAAGAATAGAGTTCTATTCCCAGTTCTGGTGGTTGGTTTTTTGGGTTTTGTTTTTTTTTTTTTTTTTTCTCTTTTCCACCTGCTTTGCTTGCTGACTTACAGCTGAGAAATCTAATTCACTATGAATTTTAGTCAAGGTATGGAAGAAGGGAAGTGAGTTAGGGTTTAATAAGAGAGAGCAGCAAAAGGTGCTTCCTCCTAAGCTCACAGCCCCTGCTCCTACCCTGCTAAAATCTGTTGAAAAGCACATGTGGTCTCAGCTGGCTTGCTCAGCTTCTGCTTTCTAGGCAAAGATAACTTTCCCTGGAGTGGAGACAGGAGGGATCTTAAAAAAAAAACAAACAAAGCCAAACCCAACCAAACAAATAAACAAAAAGACAGGATTTTTTTTTTTCACCTATAATGTAATATTTTTTTTTCCTCTTATGAATCAGACTTTGAGACGTGGTTCTAAATGCTGAAGCCCGTTTAATATTTAGGCTGTGCATCTTGCAGCTTCCAGTCAAGTCAGATATTGCACGTCTTCAGTAAAGTCTTGTCGTTATCCTTACTGCTCTGAAGAGTCACCAGGCTATAAAATCCAACTTTGAAGCTGAAAATGAAGCTAAAATGTCATATGATATCATAAGGGTTAATTGGGCAATAACTACTTTTCTGGTCTCTTACTCTCTGTTAATGACAAACGAAAAACAAAAAGAAGCCAAATAGCTTATGTTTCTATACTGCAGACTATAATGACCATCGCATGGGTTGTTATAATCATTATAGACTTGCGATATCTTTCAGCTGAAATAGTTTAATGTTATTTTTTATTACTGACTAGTGTTGTTTGCTGCTTTTGAAATTAGCTCTGTAATTTTAAATATCTTTTTCTCCCATGTATTATAGCCATATAAATAGGGTAATATTTTTCTCCCATTGCTTTTGTTTGGTTTTCTGACTCCTTCCATATTGATTTGTCTCAGTGCTCTGTGAAATTGATTACATTTGTTTCTTTAGAAATGAGGCTTCTGGAATTCTGCATTATATTTACCACTCAGGAAAAAAATGACAACAAAGAAATGCATTTCTTTTCGAAATGAAACAAAAGCCTCATTCAGATGAGAGTTAATTTAATGAAAGTATTTAATCTTCCCCTCCTCCCTATCCTGAAGCAAGAAGTTATGGCACTTCTTTATTTTAAGATCTCCTTGCCATGTTTATTCTGAGTCATTCTCCATTTACTGGCAGAAATGAATTTTTATTCCGTTAGGCCTGCTGAGATTATCCTGCTCTGTGACAAGGAGCTTTAGTCCTTCTTCTGGTTTGAGTATCATCAACAGACTGAACTAAAGGGCTTGTTATAGTATAGTCACTTAAATTTAGCACTGCTTGTCACATGAATTCCTGCTCCTTTTTGCATGACCTGAAGAAACGGAGGGGAAAATGACAATCGCAAAGAGGGGAAGATGGCAACCGCTTTTGTGGCAAGTTCACCTTCTGCCGGATTTGATCCAGAGGATTTTGCTCATCCCCTGCCCTGTCCCTCCGAGGAGCGGTGAGCCCACCCCCTGGTACCCATCCTGCAGAGGGTTTTAATGCCACGTCGCCGTTAGCAAGCAAACCTCTTCCTACCGGCTCGGCACCGAGACATGGCTCCGCAGGTCGCGCTCAGCAAAACTACAGCTGAGGAGTGGCTCTGTCTGTTGTCTGTGGCAGTCTGTCTGCTGAAAAAGCTGCACTCCGAGGAGGGCTGGGGCGGTGGGGCTGGCACCCTGCCCGCGGCCGGGGCGAGCTCGGTGCGCTCGCATCAGGACTGTCTTGGCTCGGTGCTCTGCGTTGGTGGTGGGAGACTCTCTGAAGTGGAACAGCCTCCGCTGTTTGCAGCGGAGACGGATAAAGCTTGGTATTGTCGGTTGTCTAATGTCAGCCTAGTGCCTTTTTGGAGACAAACAGACCCATCCTCAATTCACTTGTGAGCTGTAGCATGTCGCAGACACGCAGGTGCCTAATTCTAACGACAAGAGGCGAGGCAGCTGCAGCCCAGCTGTGGGGAAACCTTTCACCGGTATAGGGACTGGGATGTGGATATTTTTTGTCCTACCACCTAGAACCTCTGTTGGAAAGGTCTTCTTATGACTTTTCTGCTGATGTTCTGCGTCTGGGGCAGCTGCAATGGCAGAGGATACTGTAGAAAGGCCATGCTTTGTTTGGATGTCGCTCTTAGATCCAAAAAAGCTAGTTACCGTCCAGATGTGACCATGCAAATGCACGCAGCAGCCCTGACTTACAACCGCTTCCTTTGTTCTAAATCTCCATCTTTACATATGTGTGGCAGTGAGCATTAAAGCTGACCTCAGGTTCTGGAAATCCATGAGAGCTGGGCACGTTTATTTCCCGACTGTTGATCTCCCGCCTTGGGGTGAGCCTGGGCCTCTGCCAGCAGCTTCTCTTTCTCATCTGGCACTGCCCGACCTGGACTGGGACCAGCTCAGGGTGCTGACGAATGTCGAGCACAATGAGGAGCTTTAAAAAGATAAACAGTTTTGTAGCTATGCGTTACGGTTCCATTTAGCTTCCAAATCGCTGCCGTGGAAAAAGATTGGATAAAATATGTTTCCTGGAAAGGTTCGGCAGCTTCATATCATACGCCATGTGTTTTTTTCCCCAGTATAACCATATTAGGCCCTTTAAATACTGTGAGAGGGAGTGGGCAGAGGTGGGAGTGAGAGAGACAAGAAAGAAACACTTGCTCTCTGCGTTAGCTGTGTGTTTAGAGACCCGAAGGTTGAAGTGGAAACTAAATCATCCCTCAATGTAAAATGTATCTTATAGTGGAATTAAGAAATTCCACAAAAGAAAAATGACCACAAGTCAGGCTGTTCTTTCTCTTTCTCCCACTTCCTGCTATGTTTTTATAGCTATTATTGAACAAAATCCATGTCACCGCAGATTAATCTCTTGACTGATGCTCCCTAGAGTAGAAAAAAGCCTCGAGCCTTACGTGAGCGTGATCAACAAGGTGTTACAATGACTCGCTCACGGGTGGCTGCAGGAGAGGATCAGACACGGGCTGCTTCGACAGCGCTTTGCTTTTGGATCAGTGGAAGAAGCAAGAGGCTCGAGATGAGAAACTGCTTCTGAGCGGTGTGGTCAGTCTCAGAGGGCTCAGCCACCCCTTTGCAACGGGACAGCGGTGAGGGACCCAAGGGAGAGAAGGTGCAGCAACCATCATCGGGGCAAAAGGGCTGCTAGCTGGCATGTCTTCATACCTCAGTTTGGAGAGAAGAGTCGTGAACAAAGTATCTACTATGCAGGCCAGCAAAACAGCAACGGCAAGAACTGAATGGAGACAGATGGAAATGTCTTGCCAAGTGATCTCCTTGTGCCAGAGACTGGTAATATGTGGTCGATCGGGCAGGGGTCATCAGTTAATTCTGGTTGAGTTTCCATCTGCTGGACTGCATTTCAACTAGTGATGGGATCCAGAAGTAGTTTTAAACCCCTCAAAATATCATAACCCTTTCTCTCTGCTCCATTGCTTAGACTCAGACTCCAGGTACAGACCCAGGGCGTTGGGGGAAATACCATAGACTTTGTCAGCTCGTTGAAGGCTGCTTGTCGTTAATGATTGGCATACTGACTTCGCAGTACTTGTGACTCCCACCATGACCTGATTCAGATAATAAATAAAAGCCCAAAAGCACCTGGTTAAAGGAAATATTAATCTGTCTGTAGGGAATTTTGTCATCCTCTGTCCTGATGAGCAAGTCATGCCATTTGGAGCATTAAAAAATCAAGGCAGCCTCTTGATGTCAAGCAGAGAAATTACTTGGGTCAGTTCTTCAGGATCTTCTAAAATCTGTATTAACAAATACAAACAAGTCACCAGGGAATTTTTTTCAGTGCAATGTTATTGACAGAAGAGTTCAAAAAGCATGTTCTCTCGAAGCATTACTATCTCAAGATGCAAATCCTTAATGATACCATATATGCCAAGCCTGTATATTATTCAGACAGTTATAATAGTTCTGATATTCCAATGAAAACATGCTCTGAACAGAAGTCACCGCACTCTTCACTGCATACTTAATCAGATTTTCAGTCAATGTATTGTGAGCAAGATTTTGAAACTCCCAAAACTGCAGTTTATAGCAAATTACAATGTTTGACAGGGTGAAAACACACTCCTCTTCAAGTCACTGTCTTCAGATGAACTACACCTTCAGAATATCCTTATGAAGCAGGGAAAATTTATAAATGCTGTTTTGTAGATGAGGAAATGTGGTCGCAGACAGAGTAAATGACTTTCTCAAGGTTGTGGCAGATTTCCTATTTGCTCCTCTCCCTGCATCTTGGTCGTGGTAACATAATCATACTACACCACCTTTTCCCTGCTGCAACTTGATGATAGTGGGGGTGTTGCTGGTGGAACCTCCTACTTTGTCTTCAGATGGGAGCCAGAGCTAGGCTTAGCCTCAGCCTCATGCTTTGTGCCTCCTGTAAGAGAGATCATTGGAATAACCTTAAAGTAAATCAGTCCGGTGTAGCATTCATGAAACGAGAGTCTAGTTAACAGAGACAAAAAGAGCAGTAAGCGTGGTTGCTTCTAAACTTTCTCTTTGCATCTCTCTTCTGTGCTGTGGCAGGAGCCACTAGCTCCGGTGAGGCTGGTGGCCCTGTTTCTGAGGGACACAGCACTGGGAGCGTGCTGGTGAGTGGCATTTGGCATCTGCATTGCCCACCAGCATGGATCTCCTTAGCATGCAACACATTTGCAATCTGCCTGCCCCACTTGTTTGATCTTGTGGTGGCAGTATGTTTTGTACCCCAATGTGAAGTCAATGCTCCAGAAAATCCTCCTCCAAGGTTGCTTCTCTCTCTTGAATGCTTGTAAAAGTACATACTTAAACAGGTCCCTCAGCACCATCATGTGAGGGATTTCATTAGTTTCATTGGGGAAGGAAAATTACAAACTTGGCAAACAATTTTATGTTCCCAATCCTTAAATAGCTTTACTGAGGGAGAGGGAAAAGGGATGTGCATGCTTTTCATTTCCCTTCCCTCTTCAAAATAATCTCTGGCTTCATTTATTTTGGGTCCTTCTGGTTAATCTTCTCTCTCGTCTTGCGTGCTCTGAAACGTCTCTCTTCTAGAAACAGTGCCTCCTGCATCCCCCCATCTGATTTCCTCTTGGAAATCAGCCAGTCTCAAATTAATCCTCTGGATAGAAAGCTGGCCCTTCCTGGCTGGCTTGATGGGTGACTCATGTCTTTGCTTCTGCCTCCACCCCAAATATGGCAGCCTGAGTCACTGTCCTTCATCACATCCCTCGCTCGCTCTTCCTTCCCTCCCCCGGTGAGAAATTCTCAGCCGATGTGTGCATGGAACGCCTGAACTGCTAGACAGTCACAGTGTGCTGACGTGACCCACAGAGTCCCTGCAACCCTTACACCTTGCCCTTCGTCTCCACCACTCTGCTGCTGCGTTCAAGGACAGGCGATCTCTTTCCACAGCTTCTGGGAAAAGGCTAGACTGCCAATTCAGCGTGCTTACAGAATAAGTCCCGTCTCAGAGTTTGGTTCTTCGATCACTTCTGGACATTATCATTGGAGCTAATCATCTAGTTAATTAAACTGTCTCAATATATGCCAATATTGGGCCTTGGCCCAGACCTTTTATTTATGTTTCTGACCAGCCCCAATTCTTCATTTGGCAATATGTCAAAATGTACAGATGGATCAAAATAGTTCATAATTTCGCAGTAAAATATGATTCTCTGCAAATAGTAACCCAGACTGTCACAGCTGGTATTCACAGGACTTGAATTATACATGTGGAAGCTGGAAGTGCTTTGAAGACTCAGCCAGCCAGAACAGACATGGTGCCACGCGGAACGCTTCCCCACTCACATCCTACCTGCTGGCCCAAAGAAGTCCCCTGTGGATGTGGATGGGAAGACTTCTATCCGTCAGCCAAGCTGTGTTGGCCTCGTACAGGGCTCAGCCAATGAAACCTGTTACTGTCAGAGAGCTGCTTACCACCAACTCACGGATACCGTACACTCAGAGGAGTTGTCTGACATTCAAATATTCAAATACATATATATTAGAGGAAGCATTAGCCTTCCGCAAGCAAAAAGCATCTAATTTAGTCAGATAAATTATTCATTGTAAATAATTTGTTCAGCTCCAATACCCAGCAACAAAAGGGCTTATTTTTCTTTCCTTCCACGCATTTAGGATTCTTCTATCAACAGTAATGGGGGATACCCAGAACAATCACGTTAATATTGGGGTTTTGCTTACCTACATGTTCTTTCGAAATGGGTATAATGTAAAAGTGTAGATTCCAGCTCAGGGAGCTGTGCCAAGAAATCTCTACCAAGCATGGACAGTGGCACACATTCCAGGGAGAATGTACTTCACAGTTCAGTAAGTATTGGAAATTACATTTTTTTTGTTATAGTATTTTCATGTAGGTGACACCTTTAGCTGTATTAGGAACTCCTTTCTCTATTCCCCTACTTAAAAATATAACATAGCGTAAGAACTGGGTGAGACTGAAGCTCCAAATAAAGTGCACTATCCAGCAGCAAGGGAGCCTGCTAGGAAAACAGTGGAAGAACCCGGCGAGCATACAGCAGTGCTTCTCCCAGCTGCCAGAAATTTGTAGCTTGGGGTCGCTAGAAGCCATGAGTGTATCTTTATGCCTAGTAATGTCTGGATATTTCTTCCAGGAGTTGGTCTAATGTGTGTGCGTGAGGGTGTGACTTCATCTATGGCTTTGGTTAATTCCTCCCTTTCTTTTTCTTTAGATTTACAAATGTCTTCTATATAAGTACATAAGCAACAGTTAGATTCTTTGTTCATCCACTTTAACATGTCACCTCTCTGATTTTCCCTTCCAGCCTCTTCCAACGTGCTTGCAGAATTTCTGAGAAAAGAAATGTATAGTTCCATGCTGTCTTGTTTCTGTCAGAGCATTTGAAAAAGAACCTGTCATTTACAGGAGAATATGTCGCAAATTCTGAGGCCCAGTGACTTACCTTTATTAGTTTTATCTGTCTTGGTGTCTGCTTATCTCAGTGGCCATTCTGTGTCTCCAGGTAGAAAAGCTTTTTGTCTTGTAAATCAGTAATTAAACCTCTGATGGAGATTTTTGCATTGTATATTCCTCTGCTGTCATTATCTTCTCCCTTTCCTTGTTCTCCCTCTTATTCTTGTCATCTCAGTGTTACTGTTCTTCTGGCAGCACCATTCCAAAGGTAGGCATGACTTCAGAAGACTTCTTCATGACTTCAGAAGAGATGTTGATAAATAATACCAGATTTGGGCTCTGTAAACAGAGTTGAACTTTGGTCTGTTCTTTCCTCTTTGCAGCCTTCCAACTAGAGAAGCAGAGAAGAAAAGACTGTACGCTCAGCCACCTCAGGCTATCCCTTCCCTACTGAAAGCTTTGCTCTGAAGGTTACTCAGAAGGGAAGAGAAGCAAATCTATATTTGTAAATAAACAGCAGGCAAAATAAAAAGAGAAACGTCAGAGGATGTTCATAAAGGGTGAATAGCGGAACAGTTAGCAAGAGAGAGAGAGAACTTCTTATGCACTAAAAAAGATCCCCGTGGTGGCTATAAATAATTTGTCTGCGGCAAGGAAGAATAATGAACAAATGCTGGGGATTTGAGTGCAAAAGGTCGCAGTGCTCAGTTGCTTTCTGAAGGCCTCCCTTCTGTCAACCCAGGGATGTTCCAGTTTCACTGAAGAGCAAACAGCAATAGTTTACAGGATTTAATGTGGACAGATATTCAACTATTGAGCTTTCCACTCAGTTTGGCAGTCTCAACAAACTGGAAACAGTACATTTACCATCCTAAGTCACCCAAGTGTTGAGGCTGAAGAAATAAATTGGGATGGAATAGCCCCTTTCGGTGATGTGGATAAGGGACATACACGTAATTCGTGAACGTTAGGGCCAGATACTCAGATAGTGGGTCAAGAGGTGCAGTTAGTGGCCTGTAGTTGAACCAGGTAGGTTTGTGGACAAACAAAATTGAAGAACTAATGATGTTGTGTGGTACTTTGAGCTGTGGTTGTACTGGGTTCTTTATGGCCACAAGTTGTACCAGTTCAGCTGAATCCTGAGATGGTTTCAGCCTGGTCCTCTGGTTCTTAATTGCTATCCAAAAGAAAAAAAGGAAATAATTTTCCTATTCATTTATTCTCTCCTGCCCCTGCCACTGACTTTGAGCTAGGCTAAAAGTTTTCTAACCATTTTAAACTACAGAGGATCATAATATTTACTGAAATCAGCATTTCTGCAAAGGATTTTGCATTTCCTGTGTGCTCAGTGAAGTCACCCCCTGTGATAACTGCCTTGTCTGGGTCAGCCTTGCTTTATTTTCTAAAGCAATTGAGATTTATGGTTCCTGTCACTCCTTTTTATGAGTTTATTTTATGGTGTGACTGATCTTACTGCAAACAAAGCTTTTGCTCGTATTTCCAGGTTGTTTTTTTTTTCCATTCTCTGTTCAAGGAAAATATGGAAAATGGGCCAGTTTGGAAGCTGTAGCTTGTTAAGAGCTGATAATCTTTTTTAAAGCCTTAAAGTGTAACATTCCCCAAAATGATCTTGTGGCAGCCAATTCTTCATTATCTTATGATGCATATATGCTCAGACACTCATTCAGCTGTTATTGGTGCCTGCACTGAAGTAATGTCCAGGCATTTGCTTTCTCAAAGGAGTAGAAATCACGCCAAAAAAACGAAAACCAAAATTTGTTCTCTGAACTACTTCTGCAGGAAGAAGTGTAACCCAAGAAACAGGGTCACAAACTGGTTTCGCCGCGAGAATGGCAAACACACCATGCTTTTGAAAGGGGGGAAGAATAACAGGTTGGGATTTTGATTGCAAAAATACTTTGCGTTCCCAGCCTGGTCTGGTAAGTGTAATGGTAGTGGCTGGTACTTCAAGACCTGGTACGTTTATATTTAGTACTCAAGTCTTTTTATTGAAAGGACGCAAAATAGCAAAATCCCTACTGCTATGCTTTCCAAAGGAGAGAATAACTACTGTTTTCTTCATTTAAGCCACATTTTCTGCCAAGAGTAGCTATTAGCTTATGTTTTCACGCTGCAGAAGACATAAAAGGAGGGGATCTTTGCCCTGAAAAATTGGGGAAAAAAAATGGATATGAGAAAGGAAGTCAGAAGGGCAAGCAGCGTTAGCTCTATTTTGTAGACACGAAATGGAGAGCAAAGGACGAGTGTTTTTGTTAAGTCTTTGCAGAAAAAAATGATGATGCCAACTGTGCGTCAATGTAACAGAGACTCTATCACCAGAGACAGCGAGAGAAAGATGAGGATATTAGATTCAGCAAGGGCATAGCCTAAAACAACTTTGAAATAAAGAGGAGCCTTTGGATCAACGCAAAAGAATCTGGGGTTATTTCTAGTGATTTAGTCCGTGACTGGGGCCGAGGATTTTACCTGTCATGGACTTCTGTCTCATTTTGATATACTGATATCCTTTTTGCCTTAAATCCTTAAATTCGGTGAAACAGAGAACATTGCTTCTTATGAATCCATGCAGCTCCCTGTGCACAGGGTGTCTCAGGACTATTGCAGTACCCATATGGAATGTTAATAATAAATTACATGTTCAAAATCATGTATGTGATCTGAAGAGCATCTTGAAGCTGAATTTCTGCCGGTCTAGTGGCTCAGTCATTTTCACCCCCAATTTTCCCGCACTGGCTACTCACAGCATTCTGCTATGCAAACATCTTTGTTGGAGCTATCGCTAACTTTTGTCTTGCAAGTCATTCTCTGTGTGTGGCAATGGCAGGGGTTCATCATCTTTGAATTTCCCTTTCTCATGTGGCTTTTGCAACTCTGAGTTCAGACCCTGCCCAGATGGTCCCTCCATGTCAGAATCCATCATGCATTTTCTTTTCCATCACCCATGAACAGGATCTGGGCACATGGTACTGTCAGAACAAAAGCAAATGCCAAGCACAGAAATCTATCTTCCTTAATTTCTCTTTTCTTTTTTTTATTTTCCCTTCTTTTTTTTTTTTTTTGTTTATTATTTATTGAAAGCAGGTATTGGTCTCATGGGGTGGCCATGTGGGTGGCTCAGAAGTGACCATACATTTAAAACTTTTCTTTAAAATAGCTGGAATCCATTAAAAGCCCCGATTTGTATTCAGGGCATTTCAGCACTGAGCAGCATGAAAGGAAGAGATCAATAATCACATTGCAAGACCCAACTTCTTGCTGTGCCAGGCTAACATAAACTAGCTCAGCGCTAATATTGAATCCAGTCCTCCTTAATTTGTCCTTCAAATATAGTATCCCACCTTCTTCCCTTTCACCTAGCTATCCTCTAGGGCTATTTCCCAATTCAGCTATCATAACCTTGTTTTACTTCTTCACAGTTTATTCCCACGTCTGTCTTTCTCCTCCTTGATCTATCATTTAGGAATTACTACTGAAGGGCCTCATGTTCACATAGTTATCTTTGTATAGCCTTTATTTTAATGCCACTCTCGCTCATCACTGGCCCCACAAACATGCTCCATGCTCCTTCAGTAACAGGTTTATATCAGCACTGTTTAACCACCGGCAAATGTGTATCACGAGGGAAAAGATGGTAGGAAATCTGTGATGACATGTGTCGTGAGCTGACAGTATGGCAAGGCTAGCTATTGCTTCCTAAAAGAAAATTGTAAAAATAGTAACTAGGAGGGGCTCCTTATTTTCTTTGGTCTTCTGCAATGTTTCCACAACTCAACTAATTCCTTACATAAGCTTAATCGTCATTAACTTAGATTCCACTCCTATTCTGTTCTGCCTTTAACTTATCCCGAGGCTTTAACATCATTATCAAGTCTCCACGCCGGTCTAAAAATATTTGAAGTGCATTTCAGGTTTTTTGGTTATTGTTTTAAAACCAATTGAATTTTCCCCAAAATTAGTTCTTGGCATTACTGATGCCACTTCCAGCAACAAAGCAGTGGTCAGCGGTACCTGCAATTCGTTAATGCTTCAAGATGGGAGAACTAGAGGAGGCAGGCACGTAGCCAAAACTCAGAGTTGCCTGTGCACAAAGGGGGTATGTTGTGGGAAGATGGAGGGAGAGAGAAAAACTAAATGTGGAACCAATGCCAAGAAACAATGAGTGCAGCAAAAGTACTAAGTGGCCAAAGCGAGATGCCCTTCTGTGTGACCATGTGCCAAGTCAGGGAGAGAAGGAACTCAAGGATGTGTTGACATTTGATTCGCTGCTGGTTTTGTGTGATGCTGAATCTGGCAGTCACACAGTTTCTGCTGCGTGTCACAAAACTCTTGTGGTGAGAAACCACATTAAAAAAAAATATGGAGGGGACAAACATTGGCACAAGAATTTCAGGCTGTCAGTCCCTGAAATGAAATCTTGTTTTAGGTGTATTATCAAATCCATCTAGTCTACCCTTACTTTCACCTTGCTATGACCGAGTCTCATTTTCCACTGCTTCCAATTGCAGAGACATGAAAAAAGCTTTGAATACTGCCATATGGATAGAAAAGTTTTGATTTTGCAGCGTGTCATGCTTAAACGGCTCTCACTTTATGCACATGTGAATTTATAAGTCAAGTTTAGGTCAAAAGACACCACGGAATATTTGTTAAAACTTGGAGCAAGGTCTTTGTGGATCCAGGCTTGTCTCAGGGCTGGAGTCTCAAGGGTTTGACATACTGAAATCGTTGGATCATGTTGTAGAATCTGAAACAGTAATTTGGAGGTTTGAGCCACCTTACTCCTATGTGCAGGCTCAGACCCAGAGTGGAAGACCGAATGGCAGCATTCACTGTGTTCTCAAAAAATAAGCATCAAGTTGTGCGGGCTTTTCAATCTTTTTCTAGAAGCAGGCTAGCTAGGGGATGCGGGGAATAACTGGGACATAATTTGAAAATTTGTAAGGCACCCAGAGAGAAATTGTCCTTTTCTGTGGAGCTAAGGTCCTTCATAACTTTCCGTATAGACCAAACCCTGGGGAAGTTAGCAAAGAATGGAATAATTTTTCTACGCTGTTGGTTTTCCCGCTTTCACCTGTACAGTTTTGGGTTGGCGTGAAGTGAAGGAACCAAAATGCTAGTATGGGAGAAGAGTTGTTGTAATGCAGTTTGAAGGTTAAACATCAAGATATCTTTGAAACAACAGAAGGGAAGAGGTGTGTTCTCCTGAGATTTGTGAACTAGGTTTTATCTTCTAGCACAAAAGTAAATGGAATCCACAGCCAGAGTTCCCTCAGCCTGTTCTCCAACTAAGCACTCGTCCTTTCAAGTTTTATTTATGGCTTATTTTTCTGCAATCTTCAAATTTGACATTTAATCTTATTCCAAAAAAGGCAGAAAACTTGGTCGCTTCAGGTATTTTCAAGATTGATGGTAATATTAGGAGGTAGCCAGAATTTCCTGCTCTTCTTCTCACCACCCTCTTGAACATGGCAAGGGCAGAGAACTGAATTTTGCAAGTAATTACCAGAGTGTTCTAGAGTGAAATTTCCATCAGTTAAAATAAGGCTTTTATTTTTTTGTAGTGAAACGGGAAATTCGCTTGCTCTGAGCAAACCGAACATATGTTTATCCCATGTGAAAATCTGCCATTAGCGCCCACAAGCTTCTAGTTTACACAACATCTATTTTCCTTTGCAATGGGTAATGAAAGACGTGTCAGAGCCACCCAGGCTCTTCTATAGTCTCACAGACTGTTATTTCAAGGACCTGGGAGCAAAGGCCAAGGCATCCATTCCTGTTGACAGATTCCCAATGTTGTGCACAAAAAAATAAGCTGATTTTTATATATATAGTCAAAAATTGGCTTTAAATCCCCTTCAGAAAGCCAAAAATAATACAGAAGGGGAGAGCTTCCTTAATTTTTTTGTTCCAGTCTGTTTATTGAATGTCGCATGATAAGAAGAGGAAAATCTTCTGTTGGATTTTGTAGCGAAGTTTTGGCCAGCACTGTTAATTGTTTTCTTTGTTTTTAATGAAACAAGCTGCCTTGGGCTGAAGCTAAATCTCTCGTAAGCCACACAAGTGAAGATTAACTTCTTGTCCTTCCTCTTTTGCGAAGCCGTAAGAAAAGTGTCACTTTTCTCCTTCACTGTTTCCCCCCCTCCCCTTAAAATGTTGTACACGTCCCTGCTCAGCATCCTTCTCGGTTCAGAGCTAGAGGGACACACAGCTGCTTCCCAACTTCATTTTCCTGTACCAATGCAAGGGGCCGGGGCATTCCCACTGCATTTGAAGCAAGATTGCTCTCAAGGTTCACACACTAAGCAGAAAATCCTTTGTCCTTTCAAAACAGTAGACAGCAGTCGAGTATTTGATGAGTTGATATTAGGAACTGGTAGCAGTGCAACAGGCTGATGCCACTGCGGTACAGCCTGTGAAGTCTTCTCACATGCCAGCATTTGCTTTTTCAAAGCTCCTTCCTACAGAATAGCACGCAGTCCTTCAAGCCTTTCACTCAATAGTCCATTGTAAGCTAATCGGAAAAAAAGGAGTAATGGGAAGCTCTGCAGCAGAAGCGCTGAGAGTCTCGTAGACAGGGCTGCATTCAGGCAGCTGCCAGCTGGGTTAAAGACAGTATCGCTTACAGGGAAACTTCCATGAAGTGATCAAATTGGGATCATTGAACAACCTGTGACATCCAAGATAGCGCTGCTAAAATCCCACTAGTCTTGTTATGCCAAATACTTGGGAGGTGATGACCCAATGCTGCTCTTACATGGATTTGGTGGGGTTTTTTTCAGGGGAAAAGATGCTCTAAGAAATCAGAGACTTTTTTCTGCATGTTTCCAGTGATGAGCCCCATGATTTTATCACAATTAAGGCATCTTATTGCATTAATCTATAGAATTGTAATATTATGTGAGACCAGTAGATTGAACATAAAGCGGGGAGAGAGCACTGCTCACACTTGTGAATAAGACTTCAAATCCAGGATCACAACCTAAAAATAAAAAAATTATAAGGCAGCAGGTCCTGAGGGGAAGCTGAGGATGCTTTTCCCAGAACAAGCTAAACTGGAATAGAACGAAGGTCTGGGGAAAAATCAAAGAAAACTAACCAAATTCCTTCAGAACTCAGGTAGAATAGTTGGATTTGAAATTTGGCTGCAATTTCTACTACGTTGTGCATGCTATTCCGTGTGGCTCAGCAGCATTTCTAGCACAAAGATTTTCAAATTGACAGAAAGATGTAACTGGAAGGCGGGGATGCGAAAAAACGTTGGACTTGTGGTGGCTTTTTTTTCTTTTTTTTTTTCCCATCAAGTTATTTATTTTGATCTCGAAAACTTGGCTATTCTATTTAGAGAGGCGTGTTCAGAGGGGAAGAGCAATCCCTCTCCAGCTAGTATTTTCCATTGTTCCTACCTGGTAATTACGTGAAAGGATCTTCAGAGAGCCTGAGAGACACATCCTACTTGATAGCATTTCAGCAGAACTTTGTGCCTCTCCTCATCACACACACAGATGCACAATGGCTCCATGGAGTATTGACAGCCGTGTGTCAGAGATGTGTGTGAGGAAGGAGACAGAGAAGGAAGTTATTCCAGGCTTCCATGTTTCCACCCTCCCGATGAGTAATTCAGGCAGTTTGGAGCCTCCTCATGGTCCTCTCTGTCACCCCACCCCTCCATTCCCAGCAGCGCATTCTGTCTCCTTCAGGAGTCATGCCAACCTCTCAAACCTAAGTGGTACGTGATGTTAGATTAATTGGCTAAGAAAACATCCGCAGAATGAGGAGAGGTGGGGGAAGAGGAAGGCTTGCTTGTCAGAATTGTCATTTTGTCACACTGAAAATCATAGAAATGGGGAAAAGAAGGATCCATGCTGTAAATGAAAACAAAATGCTCATCTGGAAGTGACTGGCAGTAGCTTGGAGGGATGGGGGAAGAGAAGAGAGACTGGGGAAGCGGGGGAGAGAAAGACACAAAGCCCCAGTTGGTGCGTGATGGCTGTCACCGTTGCAAACAGGGCTCTGAGGAGACATCCTCAGCTGTCTCTGCTCTATGCTGCTGGAGCAGGCAGCCCTCCTCTGCCACTGACGGACTCAGAGCAGGGACCAAATGGGGTCCTGGGGGTGCAGGTTCCTCCAGGGGGAAGTGCGCTGAAAGATAGTGAAGATTTATGGCAGCCTAAGAGCTGATCCTGACCTCCCGCACCATACACCCATCTTTTGATTAATCGGCCCCAGGATAAACTATCAATTGACACATGCTGAGCACTGCGTCTCCTGTTGTAGCAGCAGTCGTATCCTGGCAGTATCTCCTGCTACTTCTCACGGTTGGCCGTAGTAGAACCCATGCAGAAGTCTCTCCCTGCTTTTGCTCTTCTCTTATGAATACTGCCAGAAGAGCTCTGCTCTCCTTGAAGCTGAGCTGAACATGTCCAATTCCTACCTGCTCACATCTGTTCTCAGTCACAGGAATTATTTGATGGGCTCCTTGCTAACTCAGTCCAAACTCTTCAGTAAATTTGGAATTCAGTTGCTGCTTCTCACTAGAGGTTTGTCAGCCCAACATATTCCTGCAGTTTTAGAGTGTATTTTTTTTCTTTTTCTTTCCCTGTTAAACCCTTCCTATCACTGTATTCTCCATGTGCTGGGACCTCCCTTGTGTTGTCAACTTGCCAGTTCCTTATTCCTCTGCTTTTCACCCACACAGTTTTCTCTTTAGTGTCCACAAGGAATCCACAGCACTACTGTCTTTATTTCTTTTTTTTTTGAGTTTTAATTTCTTATATGCTTTACATGCACACAATGATTTTTGTATAACCCACTGCAAGGACTATTTTGGTTACTGGTTTTCAAGAGGGAATTAAACACCCATGGTAACAAAAATCTGAGATTCCCCACATGGGAATTCTGGGCTCTTTTTGCTACTTTCAGTGCCAAAACTCTATAGAAAGATGTTGTCTCATTCATTCTGACTGACCCTGGCAGACATGAAGCTGCTATGCAATAATTAAGAGTATTTTTATATGTAAGCTAATTTTTCTAGTAGCCTGCATACCATACATTCAGTGTGCAAAAAAAAAAAAAAAGGAAATTAAAACCCCCTTAATTTCATGCCAAATGTTTCATGATGAAATTCAACAGAAGAAGCAAAATTACTTCTTTCACTCAGCTTTGCTGATGATTTTGCTTCCTACATAAGGACCAGGTGCTGATGTCCTACCTAGGTAATAATATCCAATAATGTGAAGTAATAGGAGGTAGGTTTTGGAGAAGAACAATAAAACCAAAAACATTCCGGTGGGAAGGACAAAGATAGACTGAGAGCTTGGAGTATGTGTTGAAGATGCACCTCTGGAGGTTCTCAAAATCAAGTTAAACTAATGTTTTATCTTAGTTTCACTAGAGTTTGCGTTTGGCCAGAAGGAGAAATGACTGGCCTCGTGCTTTTACACCTCTAAGATAAATGGAGCCCAATGCCAGGAGAAGGAGAAATTAACTTCTCCCAGGATGTGAGACCAAGGTGGATTCCCTCTCCTACCTTAGTTAGTTGAGCTGTAGGCATGGGGATGTCCTTCAGCCATCCATAAGATACAACTCTTCCTTGCTGTCATCTCCAACACTCGTAGCCTGGCACCGAGACATGCAGAGCATCCCCACCTCCCATCGCACGGCTTGCTGTGGTGTGTTGCAGAATCACCTCCTTCACAGAGCTTTGCCAGTGATAACTGCTTGCCAAGTTGCAGGATGCCTCTTTGTTCTGTCACATTGCTGTAACATCTCACGAGGAGATTTGTTGTTTCAAAAAAAAAGACAAATAAGCAAGCAGTGTTTGCAAACCGAGACGGCGTGTTAAAGCATCTCTGGAATGGAT
This sequence comes from Vanellus vanellus, assembly GCF_965231255.1. NCBI lineage: Eukaryota > Metazoa > Chordata > Aves > Charadriiformes > Charadriidae > Vanellus > Vanellus vanellus. The sequence goes on along the minus strand of NC_138918.1, from coordinate 12,909,762 downwards.
TTCTCCTTGTGCTTTTTGTTGACCATTTGTTTCCTTCGATTGGAGCGTGAAAGGACTGAGCACGTCCAATGCAACTTCCCTATGCTAAGTACCACCTGCCAGGCAAATAAAGATAGTCTATCAGTCACTTTTCCTTTGAGAGCGTGAGCTTTCAGAGAGAAATGCTGGCACACACCCACGCTACTCCCCCCACTGCATTCCCTTCCCATCCAGACTGCAGCGTGACCGGGAGCAAGAACAACACAGAAAATCCATCTATCTATCTATCTCAATAGTATTTCAAATCTAAAACTTAACCTACAAATAAGTGCCTTACCCCCGGCACCTCCACAGTAATTGGACTCAATTTTAGATCACTTTCAGTAGTAATACCTGAACGAAAGGGCAGTAGCTATAAATAAATCAGGATGAAAGATATTATTAGAAGATGTTATTAGAAAGACAAAGGTAGATTAAGTGGAGGGGAGGAAAAAAATACCAGCCTAGCCACTCCAGCATAAACAAAATAGAGTAAAATTAGAGCTGGCTGTAGGCAGAGCTTTGAATGACTGAAGAGTGCATTTGCAGCCTGCTGAGCAAAGGCAATTCTGCCCCCACAGTGATGCACGGAAGATTTGGATTCATTTCTGTCCAGACAGGTAGTACAGCTGCAGTTTGGGGCTCACAGCTTGGTGGGAAGGCAAACCGGAGGACTGATGCAGACCTGAGCACACTACCCCTGCTGGGTAACAGAGATATAAATGCTAGAAAAGGGGCAGCCAAAATGCATCTGTTAAGCAACACACAGCTTCTGAACAGTTTTAGCGCAGCTTCCACAACAGAGAGGTGTGATGCGAAGCCGCTGTGAGGACCAAGGCAGTAATCAGTTTTCCCTGTCTTTAGGGTTCGAAGGGAAGCGGTAGGATTGTTTGGGGAGGCTCCAGGAACGGTTGGATGAACATCTCTCAGGGTGAGTTAGCTCAGGCCCTCCCTTAGTCATGGTTGGGGTGACATTTTCAAGGTGCCTCCTGCCTTTATGTTTCTGTGCTGGGACAGGACTACCAGACGCCCTAAGTCAAGGCCCTCCCCGCCAAAACAAGGTAGGTACTACGGCCTGTGGAGGTTGCCGTTAGCTTATGGGATCCTGAGGTCTGCACAGGTGAGTGTCACTCCACCACTGAACCCCTGGGAGGTTGTTGTCATCTCCTGCGTACAAACAGCTGCTGGGGCTTCCTGTCACTTCAGGTCGCCGGGATTTGCAGCATGGTTCACCCGGCTTGTCCCCAGGCAGCGCCAGCAAGCGAGCAGTATGTCCGCCTCAGTATTTATTGGCATTGTTTTATTTACCATTCAGGTACAACCACAAATCTGTTCAGAGCCCCGTTGTCTTTGCTGTTGTAAAGATACATAGAGAAAGTCCATTGTTCGGTAGTTTTATTCCATTTTAAAATTTGTGGAAATAGAAACCCTTGTGGTCAGTGTCACTTGACTGAAGATTTTTTTCCACTAAAAAACCATCTCTCTTTAAAATGTATTTGTTTGACATGCCAGAAAATTTCCTCTGTGAAGAACAGAGAAATAGGAATAAATGTTACTGTGTAGAGTAAGCATGTACGGGGATAAGACAGAAGGAAAAGGCATTTCTCAGACTTAATGATTTCCTCCACCCAGGCAGCGAGAAGAGTGGTATTGCTCAGCACTTGGAAAATTTTGCCTATCATTTAAAGTGAAATTTTTTAACAAAGACAAACTCATCTTTTCTTTAAAGCCTCTTGCCACAAAAATACATTTTGGACAGCAGTTTGTACCATATGGGTCAGTTGCTAAAAATACATATCTTAAAGGTGAACTTTCCTTTTGGTTTTATACAGTGGCTCAACCAATCACAGCAAATGTTAACCATAAAGCACTCAGTCCCACGTAACCCAGACGGATCAGTGCTTTGTGAAGCAAAAGGAAGAAAATTCCTCAAGTTCATTGGCAACAAAACTTTTTTGAACCTTCCTTACATATTATTCTTAGGACATGGGCATTATTCCATGTCTTTCTGACCTTTAAAATCTGTAGGGAGTACAAAAGGCAGAGGAGGGATGGCTGACATTGTGACCAGGGTTTCCTACTCCATCACCACTTTGCTTTGCTTATTTATGTCGCTGCCAGAAATAGTGTTGCAAAGCACTTAGGAAAAGTTATTATATTAAAAGATTCTTAAGTATTTTTAAAAAGCTCAATTAATCAGAGCTCTGAGAATACATGCACCTTCGGGGGAAATGGACACGTGGGCAGGGTGATGGAAAGCACCTCTACCTCAATAGCTTCTTCTGTATCTGCATCGCTCAGACAGGTAGTTTACATTACAACGAATGAGGTGTCGACTTGGGAATGTATGTTTTTTAAGGATAAAATTGATTTTTATACTCTGCGTTTCTAATTGTAAAGTAATTGTAAAGATGCTTTTCTTTGCGTCTTACTTTTGATAACCAGTAGCTTCCGTGGACTATTCTCAGTAATGGTCTTGTGATTAGTTGGTCCAATTATTTGCAACATAATCCATGGTTTTCCAGGCAGAAGATGGGAAACCCAGCAAGAATAGGGTCAAGGTCCAGATTATTTCTGGGGCTCTTTGCTCCATGACTCCCTAGGATGGGACTTGTCCGCAGCAGTAGCTGTGCATGAAACGGCAGTACTGGTTTTAGCCGTGTGCTTTCAGGCATCTCGTGGGCACAGCATTCACAGGAGGCTGCTACTGAGCCAGTTTTCGTTTAATCTGGCACAAATCAGGGCTGTTACAGAAGTCTCTTGCAGGCTTAAACCGAAAGAAAAGCAGGCAGGATAGGGCTCCAAATGAGCGCGGGTCACAGGCTGGTAACGCGTAAGGAAATTGTTATAGTGCTGCTAAAAATCCATTATACACAGTCATGCAGAGAAGCAGTTGGATTTACGTGCGGGTGCAGTCTCTGTCAGGAATATCTAAGTGTTCTCTGCACATGGGCTAAGAAACCCTCACAGAACTGTTGGACGTGAGAGAAAATAACTCTTTCTCATTCAGTCTGTTTTTTAACTGTTTCCATTAATCTTGTATTTATTCTCAGTGCTCCTACCCTTTCTCTTATATAGTGGAGACGGAGAGAAGGGTAAATAGGTTCATACAACATTCATAGCGAGAGAAATATTCATATTAACCTATATATGAACTTATTTATCAACGTTAAGTAAATAGATATTTATATATTTTTCAGGCAGGAGAAAAGAGAGCATAAAGGCGTCTAGACAGCTGAGTTCAGGAATGAGCCACCTATGGTCCTTTTTAAACTACTGGGAAGAAAAGAGCTGCAAATAAGAGATTCCTATCTTTTGAATGTAAAGGCACCTCAGCAATGGGGGGAGGTAACTGAAGATGATAAACTCAGCCAGGCTTTAGCAAATGGTTCGAAATTTGTGTGGAGCTGTGTAATTATGACATTTAGAGCTAAAAATCAGCATATGGACGTTTTAACTTTGAAAGCATACTCTTACAGGCTTGGGCATCAGATATTTACCCTGAGGGAACTAGGCTTATTCTGTTAGTGTTATTGGCATTAATTGGAGTAGTGAGTTGAAATGTTCACAAACTGCCATGCAGGTTGAACATCTGAGGTGCCTGCAGTGCTTATGAGGATAAATGAGGAGGGGGAGATGTAACAGTTGTGGGGTGTGTATGTAGATGGCCAGGTGAAGACCTGTTCTCCCTAACTCCTTGCTTTTAACAACTGTGCCAGTAGACCCAGCTGATGACTCCATTTCTCCAACTTTAAACCCTCTCTGCCAGATGACATAACAATGTTTTCCTACTGTAATAGTGCAAGGTTGGATCGAACTTTAAGGGTAGACTTCATTCCTTTGACTTCAGCCATCCAAGAGTTTGAGCTCCTGTCTGTGTCACCTGAAAACTACCTGACATTTACTGAGTGACAAATAAAGCTTATCTGATTTTGCTACCTCAACACTGAGGATACCGAAGTTCTCCATAACACCTTTGTATATGTTGTTGAACTCCACTGAATCCTGGGGAGGTGTTTTTGCATCTTAAACATGATCTGGAATATATATGAGATTCCCATTACCAAAACTATGGGTATTCGTTTCATTGATGGACATTTCTGCAAATACGATATAACACTCTTTTGAGTGATTAGGTTTTCTTCACACAAAAGCTTTGTATGTTTTGAGCTGCTTAATTTGAGCACTTCATAATAAAACCTGAAATGTTTCTGGGCCATCTCATCTGAGAACTAGGTTGGCCAGGAGAAGCTTTTTGGCCTCATCGGTAGATACCAGTATTAGAAATTCTGTGACTTTGAGTATTAGTGTTTGGGATAGGATAAAAGCATCGAAAAGGCTGTGAGGTTTTGGTTGTTTTGTTGTGGGTTTTGTTTTGTTTTTTTTTTTTTTTCTGGAAGGTTTAAACATTATAATCATGTGCTCCCGTGAGACTTTGGCTGGCTGCAAAGAAGAATTGAGGTATCCTTTTGTTCCAACCCGTTCCTGCTGCGTAGGGAAGGGCGCTCAGGCTGTGCTTGGGAACAGCTCTGAAGGGAGCACTGGTAAGCGTTCAGAGGAGACAGAGAGAAAGCACAGTTCGTCTGGTGAAGGGCACCAGGCACAGTTGCCGAGAGATGTGCTGTTTGCCGAACTCGCTTTGATACAGTTCCAAATACCTGTGTTTAGGGAATGAACATGAAGACCACTTGCACTTCACTTCCCACCACGTGCTACTTGCTTGTGTCACCCACCTTTTGAATTTTTGCAAGGTTTACTGATGTCCTTGAACTCCGCGCACATGAACACACACACACAGACACACACACACCCCCCCGCTTGCCCCACGTGAACTGCATCGTACCCCTCTATGCTGTACAAGCTCATTGCATAGTCTGTGCATTTCAGAGCAGACAATCCCATCATAAATTCCCATGATACCATGACAGCGGTTTTCTGATCTCATTTAAATTACAGAATCACTTCCTGTTGTGAAAGAAAACTGGAAAGGAGATTGTTCTGGAGGTGGATTGGTCTGGTTCAGCTTGTTAAAACCACAGCTTTGAGAGTGGGCTGTTCAAACCCGCTTCCAGGCAGCTCCACTTGACTACAGAGCACTGTTGGCCCAAGTTCTGGCCTCATGGGAAGCTGCTTTTCCCTGGCACACTTAGGCTTAGATTGAAAATACTAATGATCCCAGTGCCTGTCCCAGACCTAAGTTCTGCTTCTTGTAGTAACAGGTGTGTACCTACACCGTACAGGAAAGAGGTATGAATTAAGAATTGGACAATGGATGGAAAATTTGGCCAAGCTCTCATAGTTAGTCACAGGATGAGTACGTAAGACGCTAGATTCAATGCAGGAGAAAACAGGATACTGAATGACTAGACAAAAATGTTACGCCCACTCCCTGTCAAGACAGTAAATCTAGTCCTAAAAATTGGAATGAAAATCCACCAGTCCAGACTCAAAATCCACTCAACTATTCTCCCAATAGAGTGATGAGTATCTTTTCTTTAATACAATGAGTTAAGAAATATGGCCTGGGATGGTAAATGGAATATTGAAGGCTGGAATAAAAACTTAGAACCTGTCTGTGTCTTCTTAGAGGATTTGGGCCAATGGAAGGGTTGCTTTTTGTTTATCCGAGGATAAGAACATCCAAAAGCTATTTCCACATTGTAGCTACCTTGTGCCAAATTATTCACTGACACAAAATATGGGATCTCTAGTACTGTTTTAATCATTGCCAGGATGTAGTGATATCCATCAGCTCTTTAATGGAGACAGAAGTAGTGCAGAACTTGGTTTCCGTTTGTCCCTACCAGACTTACACTCTGTAACTTAAACTGATGGTCCAAATCTTCAGTGGCATTTGAGGGACACAGATCATCATGTCAAGGGGGCAATTCCTTTCACAAAGTATTTGTTCTCTCAGCAGTCTTTTGTAAATAAGTTCCTCAGCCCCACATAGCATAAACCTGTAGATGCAAACGTTCCCGGTAAATTCAACAAGGAGGTTTTATTGATGTTGTTCTCATTTGGGTGAAATTACCATTACAACTTTGTCTATATCAGCAATCAACATCCTGATGAAAAAGGGATTAAAACTCCAGCAGGGAGAGCAAGGCTCCCTCGACTGACAGTAAAAAGGGAGGAGGAATTAGTTGGATAATTTCATTCAGTGTTTTATCTTTTGCCTAACCGAGATGGGTTGAACTCCAGCTCTTTGAAAACTTGTGTTTTATTAGTCTTTCACCCTTGGGTACCTAAGCAAATGTGGTCTCTGTTCACCCCAAAGCAAAAGAAATCACTTTCCAGATTCAGTCTTTAAAATCATCTTCGAAGTCTTGGCATGAGCATGGAAAAAGGACAGAGAGGGGAGTGGTGTCTTCCTAATTAGGGCTAGTAGGCAGCTTGAGGTGCCATCACATCATTCATATATGGGACATGGAGCCAGAAAGCAGTTCAAGAAGTGATGTTGTAGATGAGTGTGGTGTCACAACACCACAGGGAAGAGTTGGTCCCTGATGTAAAGCTGCATATGCCAACCCTGTATTGCTGTCTTGGGAAATAAAAGATGAGCACTATAACATGACAGAAGAGGAGGGGGCATTGTTCCCCACAGCCATTTTACAACCAGCTGGGTGGAAACAATGCGGCAGCGAGGACTGAAGGGAGATGAGAGCTCAAGTGTTTCAGATTATCCTATAGAGAATAAATGTGCTTGAATATACTATTCACACAGCCTCGTATGAAAGTTTAATGTCTTGGGGGCGCCAGCTCTGTACATCTCTGTGACTCACTGTAATCAAGCCACAAGCAATGGCTACGTGAAAGATCTTGGAAAAGTTTCTTGGCATCTCCAATGGATGTGTTGCAAAGCAATGACCCATTTTTCAGTCACTGGTTTGTACTTGATAACCATGAAGCCCTACAGAGTAGAGAGGGAAAAGAAATGAGGTTGCCTGAGATGACAGAAATGGCTGTGTGAACTAAACCATTGTGAGGTTTTATATCTTGATTGCTTCTCTCTGGAAAACTCGGCCAAGTCTAAAATAATTTCCATAATAGTGTGCATTGCTGGTATAAAATAGATAGAAAATGCAGCGTTTCTTTTCAGCTTGCACCTACAACACATCGAATTCCTTTCAGGATATAACTACAACCTGTTTATCAGTGAAGAAAAGTGCCCGTCTGGGGTTCTTCCTATCAGCACCCGAGGCAGAGATAAGTTTTCTAATGAACCATTCAGTACAAGCACTTTGAAACTACCCATTAGCTGACAGATTTCACCTGCAACAGACCTGAGTAAATTCTCAACTAGTTGGGGTTTTTTTAATTTTTTTTTTTTTTTTTTTTGCCAGTTCTAAATGGATTTTAGTGGCATCTCTTGACTCTTGTTGGCAGGAATGGAGAAATTTACCATCTGTTCAAATGCACATTGGCCATGGTAAACAATTCAGACAATTCCCCAAGCAATGGGCATGGGGAGGCAATCAATAATAGATACCGTCTCTTCACGCAGCTCGGGAACAGGCAGAGGACAGCACATTCAGGTGGGTTGTTGGCACGGAACTTGTGAACAGAACAACTCTCCAGGGTGCTTCCAGGGCAAATTAAGTTATGAAAGCATTAATGATCATACCAGAAGATATTTGGCTTAAACAATAGCGTTTTGTTTGTTTTAGTACGTATGGTGCCCCAGCACATCTTTCTGGGGAGGTATAGCACAGAGAAAAAAGGAAAGGAGACAGTTGCATGGAAGTGAACTTCAGGTCAGAAGCTGTAAGGTAATGTTAGAGCAGCTTTTAGTACTGTGTTTAATACACTTTGCACAGAGACAGCTGCAAGGAAACACATCAAATCTTACATGTGTTTAGCTAAACCTACTCCTTACAGTAGTCTTCCAGCTACAGACATTCTCTATGAAGGGAGCAACCAATTTCTAGACTCCCAGCAACCAATTTCTAGACAAACCTGTCACAGTTGGTGGACCTGAATCAGAATTTGCTTGTAAAGATGCCCATGCTGTTAAGAATTGTATTTGCAAGTAAGTGCAGGTGGAGAATTTAGAAGGCTGCTGCTGGGAGGAGTGAGTGTCTCTCGGTGGTGTCTCTGCTTCAGAAATAACGGCTGCAGCCTGCATCTTTTGTGCGGCAGCGTCTCAGATTAAGTCTCTGCCACTCATTGCGTATTTGCTTTATATTTTGCAGAACTTTCCAGCTGGAGTCACTCGGTACGTTTGTTCCCCATAGCATGAAAGCATGACATCTTACTGCTTTTCCCTGGAGCAGAGTAACACATTCATTTTTAATTGTTGACCACTATATCAGAAATCCTATTTCCCAGAGTTTAATTGTTTTGCGTGATGTTTAATTCATGGCTTCCCTACAGAAATCAGCTGTTAACCTTTTTTAAAAAAATAATGTATTATGTAGTATTTATTTATTATTTAGCAATAACATTTTTTAATTGTACAGGACGATATAATTTATTTATATTTTCACTATAAAATTCCATGTTCCAGTGCTCCCTCTCCCCCCTTTTTTTTTCCTTGCAATTATGAAGAGCAATGAGAGCTGTAGAAATGCAGCCGTAAAGGTTTCAAGAACAAGTTTTTGAAATAAGATGGTTCTTACACAGGACAATATTGAAGACATTTAAATCCTCCTGAAAACTCTAAGCCAATGCTTAAGAGCTTTTTGAAATCAGGGCCTAGGTGAATACACTTTTCTTTCCTTCTGAATTTACTTTCTTCCATATGCTTGCAAATGAGCTGCCCTGCAGAAAAGTTCAGTGGAATGGCAAATCTCAAGCCAAAGTGGCAGAGGATTTGTCAGAAACAAGAATTCAGAGTTCAGAATTTCTGCCAGAGACCTGATGCGACGGGTGATACTCATCCCGCCAGGAGACTGTGCCATCCAGAATGTGTCTAGCTCAATTTCACACACAGCAAAGCGCTCCTGGAAATGTTCCAGGACAATAATTATCAGATACCAGGGAGCTGCAAATAAGTGCTAAGGAATGAGGAAGTACAGCACTTGCACAGATAACATCCCCCCTTCTGGCTGCTCAGAATCCCCTCTCCGCTTTGGCTGCCGTGGCAAAATCTCCATCTTCTCTTTCCACTAACCGATGCAGAGCAGGATGAAAGGTTTGAGTGCTGGGAGACATTTTGTAGTACGCGCCAAGCGCTAAAGCTCCTTCCAAACCCAGACACTAGGCAGAGGCTTCAGGAGTCTCCAGCTCTCCCACGATGACCAAGGCTGCAGCCCGAATCCCACTTCCCCCACGGCAATGCTGCCCCTGAGGGACAGAGGCCAGTGGCACAGGCAGAGATACCAGAGATGGGTATCAGCACCGTGGGTATATTTGCAAGTTCCCTGTTAGCAGCATATTCCTTAACCACGTGCGGACTAGGAGACATTCATATATATGAAAATAGTCAACTTTCCTTGTCTCTTTTTTTTTTTTTTTTTTTGTTTGTTGGGGAAAGTGTGACTGAGTAAATGGTAAAATAAGCATAGAAAGGTGACAAATAATACAACGCATGGGTTGCTGGTTGATAGGGCTGTCAGGCCAGTGTTAATGTTTGGTACGGCATCAGTCCAGAAAAGCACCAAAGCAGAGATTTACTTTTTTTTTCCCCTCCCCTCCCCGTGTTTGGGAAATGTTGCTGCACTTTGGCACACTTTGCAGCTCCATTTCATTTGATGGAAACCTGACCCCTAAAGCAAATCTCCCTATTTTCCGCCTTTTCCAAGGCAAGTGGTAGGCCCAAGCAAACAAGCCGGGATGGGTGTTTCCTTGTAATCACTGAATCCCTCTGCTATCGTCACCCACACAGGAACACATTGTTGTTTCGCAGCTTCAATAGAATCTAATGTCAGTGCATCGTCAGAGGAGGAAGTGCTACAGCTGGGTAAAAATCAGTTTATAGTGGAAGAATCACAAAGCTTTTAATGATGAGACTAGAAAACAATCTAAAGCCTTTTGTAGAGTGTGTTTGGTTCAAAAACAAAATTTCCATCAAATCTTGAGGGAGCAGAGCAGCACTTCCTCTCCTAATTTTTAATATAAACCTTGGCAGAGTTGAAGACTGGGTGGCTGAAGCAATTACAGGAAAATTCCATTTCAGTAGGAGACAGGAAAAAAAAACAACTACAACAACAACAAACTTGGTCATTTCTAAGAGAGGGGATATCTGATACAGCTGCTGCTCTTTCAAGAACTACTTAAAAGCATTTTTGACTACTTTTCTCTGGAAAATATTTCAATCAGCATAAATCAAAAAGCCTTTCTTCTATCTTTTACTTTCTTCCTTCTTTCTTCCTTCTGCCACAATGTAAGTTCTACTGCAAAAGAAAGAGAAAAAAATCTGTGTAGAGCAAATGAGTCTCACTTCAACCAAATATTGCCATAAGTAATTATGCTTCTCTCTGTTCTTGTTTCAGACATACTGATGTTACGAATGAATTAACCAAGGAACATAATGCTTCACTGCCAACTGAGAGCTAATCCTTGAAGTTTAGTGCTATTACACTTAACATATTTCATTTGGATCTCAAACCAAGACGTGCAGAAGAATTGATACCACTGAAGGAGCCGGATTTCTTGTCAAGAAAGAGTCTCACAATTCTTTTGCTCCAAGGAAATTTGAATGAAGCAGCATTGCATTTGGAGATTTGCCTATTCTACTCGGAAAATGTTAAAAAATGGGTTGAAGAAAGTAGGCAGAGCTAGAAAACATTGCAAAGAAAAATTATCATTTTTTACTCAGAATTCAAGTTTATAATTTTTTCCGTGGGACTTTTTGGCAGTTGTCCATCCATCCACTTTGGGAGGTTTCTTCCGGACTTTACACCTGAAGCTCTTTCAAATCTGTCTCTTAGCGACTGCAGGTCAGGGAGCTTTGGTCTAGACCTGCCTGGAGTGTCCAGTGGACTCCCTTGGTGACTACTGACATGTGGTCTCTGGTGCTGGAGCACACGCCCGACAGCGATCCTCTTTTAGACTGGAGCTCAGGAAGGTGCTGAGCACTGACATAGATTTCGGGACACCTATGGTTAACTGTATTGTGCCATGGCTCCCAAACAGCTTGGTCTGTGCCACTTCACTGTAAGCAGTTACTGAGGCCACCTAAGGAAGGAGCCCTTTTTTAGTCAATGAGGTGAGTGGGGTATCACCAGAGCATGAACCTGAAGTGCCCTGTAGTGCCCTTGGCTGACTTGCCTCCTGATTTAGATGCCTCCGTTAGATAAAAGAGGTGCTTGGGAGGGATGCAAACAGTGAAGGCAGCAGGGAGAGACAGCCTCAGGGTGGAGAGCTTCAGCCAAGCCATTTGCATCCACAGAGGGAACATGGAAGGAGAAAGGGACCCAGTGTCACAGTCTCCATTCAGCAGCCCCGTTCCGGGGCTCTTGGGGTTGTGTGTATGGTCACTATGGAGTTCTGTGAATAACGGTTGTTTTGTTTTGAAAATGGGGGTGGGAACAGGCTCATGTAGCAAAGAGCTGCAGATAAGATTAGTATCCATCTGACAATAATTCGTGGTCAGAGAAAAGGCAGCCGTCTGCTGCATGAGCTGTCTGTGGTTGCCGCTCTCACCTTCTTCTATTGCAGGTAGCTACACGTCAGAAAGTACCTTCACCACCCACAGTCTGCATGAGTTGTGCTTATAGTTATACACTTATTAAATGATTGTGTGCATTTGTACTCAGACTATTATAAATCCATTACTTCCCCGAGGCCGTAGGAAATGGTTTTAAAATGTGAGGCTTTTCTACAGGGAATTGAGAGACAAATATACGAAAGCAATGTACTTGGCTTGCACAGATCAATGTAGTGCAATAACTGGGAAGATGAACCAAGCTTAAAACATTACAAATGTGATTGGATGAAAGCTTAACATGCCACTGAGTAATTATCACTACAAAAGTCTCCTAAACCACCTTGAGAAAAAAAAAAAACAAAACAAACAAGCGAAGAGCCTGGCAGTAAATCATAAAAAAGCAATGATGGTGTTTGCACTTGGAACCAAAATGTGGGTAAAATAATTGCACAGCAATGAGTGAAACGTCAAATTTGGCCTCCTCTTTCTCAATACAATGGAGAGGTGTAGGTGAAAAGTCTTGGGACGGGAGATACCAAGAGCTTTTGAAAATTATTTTTCCACTATGTCATGGTTTCAGCTGGGATGGAATTAACTTCTTTGCTAGCAGCTGGTGTAGTGCTATGTTTTGGATTTGGAATGGGAATAGTGTGATAGCACAGTGGTGGTTTTGGTTGTTGCTAAGCAGTCAAGGCCTGTTCTGCTCCTCACACCACCCCACCAGCGAGTGGGCTGAGGGGGCACAAGAAGTTGGGAGGAGACATAGCCGGGACAGCTGACCCCAACTGACCAAAGGGATATTCCATGCCGTGTGACGTCATGCTCAGTATATAAAGCTGGGGGAAGAAGAAGGAAAGGGGAGGACATTCAGAGTTATGGTGTTTGTCTTCCCAAGTAACCGTTGGACATGATGGAGCAGTGCTTTCCTGGAGATGGCTGAACACCTGCCTGCCGATGGTAAGCAGTGAAAGAATTCCTTCGTTTGCTTTGCTTACAGGTGTAGCTTTTGCACTACCGATTAAACTATCTTTATGTCAACCCACGTCTTTTTCCTCACTTTTAGTCTTCTGACTCTCTTGCCCATCCCAACCAGGGGAAGTGAGTGAGCAGCTGTGTGGTCCTAGTTGCCAGCTGGGGATAAACCACGACACGCTAAAACTTTCATGAAGATTTTTTCTTCATCGGTAACTTTGTTTCTCTGTCAGGGAAAAAAAAGTGTTCCCAAACTGACATTTCCTATTTGGTAAGGGAACAATGAAGGAAAGAGAAACAAAGCAATCTTTCAAACAAGATTCAGAAGCAGTCATTAAAGTTCCTACCGGGTTCAGAAGCTGGTGCTAGCTTGAACTAAAGCACAAATGTTATCCAGTGAGCAATAAGGTTTACCTGCATTTTTAGGGCAATGAGTTAATATTTCATTCCAACACAGGCAGGCACGATGCACAGGTTAGTGAGTCTTCCCATTATTTTTTTTTTTAATTAAGATGAAAATAAATACTAATGAAGGGAAATGTTTCCTTTTCTGAAGCACTGAGCCACTTATAGGAATAATTTTGGCGGGGAGGAGTAGGAAGGGCGTTTATATCTCAGGCTCCTGGCATTATCTCGCTTGAACAGATGGAAGCCCAGCTACTTGTGATTAAATCACTAAAATGAACGGACATCATTGGAATGGTGGTCGCTCATTTGCTCAATTCCAAGTGAAGAAAATTAGCAATGGTTAACAAGGGATGTGGATTTCCTGAAAAGGAACAAAAGCAGCCTTTCCCAATAACTCCGGTCATTGCAGGTTGAATTCCCACATCACGTGTGTTCACGGCCTGGGAGCTATGATTCTCCATTTCCATTTGGGATGTATTCAGGAGCCATCCAGTATCCAGAAATACTTAAACTCCCTTGGCATCTAAATTGCTGCCACAGGTTACGCACATAGATAGTCTTTCTTTAAATGCCGCAGCTACCTAACCTAGAGCTCTCCAGGGTGAGGGCTCTCAAACAGGGCTTTCTCCACCTACTCCTAACATGTGGGAACTTCAGCAATGGGACCCTGAACACATCTGTATGCTCAGCATAGAAAGCATCTTCCTGGTTTTGGAATAGATCAGTAGCAGCATAAATCCATTTAGGATTAAGTATTGGGTTCAGGTCCCCATTTCGGGGTTTGAAACTCAATGTCTGAGAGTGTCCAGTTTTCTTGGCTATTAACTAATGTCAGTTATTTCAGGTTGTATCTGAGAAAGCGGACTACACCTTCTCTTTCCCATGGCGTTGAAGAATGCAGCTACTTTGCAAAGCACAAAAACGTATATTAAAAAAAAAAAATTAAATCAGTCAAATCAATAAAATGTTATTCACTGATCAGATCTTCAATCAGCTTCTCAGTGCTCCGCTTCTAATTAATTGCCATCTGGTGCAGCCCCTTCTCTACCAAAGCAACGGGGGATGTTCTTCTGGAGCAGGCATGCACAGCAGTGCCACTCGCACGCTAACCGCTTCTGACTGGCGATCGTAGGGAGCCTGATCGTTTGAGGCAAATCGCCTCCCCAGGGACTGCATGATTTATTCCCTGCATTTGGGTTGCAAGATTTTTTCGTAGGGTAAAAAAGAAAAAAATGCTTCCGTGTCGTTTATAATAGATCTCACTCCAATAAACAGCCATCTTCTAGCATAATATGACTGCGGCTTATCAAATAGTAAAACCCTGTCACTCTAAATTGCTGGGAATGGGACCGATCCAGCCAACGTTGATTCCTATGTCCACTTTGTCATGCCATGAAATTTTCAGTGTTTTGTGTGTGTGTAGGAGTCACGGCTGTCAACAGGGAAGAGCCTTAGTGTGCCACAGGGAAGCTGCAGAGACAAGTGGGTGTGATTTCTCAGATTCTGATCCTTAATATGCTATCCAATTTTAAGTGCTACCTAATGTTCATTAGGGACGATCAGAAAGCCATATGGCCTCACAAATGTAATACGTAGTTCGGCATATTGGCAGAATGACTCCTTATTAATTCTGTCTTCTGTTCCTCCCTCTGCCTGGTGGAGAGGATAGTGAGGAGGCTGGTTTTACCATGCTGAAGAGATGACAGACTTGATAACTTTAGTATGGAGCATTTCCAGAGTTTAACAATGAATGGCACAAGCTTTCTAAGGGGAGAAAAAAATAGGCACGGATTTTCAAATGCATCAGCAGGTTGCAAAAATGTGCTGATTAGCCATTTGTTTATTTGACTCAGGACAATTGGGACTTGGGAGATCTCAATTTAATTTGTATCTCTGCAACATTTTCACTATGTGACCTTGGCATGCCTTTTAATCTCTGTGCTTGGAGTCTCCCAATTTCTCCCTAGGATAGGAAGTGGTTCTTGGTACACATATGTCTATGCAGAGAAGACCTGATCTTGCACAAAGCCTCTAAGAGTATTTCACAACAGTGTAACATCCTGGGCCTTTTATGGATATTGGTATTTCCTCATTGGAGACCTTGTTGCTCTTTCTATCTCCTTTCCTTGTCTTTGGCAACTGCTGAATACAGCCTGTGTTATGAATTGTGGAAACTTCAGAAAATTCAGATAATATCCATCCAAGACAGATGCTTTCTCGGACATCTGGAGGTAATGAGAGAGGGTTACCTAATGACTTGGAGGGGACCAGGACCATCCAGTGGTGCCGGACTTGTCTGGCCTGGGGTTTGCCTTCCTCCCATGGCAAGGTTTGCCCGGCAGCCCTCCCGTCATCACACCCTGCTATCCATTGCAAGGTATGGCCTCGAACCTCTGATGCAACGCTTCTTTCTGTGACTCAAGGTAGGGGAGTGCCCATAAATATTTTCCTGTGATATTTTGGAAAATTCAACTTTCAGATGCATTAGTAAATTTGAGGAATTATTTTCTTCAGTACTTAATTCTTTCTGCCGTTATTCTCTACATATTAAACGAAAGGCTGCAGAGAATTTGGGGTGATCCTTGCTCTGCTGAAGCCACCATGCTCATCTCTATTGTCGAGCCCAGGGTTTGCGTGTGTGCTCTCCACAGCCGCCAAGTGCCAGCAGGACTGCACCTCTTACACTGCTGCATTTCCTCAGCAGTAGCACAGATGAGTAAATTTGAGCAAACGGCTTGAAACAGAGCCCACAGAAAGGAATAAAAATGACATCAGCAACAGTAAACTACTGTTGCAAATAACAGCAACGAAGTCTTAAAGCAAAGGTTGGCTGTGTCTATATGGAGGCAATACTTAGTGGCTGTGTGATATACAAGGCAGCTTATCTCTTTGAGAGCAGGAGACTATAAAAATACAATTGCCAGAACGAAAGAAAATTGAAGCTGATTGCCATAGCAACAAAAGAATTACATTGATGAAACAGAAGCACATAAAATCCTTGTATGCTACATTAAGGACAAAGCAATCAAAAGTAAACAAGAGTGGATTGGAATTTGCTTGGCTAAAGCTGGAAATCACAAATGTTTCCAGCGGTTGGAGGCAGAAATGAACCCACCAAAAATGAAGGGGCAGCCTTGCGGAGCTGGGGATTTATCCCCCGTTTCCTCTGGGAGCAGGACATGAGGGACCTGGGACTGCGGGTACAGGCACTTCCCAGGCTTTGAAGGCAGTTGGTGGAAGCAAATTCCCGATCAGATGGTCAGTAACATCAAACAGTCTTCATCTGTGCCTTTTGCACAGATCTCCATGACTTTCTCCCTGAGACTGCCTGGTTTCTCACTCTTGCTGAAATTCTCCCTTGCAGCTGGGTCAAACAAGCTACCGCTGTAAAAAGGAGGGTTGTTTTTTTTTCCAGCTGTATCTCTTGGAGCATCTTGCTCAGACCGGCACATGCTTGCCCATGAAAATATATATCCCCTCCTCTATGGTAATGCACTTTTGCCCTTTCAGGTCTGCCTGGCATGATTGGACCGCAGACGCTGCAGCAGAGCCAGCAGCTTTCCAGAGCACAGTGGTGAAACCTCGACTTCAAACCTCTACGTAAATCCGAGAGTTTTCTGATGCGAGGGGTGAGGGGGGTTGAAGACCCAGAGCTCAGCACCTCCCACGGCACCAAAACTGCAGTGGCAGATGCAGCGCAGTGCTGCGCTTCCTTGCCGGGCTCCACGCCCCTGTTTGGGATGGATTATTGCACACCTGCGGGATACTCTCACCCGCTGAATCATTCCCACAGCCGGATGGTTGGATGAATTTGCCTACGGCATAAGCAGCATAAAACTCAGAGGTGTTACTGCAGAAAAGAAGGATGCTCCTATGTGCACCCCTGTCCACGTGAGCTCAAGCACAGTTACCCTGTTTTTTTGGAGAAGGGGCTCATGTTATCCAAGGCAAACCCACCTGAAGTAAGTGTCTATACTGCATGGCTTGGTGGTGCAGAAGACTAAAAAAAATAGCATGTGTTAAACGAAAGATCTTTCCTGAATGCAGCTTTAATTAAAATCTTATTATGTCTTATCGTAACAAAACCTTGAAGTCAGTCCAAATGTTGTAGTTAAGCACAATGAAAGTACTCCGAGTGGTGGACTGACATGTCCTTAAGATACAGGAACATTTAATCTACTAGATCTTAGACTGCAATAATGACCAAACCTTTCAAAGTTACCACAAAAAAATCTTAAGACTAGAATAAAGTTGACAGTTCCTTTAATTAAACTCATCTTCCTTTCAAAGGAAGTGACAAAAAGAGTTAAGGAAGATTAATTAAGACTTAAATGCACAGAAATGACTCAAGGCATATTTAAGTAAGACTTAAATTAGTCTTTCATTTGGACATGGGAGATTCCATTAACAATAAAGAAATAGAGATAGCCAGATCTTAAAGCTCTAAGCTCTGCTTGGAGGCTCTTTCCCAAGTCCTACCCACCTCCCAGATCTTAGGCCAATCCTGATTGTTATTTCTTTAATATTTCCTTCATCCCTTTTTTCATAGTTAATCTTTTTGGATTTCTGCTGTACTTTAACAAAGCTCTTAGCCTTAGCCATATTAGGGTTTACATGCTTCCTTATATGACAACCTATTCTCTTTTGCAGGACCCTAAATGCAAAGATATTTTCATCCCCTGAGTTTGGCGCTGTTTGGGCTTTTAGGGAACATTAGCTCCAGCTGAAGTCTTGCTCTCCGTCTGGTAAACAAAAGACATCCATGCAGATCCTGGCTCTCCGGTGCTCCCTAAAAACCTGGTGCTTAATAGATAACTGCATTGTGCAGCAGCTCCAGCTCCTGCATCGAGGTGGCACCAAGTTATGAGGAGAAAAACACAGATAACAATTCTTCTGGTTGGCAATGAAGTAAAGGCTTGCAGCATCTTGCCATGCGCAGATGGGCATGAAAGTCATCCTGGTCACCATGGTAATAAGATAATCAAAACCAACCCTTGAATTTTTAACTCTGGGTGATGAATGGCAGAGACAGAAAGTGTCAGGGCACAGGCAGAGAAAGAAACGATTGCACGGAAAGACATCTGTAAAGGAGAGTGAAGCAGCATCTACTGAGCACAGGCAGGCACCCAGGTGCTTCCTTCCCCCAAGGAGACAAAAAAATTTAATCATTTCCATAAGACATTCCTACCAAAGAAAGAGGACGACGTTAGGAGCCTCCCCCAGCCCAACATGTGATTGCTCCTGTGCCTGTCAAACATGTGAACTTGTGTCCAGGGTGGTTGTGGTGGGGTCTCCTTGCCTCCTGCAGGGTGGTCCCCAGGTTTCTGTCATTGCTGTCTTCACATCTGCAGTCCTTTTTCTGCTAATTTCTGTCTTAAATCCACCTTGCTACAGTGTCAGCTCATCATTTCCAGTTGTGTCTAGTGTGGGTATTGTGAGGGGACTGCTCCCTGCCTCTTTAAAGGACAACTGCTGTCATGACATTCCTCTCTATCTTCTCTTCTTCAGGCTAAAAACCCCAGCTCATCCAGTCTTCCCTTAGGGTCATGTTGCGTAGACCTTTCATCGCTCTTGTCATTCTCATTTATTTTCCTTTACTCACAAGAAACGTATCCTTCTTTCCAGGTTTACTCTTGCAATAAAAGGGGTCCTCTGGCATTTGTTTTCTGTACGTCGTATCTTCTGGCTCTCATTGATTTTTTAAATTGTTTTATCTCCACCAAACCAGACTGTAAAAACAGGGGGACAGGGGGGAATTAACTTCTGTTCAGTTTTGTTGGGGTTGCAAATTGGATCCATCCATTTCTTTAAGCAGGAAAACAAACAAAATGCCAATACTCTGGGGAGCACACGTAGCAAAGCTATGCAACGAGAAAATTTGTAAACCTAGTTTGTCTCTGTGGGTGGCTAAATGGCTGTTTAAAGCCATTTAGCATCACACACACAGTTGAAGAAATAGAATAATAATAAAAAAAAAAAAACCAACAAAAAAAAACCAACAAAAAAAAGCAAGCTGCAGCTTCCTAGCTTCCTGTTAAAGAAGCCCTTGTTTTATCCAAATTTACTGGATTGCTGATTTAGGATTGCAGAGCTGAAGCTCTTTGTGAAAGGGAAAGGAGCTTCATTTGGGCTTGTCATTGCAGTAACATGCACTCGTGAATGCACACTCGAGGCAGCGCTGCGTGTCCGTCGCATTGCTACTCCTGGTGGAGTATATATACTTTGGGCACTGTGGAGACGGAGACAAATGGGTGCCATTTTCACGGTTAATGATGACAGGCGTTAGCAGGCATGGCAGCAGGGGCGGGCAAGGGAAGATGATGGAAAACTTGCTCGGGAAATAAAGTCCGTTGCCCTCCTTTGTGCACAGCAAGCTGGATGGATGCTGCACTTGTCTGTGCTGCTTCTGCTTGGGAACCGGAGTTCTTTTTATTGTAGGCGTTCCGAAATTTAAGCAACAGATGTACTGCAGGTGTCTGCAAAGGCCTGGAGGAGTCCTAGGGGTTGCTGGGTTTTTAATACCTTGGGTAGGGGTAACATCAGGTCACAGCAGCAGAGAGGGATCATTTACTCTGCTAAACTCCATCCTGCCTTAATTGCTCTCTCCTCCTAAATCCCAGACCAGTTAGTTGAAAACTGACTTAGATATCGCTGCAGTAAGCTGCTGCGACAGCAGTGTGACTGGACCTGCGCGCTCCTTATCTCGCAACGCATAGAGCCAGGAGACCTTCCCACATGAGTTGGAGGGACTTCCCGGTCCCACAAGAAGACGTAGCCGGAGGTGCAGCTGGGATTTGCATTTCAGGCAGCTTACAGATGACTCTGCCGTGAAACACCCCCAGGACACAAGTCACAATCTGTCTTGCAGCTGGATGAACCAAGAAGAAGAAACTACTTGTTTTTGCTTCATTGGTGCCCTGCCCCATCATGATAGGACCAAGACTTGCACGTTCTGCATTGCTTTGTAACACTCCACACTAAAGTCTGGGAGAATAAGCGCAGGGCAGAGCACAAAAGACAAGGAGCTGGTTTTCCTACGCTGTGATACATGCTTCTTTGCGGCTTTAAGCGGATTTCGATTGTCAGGGAAAAAAAAATCAAAATGGATAAAAGCCTCCAAGTAGCACACTTTTCATGTGTAATCTAGTAAAAACTAAAGCACTTCTAGGTATGTCCGGCTTCCAGGACACAGCCACAGCCCCACTCTGCTTTTAATCCTGGCACACATCAGTGCCCCGCTGCAGCTATGGGCCAGCTGGCCACGCATCCCTGGGCCACCATTGGCTCGCAATTAACCCCATCCCCTAAAGGGAAGAACTTGGATTTGAAGTCGCTTGTATTCAAAAAGCTGTGTGGTTCAAGCCCAGATCTGCTGTTACAGGAGTTGTAGTTGCTGGTTTAGAGCTGTCTGGGTTGACACGTCCTTTTTCCAGATGGGGCAGCCAGCACATCTCCTCCAGTTAAAACACACCCACACTGGCTCCATTCAGTTTGGCTTTTACATTCAGAAGGTCTTCGATATTTATTCTAGAGCTAAACAAAACCTCCAGATTTGTAATGAGATAGAATCATCCTCCAGCCAGCTCAATATACCCCATCCTACACCTGTGGGTTTTTTATTCATCCTCCTCTCCAGCATCTCAGGAATTCCCTTTTGGAGTCTGAAATAGAAATCAAATCCCCACACAATATTGGCAGCCTGCCATGTGAAAAAAACCAAACATTTAAGGGTTTGGGTTTTTTTGAATTGGTAAAAGAGGAGGGAATCAGAAAGGATGCTGTGTTTGGATTGGAAATAAAAGTACTGTGACTATTTGTTGACAATCCTTTGTGCCTACCAGCACCGCTGCAGAAACTGGCAAACAGACTGTTTAAATTTAAACACTGTAGATCAAGTTTTATACCTGCACACAAGGTGTAAAAGAAATGAGCCGACCAACCTAAAATTAATCTGTGTGGGAAGAAGAGATGTTGTAGGTGTGCTGCGTAATGGGTTCCAGCTCTCTAGTGCAGCAGACTGGAAAAGGCAGGGGTGCCCTCAATTCCGTTCTAAACTCTTGCGTCTTAGCTCCACTGTCATGTTGCAGACAAGCAACAATTTGGCTTTACGTAAATTAAGGGGACAAACACACCTTCCATGCTGCTCCTAGCTTGCCGGTGATCTTGGGATTGTGGAGTGGATTTGAAAAACAGAGGAAGCTAAGCTGAGGGAGAAGCTAATTAGAGGAAGATGAATGATGGGGCCCTGGGAGTCTTCTGCTGCCTCAGGAAATGGCAGGATTTCTAAATGCTTCTCAAGCCCTCAAACCTTCTAAATGAGTCACTTGAAGACACACCGCAATGTTGCAGCAGGGTTGAACAGAAGGGTTGGTACTCTGAGACTCTAATGATTGGCATGAATTTTGGTTTTAGCCCCTAGATGGAACCACAAACCAGTGGCAGTCACCTTCACTTCCTCATTCCCTCTGCTCTTCTTGTCCTCCTCTTCCAGCTGCTCCAGGACAGCTGCCATTGGCTCCAGCTCTCCAGCTCAGGATCACAACCACCATCACTGCTACTTCTGCTGGTGAGACCTTCCAGGAACCCCACCAATATGCTTGGCAGACTGCGGCCAAATCCTCCCCCAGCCCTGCAGGAAGCCCACAGAGAGCACCCTGGCCTCTGCTCCGTGCGGGTCTGCATTGCGGACGTGTCCAGGAGCTGGAAACAGGGCTCTGTGAGACACACAGGTGGACCCACAAAACCTATGGGCCCAACCTTTTCTTCACACACAGCTCCTTGGTGCACAAGAAGCTCTGCAGTTCCCTTATCCTTTATTTAGATTTTGGTCCCTAAAGGGATGCAGAAACCTCTGTTCTAACAGTGCCTTATGTGCAGCTTCCCTCTGTTCACGGAGATAATCGCATGGAGTCTTGCTTTTCTGCATACTTGGCAGTGTTGTGCTTGACCATATGCCACCAAGTTAGTGAACCATCCTTGGAGAAACCAAGGAGGTAATTCCCTCAGCCTGTGGGGAGAGCAGGAAGCCTATACAAATGCCCGATCTCATAGGGAAGGGGGAGGGAGGACAACCTGCAGATGGCTCATGTTCTCAAAGCAAAGCCCACGGCCATCTCTCTCCAGGGAAGAGAATTTACGCTCTGCGGAAAGTAAATTGACACGATGCGGATGATGACACAAATTTGATGTATCATTAAGCACAGCTCAAAGGAGAAAGGCAGGACTGCTACAGCATCTGGCTTTCAGTGAAGTCCTCTTTGCTTTGTGGCATTATCCCGGACAGATTGATACACTCAGACAGGCCAAAGGATTTGCATCTCATCACAGACAGGTGAGCCATGAATGGCTTGGACCTAATGAAGACAGTAGTGTATGTGTCTCTTCCTGCCCCAAACTGGCACAGCATCATTTGATTGTCTTTGTCCCGGCAGAGGAAAGTGAGATCCCTGTTCTTGTGCCATGACACAGAGGCATGGGCTCTTCAGCAGGGCTCCAGCCTGGCCTGTGCAGCGGGCGCGTAGCAAGTTCAGTCCTCGCTCCCTTCTATCTGCCTTTCGTTTTCATGAGAGATTTGACAAGCAATTTATTAACTCCACAAGCCTTCACACAGCCATGACTAAATTTAGAATTATTATTCATGGAGATGAAAGCTAACAGAGTGCCTCCATTACCTATTGAAATAAGGGGTCCATTAAGGACCAGTGAGGTGACTGCTTCCACGGGCGCTGCCTGCTCATAATCTTTCAGTTCCACTTATCCTCATTGATCTCGTTTGTTTCCCAAAACCATGAGTTGGTTCAAATATGAAAACCTGAGACTACTCATTCTTTCACCAACTCCAGCAGCTCTTTGGATCAGATTCTTTTTGCAAAATGTGATTTCTTTATTCAGTGCATCTGTCTTTTGTGGCTTGAAACTCTCCCTGAGAGACTCCAGGCCTGGCTTTTGGCTGGTGGAAAACTAGGCTAAATCTAGCCCTTAATGTCCAAATTGCATGAGTTATCGCTAAACTGAATAACAGCCACAGTATTTATTTATGGAGTTGCTATGCCACTGCTACCTTTTCCTAACTTATTACTTTGTAAAGCTCTTTGGGATACCTGGAATCTGAAAGGTGGTATATTAAACTCAATTCTATTATATTTTCTATTGCTGTCAGCAACTTCCCTTTTTAGCCTGGTTTAAGGCACCTCTGTGTCTTTCGTGAAATGCATTCCTACTCTCGTGCTCCAGGCTCCCAGGTGCCCATTTTAGGTAGTAAAGACTGAATATTAGTAGGTGCTACAACTAACCTCCTTTCAGAGCACTAGTCTTTATTCCTGTCAAAAGTACCAAGTAAGGAGTTTGAAATGAAAAGCGGAGATTGGAGCAATGCACTCCTCATTCATCACTCCACTGCTTGGATAAAATAATATTAAACTCGGTAAAATAATCAGGCTCCTTACCCTGAAGAAAGGTTTTATTTTTCCCATTTCTCAGAAGACATTTCTTTACTGCCAGCTACAAATTCTGATATTGTCTTCTCCCAAGAAATTCACAAAACCCAGTTTCCCATTTTTGATGCCAGCATAATAATTTGGAGTGATAACTGTTACGCTGCCCATCAAAACCAGTAACAACTATTGACAGGATAACGTGATAAACAGCTTAAGTGTACTGTACTCCATGAAGTAAGGAGGACACATTAGGGTGACATCCAGACATCTGAGGAGAGGTGGCACACCTTTGAAGTATACCGTTTCAGTATGCAGAATATGAGCTGCTTAGAAATAGGTGGATGTTTTGCTCCGAGGAAGCAAGAGTCTGCTGATGTCGATGGCATTGAAATGATGAAAAGTCAGAACCTGCTTAAGTGATGAGATCTTTGTAATAAACTTGGAATAGAACCCAGACATGGGTTAGCTACTTAACCAAGCTTTCTGAATGAACATGTTGTGGTGCAGAGCTACAGAAGCCCTTAGGACAATTAGTATTACCCTAGAAAAAAGGCCGTCCTTGGTGGTAGCTGGGAGATCAACCTTCCCTCCCGTTGTCATTTCTGGAAAACAAGCATTTCATTTCATAGAGATTTCTTTTGTGCCTTTTGTTCTGGGAGATCATCTTCTTAACAGTCTAGGCACTCAGATCAAAGGGTCTGATTTCGGAGGGATTTGATGGTTGTTGTTGCTGTTTTGTGTTTGTTTTTCAAATAATTCTTGATGTATCTTGCTGCAAGAAAAAAAAATCTCTCTACGGGTGGGTAAACTGAACCTAAACTTCCAATCCCACATGGAAGATGCTGCAATCAGGCACATCCCATCAGTTCCAGCACAGTGATGAATCCAGCTGAGCTACTTGTAATAGTGTCTAAGAAAACAGATGAGCAGTTGAATCCAAATTTTCAAAATAATAAGTTTCTGCGGGAAGGCTGCACAATTCTTTTTACAGATGGACATCCCTGGAGACTTGAGTGCATTTGATTATTATTAGAAGGTGGAAAATGGTAAGAGAATATTTTAATGTTTGAGATTTTGCATTTCCCTGACTACGCTGATCTTAGAATTATAGCTCTGGGACTTAATCTTTTTTTTTTTTTTTTTAAATGAAGATATTATATGCTTATCAACACCTTTTTCTTTTATTTTAATTAAAAATATACATTCTCCATCCCCTCTTCTTTGCAACTTCCATTCTTCTTAAGTTGCTGGGAATGAAGAGGGACACCGGGGCTAGAGCGGAACAAGGAAGTGGGTGGATGGGAGTGCTGCTGTTAAGTCAGAGATATTAAAAAAATCAAAGGCAGCTGAGACATAGATTTATCCTACTCAATCCTGGACTCTAAAGCCCATGCTCTGACAGTAGGCATTTGGGCTGTCACTTTCAAAAAGCTATTAAGATCAAAGATGAATGAAATGTTTCCAATTAGACATGGTTAATACTAGAGATTGCTGAATCTGGTGAATTCTGTACGTTCTGTCATCTGTTCACATGCACACATACATATGCTCCCACACAGTTTGAACTCCAGAGGTTTTTTTTCAACAATCATTGGCTAGTCTGAAATTTTGGCTTTGGAGACAAACATCAGGTGATTTAAGGGTAAATAAGGCAGACAGAGAGAAATGGAAAGGGTCCATTTTCTTCATCCTTAATTCATCCCTGCCTTCTGCAATCAGGATATTCCCAGGTACAGTGCTGAGGATCAGCATTCAGGTTTAGACGTTTCCATGGCTAGCCGTAACGGACATTGAACTAATGTTTAAAAGCTTTTAAAATTCCGGGTGGGTTACAAGAAAAATGTTATTGCTGGTTCTTTTCCAATTTCTAGCTGAGACATATGTATAAATACTCACCATTTATATACATCAAACCAGTACTCAATAAATGAAGACCCCAAATTATTTGCAAAATTAATTTGAATTTTGAAATAAAGTGATTTTGGCTTCATTCCCTTTTAATCTTGTGCTTTTGTCAAACGATAAAATAACAAATTTAACTGTCTGGCATGCTCTGCCCTGCCACAACATGAAGATTTATTTAAGAATAGATGCAGGAACAAGTACTCAAGCTGTGACTCTTGTCTGGTGCAGTAATACGTTCAGAGCAGTGACTCCCACCCTGTAGAGCAGAACATGGTAATGGATTTAACAACCCCATGGCATTCGCCAGGTGCTCCCTTAGAATAAACACTTCACTTCAAGCAGAAATCCGTGCAATAAAGGAGATGTGGCCGGCCAAAGGAAGTTGAGGTTCTGACACAGCACGTTGCAGAGACCAATTGCTGTGAAAGCAGCCCGCTCGGCAGGGACCTGTGGGCTGCTCCTCCCTGGTAATAAATCAGTGGAAAAGTCTCAAAGGCAGCAGAAGAAAGGATGGGAAGAGAAGTCTCATGGAGCTCCAGTGACTCCAGAGTCTCTTCCTCTGAATAAGGATACTCAGAGTTACACCTCAGCAGGTCTGGAATCCAATTTTGGTATCTTCCTAGGAATCTCTAAAACGTCTCCAGCCTTTCAAAGCCCAAGGCCTGGGGCTGTTGTTCTTTGTCATGGATGCTTTGTGCTCACAGCACACCACCGTGCTTACCTGGCTCGTTTTGCATCTCAGCTGCATCATGTGGATGAAATAAGTTGGGTGTCTCTGAAGAGTGTTGCGCCACCTCAACAGACCTGTGGCGTGAATAAGGCTGCTCCCTCAGAATTGTTTTGTGCTGTGCCCAGGAGAAGGTTTATCAAAAAGGAAGGAAGTTAATATAAATAATTATTATATTCTAGCAAAAACTCGGGAAATTATTGAAGCCTCTAGCTAGGAAAGATAATCCTAACACTATGAGTAATGAGCAAGGGGCCATATGGACCACGCGCTGGATGAATCTGAACGAAAAGAAAACTTCAGAAATTTCCTTGAAATGGGGAAAAAATATTGATGTGGGGCTATCCAAATGCTCTATTGCAATAAAAATCAAACTTTCACTTGGATTTTTATTTAATTTTAGTGTTATAATTATCTCCTGCTTGATAATACACAATATATTTGCAAAATGAAATGTCATTTCTAACCCCCAAAATGAAAATGTTCATTTAAACAAAATGGAATATTTTGACACTGTCAAAATGATTAAGTTCTATATTTTTCCTGAGGAAAATTTAATAAAACTCAATACAATTGCATATAAATGTATAATTTCATTAATACAGGATTTTCTAACAGAAATATGTTCTGCCAAAAAAAGAAGAAATATTTAAGTGTCTTCAACATTGACGATCTGTGTAAAGAGATTACCTTAATTATCAATCTGTTGACTAAACAAGTCATTCAGTTGAATACTGCTACTATTTTAGTGTAGTGGCAGGATTTAAATCCTGTGTTTACAAACAGGGGACCAGAGAGGAGAGGAGGTTCCTCCAGCTGTCTTGTCAACCTCCCACAAGGCCAGCAGGAAATGCCAACAAAAAGATTGTAAGAAAAGAAGAAAAAGAGACCCTTCACTTTGCACTTCTCCCTCCTTCTGGCAATTAGAAGACCACAAACCTTCTAATTCTGGCACCCAGCTCGTTGTGTTTAACAGATACTTCCATGTTCATTTTTCACAAGTTTGTGTAATACTTTTCAGCCTAATAAAATCTTATTAAATTCCCTCACATTTTTTTTTGTCCTGAGGTATATTAAGGAGTATTGCCTTTCCTTGTCTTTGTCTCCTGCTTTCATTTGAGTTTCTTGATCATTTCACCAACTTAAGCAGGGGAAAATTAAACTACACAGTTTTATCCGTTTTGGTCCCACGGCTCAAGCTTGACACGAAGAGCCTCCTAAGTCAAAAGGGTGTTCGGCTATTGACTTTCATACCTCTCTTTCTCATCACAATTAATCAGAACGATGGATGCTTCGTGCTCATTAAATGTGGAGTTTTATGGATAGTTCTGCTTTGCAGTGCCACAGCATTAACATCATCCGAGATTTTGGCAAATTTCCATGTTCAATCTCTCATGCAAATAAATATTGACAATCTATTTCATTCAATTAATTAGTCATTTCCCCCCTCCCCCCCTTCCCCTTTTTACATCTGTTAAAATTCTTCATTTATAAGAAGCGTTAGGGGAATAATTCCCAATCAACAATTTGTCTGGTGTTCAGCCTCGCTGACAACAGACCCCGGTCTGTTGTTGTCTGTCCCCGGTGCTCCGGGCATTTGACTGGAGGGAGCAGACAGCCTCCAACCACCGAGTGGCTCTTCCCTGCAAACTCCTGTTCAACAGTACGCTTAACATGCTTAAAACAAACCATACGCATCCTCATTCATCGCAGATTTCTATACGATGTTAAAATCCTTTACTAACGTTAAGCTTCGTGTTCATTAGTTATGGCTGGACGGACAAGTTGCATAGTATTTTCCCATCTCTTTGTTTGGATGAATATGCAAATATTTCCATGACAGATACATGCATAAGCAAACCTAGAACTGGGTATTTGCAAATATGCATGCCACTTTGAAATTAGCTCTCTACAAACATTCCTGCCAGCAAAACTCAATTGTTAGAGTGTTTGCAGAGAGCTAACAGATGACAGGATGGATATAGCTGGATTGAACTCATTTGAATATTCAAGCAAATAATCACGCAAGTTTTCCATTATTCGCCCAGTTTGATTTTAAAAACATTATGAAAGATACAGATTTGCCACCTTAAACTGCTGAGGACAAACAGGAGGATAACAGGAATCCCTAAGGGCCATTCTCATCCTTAATGTGCATGTTTCTTTGAGATGTTCTAGAAGATGATGCTGTCAGATGACTGTCTAAAATGTCATTAAAACTCCATCCATACCCATTAGCTCTTCTCTTCCACTCATAATTCATAGAGTGTCTTGCTATATATGTGGTAGGAGCCATTAGTGGGTGTCTTCTGCATCAAGCCAGGAGTCTGTCTATGCTGACAAACTACGCAGGACCACTTACTACAACACTGTGGAGCTCTTCAGCAAAACATACACTGTGTTTAGGCAATGAAAAAAAGTCTCCAGGCATTCAGCAGCAACTGCCTTATTTTGGCTGGAGCTCTGTAAAACACAGGCCTGATTTTGATGTCTGTCTCCGCGTTTTCTTGATTTCCATTCTGGGAAAATACAGGAATATAGGGGAGAACATCTTTGCAGCCGGGGGATGAGTTTTCTACTGTCTTCAGTGCAAGGATGCATGGTCTGGTCCCACATGTGGAATACCCAGGAGTGTTACAGTTCATTCACAAGGCTCACGTTCAAGCCCTGGAGTGGAGTGACAAGGGCTTCTGCTGGTCACATTGACTCATTAGTGGAAGAACAAGCGCAGATTTGCACAGCAACTGCTTTCAACCATATGGTAGATAAGCAGTGGAATAAAACCACTTCATCCAAAAAAACCACGGTGGTTCCAAATAAATATATCTGGTCCAATAATTTCTGTGGATATTTTGTCTGTTACACTCAGGTGTTTCCAATTGTCTTTGAAGAGGTAACTTCTTTGACTGTCTGCTGCTAAACACATCTCTCACCTCTATTTTCTTCTCCCTTCTCCTTAGCTTTGTTCCACTAACCACAGTGAAGGAGCACCATGAAATCATTTGGATGCATCATGCTTCAGAGATCCAGCTTCAGCTTCAAAGCAGCA
Organism: Vanellus vanellus; assembly: GCF_965231255.1. Classification (NCBI taxonomy): domain Eukaryota; kingdom Metazoa; phylum Chordata; class Aves; order Charadriiformes; family Charadriidae; genus Vanellus; species Vanellus vanellus. Next base: position 12,880,654 of record NC_138918.1, on the reverse strand, counting down.
ACACTGAAATAGGAATAAATGAAACCTTTAAAATAAATAAATTAATTAAATTCAGAAGAATATCTTCACAGCTAAGAACATGAAGTGGCTTTGATTTCCAGGTCACATAATTTTCAAAGTAATTAGTAGCAATGCTTCTTAATATATCATCCAGACTGATTACAGGAGGCAGAAAATGCGCCTTGAATAAGAGCATCTTCACTAGAGTTTAATGCAGTTTAACTAATATGCTTTCACTTCGAACCTCCAGGTAATCCATCTTAACTTGATTAGGTGTCCTTGTCCACACAGTTTTTGGATTGGATACTTTTAGCTCTTAGAGGATGGGTGATTTCTTGCTCATCCCCAGCTGACAGGTACATACCCATAGCACTGGGATGAACAGAGGGTATGTACCAAAAAATGATGTAAGCCTGCTCTGAATTTATAGTTACATCAGATGCTCTACATCTCTCTTGCCCGGAGTCATCGTATAGGAAGTATGTTCTTTGGTGTACACAAGTTGTCATTTAGCAGCTCCTTGCCTGGTGGCATGGGAAGGAGAGGAGGGTTGGGTTGCCTACCAGCATGATACCAAATGGATTGGGAGGGCAGACTGCAGAAGTCTTCTCACATGTGCTGGATACCATGGATCACCCAGAAATGGATTTCTCTCTAGTCTGACAAGTTGGTCATTTTCTTTCTCTTAAGAAAGGAACTTTTATTTCTTTTTTTTTTCCTTTTCATTTTTTTTTCTTGCTGTATTGTATTCCCTTAACTCTCCAAGTAGGTAAATTAACAAAGGGGAGCTCTAAACTCTCTGAAGCTGCTTCAACACATTTGTGCTTAGGCTACCAGAAAGTAAATATTTTAACTGAGAACAAAGGAAAAAAAAAACACCTGTGCTCCATCTTTAGCCTTCATTTGTAAAAGTGATCATGTCTTGTATTTTTCCTGATGGTGATGCAAATGTGGCCTCTATAGTCTGCTAAGAGGAAAGGACAAATTTCTTTCAGTTCAACACAAATTCAGTCAAGTATCCTTGAGTGGAAAGTTTGCTCATGCTCATTAAATAGTTTGCACATTGCTTGGTGTGTGTGAAGGGAGGTGGAATAGAACGGGGGTGGGGGGGTGGGGGGGGGTGGGGGTGGGGGGGTGGGAAAGGAAGAAAATAGTTAGAGAGAGTGGAAAAGTCCAAGGAAAATTTATCAGCAGGAAGACTTGATATAGAAAGAAAAGAAGAGAGGAGAACAGAAGAAAAAAGAAAAAAGACAAGAAAAGACGAGACGAGACAAGAGAAAAGAAAAGAAAAGAAAAGAAAAGAAAAGAAAAGAAAAGAAAAGAAAAGAAAAGAAAAGAAAAGAAAAGAAAAGAAAAGAAAAGAAAAGAAAAGAAAAGAAAAGAAAAGAAAAGAAAAGAAAAGAAAAGAAAAGAAAAGAAAAGAAAAGAAAAGAAAAGAAAAGAAATATCTATATTTTACAGAGAAAGCACCTTTTAGTGTCAGCCTACAAGCCCCCTTTCAGCTAGGATAACATATTTCTTCAATGACAAAAGAAAAAATTGAATCTTCTTTGAAAGAAAAAAATCCCTGGTTTAAATTACAGGGGAAAGGTCTATGAACTCAATCTCATTTTTTGAACCCAAAATAAATAATTTGAGTGGTTATCAAATATATCCAAGTTCCTCTGGGTTTACCCAATCCTAGCCCTCCTCTGGCCGCTTCTGTACTTCTGTTTCCTTCTAAAATACATCAAAGATATGTCTGAGATAAGACACATCAAACAGCAGCAACCTCTGGAACCAGAAAAAATGTAAGTGAGGAATGCAGAGAACAGCATGATAATCATGTTGAGTACAGAGGGATGAGACTTCTAAGGAACGATGCCCAGTGGACTGCTTGGTTTACCATAATGATGATGCTATCTGTGCATTTGCCTTGTGTTTTCTCCCTAGAAATGATGATAATTTATTTCTGTGAATCTCATCTGAAGCTGCTGGAAATCACTGATGTCTCTCACTAGCTCTCAGGAAATCTGCTTTTCCCAGACAGAGCACATTAGGCAGGTAGTCAGGAGGATAATGGAGCAGTTACATGACTCCGGTGGTTTTCATTGCGAGAGACCGCTTGGAAGCAGCAAATGGCTTGCTGATTTCTCCTGGTGCCTCTAGCCAGCCCGTGGCTTCTGCTTGTGGCAGTAGAGGGGACAGCTGGGATGGACAACCCTTCAGGCTTCAGATATCAATTGCATTAATTTTTGCATGCCATTTCATTCAAGTTTCCTACAATAAAAAAATACAGAGCGGGAGGAGCGCGAGCAGCAATTTGGTACAGTAGATGGGAGACAAGGATGGCAGCCACATTGCTCCAGCTCAAACGAAAGCAGAACGTGGGCATGAATTCACTGTGAAATATCAAGCTTGGAGGACACCCAAGGCACCGTGTCATTTTCTTTGTGGTCCTTTATCATTCACGTGTTGCTTTGGTGTCTGGCCACGGGAAGAATAGGGCAAAACCAGCAAGATAAAGTGTAAAGCACTTCATTTCTGAGCCATATTATTGTTTATATGGCTTTTATATAGTGAGAAGTTGTACCACCAAGTAGAAGTTGTGACTGTTATAAGACCTATAAGCTACACACGTAATGGGAACACTGCCAGCTCCTGCCAACCTGCAGGCTGGTGTGTGAACACCAGTTTCACACTGAAACCCCAATGTTTACCAGCATATCTGCTTCCACACTGATAGACCATGCTGGCCATCCTTGACAGTTTAAGCTTGCTGAGATGAGGAGGAGTAAGGCTAAATCAGAACAGCAGTAACTATAAAACAGATTAAAAGACACAGAGCTTGTGTCTGCCACAGAAAAGCGGGGCTGCAGTGCTGAGATTGGTGTCAGGGGAGGGAACACTTAAAGAGCTGTTACCTTCTGTCTCCCTTTCCCTCTAAATCCAAATATTGTTGAACAGAAGACTTTCGTTGTGTTTGCAGTCAGAGAACGAGCATTACCAATACTTCAAATGCAATTAATTTGCTGGGTGTGCAAAAAGATACGGTATTCTTGCCGCCATCTCTTCCATTCCCTAACCCCAAACCCTGAGTTAAGGATGATGATTGCCAGAGTGGACACTCAAGTTCTGTCAAAGGAAATCAAAAGTTTTGGTTTCATGAGGACAGCATATACTTGCAGAAATTATCATCCTAACTTCTGTCATTATCATAGTTTTAACCGGAAGTGTGCTGAAATAATTAAAAGAAAAGGTTTCTGGTGTCTCCACACCTAATTCCTTCCCCAATTCCTGTGCCAGTAGCTCTCTTCACAGAACTGCTTTGTCCCAAACCAGAACAAAATAAAATGCCAGCTGCAAGATTTCTTTCTCTTGCTGAGGCAGAAATGCCTTTTTCCAGTCACCTTCAGCAGTACGCGGTATCAGGATAGTGCGGCTGTTTTGCAGCCGCCAGCTCACGCAACGGAGCCATCCTTTACCCGAGAACAGAAGCAGCTGGGGGGACTGTGACTGCTCTTTGGTGTTCCTTTCCAGCTAACCCCTCCTCGTATTAGCAGTAACATTTCTTGGCAGCAAAGTAAGATGCTCGTGCATCACTTTTTTGTGGAAAAAAGTGTTTTCCGAGCTAGGTCAGTCACAGAGCCGTATTTCAGATGTGACAGATGGGCTAAACCCAGGCATTTAGCACAAAGAAAGGAATAGTCATGAGTAAAAATCTCTGTTGAGGTCTCTTGAAAACGTGTTTACACTGTCAGGTCTGTAGATCTTGTATCTTTCCCTTAGGCTCTGGCAAGAGGCAGAGAAGGGTATTTTGGTGACAACTGTAAGAACAATGTTTAAGCAATATTGACTGGCTAAATGAGCAATGTGTTATTCTGCTTTCATAGATTCAGAATTCTACAGCATCCTGGTTCTGACTTTTTGTTTCTTACTTTATTAAGCTTTTAATTAATCTTACAAAATGTGGGAGATGCTGTGATGGCTCTCCTATCTATAACGTTTTGTTCATTTTTTTCCTTTAAAAAATACTTCTTTTTCCCCAAATTTGAGTTACTTTTTTCTGCGCTCCTGTCAGAGTAATGTATATCCAGACTTCAGCACTCTAGGAGATAGCTGGCTGTCATCAGGGGCTGTACTTTCCTGGAAATATTTCAGACTTCTCTTCAGGCCTAGACTTTGTTAGGTACAGACGATCCTCTGGTAGAGTGGGCTCTTTTCAGCCACATGGGTGACAATATTCTGGATGGCTGGAGATAAAGTAAAAAAGGACCAATGTTCTCCACAGCTGCCAAAGATCCATTTCTTTTCTTTCTTTTAATGCTCAGAACTGTGAAGGGCTGTTCATAGAGTGATGTAGGAACTATGCACAGGTTTCATCTCGTTGAAGAAGCAATTTGGCAGGATATATGTCAGCAGAGATGTGGATGCACTGAGCTTTTCCCTTTTGCCATGTGTTCTCCATTTCTTGTAATGTGGACACCAAAGTTGTGCTGAATGGTCGAGTGGAAAATCCAGGAAGAGTGGGATGTGAGGGACACAGCAGGATGAAGCAGTCAGCCTGGGGTTAGTTACATCACAGGAAAGCTGTGCTGATCCCTCAGCAGATCCCTGTACAAAGATCATCAGCTGGACCTTACAGACCAGAGACAGCTTCAGCTTCCAGCTCAGTGGGCTACACTGGATCCTCAGGCCACATATGCATCTCATCGCATCTAATTAGCCCATCCAGTTTAAAAGCAAGCTCTTCCCCCAACCCACTGCAAGTAGGATCCTTCTTGCAGATGAAGAAAGTTAATTTCTGTTGTTCACTGAAGGAGCTGTGCACTGCAAAGCTCATTACAGAAAAGGTCTTCTGCTGACCGAAGAGAACAACAGCAGCTAAACCATACTGCTAATTAATTTTCCGTGGCCAGATAAGCTCCCAACCCCTATCTGCATCCATTTGTCCCTTAGTCTGTAACAGCTCTGCACACTCGGGAACTTTCAGCCTGTAGAGCTATGATAAATAGAGGCAGGTAACGGCGGTGCAGATAGGCTGCATTACTGGAAGTCTGCTCTCTATTAGCTGCAGGATGACTCCTGGTGAACCACAGGTTTAATGGCAAGTATCTTTTTTCAGCAGCTCTTTCCCCAGACAACTCAAGTATATGCACCCTGAACTGAATTGCTGGTTTTGTCCTGCCTGTGAATAAGACTCTGAATTACATTTCAAAATGAATTAACTATTATGGGCTCTGACTGCTGCTGTTGAGGACCAAACTCTGAAAAAGTTAAACACCGGACTCGTTTCTGTTACTAGAAAATGCGAGCCAGAGCCAAAGGCTTCAGACAACTTTCAATATTTGTAAACATCACTCCAGCTTTAGGATTCAGGGAAGTTTTAAAGACTATAGAGGAACGTGAAGCACCTGTTAAACTGGTGTAAAACTTAGCCTGAGAATGAAATAAAAGAAAAAGTACAGTGTTAAAAAAAAAACCATCATTTGCTTCCAAATTCACAAACAAGGACTTGACACATACCAGGGAGAAGGTAAGAGTCATCTCCCTGCCATTATTCCTAAAAAAAACCCCAACAAGACAAAACAGGAACATAAGAAAATGTGAACCTCAGGGGTAAAAAAAATCTATTAACAGAACTGCCGGAGTCTGGCAACTAAATCTGATGAAGGGTCTGTCCCAACCTGCCAGTCATGTTCTTTGGAGTTGATGAGGACTCGAGAGATCATTCACTTTGCCCAGGGTGTCATGGGCAAAACAGCCTTGATCTGGGGAATTTTTACTTAAATTATTTTATTGCCAGTCAACACAAACTTCTAATCAGTGATTTGTATACTGATAAAAAGAAAGCATAAACAATCAAAAAAGCACTTAAGTTAACACCTTTCCTCCCCCAGCCTCAAATCATGGCAAATGCCTATCCTCCCTCTTTCCCAGTCTGAATCTTGACTCCAGGTTACATTCAGTCTGTCCCAAACCTTTGGTGAGGCAATGGGCGGTGAATCAAGGTCATGTGTAACAGTGCTTCTTACTGTCCCCACTCTGTCATGGCCACAGTGTTGGCATGGGTTGTCCATGGCCATGGTCTCTTGGGTGTCCCTGCCTCAGCACAGGTCACCCATGGCCATGGTCCGTTGCAGGTTGTACCCTTGAGAATGGAGCACCACCACAAGCTCTTCCATAAACTGGTGTCTGTGCAGATGGAGCCATCGGTGATGTGAAACACCACTGCCCAGAGCAGCCAACCAAAGGAATGGGGATGGACTACACATCATTCATCACCGTCGCTGGTGCTGAATGCCTGCTCCCAAAGGGGCTGAGACCTGGAATGTGCTTGATTTAACAGGTGAAGTACCGTTGCCCAGAGAGTAAAGAGGGTCCCCAGGCTCCAGATGCAGAGGATCTGAACAGTGTTTTCCATGTTTCAATTGCACTGTGGCCTGGAAACAGGGAGCAGGAGGAAAGGACCTCCTGTGCCTGTAGTGCAAAGGCTGCGGTTTGTGCTGTCAGCAAAAACCTAGGGTATCCAGGTAGCCGTGTCATCACCCCACAGTATTGGCCTACACAGAGGATGACAGCCTATTGCCATCGCTTATTCTGTTATCTACAGAGCAGAGGAAAAGTCCATGATGCTTGTGGGAATCACCTACATGCTGCACGCTGGATTCTCAGCAGGTGGAGAGGAAGACACGGGGTTAGTCTTTTTTTCTCCTTTTTTCTTTTTTATACACAACAAAAATGTATTGGATCTTTACACGACTTCAGGGGTGAGACCCACTTCCACCTTGGCTTTAAACAGGCTCTCTACTTCGGTTCTCGTCTCTAAACACTCATAATCCCTGATGCGGAGCAGACTCAGAGGGAGTCACACACACTTTCTTTGCCACCTGCACAGTCTCGAAGCAGAAGTGGAGCTAGAGAGACAAAGCAGAAAGAAATGGAGACTTTCCTTCCTGGAACTGGGAAGAGGGAATACACTGCAGTGAACTATAATAATTTTGGAAACAAGCTGCCACCATGCACCCCATTTTAAGAGTGACAGTTCTTACTGAAAGGTCCTCGCAGTTCTGACTCGCATCTCCACTCAAACCCTGACGGTGCCACCTATTTGGGAGAACCCTAACAAATACAGTGCATGTGCGGTGGGACGGGACAGCCTGTAGCTCTGTGGGCGAGTCCCTCAGGGCTTGTTATAGGACTCAGCACTGCGTTCTTTTAACTGCCCGAGAGAGACGATAATCATCTTGCAGTGCCTGGTGCAGTGTCTTCCAGCTACTAAAAAGTGCAATTTACAAACAAAAATACAAGAAAAGGGATTTTGGATGTTCTGGGCACTGTCCAGGGCCAATTAGAGAGTACCATTCTTTCTGGTCTACAGCTGTGATTACAGTTTATAATAATTCACCGTATGCTGTTGAAAAGAAGTAATTCTTTACACATCTGGCACTTTCATAGGCACTTAACTGGCCTGTAGAAAATGTAATTAAGCAGGATTCCTGCCTGTTGTTTTCTTGCGCAAGATCTTTCCGTTCCGATGCTGCTGTTAACTTCATCAAGAGGCAGGCACTAAATATAATCCTCAAAACAGCATTTGTTTTTAAGAAAGGCCGTGCAGTCTGCAAAGCTTCCTGCCTTTGTCTTGCTCCATCCCCTGCCTGTCCGTGCCCCTTCTCACCACAGCCGCGGGGTCTCCCGCCCCAGTTTTTGGGTGGAGTGTTTGCTGCCAGTCAGGGTTTAACAAAACTCCACTATTAGGAGAAGAGGGTGGGGATGGAGAGGCTCCTGGGAGTCCTTAACGGTGTGCAAAGCCTTTCATCTCTAGGTTTCTAGGCTAAATGAGCTGTAGTGACCCAAAGTCCTTTGAAATAAAACAAGTCTCTTTTTTTGTTTTATTTTAATTTGTAATAAATGAGAATACAACCTGACCTGATTTTTTCAAAGGGGTAAGTGTGTGTATCCCCTCTTGGGAGTTCCTCTGAAAATCAACAGCTTGTCTATGAGTAGAAGAGAGGCAGCTCTCCTCCCCCGGGTGACTTAGAAGCTTCCCGGGCAGCCCCATCCGCAGCCGGGGCATCCCTCCTCTGAAAGCACTGGGAGGGGGGGCTCACCCTGGCCCTTCTCATCCCCTCCACCACCCCGCTGACTCATTCCAGCAAGTTTTCCAAAAAGGAGATATTTCCAAATAACGACCGACTTCAAGAGTGTGTTTACAGGAGAGATATTTGTAACATCTTGTCATCTGAGCAGGTTTGTCAAGTGTCACGCGGCGAATGTGAACAGACGGCTTTCTCCCTCCTAGAACAAGTCTGGAAGTCACTTCGAAGTATATCATTGAAATAGCTGTTCACTGGCAGCAGCACCCCAGTTTTATTCAGCTGTAAAAAAAAGCGCCATTCAGTTACATCTGTTTATAACAGCGCAAGACAGTCCTGACGGATGAAGTGCCATGTGGTATTTTCAGCCATTTACCTCTTCACTGTTATTCCCTTTCAGTGTCAACAACTTTTTTTTTTTTTTTTACTTCGTGCAGGCCGCTGTCTCGGGACGTCTTCTCTTTGTGAATTAGGGAAAAACTTGGTCTGGTCTCCAGGCTATGTTATGTGCCTGGAATTCTGGAATTTTACAGACAAGCTCTTAGAAAAAAAAAAAAAAAAAGGAGAAAAAAAATTAGTTCTGCATTTTTCCCCTAGTGGCAGATTGGCAGGATTTCCTTTCCACCTGTCCTACAGCAAGGAAGGAAGACTCCTTATCTCAGCAGTTTTGCTGTTGATAATCAACAGGAAATATCACCACAATTTTATTGGAGCCTGACAATAGTAGGACATCTGGTATTAACAGAAGCTGTTAACCATATTCCAAACCTAACTATAGCCTGACAGCACGAAACTTATGTAAGATTACTTGTCACTTTGAGTTGCAAGTACAGTATAGTATTCGCTTACACAATGCATGCACGTGTGGCTTCTAAGATTTACACTCGCCCTACACCAGTCTCTGCACTGGTTGGCCTCAAACTATTCCCTTCCTCCAGCCCCGGCCCCGCGCCACCCAGCGCCTGCGTCCCACCCCCGGGGAGCGTGGTCCTGCTGCTTCTCTGCTTTTTTGGATGCTGCGTGTCAGACACACAATCACCCCTAAATCCAGCGAGCAGCAGAGGTCTGTGGAAGACACACTTTCTGCCAGCAGCCCGCCGATGCTCTGCCATTAATGTGGCACCAGATTTTCAGTCGTGAGAGTGACCGGGTCTGTTGGCCGTGGAGAGCAGAGGTATGTCCACCAGGAATCTGCAATGCAGTGAGGTAACATCCCGGGACAGGGCAGGGATAAATAACAAAGTGGCGGGGGATAAACTGAGTTCTGCTGTGGCAGTATGTGCCAGCAGTGCAAGGCAGTGCTTTCAACTCCAGGGATCTTGAGTTGTCTGTGTATTTATAAAGCCAGAATAATTCTTTAATATTTCTACTATTAATGCTTTTGTACCAAAATTGGAATGCGCTGTGAATGCTTTGGGGGTATAGACTAATGGTATTAAAAGGACCGACAGGGCCAAATTCTCTTTTGGGCTATATTTGTGCAGTGTTAATGACTTCTATAATTAAAGGCATAGTATGAGCCTATGTCTCTCAAGCATTTAGGTACAAATCCTCCTCTTCTCACCCACGCAATTAGTTCTACTTAAGGCTGTAAGGACAGAGAGGCAAATGGGCAATCTTGGAAATGAAGAGAACTGCACTAGAAATGAAGAGGCATAGAGAAGGAGACCTCAGATCCCATTATCTGAACTCATTTTATTAAGGGCATATTTGTACTGTATTTGTAATTCCCTTAGAATCACCTACCCGTTGCCGAGGAATGTCTGCAGAGCAATTATGTTATCACAGATGCTAATGCGACCTTGGGGAGGGAAGGAACCAGAAATGGTGCAGTTGGGAAGAGAAAAATCTCAGATTTTAATGACGGTTAATGAACGCCAGCATGGCACCTTTGTGCTTCCACCTTTCTTATCATGGAAGCTTGTTCCATATGGAGCTGGAAAATCAGTGGGGCTATACCTTTGCCTGCTGGTGAGCTATAATGTTGCAGCTGTTAACAAATGAGTTGTTCTCTACCTAGTTAAATTAGGCCTAATCCTTCTTTGCTCTGCCAGGTCCTTTTTTTTTTTGCTGGATCTCAGTTGAGGCTGAGACAAAGGAGACTTGAGGTATTTATGCGTTTTTCACTCCCAAGGCTCTGAAAATTAAAAATGAGTTGTCACTGGCCCAAGCCCCATGAAAGCTGAGAATTTCAATCGATATTTCTGCCCCATTTCACTGCAGCGAGTGGGATGTAATTATTACAAATGTCATGGTAACAAACTTGGTAGTTTTCACAGTGACAGTTGCCACTGCAGAAATAGCACAACACAGAACAAAAATTACCTGTCAAGCATCTCATTATGTTCATCCAAATCCCGCTTGTTCAATTCACCGTTGGGCTGCACCTGACACAACACTTCCAAACGCTCTCACAGATTACCCGTGTCTGTCTGTCTTGGGCTGTAGACGTCCTCCCACAGCCCACCTGAGCAGCTGGCACCAAGGTCCCCAAGGTCTAGAAGGATTTCAGTACCTCCGCAGAAAATGTCTCGCTCCCAGTGCGAGCCACTACTCTTGATATAGGGTCTGGAGGGAGTAAGGACCTTAACGAGCTCATAGGGTTGAGCAGGGCATTGTGTGGAGGTGGCTGAGAGGAGACACATGGAATCCCGACATTCTCTGGAGCTGAAGTGTCCTGGGTTATGACCTGCTCTTCACAGCGTGGGAGATGTGACTGTTCTGCTAAAATTGTAACCCGAGAGTCGGTGTATTCATTCAGGAAGCAGGGAATTTGGGTTAAATTTGCCTGTTTCCTCTGATCGAGTGCTTTCCAGCACCCCGGGAAGCACCTCAGACTTGCTCCAGGCTGGGGAAATAGAAAAGCAGATGGGTATGCAGGCAGGCGAGCAGACACTCGGTCTCGCTCCTGGTGAAGCTGAGCTATTGTGCAAAGGAGAATTCAGGATCCATTGGGCCAGAGGGACTAAGGCAATTTAACATATTTGAGTATTTTGAGTTCACAGTGAGGTGACCTTGGGCTATGGTGTCTCACGGGGATGGCTGAGCGCGTACTCTTCTGAACTACAGTGGAACTGAGGTGCCTTAAACCACTGGAGGGACAGTGGCATTGAACCTGCTGGTGACAAAATGCGACTGGCACGTGGTGTTCCCTGAGCGACACTGCGCTCGCCATAGCTGCCTGCCAGCAGAGCCAGCCTGGGAGGAGGAAACGTCCCCCAGGGCTAACCTCATTTTCTCTTCTTTGTGGTTTTGGTCCTGATGCGGAAAGTGACATTTCTGCGCCTCTCAGACTTTAAGTTCATGAGATGATTCATTCTGTTCTTTTTACTTCCAAATAACCCAGTAAATACATCACTAAATAGGCTTTTTATCTGATAATGGGTAGGATTCTGATTAGATCACAAAATGCAAAACCAAAACATCGCTTGCATCCTTTAGCGCTTCTCCTGAAGGGAAAGGTCTGATATACACAAATGCCAGGCTATGGCTACTAAGCAATCTTTTTTCCAGACCATAACTCACAAGGGGGAGTCATATGTCTACTCTTCGGATCTTCTGCAGTAAGTTGCCTGATACTCTGAGCTTTAGCACCTTAAGCAAAGCACTGCTGAATAATATTTGCTACCATTTGCAACCCACAAAATCAGGAAGGTGGAGGAAGCAACAAATTTAGCTAAGGTAACAGTTGCAAACTCACAGGGACCATCTTCATTGAAAAAAAAAAAAAATGAAATACGATGCCTTCCACTGATTCTCTCAGCAAAAAACACCTCTTTGAGGAAAGGAATTTCAAAACGGTCAAGTGTCTGGGATTGAGCCAAACCATCATTGATTTTAACCATTTTTTTTTTCTCAAGTACAAGAAAACTACTCCAAATGAAGTAAGAAAAGCCCTTTCACCATAATAGAAGTTTCAACCCTTTCCATCTCCCATCCAAACAGACTAAGCACATGCAGCCATGAAGATGCCCTGTTTGATTCACTACCAAGAAAGTCCCTGCCACTTTGCAGAATGACACGCGGGTTTGAAGCCAATAGCTCCTATGTGTAAGAGACCAATCTATGTCGAGTATGCTTTAGTATAAATTTATACCATATGAGAATTCTGCTCAAGATATGATTCAAGCAGCTAAGAACGAACAAAGTAACCTACAAAACAGCTATCGGTTTCCCAAAGGGGTGCTTGCAATAGGAAACCAGTCGGCAGCGTGCAAAATTAGGGCTTTAATTGCTCCTAAACCAAAACAAGGTGGAACTGTATTTTTAGCCTTTCACAGTGCTGTTCACTTGTTGGAGAAATACTGGGATGGATGCCTGTAAACTGGTGCAACAAATCCTTTTGGCCTGAGTTACCGAGGGGCTGACCATACCTCGAGAAAGAGCATTTGAAAACCGGATGTATTTCACTTCTGGTTTTTATTTGCTGATCAATTACTTTGCAAAGGCTGAACCTGAAAAGAGCAAAATTCCACCCGCTCTCCAAAAAGAGCAGCTAGGGTATTTTTTTGTTTCACAGTTTTAAAAAAAGGAATGTGCTTTCATTTGCCTAGCACTTTTATTAGTGGTTTTACGGACATCTGGAGGTGTGAGATTCTCCCTGTTCTCCACCTTATGTCTCCATCCCTCCTTTTTTTTTTCATTTAACTAAATAAGAGGGGCTGAAATGAGGAAATACCAAAACCAGGATTGCTTTTTTAGTTTACTATTTTGGTCCTTCCTCTCTCCAGAATAAAATATTGTAAATTAAAAACCCAAAATTATTATTATTATAAATCTTGTTTCTCCTAAATTATAATGAGTCTTTTTGGCTCTGTTTTGCCTGCCAGGCTAATACTACTGCAGCTAAAGAATGCATGTTGGTTTTGGGCAGGCTACTCAGCAGAAGAAAAATAATTTTAATAAACAGAAGGAACTATTGGCAGAGGAAAACAATCTTGGTGGTTTTAACCTGTCGCAAAACAATTTTCAGCCTTTGACCTTTCAGATCAGGGAACTCTGAGAAGCAGTCAAAACTGGTTTGTTTTCAGCTTTCTCCATCATTTATACCAATCTCTTATCCACCCACAAGCTCACCCACTCCATTGCTAATAAAAACAGAACTCAATATCTTTGTCTCTTAGCCGTGTCTCTGTGCATCCGATAGGCTCCCTGTTCCCCCAAAGCTGGAACGCTTCCTCGTATCCACAGAGATGGGCAGAGGGAATTATTATGCAATGTTGAACTGCTAAAGCAGGGAAGGAGAGCACGCTGCCTGAGCTCCGGCAGAATGAGAAGGTGGAGATTAATGAGTCTGAGGGGGCTGTAGTCATCTCCTTGTGTGCTACCAGCATGGGGCATGTGCATTTAGAAAAGGGAGGTGGTAACAGCCACGGAGCTGCGTGTCTTTGCTGCCATGGCCCCCAGAAATTCTAATTTTTCTACAAATATGAAATCCAGGTTGTGATATAGTGTCCCTGGACTGGGTTAATAGAAACAGAAGGTGGGGAAGGTTAGGGCACGGGAGCTGGACGAGTTCTTTGACGCTGGAGAAGGCAAAATCACTTTTTTTAATGGCTAATTTAAGGTCTTAGTCCCCATGCTCTCGGAGCCCTGTATTGGCCGAAGCTGCCCTTGCTGCAGGGCTTTGTCCTCTGAACTCTTCATGGGGTTTCAGTGGCATAGCAGGAATAAAAGGTTAAGAACAAAACAGGAGAACCAACATTTTTTCAGATGCTCGTGGATTTGACCTCAAAGAGAAGAATATCCAGAGTCGCAATCCAACTGGCAGATCTCTTCTCCTCCCCCTGTCCTGAAGTCTGTTCTGGGGCATTTAGCCCAGGCTCCCACTGCGATGAGAAGTAGCTTTACACAGCTCAAAAGCCTCCCGGGAGGAAGCTCCTTTCTCTTTCATTCTTACCAAAGCCCTGTGGTGTCCCTCTGATTGCTTTCCAGCAGACCCAGCTTCCAAAACCTTCCCTTGGAGCAGAGAGGGGCATTTCTTTCACCTGATTCTCCTCTTGTGTTTGGAGAAAGCTTTGAAAAGAAGCCACTTGTAGAGCATGTTTGGTAATAGGATGTGTCTCTGCTGCTTTGTGGTATGCGTTCTATAAATGGCTTTGCCATGGCATTTAATCAATTGTTTCAGCTGTTTATTACCTTGTGTATCACAATGCAATGGAGATAGTTGCTTAAGTTACCTTTATTGAATCTGAAGTAAATACACAGGATCCACTTAGAGTCCTCTTGGAAGGATATGCTCTGAATGCACTGAACTGAAACAGAGGCAGCGAAACTCTCTGCCCAACAACGGAATGAGTCTGTGTACAAAACGAAGCAACCGGCTCTGGGCTCTGAGTAATCTGTCCCACTGCCCTCGAGTGCACTGTGAGTTGCAGAGCGCGTCTCAGCAGAGTGAAAGTCTTGGCCTTTGCTCTTCGTTCTTAGATGACTCCTGTAAAGCAGGGTTACCAAAGACAATGTTGGGGACTCTGGCTTCATACACCACCGCAGTGACTGCAAGGAGTAAAGAAAAATGGCTGTCCCAGAGCTCTTGGAAAATGGTTGGAGAAGTCCCGGCAGCAAGGGCCTCTGAGCTCCGGCGTCAGCAGCCTCACAGAAGGCAGAGAGTGGAGGAATCTGGAAGGTTCCACTGATTTATCCTCAATTTGTCTTGGTCATATTTGACAGACACTCGGATGGCCCGTGGCCAATTAAGAATGAAGTGGAGATGTCACTATGCATCTCGACGTAGGAAGTGACTGGAAAAAGCAAAAGGCACAGGGCATTCCTGGATGTAAAACCTACTGAGAGCTCAGTTTGTTTCCTGAGTAGCTTTGACTGGTTGCTTACCCTCATGGGATGGCAACAGCCACTTGGAGAGGCTTTTTTTCCCCAGAGAGGCCCAAATTAGCTAGTGGCTACAGCTCCTGGCATCCCTGCAAGTCTGGCTCCAGCTCTAACTAAAATCTGATTCCTTGCAGGCAAGCGCACAGAATCAAGAGCTGACAACTCTTCAGACAGAGATGTGCCATCAGGCTGCGGGGACACAGAAGTCGAGCAGTGCATCCAGTCCTTGCTCAAGCTTCTGTGGAGCTGCATATTAAGGGTGCAGTAGATATCCTGCCCTCATCTGTGTTTTGAGCTAGGACCAGAATGCTCAGTTGTCCAGGTTTCTTGTCCCCAGCAAATTTTTGTCCGTATAACTTAGGTAGAATCTCTGCCCCAGCTGTGCCCTGCCATGGCGTTGCTGGACACGGTGCCCCAACCCCTGCGCTGCACACATTTCTGCACTCTGAGATAACGGCTGCAAGGTGTGGGACGGTTACAGACAGGGGGGTACCCTGGTGAAGGGATGCCTTCGTGGCCATTAAAGACCTGGCAGGGTTACAGAGGGAAAAGTGTCCTCCTGGAATCTCTAGGGTGGCACACGACCCGGTACACCAACAGCTCGGTTCTCTGAGAAAAAAACAAAACAAAACAAACCAAACCTTTAAAATCAGGCAACTGGGATGTACCTGCTCTGTCTCAAGGGGCCAGACCCAAGCACCTTCCACAGTGATCAGTCACTGGGCTTCCCACTACCCACAAGGAATATCGTGCTGAATATCACCCTGATGATTTTAGGTTCGCAGCAGTGGCTATGTAGGTGAAGAGCAAGCCTGGAGAAATTTTGCGAATTAATCCGTTCCAGGCAGTGAGCAGAAGACACGGGCTGCTCTCCCCTGCTGCTTGCAGAGCCTCTGAAGGCAGCGCAGCGGGCAGAGCGGGTCTGCTGTCGGCTGCCCAGCCTCTCCCCAGCAGCTCTACAGAGAGCTGCTGTCATACTTAGTGGAGCATCTAATGTCTCCCCGCCAGCCAGTAAGGCATCGGAGACAGAAATTCTGAGACGCCTCAAACTCTGGGGAACACTAGTCAGCAAGCTGCTGTCCAACAAGCGGCAGTAATCTGAAATAAATCACACAAGCCCAGCTTTTTCCAACAGAGGCTTATTATTCAAAAGGAAGGACACATCCAGGCAATGAGGCATGGTGTTGCTAAACGCTTGGCTCAACATGGGTGTGAGTAAATACAGTAAAACAAGTCCTGCTGCCCCCCGGAGTGAAGACTCAGCCAAGTTCTTAAGAGGTAAGAGCACAGGCCCTGTGGGCAGAGGCAGGGAAATTGATTTCCTTTTCACTGTTTAAATTAGAGAAGATGGCCTCTGCCTGATCCACCCTCACACCGCTTGGGCCACGGTTTTACATGGCAGCTAGGAACTTTTCTGACTCAAAGTCCTGCTAGATCCCACTTATTTTCCTGGGACAAAAGCTTCCCCTCCCATATTGCTTCTATTCAAAACTCAAGTGATGGAAGGTACAGCCCTGCAAGGCTGCAGGACCAGGGGGTATTCAGCAAGGTACTATATCTCCTCCAGGCCCCCGCTACAAAAAAAAACCTGCCTGAAGCAAGATATTCTGGCGGGGTTTTCGCACACAGCAGCCCCTGGTCAAATAATGGCATAATCCTATTCTTGCATATCCTCCTCCCATGAGAACTCCATGTTGCAGACTTTGTCCAGTAAAAGCAAGGGTCTGATGAGAAAAGCATACTCCCGACGCTCTCCAGTTTGCCTCCTTGAGAGGCATTTGTCACCTTGATTGTTCTGGTCATGCATCTTTGGCATGTCATTAATCAGTCATTACAGTACGCATTCACAAACAGCAGGGCACAAGGGCTTTAAGAAAAGCCGGATTTTAATTTTTCATGTTTATCATGTTCATAGTTCTCCATGGCAGCAGGATGATTTCTTTCTGTTCATAAAAGACAATTGGGAAAATTAGTTGGTTTCAGTTTAACAAGGTAATGATCCAATTTAGCGGAGATCAAAGCAAGCAGTGTGGCAAAAGCAGAATGGTGAAATTAAGTTACTTTATTAATGCACAATGCACTTTTCCATCTTGCAGCAGAATGATTAACTATCCATTAGGTTTACTGAGCTGCAATTAGCAATTATCAGCAATAGCCTCCTCTCTGTAGGCAAGTAAAGGTCTGGATCATGTTCCTACTTCCAGACAGCAGCTGTTTCCACCTTGTAAAATCATATGCAATGTAGGAGTACAACGTAGTGGCCAGGTATAGAAAGGGCCTCTTCTTTACCTGTGCTGCCTTTTTCTGATCGATGCATCATAACACAATGAAAAAATATGCACGTGCTAATGATCTTCACCATTATGCTGATGGATCACTTGATGACTGGTAGTACTCTCAAATTTAGAGAAAATCAGTAAAAATTACATTTCTCTCATCCATGTGGATGATTTGCCTATTAGCCCATAACCCCTCCTTATAAGTCATTACTAGCAAAATCAACAGTAGCCATTCTGTAAACAAAATGATCGACAGAGGAGATGGAATCTTTTGCAAGCTTTAATTGGTATCTGACAGTGTGGGAAGGATTTAGATTCAGTTTAGTGCCTTGTCTGCGTACATTTTCTTGTTACCTTCTGAGACAATTCTATGATCATTAAATTCTCCGATGACAATTATGTCACTTTATTCATTTTTTTTTCCTCCTTTGATCTTCATAAATGTAGGAGAATAAGATCTTTATTTATGTAGTATTCATCTGTTCCTGTTCCTTATTCCTCATTCAGACTGGTAAACCTACAGTCATCTGAAACATGCCAAAGTATTTTTGTTTCGACAGAGGCTCCATGAATTTTATCCTGCACAGTGGTTTGTATATTTATGCATACGCCTGTTCATTTTTTTGCCCGTTCTCTCTTAATGACTTTTGATCTTGCTGTCCAACTTAAAGCAAATTTGACAGCTGGGAAAATTCTTAAATATATTGAGTTCTTCCAAGTCCTTTGAAAGTAGGTTGTCATAGAGAGTAAAGAGATGCTATTAGCAGAGAAAAGCTGCTGTTTCAACTCCTACCAGACATCAAACAATCTACAAGAAACAACAATGTAAGAAAAAGTTTAATTTAGCATTTACATCTTGTTAGACATCAGAGAATCTAGAAGACGCATGTCCATAACAAACAAGGCTTCCTGCATTGCTTCACGTAGGTTATATAGCTCTTATAATTCATCCCTGAATAAAGAAGTATTGCGTTTGCTGACTGAGGGTGATCTGATAGAAAATTGTGAACGAAAAAGCTAGCTTAAAATGGAAGGTCACAAGGGGAAAAAGAAGGAAAACAGATCAATCCCGGGAGCTTCATGCAGCCATTGGTGCATGCCGCATGGGCTGTGAGCAAGGGCAATGGTGGCTGACTCCTTCTGCGTCAGTCCTGCACGCTGGGGGTTGTGGCCGTGGCTCTCATCGCCGCTGCCACTACCCTGGGCACGTAAGGAGCAGGTCAAATGGCACTCCTTCCTACCTTGGAGGTGTTTTTTTCCAAGTCTTCTGTAACAAAATATAATAGCCCCACTGAATTTCTCATTAGGAAACGGAGTCCATATCCAGCTTGCTTATTTCTATCACCCTAAACACCTTTAGACAGACTATTTTAGGGTACTGCTAAATAATGACTTAAATATTCGATTTCTTTGCTACCTGTACTCCTGCAAGTAGCTGGGCCCATTGAAAGCTTGTCATTACTTACTCGCTATTTTACCTATGTATTGTGTGCACAGAGTTACACTAAAAGCAGTTTGACTCATTGAGGAAATGGTTTTTCGGAGGGTTGAATCTGCCATTTTGTTTTTAACATTTTAAGTTATACCTTTGCAAATGTGCAGACCTACATTTGAATTGACGTATATGTCCTTTTAGAGACATAAACACACTCCTCCTATATGAAAATAGGAGTGAGTGTAAGTATCTATGTAATCTGCCAGTAGGTAAGTTGCACATTTCTTTTGGAAGAGGCATCAGGTAAAAAATAAAAATTTCAGGTTTGCTACTAAATATTAAGCTACAAGCAAAAGCTTACCAAGTAAAGAATCTTGCAGTTTGTTTAACTTGATTTTCCATGCTTGATGACCATATTGTTTAGTGTTTAGTGAGCTGTGCTTGACATTAGGAATGCTATTTACATTTAGTCAAGCAGTTTGAGAGTTACTAAATTGGCCGTGCGTCTCAAAAATGTTCATGGCTTTTCCCCACACACCTTTCCATCTTAGTGAATCTGTTATCAAAGCAATTATTGGTTTTATCTGCGCTGAGGAGCTGTCAGAAGCAGAATCCTGGTACATAATTTATTTACTCTGCCAAGATAAAATGACTGATGTCCCTATGCATCGGGACTTGGTATGTCCTCTGGGCAGTGCAATTTGGGAAAGATTTGAGTTTCTGCCTTATGCGAGAGCTTCTCCTCTTGCCATGCTTCGTTGCTTTCTTGCCAGGGTGGCTGGGGAAGATCTCTGCACTAGCTTCTTTGAGAACTCTGTCCATCCTGATCAGCGTGACAGGAGTCATATGTAGGACACTGATGACAGCAGTGAAACTAAAATAAATACCTACTCAGGCAGTGGGATTTCACTCAGACCGTAAAAGTGTGTATCACAGATAATGGAAAATATTTTAGAATTTCCGTTTGCAAAGACATGTATGTCATATCCTAAGAGCATACATCAGTAAATACACTTAATGAATTGTAGGGATTGATAGGATGTTTGGGCGGTAGAAGTATATTTCCTGCAGGAAGAGGTTTTGACAATTTAAGTGATGGCTTTGCCCTCTCAAAGCAGGCAACCTGCAAGATGTGAGGGGATGATGAAGAACTCTGTTTACAATTAACAATCCCAGTCCTACAAGATACTTCATGAAATTAACATCATAATAGATGATGACAGAAGAAAAAGACTCAAGAGACCCTTGCTTCCTCTTATAGTTGGCTACCACGTAAGTGAGATAAGCAGGACTCGATTCCCCTCTGGGAGACACTATAAGATAGATGACATTCGTGCCACTGAGGCCGTGACTGAGTGTCTCTCCCACAGGGCTCCTTCTCTCATAGCGGGTAGAGCCACAGATCTTCGATAGCAACACACAATTTACTCTCTGACATCAGGGTTAGGGTGGCAGGTGGTAGTTTAGGCATGTTCCAGCAGAACAGGACGTTGCTGTCATCACGATAAGAAAGAACATTCGTAGTTAGCTCTCAATTCACTTCTCACTTTTTTTTGTGCGTTCAAGGACAGTTATAAGGGATTCGCTTATCTCACTAAAATTTCTCTAATATACCATGCAAGAAAACTAAAAAATCTACCATGTCTTTCTGAATCATATTCTATCAAATGCATGATTGTCTTTTGAAAAGACAATAGTCCTCCTCTTCTCTGGAGAAGTGACATTTCAGCTCCAGGTGAGGCAATTACAGAGCTGATTGCAGGGGATGGAAACTGCTGTATCAACTCCCTGATTAAGAAAGTGATTTGTATTTATTTGTATTTGATATGTGTTTTGTTTAGCTTTTCCATAACTAAATGCAATTGACACTCCATTGGGAGGTTTCACACAAACAAACCCTCTTTCATTGTTGTCTTGGGCAGATGCCATTAATGGGAAATATTAGAGCCTTTCATTTTTCAACTGGGAGTCGGTGCTGCCTCATAAAAATCACTGCATTCATTTTCAGGCATGAAAAGATTTTGGATCCAAGCAATATCTGTGTTTAAAGGAACACGCAGGAAGCTTTCCAACGCTTCTGAAGTCTTTGGTATTTTTCCATTCCTAATATTGTATCACTATTACATCCACCTATTACTCTTTCCTTGTATAGTCCTTGCGATTGCTTCTCTAGCTAAGCTTCTTCCATATTAACTGCAAAGATCATGAGGCTGAGTTAAAATGTCTCCTCTTTACTGCCAACATTTTTAACCTGCAAAAAAGTAATCTTGAGTGAACAGTTAACTGGTCAACATAGTCTTTGTGTCATAAACCCACAAAGCTGTCTGAACAGGTATCTGAGTTCTGTTTTGGGTTTGTCCTGGTTCCGGCAAGGATGGGGTTAATTTCCCCAAGGAGCGGGCAGGGGAGGCAGGTAGTCCATCCCACGTGAGCCGTGCCCGGCTATAAGAGGCGCTAGCCGGGGAGGGGGGGGGCAGTCGCCACTCGGGGACGGGCTGTGGCGGTGCGGGGCCGGGCCGGTCGCTGCGTGGCGGTACTGTAATTGCGTTCCTATACTCTTTTATCGGTGTTATTGTTTTTCTTTCTTCTTCCCTTTGGCTGTTCTGTTAAATTACGCTGTTTCAACTAACGAGTTTTGCCTTTTTCTGCTGATTTTTCCCACGGCTGTGGGAGCCGAGCGAGCGGCTGCGTGGGTCTCTGTTGGTGGCTGAGGCCAAACCACGACAGGGTTCCCGTGCCTTGAGTCTGTGCATTTTAAGGCTTCCTCACCCTGGGCACCAGAAGGATGCTGTGCATTTGCTTCTACGTTGTCTTCTGTGGCACGAGCATCCGAAGTGGTCATCCCCTTTACTCTGCGCTTGTTGCGTTTCCATGTGTATCCTAAATGCCTTATCAGTCAGGTTAGAAACACCAGTAGCTCCATAAACTTCACCATAACAACTTCAAAATATTAATTCAAATGCCTAAAATGCCTGTTGATTCCCCAAGTCTTCAAATTTTGTTGGGAAAATGGAGCTGTTGAGGGCAACCGAGCAGGGTGGAGCACTGCTGCCAGACTTGGCCATCAGGAGTGCCGCAGTGCCATGGGCAGCGCAGGCAGGGAACTGCTCCCGATTAGGAGACTGCGGGAGCAACGCTGCAACGCAGTGATGCCTCATAAAGCCCCTCATCCTAATCCAGACTAGCCGAGAAGAAAGCACATATGCTCTGCAGAGTATGTGTGGCTCATCTACATAAATAGACTGGTATGATTAGAATAATGATAGGAACAGAGATTCTCAGGATGTCCATCAGCTACTTCCATGGCTGTAGCTGCAAGTGATTGAGTGAATTAGTTAGCATTCCTTTCGGGTATTGGGATTTTAGATGTCTGTACTTAAAAGAAAAGATAGTTGTTGGGTGCTTTGTTTATCCACCATCATCTCTGGTGAGCTGTGGACTGACCCAGTCCACACGGGTGTGCCCAAAGATCTGACCTGAAAGTAACTCGTTTTTACCGATCAGGGGTAGAGCTGGAAGTGTGCCAACCTACCCTATGATCAGCAATGCTAATTAGCGAGGCTTCAGGCTGGCCCTGACCGGCCATTTTGGCAGCAAATACAACAGCGAGCCTTAGCTCTTCATCTAGGGCCGAGAGAGGTACAAAAGGTGCTTAGAAGATTATGTTGGCAATGACATTTTGTAGGAAAAATGTACATAACAGAGGATATTACTTACATTTTTCATGATCACAGATACCTCAACATCATTAGCTCCAAAGAGCTGTACTGTTTTGAAGCCATCTCTTCTTGCTGTCACTGCTCCTTCTCCATCAGTGTGTCCATTACACTGTCAGTGTTTTGGGACATTTTACCCTCAATACTTTGATCTCCAGTAACTCAAAATGCTTCTGTTTTTGTCCCTCATTCCTTTTTCTGACTTCTACAGATCTTCTGCAATATTTTTGTCATCTCTAAAGTTTGATTGGCTTCCAAGGCAGCACCATCTGCCTATTTAACTAATATGCTTCTCATGCCTTCTTCCTGATCACTAAAGGTGATGTTAAATAAGAACAATCTTAAGACAGATTCCTCTGCTATCTTTTTTAGCTACATCTGACAATTTGATGCTTCAAAAAATCTATCGTTACCCGTTGTTTACCATCAGCCAGCCAATTTTCTGGCCAGATACGGTGCTCATATCCAGTTCTGTCGAAATTATTTTTTTCAGGGCAATTTATATTCAGTACAGAAGCAAATTAATCCTGTGGTAATATAGGTGTGATGAATTGTTCTCTTCTCGTGCTTATCCTCTCCACTGATAATGGAACAAGCTCTATATCCCACCTTAACTCCATAAAAATTTGTTAGATTAATATAAATGTCTATTTCTCTCCTACTTGTCAAAGATACTCCATGGCCATTTTTTTCCTGATTTACTTGAAGAATTCAGTAGTGCAAAATGATGTTACCAATATCAGGCACTCTCAACTGAATGAACTCTTACCGCATTTTATATTAGCAGTGATTTTTTTTCTGAAAATGGTTGATAGAGAGTTAACAAAAAGTAATATGTATTAAAAGCATATATAATGTTTGTTCCAAAATTGTTACATCATCATCAGACATTACCAAAGTTTGAAAGCAATTTATTGACCTAGATAACAATCTGTGTGTTTAATTGAAACATTTATTATTCGCTTAGTAATCTTTTATGAACCGTTAAGAAAATAAATGGAATATGAAGTGTGACAGCAAGTTTCTCAAAAAGGTTTACACTAAAAGGACAAAAAAAGCCCAACTCTAATCTCTGCCTCAGGTTGTACATAAAGTCCATTGAAACAGCACCAATTTATTATTATCTGTACTTTCAGCAGAGCACGTGAACCCAGCACGTGAATGGTTTACATGCCCGGCTAGACAAGAGAGTGATGTTATCTTAGTAAGCCCTGCAGCTGGAGGGCTCCGATGAAGACCCTATACTCACCATGCTGTGAAATAGAAACAAAGAGAGAAAAACAAACCAACAGAAATCCCCTCTAATATTTCCTACTTTACTTTTCAGTCTGGCCTATTTGAACTAGAATTGTCCTAAAGGCCACATCTAAGAAAAGAAGACTCAAACTTTTTTTTAGTAAAAGTGTGATTTCAAGTTGTCCTTTGTCCTCTTC
This sequence comes from Vanellus vanellus, assembly GCF_965231255.1. Taxonomy (NCBI): domain Eukaryota; kingdom Metazoa; phylum Chordata; class Aves; order Charadriiformes; family Charadriidae; genus Vanellus; species Vanellus vanellus. Next base: position 12,856,888 of record NC_138918.1, on the reverse strand, counting down.
ATGTCAGCTGGTAGAAATCACGCTGAACCCTTCACTCCAACAAAAGATAAAAGAAAAAAAAAATGCACAATGTACTTTGGTTTGAACGCATTATGGTCACTGCATTGCCACCACTCTTCTTCTAAGCATGTTTTTCCCTGGAGTGTTTTCTTTTCAGAGCCTTCCATGGTGTTTGTCATCATACTAGTATTCTTTTTATATTTCCCCTGGTTTTGCAAAGTGCCACATGCAAAGGCAAGAAGTCTGTTGGTGTAGGTAAAGGAGCTCCATGTTAAAAAAAAACAAACAAAACAAACAAACAAAACAGCTGAAAACCCCAACAAAAAAAACAACAGTGAGATCAAGCAGCAGTGATGTTATTTTTCATAATATTAAATCTCCTTCTCAAAATCAAGACAACAGTTGTGGGCTGAAGAGTTAAAGGAATATATGCTTTGAAAACAAAATATTTGATGACTTTGGTTCCTGACTTTCATGTATCCGTAGTACAAAACCCTTAGTTCTATGACTGGCATAAACCGACTGTTATTGTTGGAGGGAATAGCCAGAAACAGAGACCTAAAAAAGTGTATGGAGCTTGAAATGGCCTCACACTGTAAACCATTCAAGACCTTCTAATAGCCAGTGAGGAAACTATTCGTGTTTATTGCATTGGCTCTCTTACAGGAAGAGGACTCCAGCATTCAGTGGTGCTGCTTAAGTATTTTTCATCCATATGTAGAAATGTTAATGAGAAACAGCTTCTTGAAAATCATCTGAGCTTGATTAGTTGCCAGCTCTTGACATCATGGCCAGGAGCTTCACAGCAGCGTTACCCAGTGCTTCCTTGAGAGCAGGGCATGTCCCCTGCTGCTCGCTACAGTCAGTGGCGTTTGCAGCAGCGAGGAGACACCTTTTGAATCATCCTCCAGTGACGAGGGGATGAAATGCCGCTGGCACGATGCCGAAGGAGAGGAGTCCGCTCCTGCTGGGAAGATGGCTTCTCAGCCAGCAGAGCCAGCCTGCTGTTGAGGGGGATAATCACGTAATCTAACTCCTTCACAAAGACCTCAAGCTCCGTTCTAAAATTGCTTCTCACCCATTTGATAGTTAAAAAGCTACTGTTTATTTCCAGCCTAAATCTATTCATGATCACTTTGTGCTTCTTTGCCCCTGTGCCAGTGGCACCATTAGCTTGCAGAGTTCTTTTCCTCAGTTCATTTATAAAGGGAAATCGGTTTTCCTCTTTGAAATGCATCTTGTAGACAAATTTCCCAGTCCACAACTTATCTGACCTGCACATCTCCAACTTGAATGAATCTTCATTGAACGTGAGTGAGCAGAGGTACACCTAGCAATCCAGCACCTCACACAATAATACTGGTCCTTCTTTATCTCTGCAGGATATACATGTTCTGCTATCTCCAAAGATTAGGTTCGGCTTTTTATAGCTGCGTAACACCGGTGGCATAGAGTCCACTTGCAGTTTGATTAATGCGTCAGGTTGGTTTTTTCCTCTGCTGAACTGTCGCATCCCAGCAGGAACTCTTGTTATACTCTCTTAAATGTGCATAACGGTTTTACTATGTTAATATATCGTAACAAATAGAATGACTTTGCAGTTTGCGCTATTGCATTTATTTTCATTTCCATTATTCCAGTGCCCAGAGTCATCTAGTTCTTAATCTGTAATATGCTGAGAATCTTCCGCAACAAAGATGGTTTCTCAAGTTTGTGCTATTAGCAAATTAAATTTGGACACCGAAACTTTTTTTTTTTGTTTGCAGATATTAATGAATATATTAAATAAGATTAGCCCTAAGGATGATCTTGAGTTTTGCTGATGGTATAAAATTATTCAGGGTAGTAAAAACCAAACCTGATCTTAGGGTTCTGAGGGAGCAATAAACTGGCAGACTAAATTCAATGTTGATAAATGCAAAGTAATGCACACGGGGAAAACAACACTAAATACACATATACAATGATAAGCTCTAAATTAGCTATTATCATTCTGCAAAGAGATCATAGAGTCGCTGCAGATTGCTCAACAAAAACATCTGTTCATTGCCCTGCGGCAGTCTGAAAAGGTAAATAGAATGTAAGGTATTAAAGCAACTAAGAGCGGCGGGGAAAGCAGCGCTGTGCCACCGAATAAGCCCAAGATTTGCCCGCATCTTGAATACTGCATGCATTGCAGGTCACCGTGTCTCAAAACGAAATAGAAAAAAAACCACATGAAGATACAGAGAAGGGAAACAAAGACAATCAAAGACACGGGATGGTTTCTGTACTCGGGGAGATTAAATAGGCCAGAAGTCTTCAACTCTGAAAAGAGGTGACTGGAAAAAGAAGTGACAGAGCTATATAAAATAGTGGCTGGCAGGAAGAGGTGAATAAGGAACGATTATTCTCTCTTCCCTTGTGAGAGGAACCCGGGAGCATCAAATGAAATCACGAGGCAGAATTTCTGTAACAGGCAAGTGTCCTTCAGAGTAGGTGCTCCCTATCTTACGTGAATTGCCGATATGTATGCACACATAAAGCAGGTACTGCGACAGCATTTCCCAGTTTTCTTCAGATAAATAGAATTCATTAGATGGGTAAGTGCTGTGTTTTGCAAGTATAACTTCCTTGGACGCTACTAATACTAGTGTTATCTGAAACAACGAGGCAAAGTCTTCCTTTTTCTTTTTAAAGGGGGGCTATTCCATGTAGCTTGTATAGGTAATGATTTGATTTTAAACGGAATGCATTCTTTCATGCTCCCTCTATCCTTTATATTTGGAATATTTCCAGCAAACTCCCAGTGAGTGACTGTCAATCTGGTCTGTGACTTTGGTACAGTACCCGTAAAATTAGCGGGACACAGATTAGGATTAGCAGGACATCTTCTCATCATCAGGAGATCAGTTGTCACTATTAATGACAATTCCTGCCACCCCGATCCTTTTAATTGTCCTACAGGGAAGAAAAAAAAAAAAAGTCTGGTAATGTCAGCCCAAAAAGAGTATTAGTCTGGGATATTTAGTTTTGGATTTTTTTTCCCCCGATTGTCAGAAATAGCTGATCCTTCCAGAATCCCTCAGGGACGTCTTAAGTCAGATTAATACACCATTTGTACTGACAGAGTATGTAGGCAACGGGGATCAGACCGCCTTGTGTGGTTCCCACTGAGCAGGTGGAGAACACCAAAGATTGGCTAAACACGTACCGCATCAAAAAGGATAAAGTCTGTCCAGCTGCCAAGAGGCCACTGGTCATTCCCAGAGAGAAGCACAACAGATGCATTTCCCGGTTTGTCTATCAAATGGAAGAATGTGTCTGTGCCCCAGACTCTAAGAGAAGGGAGATCATAGGGATTGTAAGTGGAAATGTTACCTAAATATTGCTTTGTTTGAGAAGAGGCCAGAACAAAAAGGACTCTCAATTAATTCCCAACCCACTTGAAGGCAAAGAGAATTTTGGGGGGGAAAAAGAGTTATGAAAGTTTTAGTAAAACTTCTTCAGTTTGTCGGAAATTCTGGCGTGGAAGCTGTGTAGCTTACTTAAAAGGTCAATGAGAATCTCATGAATAAAACCTAACACTGCAATGAAAACACAGTATTTAAAATTTCCCTGGCTCTCCTTGCTCAAAACTGATTAAGAACAGAACTGCTGCTCTCCTGTAAAATGCTTGTAAATGAGTCATCCTTTCATCAGCAAAGCCCCAAAAGTTCAGATGCAATTGCCTAAGAAAGAACATTTTCAAAACCGTGGCATATCAGTTGGAAGTTGCTGATAACTTCCAATCCGCAGGAGGGCCCTGCTCAAAAAAAAAGCTCCGATAACTTCTCTTTTAAGGTTTCCCCAGCTGACTGATTAAAAAAGTCACAACAGAAAACTCAAAGGTCACATTTTCTCAAGTGTTGCCGAGAACCCGCTATCTGAGCAATTACACGAGATAAAGACACAAAACACTAAAGCACTGTGAGGTCAGATTTAGTTTTCTAATTTTTTATGCTCTTGCAAAAAATAAACAAAGGGGGGGAGGGGCAGCTTTTCTTTTTTAAATTACACCTGCGTTTTAGGGAAAATCCTTACTGGAGATATGTCACTGCTGGAGAGGGGAATATACTTTTACTAGATTTCATTATTTTGCTTGAGGATCTGGTCTAATTTATATCAGCTAAAAGCATTTTTTAAGATGAATTGAAAGCAGAAGGATTTACCTGAGTTTATACTCTCATGAATCTCTTTTAGATATCTCTGAAGGACAAAATTGAAGGTCAGTTTTACTGTCTATAGAAGCCAATCAGAAAACTGGAAAATGATATATTTTGCTCCGGATGATAACTAAGAAAAGATTGAGGATTTTGATCCACATCCAGCAAAATCTTTCTTTTACGACTGTAAGGTAATATGTTTAGTTGCTCCTGGACATAGCAGCTGAGAATTGGACTAGTGGTTTATTATAGCAAATAGTAGATTTGAGGGACAAAGAGGAAGCTCCTATGGGAAAACCTTTCGAAACAGAATGTGTGAGAAGGTGCGATTGCTCTCTCTCCTTGGCTTGTTCTCCCTGCTTGTGCCATTTTTGGGTATAATCAGAGGGGTTTGTTTTTCCTTTCTTAGATGTTGACAATGGAGGGTATGTGTCAAGGGAGATGGTAGGGGTTGCCACAGGCATATTCTGGATATGGGAAGTTTGGATTCCTGCAAAGGCAGGCGCAGGGTGGAGGTCAAAGAGACCTGGAGAAGCCTGCCGAGACACACGTTAGGCTGACAGAGCCGTGATTTGCAGTCCCTCTCCTCAAATACTGGGTTTTGCTGTGCTGGGGTATTCAAGCGAAGTGGGAATCTTGAGTGACAGATTTACTGGGAGAGCCCCAGGGGAGACGTTCATCTGATATGTGGCAACAGTGAACTCCTGAGACTGAAGAGAGCATTTCCCTGAGGCAGAGGCAATCCCGGTGAGGAGACATGAACTTCCCCTCGGAAGCATCCCCTGTTCAGAGGCAGTTGAGCATCCCGACAGGGGAACAGGTACCCGGACTTTGTGCCACCTCTCCTGCAGCATCGGGCACATTTGGGGAAAGGCAGGAACAGGGGCACAAGCAGGCAGGTGCAGGAAGAGGGGATTGTGGGCAGCCAAGAGAAAAGCAATTCCCTACAAAGAAACACGAACCTTAGGAAAAGCATAAGGACATTCGGAAAGGAATGAACAGGACTTTGCAGGGGTCAGTTGCTGCGTAGTATGACCCGCTGTCCCACGACCACCAGCAGAGCTGCTACAATGGTGCAAAGGTTTGTGGTTATTGTCACACAATGAGGGAAGTAACCTGCTGAGTCCAAAACTATTGTAATAAAATGAGAAAGGCTTCTTGGCATGCAACGGGCTCAAGCAGACTCGAATAAGAGCAGCCCGTCTTACCAGAATGAAAGATCCGCAGAGGAAGAAAAAAATATGCCCTCTCTTCATTTTTACAAGTTTTATTTTTCATTATCACATTTTAAAAAGCAAGCAAGCAAACAAACAAACAAAAACCCTCCAAAATCCCACCTGGCTGCTCTGCCTTCATTGGAGTACCGAGATATGTACTTGCTGAATCAGAATGTAGATATAAGACCTTTTTTTAAAGCAGCATCAGAATTACCTGCCACTGTTTTAATACATCAGGAGCCGATTCCTCCTTTTCTGAGAAGTGCTATCTCAAGCCTGCAGCATGCATTTCGCTGCAGGAGAACATCTCATGAGAAATTCACTCTGGGATACCTCGGGCTTTACTGGAACTGAGAGAAAGCAGTTTCAAAGACAGTTTGCTTCTGTGATTTGGGTTTTTTTGTTTTTAGGTCTGTGTTTTTATTCTCCAGTTTGGAAAACCAGTTCGACCAGTTTAAGTTAATCAAGCAGTTTAAATGGAGATGGACAGTAAGCCGTTCAGAAACTGATGTCCAGTTTCTACGGAGGTGTGAAGGCTTACTTCTCTTTCTGCAGAGATGCCAGGAGCGTGGGAAATGGGGACCACAACAGGCAAGCAGGCATGGAGCAAGGAAAAGCCTTTGGCAGAGCATCAGAGCCTGGGAGCAGTTGCCAGCAGTGGGACTGTCCTCACAGAAGCAGACAGGTCTGCGTGGGCGTGAGGAAAAGGACCGCCCCGGGACCTTTTAGGGCAGGAGGTGTGGGGACAACCACATCCTCCTGGGCTGTCGAGATGCCAAGGATGGCTGTGAACAGAACTGAGACCCGAAGACCTGAACACTCACGGCTGAGCGGGTTGGAAAACCCTTGCTGACTGTCTGCATAGCTCTAGGAAGCTCAGGACATAGAATCATCAAATCACAGAATTGCTGAGGTTGGAAGGGACCTTCAAGTACCTGATACTCATAAGCACCTCATGGGCCTGTCTATAGGACAATGATCTGAACCCAGTGGCTTTCTGATGCCCTGTCTGGATGCCAGCTGCCATGGTTGCTGGTCATGCAAGAGCAAGATTTGGAAATTTGGCCTGAGACCTTCCTGCTCAATCCTGCATCTAGGAAAAAGACACAGCATCAGGGCAGCCCACGGGCATCACGAATGTGAGGTACAACATTGCCTCCTTAAGTACTCTCAGATTCCCCACTAGCAAGAGAACGATCTCTGTAAAGCATTATTGAGCTTTTATTTTTTCATTTAATATTTTCAGATACTAACAAATCCTGCAGTGATTTGGTCCTCCTTGTAATATGAAGTGATTAAGATCTCTTCCATCACAGAGTGCTCAGTTTTTCTTTCATGCCACAGTCTTTATTCCCCATGCGGTAACGTGGTAGCATGCTACAGTGCTACTCGACTTGTCAGGAATATTTTTTTACTTTTGCTTTATGAAGGAATCCATATCTTCTAAACACTTGCACTAATCCTTCTGGAACAATCTCTGTTTCAATTATTAAAAGTAACCTCTTAGACTCATGTGATTAGAAATGTAATTATTTGAAATGCTAGATTGTTGGTTGGAGCAGACTTCAGTCTTGATACTGTTTTTCATTCCTTGAGCAGTAATGCTGCAATCAAGATTTCAGCTGGTATGGTACAGAGCCATTCCACCAATCTGTGGCTGCAAACATCAGTAGAAAAGCGAATATAGTGAGCTGTGTCCATTATTACGGCTCTTATATGCAATGTGGCTCCTATGAACTTTAAGAAAATCTTGCTGTATTTACTGAGTTTACTTTGGGTTTGTTTCAGTTTCCTTTTCTATAAAGCTCGTCTTCCGGAGTCCTGTTTTTATTGGGAATCTCAACTTTCATATTTCTTTCAATTTCATTTAATTTAATTTCTAAGTTTCTTAATTACATAGACATACTTGATATGACAAACTGTAAAAGTCTGCAAAGCAAAAAGCCAACAAACATTGTTTATAAATACCCTGTGGTCATAATTTTTACAAAAATCTCATCTGGGGAGTAACTCCACATGGAATTTTGGGGTTGTGACAGTGTTGAGTGTATTTGTGTTCCTTCCCTCACCTTGCTGTCTCCCATGCTTGAGCCAACCTCAGTGTAACAAGCACAATGAGTGCATGAGGGTGGGGAAAATGTGATGCCCCACGTCAGCAATGACAGCTAAGGACTTTACTGTGATCAAAATGGCAAGATGAATGGTAGGAACATCAAGATCAGAAAGGAAAACAAAACACTGTTCTGCAGCTTTATGAATCTATGGCATTCTACATCTTGAATACAATATATAGGTGGTGGTACAGTATTTCCAAGATGACGAAAAAAACCTGAGTTATGCTGAAGAAAATGAGAGTAGGAGACAGGTTCTGGAAGAGGACAGCCTGGAAACCCTGAACTTGGCAAAGAAACACCTGTGCAAAGCGGATAATGGATATTAATAATTATTTTTCATTGCAAAGGAGCTAAGGGGACCCAATAAAATGATCAGGCGGCAAGTTTAAAATCAATTGTTCTCGGGTACTCTCTGGAGAGGTGGTTTGTTTGCATCTTCATCAGCCTTTTCAGCCCTCCGTAGGGCAGACTGGCTGTCAGGCACACGTGCTACTTCACTGGGCAGTCAGCCAGGCAGTTTCTGCTCCTCTGTGCCCCCTTCCCTCTACACGCTGAAAGTCACTGTTGGACAAAAGCTATCAGTTTGAACAAGCGCTACAGGCACGGCTGGAAACTCCCTTTCAGGCAGCGCATTTGTTACTCCTCTTACCGTGTGGCTGTGCCTAAAGGCCACAGCTCTAGCACATCTCTGCAGACCTTGGCCATTGTTCCTGAAACGGTCTGTAGCCTACAAGTCCAGACGTAACTCAGAGATAAGAAGTTGGCCGGGTAGGTGAGAGGGAGAGGATAAACCACACCAAGAAGTGGTGGACACACAAAACATTTGTGAAATATGACAGGTTTGGCAGAAATATTTCTCTATCTGTCTACACACGTGTGTATATAATAGTGCTGAAATAAGTTTCTTTGAACGTGATGACCTTTTTATGATTTCCATCAGTTTAATGGAGTTAACCTTCCCTTTCTAGCAATGGATTGACTTCTTGAGATGACTAGGTAAAAACGTGAACTTCTTCCTTGTCCTGGTAAAACATCCAGATCCGGAAATCTCTACTTTCTGAGGGCAAACACAGACAGCTGGTCAATTCGTTAGATAATTAGACTATTAATAAATTGGACACACTTCTCCCTCATCTAATAATAATCATGACAACTTCCCACACAACATTTCTCTATTTTTTTCCTTTCACTCCACTGTGTTCAAGCTCATTTGTGGCCTTTCTCCTTGTTACGCTTGGTTGTCTGCAACGCTGGATGCTTCTCCCTCTAGAGCAGCCTGGCGTCCCCCAGCGTGATAGTCCTAGAAATGGAAATCTGGCTCCTGTTTCTCATTCACAGCCTCAATGCAAAGCCTCTGCCTTCTTGCACTGCTCCATGTGCAGTCTGGAGAAAGGACCTTCCAGTCCCTAAAGGGGGCCTACAGGAGAGCTGGGGAAGGACTTTTTACGAGGGCATGTAGCGATAGGACGAGGGGGAATGGCTTTAAACTAGAAGAGGGCAATTGAACATTAGGAAGAAGTTTTCCACTTTGAGGGTGGTGAGGCACTGGCCCAGGTTGCCCAGAGAGGTTGTTGAGGCCCCATCCCTGGAGGTGTTCAAGGCCAGGCTGGACGTGGCCTTGGGCAACCTGGTCTAGTGGGAGGTGTCCCTACCTATGGCAGGGGGGTTGGAACTCGATGATCTTCAAGGTCCTTTCCAACCTAAACCATTCTATCATTCTATGATTCTATGACCTTGATGCTCAGTGGGACCCAATGGTCCCGAACAAAGCTGAAGCTGTTCCCTTCCTACTCCAGATACGTTTCATATTCTGTAAATCCATCTGTAGTCTTGGGACTGTCTTAGAAACACTGGATCAAAATTTGCAAATAATTTCACTTGACAAACATAGAAATACAAAGTGTTGGATTCTCCAAGCAGAACATTCAGAAGTTTCATTTCCCAGCAATGTTTTAGACTGAGGAGTAATGTCATCTCTTCTGAAAGGAGGGTTGTCAGTACCTGAAAATGACATGTTTCATTTTGCATCAAACCAAGGAAAACACCCCCATGGTTTGTCCCCAGTTTATTTATTTTTCCAAGAGAAATAGGTAAACGAAAAGCACAAATTGACTCCAATGGTTGGGTTTTTTCCTTTGTTTTGGATTTTGGCTTTTTCATCCAGCAAAGCACAAAAATTAAATATCTGTTAAGACCTTAAGATGAGTGTTCTCAAATCCAGAGTTGCCAGCCGCAGGGTTTTATGGTGATTCCTACCCAGTTTAGTAAATACTACAAAACTTCACTTCCTTGAAGCATGCAGTCGGATAAGAACCTCAGCTTATTCATTCGGAAGTCTTTTTCAAGCTCTCCCAGTCTCACTGGAAAGACTGGGAGCATGGCCTAAGTGCACGCCATCGGTTTAGTATCTAAAGGCAAACTAAAACATCCCCAATGGATTATACTTCCAACAGCAGCTTTGAAAGAGGGTTAGACCAGGGTGCCTCTGGAGATCTTTTCCAACTTAATATTTGCTTTGATTCTCTGATATCCTTACTTCAGAGGATAGGCTGAGGGTATTTTAGAGCCAGTCTCAGAGGATTTTAGGAGCTGATTGTTGATCTTGCAGCTCCCACAGATTTCAGTGTGAGCTGTGGATGCTCGGACCCACTCCTGTCAAATCTCCATCTGCAAAGCATTAGTTGTCTCGCTTGCAGACTCTCTCTGGTCCTTGCGAGGAATGACCTGTCTGTATAACACACACTTCATGCAAGGTTTGGGAAGAGCATAATTAGAACAACTGGCAGGGAGTCCTTATTAGCTGACAGAATGGGTTTGCTGTTCAAGCTGGACATCCTGATGTCTTTTTTTTTTTTTCCATAAAGAACATCCTGAAATCCTCTTGCACACTAGGAGGACTGAAAGCCAACAATGTGAAGCTTTTGTAAATGTCTGGCGAACCCTGGGGCACGAGCAGTAGTTAGTCTCTTTTGTTTTCATCAAGGCTGAGCTTAGATTGTGAGCAATCCATTGACACCAGCGAGGCAAAGCTAAAAATAAGGAAGAAACACACCTTTAAAAAACCCCCACAACTTCGGTTAAGAGTTAAGGACACCAAATGAAATCAGCCTTAAGGACCAAATCAAAGAGAAAATAAGCGAAGGTTAAAGAACATGCTAAAATGGATTAATCAGGCAAGAGGTTAAAACTAAATAAATACAACTGTTTGCAAGTGCTCCAAAACCCACAAATCCTAGCGTGTGCCTTTCCCATGGCCACCGACTGGGTGAAGACCTTTGAGTCTGTATTTTTACATGTAGTCGCCTGAGACAGCATAAGATGTGTGATTGCCACTGCTGCGACCGCGTGGCTGACACCGACTTCTGATGTGGGCAACAGGGGGTTTACGCCATCGTACAGCCCCATCTGCCACGCCATGGGAGCGCGCTTGCTTTTTAATGTCTCTCCACTCCTCTGGTCTGTGTGGTACCAAACTCATTTCAGGCAATACTTTGGTTTGGTTTAGCAACAAATAAAGGATGAGCCTGACAAAGGGCTGAAGGTGCAGAAGCGGTCCCTGACTCCTGACAGCCTGATTCCAGCCGTCCCCTCCTCCACACGCAAGGGCTGTTACACGGCTCTCAGCCCAGCAGACACCTCCAAAAGCCTTCCTCCACAACAGGTACTTCAAGGGAGGGCAGAGAGAGAATGATGCTTTCCACCATATACTTAATCTGCAGGTCAGTTGCTTCGCTATCATTGTGTTTAATCGTTCTCAGTGGAATCTGTCTAATTCCTTTTCACCCATTTGAGTAATAATAAGAATAATAATATTAATAATAATTATACCAAGATCTTTCAAAGAGCAGAAAATGAAAAAGCCTTTTCCCTTGCATGCAGGTGAAAGAAGGTGACTACTAGGATGAGAAATGCTTATTTCCTGTATGAAACAGAAGAGGAATAATAGCGGCTGGCACAGGTAGGCTGACACAGCTACTGCCTTGTGTAAGTCACCGGGTAAATGTGGGTGCTGGTAAGTGAATTAATGACTAGCTGCCTCGTTTCCCCAGTATAAACTGAAATAAAGGATTTGCAAAGTTGTATGCTGATAGTATACACATTTCAATATAGCCACATGCATATTCATGAGTGAAAACCGCTCTACTTCTTAATAGCAGCTTATAGCCAAATGCCAACATTCTTATCCAGAAAAATCTCTCGTTTAGCTGGGTGGGAGACCTGCCCAAACTCAGGAACTGATTTTAAATGCACACCACGGCAAAGAGTTTCCTGTTCCTCTTCGCCTCCAGCACTAGATGAGCACTTAGAAATACCAAAATTCAATAGCGGCAACTGTGTTTTTAATACCTTGGGGAGCTGCAAATAATCTGACCCAGAACAATAAAAGCTTTTCCTCCAGAAAAATCCTCTGCTGTACCGCACAGCGTCTCCAATGGCTTGGTGTCCAGTAGCCATACAAGGTGCTGGGCTTGCTGGTTGCTTATTGAGCTGCTGCCAGCACAGAGCCTCGAGGGGATGGCGAACGGGAAAGTTGCAGAAGACCAGAGTTTGCACGTGCCCCGAGTCCCAGCTTGCTGGTTTGCAAAGTATTTGGTGATGCTTCTGCACGGAGAAGGAAATTTGAGCCACGGGAAACGCAGGATCTTGCAGCGGTTCCGAAGCAGCACTTGCAAAGCGAGCAGCCCTTCGCAGCTCGCTGCTTGTCTTTGTCAGGCGGGGAGGAAGCGAACCCTTCTTAATCACCCCGAAGTCAATGAGGGGCACTGCCACCCTGTCACTCGATGATTAATTACTGCGTCCGCAGGCAGGGCTGCCAGCAAACAAGTGGGCATCACCCGTGGCGTATATGCAGCCATGTATGTAAAGGCAAATATGTACAGCCACTGCAGCGAGCATGGGCTCGGGAGGGGAAGGGGGGCCCTTGCCCCAGTAAATCCGCATCTGCCACCCAGCAGCTGCACGACCAACAGAGCTCCTTCAGAAGAAAACAGGAGAAAACTTTAAGCTGCTGAAGGAAACTCTTTTACATATATATATATATATATATATATATATATATATAAAACTCTTCCCAGTGCAAGTATTCCATCTCTTCCCACCCAAATGTTCCCAAAACCATTTTTTCCACAGGTACGTCTAAAATCACTGGTTCTGGAAATTCATGAAAGAAACACAATGGGAATCTTAGTGTTTCACTGGACTCTGAGAGATCAGGCTTTGAGAAGACCTTTAAATACCGTAACAGCTCAGAATTCTTATTTTATGTAGTTTTGCTTTAATTTCCTGAGCTGTAGGCGCTGACAGAACTGGGAGGGGGGTGATCAGTTGTGAAGATATGGCACATGTATGTCCTCACAAGCACACGCAGCCCTGCTGCAGAGGTGCACAGGAGACTCACAGTAAGGGGCAGGTTAGGATTTCTTCCTTCTGAACTACTGCAGAACTGCTTGTGCTTAAAAAAAAAAAAGATTTGGAATTAAACAAAGGACATTTTGAAGTATTGCTTTCGTATGACTATATCCTCTCGCCGACTGGCTCACACCGGAGGGTGACATTTCAGTTACATCCTTTCCCCTGAGCCTGTCCCCTGGCTGAGAGCACATACGGCACAAGTGGGTGGCGTTCAGTTTTCATTGCTCCTTTGTCCCAAAGCTGGAGGCATCTTTTTGTTTTAACGGCACATTTTGTTCCTTGACAAGACAGAGCTAATGCCCTGAGCGGGATTCTATTCACACAGTAGCAGTGGATTAGAGATTTGATTTTCTTTTTTAACAAAACGGTATAGCAGATGGCGTTGGGAAAAGAAAATGCAGGCACTACAGGGATTGTAGCAGAGCTTCCCAGATCCCTGCCGCACAGGGGATAGCACTAAAGGGCAGATACATGCAGGCCAAGAAATTATGACTACTGCCTCCAATTTCTTATTTTCCCTTTTCAGAGCAGAGACCCCACGTGCCCCGCAGCTGCCAGTGCTCTCCGTCATAGCAGAGGCAAGTTCACTGGCACTCCAGCTTTAATGCCTGGTGGGTTCCTCTTGCTGTTACTGCCTCCCGTATCCAAAAATGAAGTCACCACATTGCTAGGGTGTCGTGGGTGAATTTTTGCTGCCCAGAGTTTTCTGCCACAGCTAGGTTATGGTCACGACCTGCACCTCGACTTCTGCTGCTAGTACAAGTGTGTGAACAAATGTTGTACCTACATCTGTAACTCATCTTGGCCACCAAGTTGACATAAGGGCTAAACACCTAACATGACCTCAACCTCAGCTGAGACTGCTTGCCCAAAGGCACGTGCCTGGCACGTGTAACAGCAAGCGCACCTCTGCAGCCCCCCTTCTGCTGAGAGCCCCCACGGGACCAAGGCTCCGAGACAGGAAGGGTGTGCGCTGCCCATTTCCATGCTAGGAGGATATCCGTTTGGGCATTCAGTGAAGGAAATTTGGGATGGCTCTGTCATCACCCAGTGGGAACAGCACAAGCAGTGTGAAAGTGAATTAATTTAGGTAAACTCTCCATATGTCCGGTGCATAGCTTGATAAGAGACGGTATGTAGGAACAGATCCCCTTCCTTTCTCCATTGAGCCACAATTTCCCTCCCCACTCACAAAAATTTACAGGAAACTTCCAACTGTCCCTGGATAAAATACCATAACATATTGACAATATTTTCACTTCTTAGCCCTTGACATCCACTCACCCTTATGGACTATTTAATAACTGAAGGGAAAGGGAGATGCCACAGTTTTCTCTACAACAACTGCATCTTCTCTTTGTCCTGGTCAGCCTTATACTGGTTTCTTACAGCTAAGTAGCATCAGGAGGGCATTATCAGCAGCAGTCCTTTCATCAGACAAAGCCACAAACCCACCCAAAAGTCACTGCATAGATTGTTTCTTTTCACCGAGAAAAATATGTCTCACTGCAGTTCTTTTTTCTGAATGCGTTTTGAAGCCTTTCTGTGCAGCATGCTTGACACTTAGTCAAGTGTCCTTTGCACTGACTGCTGCTGTAAGTTACTTCTTTGGAACAAAATTTGTGTCTTTCAGAGAAATAATTGGAAGAAGGAGACAGCGGGTGACCTTAACACTTCAAATTCCCCTGTGTTTTGTGCAACGGGATGGGGGATGTCACTCCAAGGGTTCGGACAGGGGGCAGAGTTCCCCTCTTCATTGATGGTAGTACCTAAGGGACAACGGAGAATTAAATTTTATCCGTGAAAATTTGCAAGATAAAATAACGCGGTCTGTTTTCCCCGGAACAGTAAACCTGGAGTGCTGTAGCGGACCCGGGTGGTACTGCTCCTTCCCTCCTGGACCACCTCCCACTTCCCTCCAAGCGAGAGGCGAGACATAACCCTCAGTCGGTTCTTGCTTTCTCCCTGCGGGCAGCGATCAGCGATCAGCTTCTCCCTGCAGCACTGCCCTTCTCCCTCAGCTTTGCTGCGGTGGTGGATGTGTAGGTGGGAGCTTCGCTCCTTATCCGCTCCATACCTTGCTTTCTCCTTGCCTCTCCAGCTTGGAGGCATTGGAAGCAGCAGCTCCACAGAAAAACAGTCCTTTCCCATCAACAAGTGAAACAACGGGCCCCGCAATTAACCCAGCAAAGGGAGAGAGAGGGACTGATTTATGCTCTTTCATTTCATAGCCAGGCCAGTCAGGAGGATGCGTTGCAGCCTGAATTTTTGTACAGACGGAAGGAGAAAATTCACAGCAGCATTGAGAGTCTTTGTCTCTCGCTCCCGCCTCTCCCTTTTTCTATTACTTTTCTGCTGGAGACTGAGTTTTGTTCCAGACAAGTAACCTATGGCAGTAGACTCAGCCAAGAGGGCACTTGGTTGGAGTGTATGGCACAGACAATGAGAGAATTGGGGGGGGCGGGGGAAGACGGGCAGAAAATTACAGCAAGAAGGAAAAGAGACCTCCAGAAATACAATCCAAATATTTCAGCTCTGTTTCAGCCGCTGTCTCAGAAGACTCTGTTAAAGCAAGAATTTTTGTGCTGCGACTTGTTACCTGAAAAATAAATAGGGAACAAGAACAGGAAGCAAAGCGCTCA
Organism: Vanellus vanellus; assembly: GCF_965231255.1. NCBI lineage: Eukaryota > Metazoa > Chordata > Aves > Charadriiformes > Charadriidae > Vanellus > Vanellus vanellus. The sequence continues at coordinate 12,841,319 of NC_138918.1, read as the reverse complement.
GACTGGTTTGTCTGAATGAGACAGCGACTTTTATATGGATACAGAATTTCAGATTAACAAGGAGATGCTTCTGACATGTTTTAGGAACGGCTCCAGGGACTTTCCGGACACGCGGATTTTCAGAGCTGTGTGTGTTTTAAGTGCAGCCCCATCAGATCATATACAGCGAGATGCATTTCACATCAGCCGGAGGGGGAAAAAACGAGAGGCCATTTCTGCTCTTGCTTTGCGCGTTGTCCTCGCTGTGGCCTGTAGCTCTCCAGAGCTGGATTGAAAGTGCTTATTCAAAACAATATAAGCCCTGTGTTGGATGGCCATTTCCAGTATTCACACAAATGCTTTCTTAACTCATTATATCCAACAGGTAATGGTAGAGGAAAAAATCAGGTCTTAATGTAACAAGCATTTAAGGACGTGTGTAAGCATTTTGTTGATTTATGCTGAGAAACAAGCTACTTTTGGGAGTGTGTCTTTACCATCAAGTACAGGAGTTCTTTGACGTTTATCTTTTTTGTCTTTCTTTCTTTTATCTGTCTTTACTTCTGATAGCTTTTTACATGGTCAAAAATAAACCAGAGGATGATCTCCTTAATTTCAAACTGGAAGAGACCAAGGTTGTTGTAGTATCGTGTGACTAGAAACCTCAGGCTGAGGTTCCCAAGCAGTTCTCCTTCCCCTTCATTTCTGAATATTAAAGAAAAAAACAAAAATCGTTTTCACTGTGGGAAACTGCACATACCGGTTGCATTGCAATATACACTTGCATGGAAATGTCAATTTTTTTTCCTTTTCAGCTGTGTTCTGCTGAGAAGCAATGAAGTACATACCGGAGATGACAAGACTATACCACTCCTTCTCATCCTCTTGCTGTAAATAGCCTCCAATTATTATTATCTCAGACCTTCAGCCCAGCTCTCTAATGAAAAGCTTTTGCTTTAGCAAATTCAGAGTGTTTATCATGAAAAGCTTCAGGAGCAAAGAAAGGATTCAGCAAAGGACTTGCTTGGGTGAGAACTGCTTTGTGTGATGATTCCCACGCCAGCGAGCATGACGTATAGCCAAGGCGAACATCAGTCCCATAGACGCTGTTGATGCCTCTGCTGGGTGAGCATTAGAGTCACCGGTGAGGGGTGAAGCAGCTGCAGCTCTCTTGGTCCTTCTGCCCCGGGGAGCTGCAGCTGCCTTCAAGGAGATGAAGACGGTGGTTGGTGCTTTCGCACAGAAAGGCATCTGCTAATCGGAAAAGGGAAGGCAGCTCCGAGGACGTGATAATCACAGCCCGTCACTAATGCAGATAACAACCTTTCTCAGTCATCTCCCTGACAGTGTATCTTTTTCTGCCTCATTGGAGGCCAGGGCGGGGAGTCGGGATTGTTATTCATATACCCAACCTGGGTTCTTTTTTCGAACAGCATTCCAGATGGCCAACAATTTTGATTCAGGTGAACAGCTCATTTAGCACTATCGGGATGAGGATTCAGCGATTTCAAGAGCAAACGGCAACTCAGAAGCAAAAATAACATGGGGGGGAAGCCATAAAATATTGAAATAGTGATGGACGTACACCTGAGTCTTGCCTCAGAAAAAGGCCCATGAATGTTAAGGGTCTTCAGACCTACCTAGAGGAAACCTTTACTCGCCATACAACCGCGTGTACATAGGAATTTAAAAAGAACTGGGACAGGCTTTCTAGAATATTTTAGGACAATGAAATGTTTTTTTCATAATACATCCGTCATGCACAATGTCAAATACAGTTTGCAGAGAAAATCAAGCAGGAGCCAAAGAGGAAAAGAAGGTCTGAAGGTGAAGGAGCAAGTACCACTGAGGAGTGACAGAATGTCAGAGAGCAGGGCTTCTCCGTGCCCCGGGCTGTTTATTTATTTTTATAGCTGGTAACTGTATATTGTGGCAGTGAATTATTTATATATTTATTTATTTATTTATTTAAAAGCTTAGGTTTACTGAGAAGTAAATGACCCTGAAGTTGTTTATTGGAAAATTCTCTCCTCCTCAGGTTGGATATTTCACTACTTATGCCGTGTCCTCGGTGGAGCAGAACGACGCGTGTAAGGAACACCTGAGCTCAGAGAGCCGCCTTTTGTGGAAGAAGCTCCTGCACATAAAATTTTGCAGATTCAGGTTCTTCATTTGTTTCTTGGGGTTCAAAGCACAAATACTCTCACTTGGATTTGTTATTCAGCAAGCGATTTAGGCAGATCTTCGGCAACGGGAGCAGGATTTGCTGAGGTCATCTGTCCAGACACCAGTGTGGTGTCCAGTGTGTCCAGTGCCCAGCGAGACTCACTAGGCAGAAGTAAGAAACCCACTGCTGTAGAGCCGCGAAGACCTCTCCTGGTTTTCACAATTGTGTATTTAAGCCACGCTGGGGGCTTTCCCCATTATAGATTTATACCAGTAAATATGTAGATTTTTCCCTCTGGTGTTGTTACTCTTAACTAAAACCCATGTGGGAGCAGAATGTAACCCAGTATGATCATTTCCAGGAAGGCTGAGTGTTAGCTGAGCTCCTAACTCTTGGATGAACTCTTCTTTTTGCATCATCATGTTATGAAATGGTGTCTCTGAAAAGGTTTATTAGCCTAGATTTGGACCCAGCTGGTTTCATAGTAATGGGTCCCTCTTCACATCAGCTGTCTTCTCAGAGGGCAGCGGCAATTAGAAAGCAGTGGAAAAGGAACACTACTGTATATACATTCTTAATAGCATTGGCTTGATGCCCTATGAAATCTGCTTTGAGGATGGCTATTAAAAACGCAAGAGTGATTGAGAGAAGAGTGAAGAGTCTCACTTTCAGGTTGTGGGTTGGCCCTCCCGCTGGCATGGCAGTGATCAAAGCTCATCACCTGGCTGGCTGCGCCCGTCCCCGCGGTCATGTCTCCATTAAAGATTTCCCTCTGGGTCCCCCTGTGAGACACAGCAGTGGGTCAGCGTGGGGAGGTCTGAGCAGTCCCAGGGGCAGGAGGAGCAGCAATTTGGCACCAGTCCTAGAGACTGGAGCAACTACCTTAAAGTCCTCCCTTGACCTAACCGCTCACTGCCTGTGAAAAAAAGGGAAAGAAAACCTTGGGTCAGTGCGTTCTCGTGAATTAGTTTAAGATCTTGCGTTTATAGTCTCCGATAGTTCAGTGTGGCTCCTGGTTTCAATGTGGTTTGTCACTAATTTCCAACAAATATTTCCAGCACAAATAATGCCCAGGGTGTGGGAGTAGCATTTATTTGGTACAGAGGGAATCAGTTCCATCAGTCATTTCCATAGTATGAAGGTAGAACGTGTCTGAAAAGAAAAAAAGATAGCAATGTCCCAGGAAAGAATACTAATCCCATAATTAAGCAGAACAAAGTAATCCCTAGGACAAAGAAATATTCAAAGGTCAATCTATTATTTGTGCCTAGAAACTTTCCTCTCTTATTCTGATAAAAATAAAAAGAATGTAGTTTGTAAATATCTGTTACTTTTCACAGAAAAAAGGAAAATCTGGATTTTTTTTGTCCTTTCATCATTAGTTTGGTTTTGACATAAATACCAAACATAATGCATCAAAAATTACTACAAATGCGGGCAATCTGAAAAGATCAATAAACAGTTCAGTGGATCTGAGACAGAGCAGTCTCACCACCTTCCAAAATTGCATCCTAATGTTCTATATTAATTAAATACAGATTTTCAAAAGACAGTTAACAGAGCAAGTGCAACCCAGCAGGTTGGGAATGTTGATTTCTCTTCCTTAATTGTGTTGTGAAGCCACCGCCACAGATAAGAGAATAACAAATTAGCATGGAGGACAAAAGAACATAGAGATGACACAAATGAGTAACAAAAAATGAAACAGGGAATAAGCCAGCGATGGGGACTAAGCCATGCTGACTTCTCCTCCTCTCCTTCTTCCGCTTGCACAGACCTGGCCCAGAGGTCCTCCAGGGTCCCAGTGACATCCAGCAGCCACTCGCCCTGTGCCACCGCATCATCCCTGGGCCCGCGGTGCCCACAGGTGTTCTCATTTAGCTATTGTTTATTCCAAAGCAAAACACTCACTCCTTCTCTGCCCACCCTCTGCCGTTTTCTCCCAGCTTAAGACATGGAACGCACGTTCTGAGAGTTCCTTGGCTTAAATTTAATTTTTGAGGCAATCAACTTCAACAGAGCTGCTGATTGCAGCAGGACAGGGATTAGCTCCTCTGCAAACACCTAAAATAGCAATTCACCACCTTCACGGTACTAGTCCGTACTTGCTACACTCACTGCGGTCATTGTTGGGGGAAAAAAGGACCGCTATTATATTTTAGGGAACATCTCAATGAACAGGCTTTTTCAAGGTTTTTTTTTTCCCCACAAACTTTGAATTTTCTTTAAAAGTCCCTACAGAAATCAACATTCAAAACCTGTCACAGAGCTCTGACGCTTTTTTTAATCATCAATCAACCAGGAAGATGGCAACAGGATGCACCGTGTCATGTTTGTGTCATTGTAATGTGAGGCTTCAAGGATGTGCTAAAGTTACCTAAAAGTTTTCAGATTCAATTTGGATAAGCATTTTAAAATAATCTCACTGTTCAGCTAAAATCTTCCTAGTTGGACGTACTTCAGGCACAGCCTTTGCCACAGGATTTCCATTTCAGACTCTCTGAAAGCACCTTGAGGAATGATAACTTCACACCTTTCTTCCTTGGGCCACTTGAAATGGGAAGTGCATAAAAATGAAAAGTGGTGGAAAAAGAATCAAACTTTTTCAACATTTATCACAGTTTAAATAACTAAAAAAAGGGCACCCAAAGTTCTTCAAAAAAAGGTAATTTGATTCGGCCTGAAAATTGCAGACCTCTCTTTTCTGTAGCGCTCTGGAATAATTCTGATGTGACATCGATTTTTCTCCAGGCTGTGGTCGAGAGTAAAACTGAACATCTGCCCAGCTTCTGTGATGTCCGAGTTGCATTTGAAAGGTAGAAACGTGCAAAGAAAGGAAACAAAGAGGCAACAAGACACTGCAGCCTTTCCATTTGGAGAAGAGGGCTGGCAAAGCCTGGCCAGCTGTGAGAGCTCATTTCCTCTTACGGCCCGTGTCCTCTGAGGTACAGTCAGAGACTTTGCTGGCTGATCTAACCCATACGTAGTTTTTTGCATGCTTTTCTTCTTACGCGTTCTAAATCATACAGTCCTGCCATGAGAGGAGAGTTAGGTCTGCATCATCTTTCACAGTCTTATCCAGAGCTTGTGCCGGACCCTCCGAGCCACCTGGGAGCTGGATATCCGCATTGCAGACTTGGTCCCAATGGCCCGTGACGAGGGCTCATAGCTGAGGCTCAGTTCCGTGCCAACTGCAAACAGGCGGCCAGCCTGGAGCACGCCCACCGCGAGCCCCTGGCGGGCCACGAGCGGTGATGGCTTTGCTGGGGACAGGGGAGTGCCACAGCTCTGCCACCCACTCACGCTCCTTTCTCTTTCCCTGGGTGGCTTTTCAGCTCTTCGCTGTGGCTTGATGTCTTCTGCTTCCCTCGGCTCCGCTGGGCTTGCTGGTGGAAGCCAGCCTGGTGCGCAGGTGCTGCCGGTCCCGCCGGGTCTGCGCGCAGCAGCTGGCAAATCCTCTCAAACTGCTCCGCTGCAAATTTTGAGTCCACCCGCCCCGCTGCCTTCTCCAGCCACCTGGTCCGTAGGCTTTTTTTTGTTGTTTGTGCGTTGCTTTTTTTTTTTTTTTTTGATTGGCAGGAAATCCACTCTCCAAAACAGTGCTGGGCAAACCTGACTCTCCTGTGCCTGTACAGCCGTGTTGCGGGTCATAAAGAGGGGAACAAAACCATCACGCTGGACAAGCGATTTCTGTGAGACTGCAGACTGTGCCTCAGGCTATGAGGGCAGGAGACAGAGGGGGCAATAATTGTTGGTCGGCTAGGCAGGACACCCGTTTCATTACAGGGTTGGCAGCCCCCCCAAAGAAACACTGCGCACAACCAACCCGTCAATTCATATTTAAGCAGTACATAGAGAAGATAAATGAGCAAAGGCAGGAATATATGCAAACAGTTTCTTACTCCTGCAGCAGTATCCTGTTGCCCCAAGGTTTCAGCAGGTGCGGGCCGGTACTGTCCTCTCTCCTTTCCCGTAATGCCTGTGTGGCATCTAAAAGGAAAGACCTCTGTGAAAGGGTTTCTCGGAAGTGCTGAGCATTTTGAAATGCTCTGCTAATAATATGTCGAGAATTTTGGTCTAATGGCACTAGATCAGATACAAGCAGTGATGACTCTGTTGAGTTGTGCTGCGCAAGGACGTTGCAGTCCCCATCCCCCGGCGGTTAGAGTATCCTTCTTGAAAAACTACCATCTGGCAACGCCTGGTAAAACTCAGCCAGGACATAGTGGAGCGTACCAGTGGGGGAACCCAGTGGGAAGACTTTAAAGACCAGAAAACTGCCAAGGGGGAACAGACATTCGTTGCTCAGCGAGCTATTCATGCGCGTGCCCGTGTGCTCTTTGCCCTTTGAGGTTCTTTGTCAGCATCCCTCAGTTCCTAAGATAATGGGAATGTTCTCATATATAGGATGTAGCACTGTTGTGTTAGTCTAAGTACAATGCATCAAATACTCTGGAGAATTCAAAGACATGTCTTGCTAGACACCTTTCTGACACTTCCATATTGACCACCGAGCAGCAATGAAAAATAAGAATGCCCTTTTTTTAATTCCATGATTGTGGAAAAAAAAAATAACACAAATATAACATCCAAAAATGGATGAATTTGACCGAGACTGAGCAGATCTTGGATGCACAGCCGCCAGCCTGTGTTCATCATTATGATCAAAGTGCTGAGCCGTGAACTGAAGTAGTGCATCCAGGCTTGGAATCTCCTCCTAACCTAAGACATGAGGAGTGTTTTTGTTTGTCTGATCATTCCCCTCCACACCATCCTGAAGAGCTGGTTGCTGAACTCTCTCCCCTAGCACAGGAGAACCAAAAGAGGGCCCCGAGAGACCTTTTGTGCAAAGCTCGTGTTGGTAGAGCAGTTTGAAAATGAAACTTCCTCCAAGTAAAAACATCCATAATTTCCTCCCAAATGCCTCCTCCTGAACCGAGGAGTAAAAATTGCAAAATCAACAGAGGCGTGTATTTTCCCTAAGGCAATGCACAGGAGCTGACCTAGCAAAAGCTTGTCTTTGTTTTGCTGCTATGGATTTTTTGTTTTGCTTTGCTTTTGTTTTGTTTCTAATGGTACCAATCTAGCTGTCCAAACCATCTCTGTTCCCATAGAATAATAATCAACTTCCTAGTTCAACAGCTTTATGCCATGAATATTAAAGAGGATATCTGAATAACGCAGCTCACCAGCGTTGTGTCTTATCCATTCTAACTTCATGAAAGAATTTAGAAAAGTTAAGACGTCATCAAAATATTTTTAAAAGGGAGGAATGATGACAGAATTTGATGACGCATGAACATATTAGCAATGGGAATACTAATTTACAAATATTAACATTCTTCTCTGGGATGTGGACTAATTTCTTAACTTTTCCTGGAACCAAAATAGTCTACATGACAAACTTAGAGCAATTTGAGTTATAACACTTATCTTTCTTCTCTGTTATCTTATAGCTGCTTTAACAAGAAACTTTTACCTTTTCATTCTGTACAATTTTAGTGAAAGTCTTAAATTAGCTTCTGCCGACCTGACAGAAAGCTATTTATTCCCCCGTACGTGTGATTTATACATTTAGGACAAATTGTGTGTTCAGTTTCATGCAGAACCCTTCACATGCTGGGGACCACAAGAGATGTATTACTGGAAGGTGAAGTACTTGTCATGACTGACAGTGAATCACCAGCACCCGTACACATTAGAAACGGTATGGACCAGGACAGCACGGGATAGCCTTGGCGTGGTCTACAGAGGACTGCAGAAAGCATACATTGCGTATGGCCTCGAGAAGTCTTCTGATAAACATTATTTGCAAAGCAAAATATTATTCAAACCTCTTCACGGGTAGGTCGCACTGTATTATACCACCAGTTGAGATGTCAGCTCAGCTTCCCTCAGACAAGGCCACCTAATTGGTGTTTAGAGGATGTCAAGAGAACAGCAACGGGGGTAACAGGGTTTGATATGAACTTCTGCGACACTTGGATTGAAGGGATGACACAATAGCGCCTGGAATACTATTTCCCAAAGCTGGAGCAAGCTATATTTACTGTGCACGTGTTCGTTCACTAATTCTACTAGCAGTAAGGATGAAAGAAGGGGAGAGGAGCGAAGGCAGAGGGAGTGCTAGCCGAGGTGGGAAGAAGGGAGAGGGGCCTGAGGAGAGGAGGGAGATGGTCGGACTCTCAGATGAAGCTTTGGGGATGTGTTTGGGGAGCTGCTTAAGCATTTCCTTAATTGTGAGCACATCAGAAATCTAAACAGGCTTTAAAAAGTAAACACCAGCATTTATTAGACTGAAAATTGGAACCATTAACTTATATTAATATAGAAAAAAATAATCAAAAGAAGACAGAAAAGAAATAAATGGGTTCATTAAACCGTGCCCCTCTCCCACCACGCTCCCACAGAGCCGGTCAGGTCTCTGCAGCTGCCTCGCAGTCCAGCAACTCAGCCGCTTTCTGGGTGCACTTTTTTTGCCCTTTAGTCCTTTCTCAAGGAGCCACCCTACCCTGGCACGCTCTGTGCCTTCCAAGGGGCGCAAACATCTCCCTTACCTGGTTAGTACCCTGTAACCTGGCTATTACCCCTCTGACCTGGAGGACAGCAGGCACAGTGGGGCAATGAGGGTGGCGATCTGTACCTGATACATTCAGACAGTAAATACACGAGAAGATCTGCTTCCTGTAAGGCATGAGATGGTGAGAAGAAAGAAGGAGAGGTTAGCAGCAGTGAAGCTCAGTTAAATTGAGAATCAGACCCTTACTTTTTGCCTAATTTTTTCCTGCTAATGACAGTCAGCAAAAAAACATCCTTCCTACCCATTGGACTTGTGTAACTCTCCAATAAGGATCCTACCCACTCTGCGCCTTTTTGCTTTCCTTTCTCTTGTGCTGTTGTTTTTGCTACTGCCGACACGAGACCATGACCCTGGACGTGGAGCCGCTGCTGTCTCCTCGCTGAAGTCAACGTGCAGGGCAGGCTCCGCGCAGCAATGCCTGTCAAGCCTTCATTTAACATGATGGAGAGCCTTGCCAAGGAGAAACACTCCCTTATTCATCACCATGTTGCTAACACCCCGCACAGAGACCCAAAATGGCTGCTTGGTGAAAGATAAGGTCTTGCTGGCGTTTAACCTTCCCTCCTGGACTGAAAAAGAGGGAAACTGTGATTAACAGCCACCACCTCGCTGTGTGCTGGGGACTGCCCTCTGCCCTAAAAAGATGTCCGCAGAGCTGAGATACCAGAAGTTATCGTGGCTTCGGTGTCCTTCGTAACTGCATTAAAAAACTGGATATTGTGTTTTCCAAGTGTGTTGTATTTTCTGCCTGCACTATTGGCCTGCCCAGCTTGCTGGGCCCAAGACTACTTTGCCCACTGGGCCACCGGAGAGATCAAGAGCCTTGTCCTGAGGTGGCAGGGCAGGACAGCAAGCTGAGAAGCTCTCGCATCCTGCCTGCCAGAGCAGGTGAGCCTGGACACGAAGGGTTACGTGAAGTGCTTGTTATTCTTCAACCCAACACAGGTGGTGAAAGGGAAGTGGGAGGTGAGAGGGGTGCTGGGGAAGGATAAAAGGCTCCAGGAGGGAAAAGAGCAAAGCTGAGCCTGTCCCAGTCTTGTTAGACTTTCTGCTCGTCTGTGCTGACCCACCACAAATACCTGCTGCAAGCTGATTGCTGTCTTGGAAGGGATGAGGTCAGCCCTGCTTAAAACTGCAAGGTAGGACACAAGGGGGTTATTACTGAGAATGTGACTGATGGTTTCTGTTATCCTGAGGTGGTATAAGCTTAAAGAAGCCTGTTGCTCATCAGTTCTCTGCAAATGAATGTGATGGAGTATTTGTGAAGCAGCTCTGTGGGTTGTGTGGAGAGGACTGGGCAGCTGGGCTGTCCCCTGAGGGGCGCTGAGATGTGGAGGTAGAAACTTGGCTGCTTTAGTGCCTAGTGGGTTAACTGGATGTGGTAAAGGCTGTCTGAGGAGATGGAGGAGAATTTAAACCTGAGCTGCTTTGTGTCTGGAGTGGTGTTCATGATTTGTAGCTGGTGTTGGTAGTTGGCAGTGCTGGGAGGCAAGCGGGTTTGCAGGGACCTCCTGCTCTGGTAGCAGTGAGCTTCTCTCTGCCTTTGCTGCAAGAAATTACTTTCTCAAAGGTTCCTAATCTCGGGAGGGTGTGTGGTGTGGTAGAGCAGCTGGCTGGAGATGTTTTGAAGGAATGTTTTCTACCTTATAAGTGTTGGCTTTGACAAAAAAAAATGCTGCCCCAGGCTGGCACAGGGTGCTCTCAGTGATTTGTTTCTACTGCTTTGTTTCAGTCATCTGCATGTTTTTTTTTATTCCATATCACTTGGGCTCCAGCAGTGGCATGGCATGTGCCATCCTGGTTTTTTCCAGCACTGCTGGAAGAAAATGACTTCATTGTCTCTTGCATCAAACCAGCCTCAAATTCCTGTTGCCCAAAATCTCAACTGCAGCTCCCTCAGTAGCTACCAGGAAAGCTGCAGATGACTTGTTTTGACTTTCTCTCTGCAGGTCCCCAAGAGAAGCAGGTGACAAGGCTAGTTGTCCTTAGATAGAGCTCTGGGCTTCCCCTTGAGGTAGCCTGCAGTGTAGCCAAAGAGGTGAAAATAACCCAGTGATGTACTCTGCTAGTTTTGCTCAGAAGGCAGCTGTGCTTCCATGCCATGTAGGTAATAATGCCAGCTTATAAGAGGGACCCTCCATCCTCCCTTTCATCAGGTCCCCATATCGCTACCCATTCCTTTCCCTGTAACGGCTTTTGTTCCTCATCTGAGCTGTGGGACTGCGACTGGTGCTGGAGGGGCAGGGGGAAGGTTTGGAATGTAAACAAGCATTGGTGTCAGGATTGAGGAATCTTTTTACATTAGTATGGCAGCTTTGGATGATGTATCATCAGATCACAGCCTTCAACCACACCCATGTGAGACCTCTGATTCATCCTATTGCTTGAATGAAAGGTGAAGTGATCTGGAAAGGCTGATGCTGGGGAGTGGACGTGCATTTGGCTGCTGTTTCATAGACTGGGAAGTTATTGGTCTTGTATTAGCTTGACACTGGCAGGTCTTTGTCTCCTAAATGCTGTTTACATGTCTCCGTTTTAGCGAAGCCAATAATTTAGTATGAGTTGGCAATAATTGTAGAGCTCTGTAATGAGTCTCTCAAACTACAATGTAACTAGTCAGCTAATAGTTACTGAAATCCCTCTCTATGTAATGCTGTAGGTACCTTGGAGAGATGAAATAGATATTCTTTGTTCTTTATTAAAGTTTTATGGTAAGAGCTTTGTTCTTTGGCTCAAAGCCTGTTTTTTGTCATTCTGGGGGAAAATTTTCAAAACAGAAACTAAGTTTTTAAAGCTGTTTGTGCATCTTAAAAAGCACATTTTTCATGTTAACTTGCAGCCCTGGAAAATGAGTCAATTGTTCTCTTCTGTTGAACAGAGGAGAGCGGCCAAGGAAGGTTTTAAGTGTCCTACCCACAGTTCCTCCAGGGATATCATGCCTTGGTCACGCTTTTCTTAAGGCTTTGGTATTGTCGTACTGCAGTATTGTACTGGTAAAGTCTCCCAGTGTAGTCTGGAAGCATGTACTGGCTCAGAGCATGGGCTTAGCAAGCTCAAAGTCATGTTGTGTTAGGGTGATGCTGATTTATTGTTAGTAGGACTTGCTGAGCACCAGCTGGGTGCCATGGTAATGTCACTACATGGTTTTGATTTGTGCCATAACCACTCCTGAGCTGGTAGAGATCCCAGGCTTGCCTGTAATCTGTGTCATGTGGATGCAGTTTAGGACTCTCACTGCTCTTTATTGCTGTTCATTAAAATAAGAAATCAGATGGGCAATGTGCAGTTCTACCAGAAAAGCTTTGACCCCTCTGCTATGGTTCTACTCACTACAAAACTCTCTGCCCCATAACTCCCCAAGTTGGCACCAAGGAAGATGGCAAGTGTCAGTAGTACAGACCCAGCTGAAAAGTTATTTTGCTAGTGGAGTCAAGCCCATAAATGAAGCTGGAGAAGAGAATCCAAGAGCAGATCTTGCATCCTGGAGCTCTGGGTGGGTGGGATCTTTCCACTGAGGCTTCTGTGATGCTGAGTTGCTTTTCCAGGTGATGCCACAGAGTGGCTTCCTTCACAGATGGCAATGAATTGACAGCTTAAAAGGGCTCTTTGCAGAAAAAAAGTGACATGTGGAAATGTTCTCTGACTAATGGAAATGGAATTGGTGTCACTGAAGTAGGTAGTGGATTCTCCAGGCAAATCTGTTACTCTCAGTTTGTGTAGAGGAACTGCCTGAAGACTGTTCTGGGCTACACACCATGCCTGAAATGTAGGGGGTTTACCAGGGGAGACTGGAGGAACTGAGATGCTTTGCTTAAGGAATGGATAGTCAGAAGAGTTGCTGCAGAGTTTTGTCATAATTGTATGTCCAATGTGTTGTCACAAGCTGATGCTTTATTAATTTGTCTTCCTGAGTCTTCCTCATTTTGGACCTTGATTCCCTGCTTTGAAAGATGGGGCATGTCACCTTATGCAGCGTGCTCAGAAAATCACCTAACCCTTTCTGGCATCCTTGGCCAGGGTTCAGCTCAATGGTGGTGTTCACTTTAAGAGTCCCTCTGGCTATTTGAATTTGGCCCTGATTGCTGTTGCCAGCAATTGGCAAGAGGGCTTTGTCTACAGCTGTAATCTGTTCCTTCTCACTAGAGCATTAGTAGACAGAGGGTTTCTCAATTCCTGCTTTGCATAAATGCTTTCTCAGAACTCCTGGAAGCATTTTTCAACCTCTCAGTATTATTTATGCAAAGTATCTTTGCGCACCCTTCCGTGGAGATTGGATCCCTCATCCCTGCTAGGTTTCACATAGACCATGGATGTAGGTAAATGTAATAAAAGCCCTAGAGCTTCCCAAAGGAAACTTGTGCTGTGATGGATAGTAAATAAAAGGAAATCTGTTCAAAACTCCTTTCAGCTGAGAGCTATTTACAATGACTCTGCAATTTTGGCCTCTAACAGGATTTCGTTTCCTTATTTCTCTCCTGCTTGCTGGGGAGTCCTGCCCCAGCAAAAAGAGGATTGCAGAAGAGGGTTTCCCAGTTCCTCTAATTGTAATAAAAGAGAAGCCAGAGCTCACCGGTGTCATGCCTTCAGTTGCCATAGTGTATACGCTGAAACTGAACACTTTAACTCCATACAAAAATAAAGGGGGCAAACCTGAATATATTTCTAGGAGAAGGAACTGCAGCGCTCCTCCAATCAGTTCTGGATGCAGCTCCCTCTGGACAGAAGGCGGGAGCAGCGTAAGGTTCACGGGTTTGACAACATGGGATGTCTCTCCTGCGTACTTTATTGTGAAATGTGTATCTGAAACTGCATCAGGAATTCTGTGCTACACCTAGAGTATTTCTATCTTAGTGCAATGATTGAACAGCAATAACAAAATAAGAAGCAAAGCAGATGGCAGTACAGAAATATCCTTGGTTTATTCAGATGAGCCCAGAAGAACGAATATCCTGATGATTGGATGGTATGTGTTATTAAGCATATAGGTTAGTCACCACTCTGAGTGTTTTGTCTGCTCAACAGAGTATGTAAACTTTTAAACATAGACCACTATTGTCGCAGTTATTTGTGTTGAAAGCATCCTGTTATAAATGGGTTAGTAGCATCCATTAATAGGACTGAAATTCATGTGAGATTCTGTTGATGACTGATTTAAAAGAAGTGGCACTTCACAGAGTAGCCTCAAAGCAACTCCTGGTTCTTTCTTGGTCTTTTTCTTCCTCCTTGAGGGAAGTCTTTAGTTCTATTTGTATATTATGCCCAGACTGTCATGCTGTAGAGTGACCACCTTTTGCAACTTCAAAATACATGCAGAAGTTAGCTTGTCTGCCACCTCTACGTTTTTTGAATGCCGAGGTTTTGAAATGTGAGCTTTTCTATTAAAAAAGAAAACCACACAGCTAGTAATAGGAAAAACGTGTTCTAAGGTCAAGGATTTCTAGCAAAAGTAGCATGTGAATGTGTGTTACTCTGTATACATGGTGTTTATAAGTTTATTTCTAATAATACTGGGTAGGTGACTTATTCCAAGTAATCCTAGCTTTCTTGGAAGTGATCTGGCAGCAAAGACATGAAAGTAAGTCCTCTGGTAGGAATGGATTTTGTGGATGAAAATAGAAGGGAGCTTAATTAAGAGCAGTGTTTTTATTATTTTGATCAGGCCATCTCCTCTCTGTGCTGTGTAAGCCCTATATAACAAGCATGACATCTGACCACGGCAGGAGCTGGTCACCTACAGGGGCTAAAACCAATGCTGGGCTATGGTTGCACAGGTCAAAACACCCAAGGCATTATCAGCTTTCATGGTTCTCTATTACCACATCACTGCTTAGCTGGGAGTCCCTCTGGCAAGCTCAGGTGTGCAAACGCTTGTGCAGCAGCATTGTGAACCAGAAAAAGGAAAATCTGGGTTTGTTTTTTTAAGGGGGGGATGTGTTGGTAACTTATTCTGGTTTCGTTCCTAATCTGGGTCACAGCACGGTAATTCCTTCAGTTACACTGGCACAACTGGAGGGGTAGGCATGCTGGGCATGCATTGTGAGGAGTGAGCAATGGGCCATAAGGGAACAAGATTGACTTAAATCAGTGTTTGCTACAGACTGAGGTTTTAATTTTTAATAGTGGAACCTACGAATTTGGCCTCTTTTGTTTGTTTTTTTTTTTTAAAAAAAAAAAAGACAAAACCAGGTTCCCTGTGAAATGCGGTTATTCCTTTGGAATGTATCATTGCAGGGTTAATCCTAACTTGTTGCAAACATGCTGCTTTCTGGTTTCTTGTCAGTTAACAGGCAAAATCTGCTCTGTTACAGGCAAACACAACATCAGTTGTTGCATGGGTGTAACTGGGGGAGAGGGGAAGACTTGCTTCTTATCTCTATGCAAATTGCAAAATCCACATGTCGAATAATGTTGAGTCTGTGCCTCTGCATGGCTGTTACCCTCATCTGGAACATAAAAGTGTCTTGTGACTCTTTTTTTGTGGTGATGTTCCTCTGCTAACTCTGCCAAGCTTTACACTCTGAAAAGAATAAGAAACATTAGGAACTATTTGTCATTCAATAGGACTAATAACTGAAGAGAATGATGTTATTCACATACTTATTTAACAGTAAAACACTGAGCAATTTGATAAGCTAATTCCTACAGGGAATAAAGAACTGAAAACTTGAGCTTTTTGGAACTGAATTTTATTTTTAAATGTGATTTCACTACTGAGTAGCAGAGCTCTGAAGTACAGACCACTTTGCTCAATGATTTCATCTTAGAATTTCTCAGTTTGTCTTAATGTGACATTGTAATGGTAATATAAGTTGCAAAGATCAAGTCAGACCTCAATTACAAGTACGTTACTATTGCCTCCCAAAGAATGCCTTGTCCCTCTTTGCAGAGGTTACTTTGATTCAGTGTTCTACCTGGGAGAAAAGAGCTTCCCCTTGGCCATGGGAGATGGTGGGTGAAGAACCTGAAAAGATCCTCTAGAAATGCCTACATTCCTACACTCCTGTAAGGAGTATTTTGGACTTCACAGGAAAAGTCCTGATGATACCACTTAAGAGGTTTTTGCTAACTTTGTACTGAAATTGTCTTTCATGCTGGGATTAAAACCCAAGCTTTTTTATACCAATATTTTCAATAAAAACACTGAACATATGGGGGATGAATCTGCTTAATGTTTTGTTTTGTTTTTTTTTTTACAGTTGACCCATACTTCAATTTGTTAGTGAAATAAAATGATTGGGTTTCACTGGGATTAAGGCAGTCTCACACTAGGAGTGTCCCAGGTACCTATTCAGCATCCAGGCATGGCGCAGGGTATATATACCTCCTTCCTTTGAAAAGCGGTGTGTGTATTGTGGGTGCTGATGAGATGTAGGGGGTCAGTAGCTTTGTGGCTGCCTCTAGCTCTCCTTTGCCCCTTATGCATAGGTACAGCAGCCAGTGGCCACTGCCATTAAATTGAAGGAACTGGATGCCTCTAGACAAGTGTGTATCTCCAGGAGACAGAAGCTGTCACTACTGACTCTAACATTTAATCTTGCATTGACATTTAAGGTTGAAATCAGCATTGAAGCTTCCAGTGAACTCATGGGTGCAAGTTTATATTTAGACTGTACTTACAGAGGAGCCCTAAGGCTGCCCTCAATTCCAAACTCGCCATCTCCACAGTCAAAGAACTGCAAACATGTCCTTTGGCGTAGCTGGAGGGGCCTCCTCTCAAAGCATGAAGGACCCCAAGGACCCAAAACATTCAGTGCCTTTTTATGCTGCTGATAGTCTCCCTTCTGGCTGCTCCAGCATCAGTATAAACAGATGAGCTAATCTGGGAGTACCAGGCTCTTTAGGAAGCACGTTGTCATCCCTGAAGTATCATGTGTTTTGTTAGTTTTAACCTCCGGCTCTGTCCATACCAGCGATATTGCCATTGTATTTCTGTCCCCTTCTGTTGTCAAAGTGCTGGTCAAATGAGAGAAGAGTTAGCATGGCAGCAGTTCAGCTAGGGAGATTTTCTGTTTAATCGGAGCCTCTGGGGAAGGCTTACACACAAGGATCTTGTCCAGGCATGGAGCATGCATGGCACTGACTGTGGTCCTCTGGAAGGGACACTGAGCTTTGCTGTGTAGGATGGCTGTGCCACCAACTGCTGCCAAAGCGCTGTGCCGTGAGCAGCCACTGGAGGACTTTAATGAGCTGAATGGCAGCAAAATAGCTTTCAGTAGCTCACACATGTTTATTTATATAAACTAAACCTGTGAAAACAAGACAGTATGTCAAAGTCAAATTACTTGGTGTGACTCTTCTCCTTCAGCAGGAAAAGATGGGGCTACTGTACTCATTCATCTCCTTCTCGTTCACTGCAAAGTAACAGGATTAGCAGTGAGAAAAGGCTGCCAATCCAGTGAATAATCTTAGAGATCTCTGAGCAGTTAAGCATGTTAATTAAATTGGCATTGCAGCAGGAGTTTGAGTTAGCAGACTACCAGCAATCTTCTGGTGGAGTGTTTCTTTCCCTACAGTGTTTAAAGACTTCCCAAGTCTAGATCCTTTTGGCCAGGTTCTTTGCTGCCTTCCAATTGCTCTTCATTTCAGTGGAGCTGTTCCTGATCTACACAACTCTGTAATCAGAAACAGGTTATCATTACTTCAGCATACTTTTTCCCCTTTATAGGCATATGTGATACTGGTATGGGAGTTACTCTAGAATCTGTTTTGTGGGGTTTTTTTTGTTTGTTTTTTTAATAATATATTCCCCCATTTTGACAACTGTGTGACTCAATTGGTACGCCTCAAACTTGGCAGACCTTTTGACACTGATATGAGACCAACCATCTAGACTTATCTCTGCATTAATAGCAACAGAAATGGTGCTATACAATGCTGAAGAGTCTCTGTGCGGCCGTCACAACAACTTTCTATGTTCAACTCTGTTGTTTACCTCTAGCTAAATAAAAGTGGATGTCCTTTGGGATCTTGCTTTAAAAATATTGGTACTTGTGTTCTGTGTTTGCAGGAACTTACATCACTTACTCTTTGCCTTGAACAAACCAGAACATCTTATCTGGATGCAAGGCTGTGTTCTGGCTTATGGATAATAAATACATGTAACCATGATTCAGCAGCGTAAATCAGAAATAGCCCTGTGGACGTCAAAAGTACAGTGCAATAACAAAGAAATTCCAGCGCAAGAGAAGAGCAGTGAAAAGCAGTAAACTTTAAAACTATTCTCTATGGGCCTTACAATGTAACACTTTTCTGTGAGTGACTTCAGTGGGTATTCATTGCAGTAATTAACTGGGAATTCCTCCTTTGTGTGATTCTGCAATAGGCTGACATTAAGGTAGTGAGACTGCTTCTAAGACTTCTTTTGAAAAGCGAAGTCCTTGGGTTTCCAGGTCTTCAGCAGCCTGGCCCTGCTTCTCCCCCTTGGTATTGCTCCTCTTGCAAGCAGATTGATAGCATCCTCATAGTCACTGTTAGTGAAAAATCTGATTATTGGGAGTGGAGAAAAGGTAGGCCAAATCACTGCACACTATGGCAAAACCCCTTGGAGGGAGGTGTAACCTCTTCATGTGCGATAAGGACAATGCCTTGTCTACAGGTGTCTTGTCTGAGATGTCATGTGAATTTTCAGTATTAGATGGGGGAACAGAGCTGGGCACACACTGTCTGCAGCTCCCATGTAGGGGTCTGTCCCACCCCTTCAGCGTCCAAAGGCACCCTTT
This sequence comes from Vanellus vanellus, assembly GCF_965231255.1. NCBI lineage: Eukaryota > Metazoa > Chordata > Aves > Charadriiformes > Charadriidae > Vanellus > Vanellus vanellus. Next base: position 12,822,874 of record NC_138918.1, on the reverse strand, counting down.
CTCCTGTCCCATTTTGAATGCTGTGCTTTAAAGGCTGCTGGAACTAGTTCACGGGGGGAGGGAATCATTGTGCCTCTTTTCCTCTAAAATGGATCTGTAGGAGGATGGATGTGCTGAACTAGTACATTTCTAAGGACAAAAACTCCTAATGTTTTTGAAGATTTTTTTTTTTTCCCCTGTTACCATGTTGCCAAGCAACATTTTTACAGTATCAGCAGCTGGGGGAACTAAACTCTGAATGTCTGAAAATGGATTAAAGGAGAAGAAAGAAGGCACCTATGTTGTCTTTTGGCTATACCCTTCCACTGCTGAGAAGGTGTACCCCTTGCTACACCACTAGACTCCTGCATTATTAAAGTATCACTTGGATTTATTCACCTTCATCTGTCTTTAAATGTATTAACACTTGAAAGTGATGCTAGATGGAGATGAAAGTCTTTGCTCTCTAGCTAGTAGATTCTTAAATAATAGGGCTGGGACAGATCTGAGAGGTCCTTCAATCCTTTTTGTCATGGGAAGTCAGCTGCTGTTATCCCATCACTTGCAATGGGATGGTGGGGTTACACATGAGTCAAAGCTTCTACTTAAAAATCTTGAGTGTGTTTTGAGCCTGTACTCGCTCACACACACACACAGCCCCACAGCTGGTAATAACTGTTTACTCATGCTGTGGAATTAAAGGAGGCTAAAAATGATGCTGTGCCTGACTCCCTCCCATGCACTGGCAGCAGAACCTGGTCTGACTTAATTATGATAGCCTGAGGCATGTGGTAGACTCCTGACACTGCTTTGGCATTTCTAGGGAAGTCTTCTTGTCTTGTATCATTTGTATGGATAGGACACTGGGGACCCCAATGTACCGAATGCTGTTCGAACACACAGCAACAGAGACTTCTCGTTCTGCAGAGTTTAGTCAACCTTATTTCCAGACTTTTTTAAAAGTGCATACATTACCATAATATCTAGAGGTCGACAAAGTTCAGTCCCGTTGGGCTAGCAGTGTGCCATTATATAGTAAAAGATGGTTTCTGCTCCAAGGAATTTATATTCAAAGGTGTTTTGCAGTCAGCTCTCTGACTCTCCTCAGCTTCTGCTTAACTTTAATACCAGAATATTTTCTAATCAAGGTCTAAAAATCCATATTGAGACTTCATCTCAGGTGACCTTCTAACCACTCAAAAAACTAATGAGGATGGAAGAAAAGGTGAGCTTTGGAGCTTCATATTTTGTTTTACAGTTTAAGTGATCTATGTTTGCTCCACGCAGGGCAAAGGGAGTTCTCTACCTCTTTGAGCAGATAAATTGAAAGTAATAGACTTTGAAAAGACACTTGGATCAACATAGATGATGGGTCTTTTTAGTCTTCTGATTAATAGGATACAGCAGACAGCCAAATAACCTTTAACAGATGGAAAGTAAGAAAAACATTCTCTGAATGAAATTTCTTAAGGGTAGAAAAACCCTGCTTTTAAAAGTCATCACTGCAAAGATACTTATGTTATAGCTGAAGGTGTCTAAATACCAAACCTATAGAAGAAATCTACTTAAGACACTGCACAGGGGCTGTCTGGTGAAACTTGGGTGGGCAGCATTAGATACACATTGAATATTTCCAGGACTTAAAGCCACTTCCAGGTCACTGGAACACTTTTCTGCTGGTGATGGAAAAAAATTCACAATTATCTCTAGGAGCAGGATTGTGTGTAATAAAGAGCAGAAAGAACTCCTTTCTAGAAGAGTTGCCTGAAGATATTTCAAAAATAAAGGAATTATTTCCTTAAAGCTCTCTATCATCAGAAGCTGAGGCTGCTGTAAATTCAGCTAATAGGGTCCGCTGCTATTTGACTAGACAGATATGTTAAGCTTCCTGTAAAGCACGTTAACCCTTTGTATTAGCAAGTGGTGTTAGATCTGCGTGGCCAAGCTCTGTAATAGGTTTTCCTTTTGGTAATTCTGGCATGCTGGCAAGGAGAGCTTTGTTTCTCTTCTGATTTATTACTTATCCCTCTGGCAATGTTGCCTCTTCCAGCTCCATATTTCTTCCTTTCTCTTTCCTTAAGTTCAAACTACATCCAAAAATGAAAAAAGTTCATCAAAATGACTAAGGATAACTGAACAGAACACTTCCCACCTTGGGGAAGGAGAAAAAAAAAAACAAATAAATGGTCTGTTTCCCTTGTTTTTTTGCAAAGACTTTAGAACCAGAAGTCTGACCTTCTCTACAACACTGAGCAGAGTCTTTGTTCCTTTCTTTTCAACTTTCTGTGAACTGTTAAAATACCCCTATTGGTGGGGTGTTTAATAGGTTCCATAGGCTAGATACTGTCCCCTTTTTTTTTTTTTTTTTTTAGCTGTGAAAAGCTCTGAGTACAAAAGCAATTTAAAACTTCCTGACGGGGTGGGTGAGAATTCCCTTTATATGTTACACTGTCCATGTCAGTGACTGTTGCTAAAACAGCCCGAGCTGTAGGCTTTTGCCTTATGGATGTCAGAGCAGCTCCCCTTGTCTGCCCGTAACTTGGGGATCAGATCACAGAACTTCAGTAGCAGGGCAGGATCATGGCAAAAGCAAGAGCCTCCTGTTTCTGAAGACTGCGTGCACCAGTGATACGTCTCTCCAGTCAAACTTTCTCCCTTCACTCACAATTCCTGCATCTCTCATGCTCTCCCTATTCCACTGCTGGGTTGGTTCTGACCTGGGAGTCCCTATGCCAGCTGGCCGGGGAGGAGAAGGGTGTCCCACCAAATGGTAAGCAGAGCTTGTGCCTGATTTCACAAGATTTGAGCCCAGCCCTGGACAAACTGTTGTATGAAAACATATTATATCATTAAATGCTGCAGAGCTTTCAGGCTAGCATTGCTGCTTCAGAATCCAGCCATGGCTCTGTCCTAAGTCACAAATATAATATATTCATAATTTGGTTAGCTTCTGTAGGGTAGCCTTGCCATTTGCCTCTTACTCCAAATGATTATTGTTAATTAAATATTTGCTGATATTTTTAAATACAATGAAAACTAATCTTCTGCAAATACATCCAGTATGGTAACAGGACTTTATCCAAAGCCCATTAACATCAGTGGAAGGATTCCTGCTGGATTTGGCAGGTGCTGAATAATACTGGGGAAAAAGAACAATTTGAGAAACGTCCCCATCTCAGAGATCTGACCTTCTGCAATAATTATTTCATGGAGTAGAATTCAGTACTGGGTATAAGTTTTTGTTAGACCTGCACTAAAAACTTCACTCGTTACCCACTGTATTTGCAGATGTAATAGCTGTGCCATCCACAGTGACTGCACCTCTAAAGTTGGAAAGTAAAAATCCATATTCAGAAATATGGCTTTGGGCACTGCAGAAACAGCTTCAAAATATCTCATGACATAACAGTGATGTTACATCTTTTAGACCCATGCAACCTGGTGAAAACTGGGCCAAGGTCTCACGCGTTCTTTGGTGACTCAACAGCTTTAGGATATGATGTTTCTGTTCTACATTGACCGAGACTAGCTCAAGGAAAACACCTCCCACTTATCCAGCTGGGCTTAAGTTGAAAGTCAAAATATCTGTGCTAGAACATAAGAAACATGAATAAGGCACGGATGCAAGGTAGATACCGGTATGTGAGGTCATGTCTGTGAGCTGAGCAGTGTAGTTTCCCCAACCCTCTTGGCTAAGCTTAATGCAGCAGACTTTTTTTTGTAGAAAGATCTGGGATATTAGAGGCAAGTGTAGTGTATTGACAGAGTAAAATCATCCTAGCACTTCTGTAGCTGTTCGGGAAAGAAACATGAGGCAAGAGTCCAAGTTATGCCATGGATTAGAAATTGGGATCAATACTAGGATCAGTGGGGGATTTTAGTGGTGAGACTTCTAAACTATTTATCAACAGTCTGGAAAGTGGCTGAGGGATGAAGTGGCAACATCTGCAGAGTGTATAAAGAAACACTCCAAACTAAATTGGATTTTCAACAGGGTAGCAAATGCTATTCCAGACTCGCTGAGCCTACTGCTAAATGTACCCACCTATCTCCAGGCTGGAATGTATTCATAGCTGCCTTAGTGTTGAGATGCTGCAGGACCAGATGACAAATAGAAATAACTGAAAGCAGGATCAGGACTTTATAGGAGGGATGAGAGTGGGAGAGGTGGAAGATTGAAGGAAACTTTGTCCTGGATGAAATTAAATTCACTTGGTGGGCTTTTGGTCTGTTTGTCAGAACACTGCAAAATGCATCTTGGGGATCTCCATATGAGAAAACAACTTACTGTAAATCTGCTTTCAGGCTGCTGTGGCTCTTTCTTCCTCAATTGTCTGTTCCATATGGCTGTGATTAATAATGGTCACAAATGATAATACTGATTATCACAGGAATGAAGTAAGGACCTTTAATGAAAGCAAATCAGCTTTTAATTGACACTTGCTAAGATGGGGTGATATGGTTTATGTAGATAAGAACTGTAGCAAATGATTCCGAAGACACATTTGCTGAGAATTAATTTTGTAACAGATGCAAAGGCCAAGCCTGTGGATGTAAACTGGAGACGAGCTGGCTCAGAGCATCTGGTACAGTTTTGCTGCATGCTCTGGGCTGAATCTCACCTATGCCTAACCTGCTCCTGTCTCCACGCCGGCAGTTGTCTGCAGGCGTATCTGTACAAGTACAGCCGCTTGCCAGTGCGCATCGTGGAGTTTCGACATCTGCCTGAAATCCTAGAGTTGGCTGGTTAGGGTGTTAGGATCTAAGTTAATTTCACGCTTGTGGTCAAGGATGAAATAATCAAATTGCTGCTAAAGCTTTAAAAACAGTGTGACAGGACAGTCTCCTACAGATCCTGTTTTGTTTGTGTGGTGTGTGTTTTTTTTTTTTTTTTTTTTTTTTTCCCCCCTGTGTCCATATCTGGAACACAGGCAATGTGTTTTGGTGACCTGTGTCTCGCTACAGATGGCTGGCTGTCACTTGCTGCTGGGGACAGCACCGTTTCTCCCATTGTGACCAGCACAGATGGGTACAGAGCCATATGGGGAACTCCCTGCCCAACCATCCCCACTCATGGCTAAGCAGGCTGCTGCTGAAGCATCCCCAGTTCCTACCAGCTCAGTAAGCAGGACTAATGGATTTCAGAATATGCAAACATGTATTAATACAGGCTTATTCACACTCCCTTGTTGTATAACTCCAGTGACTGCAGTCCACACACTGGACTGTAACAGATATAAATGATCAAAGACTTTTATCAATAGTGGAAACATTTAGTACGTGATCAACATGCAAAAACTGATTCCTCTAGACAAGGCTTTCATACTGCCACCAATAATGTAGTGAGATTGTACTGTTTTTCAGACATGTTAGGAAGCCCCTAGTAGATCCCGAGCTATCAGATTTCCCTAGTATCATTAATGTAATTTTCACAATGCTTCTTGGAAGTGTGCTATTAACTTCATTTTGCAGGTAAACAACTGAGGCAAATAGAGTGAAGACCAAATAACTCCTCCTCTGCAGAGGTCTTATGCCTTTCCCCCAGCCCTTAAGGAGATGTTCCAGTATGACATTAGTCATCTAACTAGGAGTTATATTTAGCTGCAAGCATCCTCATATAAATCATTGCCCTCCACTTCTGGAGTGATAGGGAGCAAATAATTCTGCACCTAGAAAGATTTCCATTTGTTTTGGATCAAATTTAGACTTGACAGTGATGAGAATAAGCATCTTATTCAATATTGATTGTTAACAGTACTCTCGTGCCCCTACTCCATTCCCTGAGGTCATGAGCACATGTTTGAGTCCCCTGTCCTTGTGCACAGCTATGTGCAATAAGCACCAACCTGATGGTTCTGTTTCTTGGTTTACGATGTTGTATGGTCTGTTTTGTGGTCCAGTTTTGGTTCCTTGGTCTTTCCACTTAGTCCAGGGGGACATGTCAAGAGGAGTTGGACTTGCGGGTTGCTGTGGAGGAGATCCAGGTCACCCAATGGGGCTGAGATTTTTTTTTTTATAGCCATAGTATCAGGAGAGAATTTACCTCCTGCAGAACTGTTTCTGAATTCAAGCTTTCCTTTAAGGAAAAGCAACAGCACATTTCTTTAATTGTAAAGGTAACATGAAAATGTAACTAAAGTGTGGAGATTAACACAACATCATCTATTGATGTCTTTTGAGTTAGTCAGAAGAAATAGCACCAAGACATAAGACCTTCTATTCAACACAGATGCAACTGCCAGCCTTGCTTTAAACATTAAGAACGCTGTTTGACTGATCAGAAATGTGCTGTTCACTGTACATCTTGCAGACCCTTGCTGCTGTGGGTACCAGGAGTCTTGTTCTTCTCTTCTATTGCCAAAATCAACTTCTCCCAGACAACTGAGAGTAAATGTGTAATATTGTGTGGCATTGTTTTTACAGAGGGTCATTGGCTAAGAAAAGAATATATCTTCAGACCAGTGATTATAGCCTTAAAACTGTACAAGGTTTTAGCTGTGCAAGTCCTTTGTTCTGGTACAGGTAAAAGTAAATACAAAGCTAAACTGAATTGAGAAAAATGGTTGTAGGTATGACCCAATTATACTAATCAATTAGAAACATTGAGTGGGAAGGTTAGCTAGCACCTCCGGACTATCATTGATAAAGGTCTTGTATGTTTGAAAACTGGTCTTTTTTCCACCTATATCACTTGGTTTATTGAAAGGTATGACTTCTCCCTGGAAGTTTTACCTCCTTTATCCTTAGGCTATAATGATAGCATACTTTTTTCAACATTTATATTACTAAAAAGTACTCAGTATGCAGAGAACAGAGAATAAGATATCGCTGAATAAATTGAATCAACTATCAAATAAGACTGGGCTACTGATGGATTTTTTTTTTTTAAGTATGTTTCATTTATTAAATCTCCCTATTTTAAATTTGCACAAGAGACTACTACAGATTTTCCCGTCTGCTGTAACAGTGTCACAGAATCCAGAGCTGAGAGCAGTTCTACTGAATTCTGGAGTTTTGCTTCTAGTAATGGCATCTACCTGACACACTTGCTCTTGGCCTCTTTCTGTTTAGTGGAGTGAAAGTGCTATTGCCATCAACTATTTCAAATGCAAGACAAAAATGGTATCTGTTTCAGTAAATAAAAGAATTTTCTGCTCCACACTGCAAAAATGACACTTATATTAGCTGCATTTAATATATGTTGATGGGATTAAAATATGTCTTTATTCATAAAGTTTCCTGCTTAGGCAATGAAATGCTGTCTATGTAAGTGACAACATAGCTAAGTGCAGAAGGCAAGGGATTGGTTTTACTTGGTATGCATTGGGTTTAGCAGGAAGAACGCTATTTCCATAAGGAGGCAGCTGCATAGTTTCACATGTTTTAGTTTATGTATTCCAGTGGAAGCAGCAATTTCTACAGCAGCACATGTGTATGTGCAAGTGCATACACTGGTTTTATTTTTTGGATAAGTAACAATATTTTATGTACCTAAAGGCAAAAAGGCTTCCTTCGTGACTGTAGGAGACTTTTTTCATATTCCTGAATTCATATTAAATAAAGTGATTTTCTGGCTTGTAGTAAAAATCATGGGGCTTACTACTTCAAGATGCAGATATTTCTTGGAGCAAATCTGCTAGGGAGAATATTCAGATATCAAATGCAATGACAAAGCATTAAATCAAGGCTGTCTGAGACCTCAGTGTTTAGGTCTGAGTTGTGCACAAACGTGGATGCTGAGAGAGGAAGAGCAAAATGGTGTAATTTTTATTCTTTATCTGATACTTTCAGTACGTGTTAGGTCATGGCATGCAGAAGGGAGGTCAACCTACCTAACCAGCTGGTGGTATATGGAAAGGAATTCAATAAGGTTATGTCAGGAATACAGTGCTATTCCAGCGAAGACTTTTGCAATATGTTAGAACTTCCTACCTGTTATTATTCTTCTACACCTGCAGTAGTCAGTGCAGCTGTAGACGTACATATTGTACCTGCATAACAGAACTGTGAAAACAGGCTTTGCATTGAGATTTCACACTTCCATCTTGACCACTGCAAGTATATTCAAAAAAGCTTGCCTTCAAAAACAACAAAAAAAAAAACACTGAAGATTTTGAGTAAGAGTTGGGGGGGGGGGGGGAGGCAGGGGGAGGGGGAAGGAGAAGGGTCCAAACCACAAAGCTACAGTCATTATTTGAATCAGCTTGGGTAAAAATTTCAGTAGGATTTAAGTGATGTGTAAAGTATTAGTCAGCATCTGGTAAAATCATGGAGCTTACTTTTTTTCCTGCTCTATTTGAAAAATACCTTTATTAAACATCATAAAAACATTGTGACAGAGACCGGCTCCAGGGCAGGTAAGACTGTGCTGGGAGAAGGGATCTGTAGCTAAAAAGGCCGACGGAAAGCTCTTTTTGGGACTTTATTGATGCCGGGCAAAGCCTCCTCCTGGTGCGGGGGGCTGACTGCCAGCGGGCAGGCTGCTGACTCGGCCTAGGCAGGGCGGCACACCGCCGGCTTATAAGGGGCCCCAGGGAGGGGCCTGGCTCTTGCCATGGAGGGTAGTGGGGACAACACCTGTGCCAGACGTGAACAGGTGAAAGATCTCCTCAGCCTGGTGGTTGAGCTGAAGGAGGAAGTGGAGAAGTTGAGGATTATCAGGGAGTGTGAGAGGGAGATGGACTGGTGGGCCCACTCCCTGAGAGTAAGGGAACATGTTGGGGCCTCACATACACCAGAGGACCCTCTCCTCAGTTCTCACCCGGCAATTGAAGGGGATGTTAAAGAAGAGGGGGATCTCGGAGAAGAGGGGGAATGGAAACAGGTCCCGGCTAGGCGAAGCAGGCAAACCCCCCCGCCCCTCTCACCTCCCCAGTTAGCCCTGCAGAACCGGTACGGAATCTTGCAGGAGGAACTGGCTGTTGGAGAGGATGGTACATCTATGCAGGAAGTGCCAGAAAGACCAAGTCACCGTAGGTCAGAGAATGCTATGAGAGCTCAGAAATTAAGTATAGTGATAAAAGGGTCGAGAGTGTTTGGATTAGGATAAGGGTAAATAAAGGTGATATTGCTGTGGGAGTCTACTATAGACCTCCCAACCAAAGCAGTGAGGTGGATGAAGCGTTCTATAAGCAACTGGGAGAAATATTCTGAGAATAATTGATTGCCCCTACACCCATCCAGTCTATGTCAACATAAACTCACATTTTGTTACTATTTCTTCTGCACAAAGCAAGTTGGACCCCTCCACCTATCTCAGTATGGTTAGGCATGGCATAAGTCAGGGCTTCTGCAGGCTTGTGGCAGCAGATTAAAATTAGATGTTGGAAGCTATTACCACCCTTATCCATCTGCCTTGCTTTCCGACCAGATGCTGCTGCCCCCAGTGACGTACGAGCATCTCATGAATCAACTGCTGAACCACTGCAGTTCTCGGGCTGGTGCATTAAACTAAAGCAGAAGAGTCAGTTTTAACCTCACACATCACAATGTGACAATGTTAATTCTGACTGCAGGATTGCAAGTCAGTATTTTACAAGCCTTCCAAATTCAAACACAAACCAAACTTTTCAAGATTTAAAAACACCAAAACCACAAAAAACTTCTTATTCAGATTCATGACACACCACTATCTGCTTCCTTTTTAAAAGCAGTGCATAAATACCTGTTATCCTGTGAGCTCCTTTTCCCTGCTGTTTCAGACAGGCTTTGAGTACTGATGCTGTGTTTATTCAGGATAACAAAATATGTTCTCTAGTGAATAATAAATTGACTTTTTTCCTTGTCCTTTTAGATCACTATGAATTTTTTAAAGGGGGAACAGTTTTCTTTTTGCTGCTGCTGCAGCAATTTGCTGTCACTTCATGGGATTGAAGGGTAGTGAAAATGTCTTTTTAACACAGTGCAATAATTAGCACCACCAAAAGAAAATAAGCTAGAGCAGCTAGGTGGCACAAATTGAGCTGATGGGGTGAATTTTTGAAGTTACCTGAACAGCTTTAGTGCCTCCATCCTACTGTCAGAAGTGACACAAGAGCTGCCTTTAACAAATGTTATCAGTCAGCTGTTACCCTTCAAAAAAAAATTCAACTAAGTGCTTATCAAAGCGCTTAAATTTTATGCGGTTCCCCAGATGCTTTCTTTGTGGGATTTGTGATGGGAGAATGAGTTGTCAACGGAGATGTCTACAGTGTCCACCTTTCTGAACAGGAGAATTACATTTTAATTGTGTCAATGCTGAAAGGCAAAAATAAATCCCCAAAAGCACTCAGGTTTTGAGGGTCCAGCTGACCCTGGTGTAACACCAGTGTGGAGCTGTGGGCTCCTGTGGACAGTCTGCTGTATGCATTTTGGTGGCTGCCAGTCAGATCTGTCATCCTGTCTAGTTATTCATGTGCCTTTGTAGCCTGTGCTAGCTGCTTTGCAGGGAGCGATGAGAAACTTGCTCTTCAGTTAATGTCTCCAGTTATCTTCACCTTCTCAAACTTCCTACATATGGATCAGCCAGAGGCTGCTTAAGTGTTCTTTAAAGCTTCTATTTTTGTTTAATAACTGGAATTCCCCAGAACGAAGGGAATTCTATGGGATTACTTTTATTGGTTAATAAGACTCATCCGTTTAGCTACAAACTCTCCCAAACTGGCCCCAGAGAGGCACAAACCTGCCTGCCAACCTCCATCATAGCAGAGGGGCTGCCTGTGCCAGATGTTCTGAGCTCCGGAGTCAGAATCCAAGAGAGCATGAGACTGCTTTAAACACACATTAATAATACTTAATCTTTGGTCTTCTAAGCTCTAAAGTTTAATAGGCCACATCTTTTTGATTCTCCTCCCCTAATTTAGGACTAAACAATGCAGCTTTGTTTTTATGAGCAGATGCTGAGACTGCATTTGAGATTCTGTATAAACTTGTAAGATGGAGCTTTGAAGGAGAAGCTCGGCTATCATGAGGTTGGTGATGTGATTTAGATTTGGCATTTACAGAAGGCCAAATTGTAACAGGGCAGGAGAGATCAGTGTCCAGGCTTTGGTAAATTAGGGCCTGTAATAAGTACTATGCCGGGAAATGGGCTTAAGACTCAGATACTTGCAGCACTTGTGCCTCCTGCTAAGGATTACACAGACGGAAATAGGACAAGAACAGCTCTCCAACTCTCAGCCTAGTCCAGGTCATATCTGAGTCTTTAGGCTTTTTGGTCATCTTTGCTTACTCAAATAGGAAAGCTGGACAGTTCTCGAGATGATCCCTGGATGCTAATCCTGCGAAGACATTTGCTGATCTACAGATGAACTTCTAATGTGCTTTTAAAAAGTACAACTACCCATTACAGTCCCGCTCCTCCCAAGAGAATTGCAGATTAAAAAGAAACTATTCCAGGAAGACACAAGGACACAGCTGAGGAAAGCATCAGCTGTAAGATAACGCAGGACCACCTCTCCTGCTGTCTCTAACATCCTGGCATGAAGGGGCTATTTTGGAAACCCACCCTACAAGTCCTGGGAGAAAGCCTGTCCACTGCCCGAGCAAGTTATATTGTTGGAGGTTGCCAACGTTCCCCTGCCTCAAGGAGGATGGTGGTGGCCCTCAGGGAGCCTTGTGTCCTTTGGAACAGGTCCTGGAAAGTGCTCCTGTGAAGGATAGCTTTTGCTGGCGTTCCCCAGCATCTCATATTTTTCCCAGCAGGAGACAGCATGTGCAATCATTTACAGAAAGCCATGCTGCTCTATTTTTTGCTGCTGGCTTTCAAAGGGCTGAGTGAGAGTATCCAAAAGGAGGAGAAAGATATTCTGAGTAGTCTCCTTCCATGTTACACCTGGCCTGAGCGCCGCTTGCCCTGCTGTTACCACAAATGCGGATTGTTTTCAGTGTGAGGTCTGGTCTGTTCTCAGTGCCTGGGTGATGCATATGAATTGAGCTCCTGGGTCATGCCTGGAGTCACAGGAATGAAATCTTAACATCAGTTATGTTAAGCTGAGTTAATTCTTGGGAGGGGGAGGTATGTTTGAGCTCTTTGCCTTTAGCAGCATTTGTACCGGTTTCCACAAGCTGGAAGCAGCGATGCACCGTGTTAAGGTGTCTGCAGTTTGTGGTGGATGCAGCCTGTGAGAAATTATTCCAGGTTAGCAAAAAGGGGAGCGAGTGTTACATAGGCAAGTTATTTTGACATCTCTTGTTTATACTAATTTGGATAGGCACAGATGGAAAAGCCTTTGGCTGGGCCTGCCAAGTTTATTCCAGTCCAAAGGAGGAGGGGGAGGAGGAAGAGGAGGGGAGTAGGTAGCTCACTTCTGTTGTGAGATGCCATAGGGGAAGCTCTTGGGGGCTGCGGTGGCACAGTTTCTGTTTGGCCAGCAGGGCATTAAAAGAAGGGACGTGTGACTTGAAGCTGGCAGAGGAAATGGGAACAGCTTCTGCGTCCTTTCTCATCTGAGTGTAGGAGAGCAGAGAGACTTTGCTTCCCCCCCCACCCCATAGTGGAGCAAGCTACTCCAGAAAAACAGGGCTATTTAGATAATGTCTTCCCCATGGCAAGGGAGAAACAAGGGCAGCTAGAAAGCAGTGGCTCAGGCATTGCCCTGCTCCAAAGCCAGGCCAGTAATAACTTGTGCTGCGGTGCTGGAGCCCAATGGACTTTGCAGGGGGAGCCTGCACAGAGCCCACACCGGGCACTGATGATAGTACTGTGTCTATTCTCATTTTTGGAAGGTCGCATGTGTCTCTGGTTCTTTGAAAATGCCAAGGGGCTGGGAGTCTTTCTTTAACTCCCAAGCCCCACAGCACAGCCTGCAGTGGGTTTCCTGCTCCTGGCCAGAATCAAATGTTCTCATCGGCTGATATTGTTTGGGTCCCTCCGTGTGTACCTGCACGTATCTAATGGCAGGGTCCCCCGCTGCATCTGTTGGGAAAAGGTTTCCCTTCTAGGGGAAGGAGCGGAGGGGACACCCTGCGCTGTGTGGAATAAGCCTGTAGGTTTGTCAATGTGACACGGGAGCCGGAAATTCTCAAAGTTAAATGTTTCTGCAGTCGTGCTGGGAGAACAATGCTTAGACCATAAGGGGTACATAGATTAATCTACTGTTCTGTAAATCACTCTTGTACCGCAGAGAGACAGCTCTGAAGATTTACTTTTTCATATGAGAAAATTTCCTTTGTGTAATGAAAAGATCCACCAAGGACAAAATTTAGAGGTGGAGAGTAACAGGGCCAAACTCATCCCCTGTGTAGATCCACGTAGGGGGAGTAGAGAAGGTGCAACGAGACAGTTTGGTCCCTGCAAGGGGCAGCTGCTGTAGCAACTCGGGGAAAGTAATGTCCGTGGGGCAGGTGGGTCTGCCTCGCTGGGCAGGTTGGCTGTGCCATACCTGACCGCTCTCCTCGCATGTCTGCCAGCTTATTTAAACCGACTCAAAGACAGCGATGTGCGCTGGGCATAGTCTGCAAGAACAGAGGACTTCCCCCACGTAGCAAACGGGGAACCAGGCAGCCAGGTGTGACTCCGAGGTGATTGCTACCCCGTTTCACAGCCTCCCCAAGTGCTGTTCCTGCGCTCGGTGGTCCTCACCCCTGAGCAGTGCTCTGCTGTACCTTTTCTTGCACCTCGTCTCCGATTTCTTGCTTCATCTACAGGTAGCACAGAGACCAGTTCTCCGCAGCTCCTTTTTACGTATTTGAAGGCTGTTTCCCATTAATCTTATGTCTTGATTAAGCAGCCTCAGATCCTTGAAGTTTCCTGCTCAGCTGCATTTGCCGGGCTATATGATAGGCATTCAGCTGCCAGATGAGTCCTGTGTGCGTGAATAGCTCAGCTGTAAAGAGAGCTGCTGTGCAAGCGCTATACCCATATGCCACCAAAGCCTCTTGTGACAGCAAGTGAAGGTGCTACACAGCAGAGATATTGGGGCAGGTATTGAGGTAATTCAGCTTTGTCACTTCTGTGAGCCCTGCACTTGGCGCCAGTTGCAGAGTGCTTTTAATGCTCAGGGCTGACAAATGCAAGATGGGGGGGGGGGGGGTGTACGGGATGTTTCTTTTAGATCATGTGAATGAATTAGTTGGTAATAAAAATACCTGAAATGGGGAAGTAAATGGAGCTGACCAAGGAAGTCTAGCCAAAGTGGGGTATAATGCTGTCCTTTGTGCTTAGAGAAGTGTCCTTCTTTCTAAAGAATATGCCCCGAGCCCTAATTGAAGATTATAGTAAGGGACAATATGGTAAATATCCACGTGGAAGTATCAGAATGGGAATAAGTCAGCCAGAACCCATGACTGAGCTGTTAACGTCCTTCTCTGATTTAGATTGATTCTAATTGCAAACATAAGTCAGTTGATTGTATTCAGTCTTTATTTATGATCAGTTCTGATTACACAAATTATGACAAATATGAATTAGTTTGTAACTAGCCCGGCAAAAAGATCTATGTTGCTAGGTAACAAGCCAACATTATTTCAAACAACCCAATCAAGGGGAAGCAGCTGAGCTATTGTTGTCCTCTGTTCTTGTTCATTGTTCTTTAGGTTTGCTGTTAAGAGCCTTTTAAATGTCTTCTCCTTAATATCTGACTTTTAGGGAGGAAGGGTAACGGTTTTGTCAAACTTCAAGCGGGCCCCATTGTGTAGTGCTCCATTTGACAAAGGCTTTGGAGCAGTGGCTGTGGAGCAGCTGTCTCAGTGCTGTGAAGCGATGCGCTCCTGGATGCAGAAATTGGTGCGGAGCAGCCCTGAACCAGTGAGCTCTGGTGTCATCCAATTCCACTGCTCACAACGCTTAACTCTGCTCTGCCCTCACTGCTGTCAGCTTGTCTGCTGTCCTTGTGGTAGTGGAATGGAAATGGTATGGCCGGTCTTAACCTCACCCAGCTTTTGGTGACTTCATGTGAATCCTGAGGACTACTTATACTAGACAATGCCATCCCAGCATTGGGGAAGCTGGCTGAGATTAGGTGCAACTGAAACAGCTGCCAGTTCTGCAAAGCTTTTGTAGAAACGAGTTTGGTGTGGCTTTGTACTGAGCAGGAGCCTCACATCTTGTGTGCATGATGGACAAAAAAGTGGCGAAGGCCAGAGTTAGTAGATTGGCAGAGCCATTGATGAGTTTAGCACAGTGTTTCCATACCTGGTAGCAGGCATCCTAACAACACAAGCTGTAGGCTGGCTTGAATCGGTGTCCTGGAGGTGATCAAGCCAACAGGCAAACCCCACGCAGCCTGTTCCCTACTGAGGACTGGAGAAGGTAGCTTTTAATCAACCTGAAAATAACCCGAACAGTGCACTGAAGCATCTTTACTTTGGAGATATGTCAGGAACACTTTCAATCTTTTATCTTCCTTGGAACAGCAGGAGAAATGCCACTGAAATAAGCCCTGTAATTTCTCCTCTGTAATTATACCTGTCACCACTTCCGATGGATCAGATATAAATAGCCAGTTCTGCCTTCTGTTTGCATTGTGCTTTTTTTAATACAAAACAAAAAGGAGAGAAGCAAACTGTCTACCCCTATCTCTGGTGGTAAGACCAGCCTAAGATGTATAAAATAAATGAAGGACTCGCGCACTGCTAACTTGCTCTGTATTTCTAAGCTCAACACTATATACAACACATTACTCTTAGCAAACAAGATTACTGTTCTAAGTAATTGCCTGCAGGATTTATGTCGCATAAGGTCAAGAGGTGATGAAACCAAAAGGCATGTATGTTAATGTATGCTTTTACTTTTGTATGCCCGGTGTCTGCTGTTAAATCCACATTTGTCTGGAAACAAAAGGCCTGTGCCAATGTGAAATGCAAACCGCCATGCTTTAGTCAGCATTCCTCTGAAATCCTCACCTAAGCCAAGGGGAATTCACAGCTTTTTCCTAGAGTTGTAGGAGATGATGCACTCCAGCAGAGAAAAGAAATTGCAGTATATTTTAAATTGCTCCAGTTTGAATATACAGGGACAAATTTGCTAGCTGTGTAAACTAATGCAGCCTGGTTGATGTCAGTGGAGCAGTAGCAACTATGCCAGATGAAGATCTTAAAGTTGACCCAATGACCAAATAACCATGGTTTGCGCTGGGATAAGAGAGCCTGGTGGCTTGGCTGGTCATTATTGAATCTTACTAGATGCCGGCAGCTTTGCTTAGTGGATTTAAGATCCACTGTACAGTGGGATCTATAAACTACTTCCAACATCACCAGTTTCGGTGACAAATACAAAATATAGTTCTCTGCCTTCAATAAGCAATAAGCAGTCATAAAATACATTCAGAATTATTTTAAAATAAAACCCCTCATGTAATTTCAACTCCCTCTCTGTTCCCAAGAGAGGGAAAAACATATATGGAAAAACTAATTCCTGCATTTGAGGAGTGTTCAGATGCTGTAATGATGATGAGTTATTGCAACCAGAAGAGACTAGAAAGAAGAGAATTGAATGAGAGAGAGGAAAGGTTTGTTACTCTAATTACAGGAGTTTAATACTTCTCAATCAGGGTTGTGTGCTTTTTTTTTTTTTAAATTTCCCAGTTTGTAAAGAGTGTTACCTACCACAAACTCCTGTCTAGGGAGGGGCTAAAGTTAACACAGCAATCAAATCTGTGCAGAATGTGGTCATGGCTTAGACCACAGGTTTTACTGGGGTTCTATTTATATTCATAAATACCACTTTGATTCTCTTCAGGGGTCCTCAAATTTCAAAAGCTGTGATAATTCTTAAACAGGCAAAGAGCAGAGACGTTCCCACCCTGCATACACAAGTATAACTGGAACTCAGATATTGAAAATCCCCATTCTCTTCACAAGACCCCTGTCCATGCCCCAGTGAGTGGCACTGTCTGACCCAGCTTTTTCCCACTCCCCACAGTGGATGAAGACATTCTTCTGTTTGTGGCTGAGCTGAAGATTGCCAGAGTCCAGCAAAGAAATGGAATTAACTATATATTCCTTTATGTGCACTGGAGCATTCAGAGTCCTACCAGTGACTCCGGTGGCTGCTTGCGAATGGGAACTCCCCCACTTCTCCAGAAGTCCCTTACGCAGTCGGGTCCCACAGTACACCACCATGGACATCACAAACCTCTCAGGGCTGCTTCCTTATTTGGATATTCTCAGAAAAAAAATAGCAGTAGGGCTCAAAGCTTGATTTGTCTGAACAGCTCAGTATCCATAAACTCTCTGCACGAATCAAGGTAGCATTTGTTATGCTATATATAGCAAGAGACAAAGAAAATGGGGCCATTGTGCAAAGCATCAATTAGGCCTCTTAGTGAGCCATAGAAGTAAAACTCCTCAAAACAAAATTGCATTTGCAACGCGGTGAATCATGAATGATGCTGTACCAGGTGTTGGGGAAAGCGGGAGTGGAAGATTTTTGCCGTGCGTTGCTCTGAAGCAGTTAAGTGTCGTCATTTTGAAGTAACTGAAACAGCCCCAGTGACTCTTCCGCAGTTTTGTCTAGCAAAACTGTGCGTCCCAGAAGCAGATTGTACTGCTGTTGATGTAATCTGAGGTGATAAACATGTGCTAATAAGCTTGGACTCGATTTAATTTTGGAGGGACTGCTCCAGGAATCCTGCTGCCTTACAAATGGGGGGGCGGGGGGGGGGGTGTGTAGCTGAACTCTGTGGCCAAGAAGGGAAATTCCTGGATGCTGTGAAATGTTAAAATGCCTCCCAGTTAACAAACAGACAACTTACTACTTCTACTAAGAGATTTTAAACAAGGCTATGTATCAAAGCTGTTGGGGTTCATACATTTTTTTTTTTTTTTTAAAAAAAAAAAAACTTTTTATTTTCACAAGCCCATTTAGGAGTGTCTCCCGCTGCCCCTGTCTGCTCTAAGATCTCAGCACCTCTTCTTCTGATACTCTCTATTTTCACAGGGTGCCAGCAAGCTGCATGCTTTGGAAGGGGGACTTGCATTTCTCTCTATAACAGCTTATTTTCCCCAGCACGTGCCCTGGGAGCTCAGGGGATCCATCTCTCTTAGTTCAGTGCTCAGAGCTTTATGGTTCTCTTCTAGGCCTGTGGTCTTCTACGATACAGGAATAGAGTTGGGATGTGTCAGCGTTGAATTCTTATTAAAGAAAGATTTGTTACTTCTGAGAACTCGTTTTGGCAAATGTCTTTACCATCTCTCCCTACTTGCTCTCGACACTGGGCACATCCCTTCAGCATGTCCCCCCCTTTTAGGATATGGCTTAAATAACATCTTATTGAGCCCTTAGTCTGCTTCCAAAGAATAAGAAGCCTATATCAACTGATCAGAGCATGCATGGATGAGAAAGCCATCCCTTCCCCTCAGCAGCAAACCAGACTCTTCTTCACCCACCCTTGGTATTTCCTTCCCACTCCTCAGGATGGCATTCCCTGTCACTTGGCAATGAGCTCAGCAGGGCCTCGGCTAATAAAGGAGGCAGCAAATCTGAGGCATCCGAATGCTGCTGGCTGTGAGGGAGGCAACAGCCTATTGCTGTATCGCCACCCTCCCTGTTGGATGTCCTCCTTTGGAAGTTGGTGCCCTTCTATGTGGTTTCTCATGCAGCCCTGTTTGGTGCTGCCTCTGATGCTTTCTGCTTTTTTTTTTAATCTGGAGAGCAAAATAGCACAGTTAATGGATTTTCTGTTTTGTTTTGTTTTTTTCTTAGCCCCACCAAACATAAGTGCATTCCCCTGAGCACTTCTTTTTTTGAGGAATTGAACTTGCAGAGGTTACTAAGCTTTGGAAAAACTGAAGAAGCCCTGGTGGGATTGCAGAGCAGAAGAGTCATAAGTGATGAACAATTAATGTGCGTGAATGTTAGCTATTTTCTGCAAGAGTTAATTGATACAAATGTACAGAGTGAACATGCCTGCTGCTTCACTGCCTCTGAGAGCGCTGAACTTGGACCATGAAGTGTAGGGCAAAAGCTCCCTGGCACTGCAGCCTTTACTGGGTTGATTGAGAACTATAATATAATCCACTCACAGGACAAACTCATGAAACTTGCAGGTTCTGGGAATGTTTTGCAAAAAGCTAACAGCCACTTAAATATGCATGAAAAAGGAGCACAGCGTGACCCTCATGAATAGCAGCAAATCAAATCTGAGCTGTGTTTCTCCACGACCAGAGCCAAGAAAACTGCTTTTCATTTATTTTTACCAGCTCTGATATTTAGTGGCTCTGAAAAGTAGTCTATGCAAGTTTTTTTTGTACGACACTGACTTAAAGTGTACATGGCCCTGCTTTTCATTTTTTTTATATTGAAGGAGTATGGCAAAGGCTTCTCTTGCTTAAGTAATCATATAAAATCTTCCAGTTGCCGTAAATTGTTTTAACATGCTCTATAATCACTGTAGGTAATCATGCCCACAGAGCAGCTCATTCTACCTATGAGGGAAGGGGATGAATTACCCTGAGAAGGGAACTGGACTTGGAATCTAGATGAGTAACAGACTAGATAGATATGTTGTTAGATAGGAAACATCATCTCTGTGATTCGTCTGCCATCACACAGTAGAGCTGTGATGGAGTAGCAACATGAACTCAGCCCTTCTGGTCTCCAGTGTGTTAGTAGCAAAAGTAAGTGCAGAGAAAATGCTAGTCTGTCTCTGAGTGGAGGGAACAAGCAAAGTCAACCCAATGACTGGAAAAAGGCTAATGGTATGCTGATCCTTGAGAACGATCTGCAGTGCCCTAAATCGTTGTCTTTGTCAGCTTCGTCTTAGTCCTTGGAAAGATCATTCACTTTAGAATTTGCCTTCTGCCTTCCACACCCATGGAACCAATCAGGAACAGCCAATACTCATTTACTAAAGGCTG
Organism: Vanellus vanellus; assembly: GCF_965231255.1. Taxonomy (NCBI): domain Eukaryota; kingdom Metazoa; phylum Chordata; class Aves; order Charadriiformes; family Charadriidae; genus Vanellus; species Vanellus vanellus. The sequence goes on along the minus strand of NC_138918.1, from coordinate 12,803,119 downwards.
ATCATGCTTGACCAACCTGAGATCCTTCTAGGATAAAATGACTGGGTATCAGAACTTTAGCTTCACTAAGGGTTTTTGGCAACTCTCTCAGCATTCCTATTTGTTAGCTGACAAAGTATGGGTTGGACAAATAGGCTGTTAAAGCCCATTAGTTCAGCCAATTTTCAAGCTATGAGTAGCAATCAGCGTCTTGAACATGCAGTTTATAGTGGCTATCAAGGAGAATACCCTGTGGGTCATACTGAAGCTAATAGTGTTCAACATTTACACCAACAACTTGCAATGAGAGAAGGTACCTCTTGAGAAACTTGTAGACAACAAAAAAAGGGGGGTGGTGTTGATATGCCAAATGGTAGAGCTTCAGTTTAGAGGGAACTGGGGAACATGAGCCAAGAGAAATTGGAAATTTAACAAGACAACAGAACTGATCTCTTCTCCCTAGTGGGAGGTGGCACAGCAAGGGGCCAGTGTGTGTTGCAGCTAAGGAGGTGGGCATCAAGACATACTTATTTGCTAGAGAGTGTGCAGCACTAGAGTGGTTTGCCCAGAGAAGTTGAGTTCTTAATTGTTGCAATGCTTAAGGACTCAACTAGATGCAGTCAACAGTTGATCTAGTGTTGGTGATGGTCCTGCTTTGGGAGGAGGTTGGATCGCCTCCAGAGATGCGTTCTAGCCAGCATTTCTCTGAATAAGCAAGGGCAGTCTATGGTATGGTACAAAGGAGATCAGACTCAAGGCTTGTAATAATTCTGTCCAACCGTAAGACTGACAAATCTAGTAATTCAGAGTATTACAACTCCCAGTGATGGGCACCATCAGGAGCACAGGGATTCTTGATGGAGCTACTGTTAGCGAAATAGCCTTACCAGTAAGGCAAGAGAAAAGTGACGTGAAATGATTCCTTAAAATGTGAAGAAACTTTCTCTAAATAAGATGTTTCAGATATTTCTGTAGGGATTAAGTTGTCTTTCAGGTCGTAATTAATATTCAATTAGCACAATTAAAATTTTAGCCTTGCACTTTTAAGGTGGAGAAAAGCCCCCTTTTTGTCTGTGAGAATCTTGCCTAGCCAAGGACTCAGCCTTGCCTATTTAGAGCTCTGGAGTCAGGGCAAAAAAAAAAAAAGAGCCCCCGTGTGATAATAAAGAGATCAAGATTGCTAATGACAAATCTCCTGTGTGTATGGCAGGGAAAACTTGCATGTAAAAAAAAAAAAAAAAGGGGGTATTTTGTTAGCAGCATTTGTGAATAACAAACTAGTGAGGCTCCTTTGCCCCTAGAATGCCATGGAGACAGCTTTTATGCCCCACTATTTGTCCCTCTTGTAATAACTGAATTTTGAAGAGCTCTACTCTTAGAGCTTTCCTGAGCCCTCATGAGCAGGTCTAAATAGTGGGCGTAGAGGCTTTGGAAAGGACAAAACACCTCTTGAAAACAGTTTGTTCTTCATTACAAAAGATATTTCTGTTAAAAACTAACTGAGAAAATAAAGGGAAAGGAATATATCTGAGGGAAAATGATACTAAATAGGAAAGGATGTAAAACTGTCAATGAAGCAACAGCCTTTCATTTTGTGTCCTGAAAGCTTTTTGGCTCAATGTCATTTACATTAGTCTTGGCAGAATAACATAAAAAAACTCAGCATCTTCTGGCCTGGAAAGTGGTAACATTAACTGACTTATGAGCCTTTCTCCGTACTCTGCATTTCCAGTTCTCCTGAATCTGTTTTCCTTTATGTATCCTTTGGGTATTCCACTTTTTTCCATAAATGTCCCATACATTGAAACTCAGTTATTTTTCAAAATATGTATATTTGCATATATCGTGCATATATTTTTGCAGGATTCAGCCTTCTTCCACAGCTGTGCAGCAGTGACCCAGCAGTTAACTAGCAGAGGAAATGTTCTGGGTGACATGTCAATTTTGTAGGTGTTAACAGAATTTTTAAATTCCGTTAGGATTACAGTTCCTCATGATGTGATTGCTAGCTGAGTAGGCCATGTTTGTTCCTGTTGTATAAATAAAGAGGCACTGAAGGAGATAAATAAGTTTCTATGAAGACAGTGAAGATGTAAGGGGGGGGGAAGAGAATTGCAGAGAAAGGATGATCCATTGTTCTGGCATATTTTTAGCACTTCTAACCTTTCTCACAGTTTGCTTCTTGCTTTTCTTGCCAGCAGAAATGCATTCTCTTCATTTCTTTATTTCTCCATTTCCTCCTAATGACCTTCTTTAACTGAAACTCAATTAATCTATTAATAAAAGTTGACAGTAAGAAAACAAATTGCTTTGTCTTCTCGGAGTGTTAAAAAGGATTTGTATGGCACTTGTCTTCCATTAACACAGCATTTGAGGAGTCCAGATGCCTTGCCATAAGTCCTCTCTCTGAATCTATTAATGACCTTAAAAAACAGAAAATAACATGATGAGAGGGAGCTTCTTTTTGTCCAGAACACCGGGTGTTTCATTTCCGAGAGATTTATGTATCAATGTTCTTTGAACCCATCTTTCAAAATACATGCATATTTGATCATCTGGAGAAGGAGATGTGACTAATGATACCATCAGTGTTATAAATGGTGGGCACATGGAGAAGCACATCTACTTTGCACAAAATCTTTTCTGTTTTATTTACAGTTTTCCTTACTGTAATCAGGAAGTGACTCTGCCATGGCCTTTGGAGAGCCTTTCTCGCACCCCTCCCTTCATGCATCAAACTTTCTGTGCACTTCTGGTCTAAATTTCTCTTTTATGACCCTCTTCAAATCTGTCCTCTATTGTTTCTGCTGCTGTGCTCGTCTTGGCCAGAAGCACGTATTAATTTGCATCTTCTCTGTAAGGATTTGGCTCGCCAACTTCTCGCCGTCCTAAGAGCTTCACCAGATTCCCCCACAGTGCTGTTGAAAGGTGGTCAGAAGTGAAAGAAAGAAAACTGTTTATCTGAGATGCTGCTTTTTCCTATATGATTGAAAAATTAGGAAACCATCTAGGACACAGTCCAAAAAACCTACTGTGAGTCTTTCCACTGACATTCACGGATAGGGAACAGACTCCTCTAGCTGGAGTGAATCCACTTTAGATCTTGCATGGGCTCAGAGGTGCCACTCTCTGAAGTACATACCTATATCTCTTGCTATATTAAAAAGTTGATCATCCAAGCAGGTCACAGATGGCTATCTAAAACTAGCTGTGATCAAACTGGGGTTTCCTGGTTATTCCAGGAAGGGTTTAATAGGCACAGACGAAGCCAGCTACAGCTTGGCCATTTGCCTTTTCTCTTGTGTGTTCTTCAGATCTGTTCTTGAAAACTCCAGCTATTCTTGGTGCAATGCAGAACACCTTCCAAGAAGGTTTTGAAGGAGGATATTGGTGTAGCCCTTGTAGATTTCTTCTGGGGGATAAAATCCAAACACCCATTTTTCCTTTTTTTTAAGACAGCTCCAGTTCCTTACACAGGTCTTCACGTAAGCACACCCCTCTGTTTCTTTCAGTCCTGCATTTCTCCAGCAAGAAAGCTGCTCTCTGTGCTTGCTTGCATCCTCCAAGCCTTTGTGAGACAGTGGTGTCCTCCCCCTAACAGCACTGGTGGGAGCTCATTCACACTTTGCATTCCAGTCGTTTGTTCCTTTGCCTGCCATGGCAGGATTGGATCAATTGTGGGGGCACCTTCCAGCCCGAATAATAGATCACACTGCTACTTGCGTGTTTGCTGCTTGATGTAATTAAGGTAAACTTTCATCTCCTGATTTTCTTTTTATGGTTGGACTCGATTTTGAAGGTCCCTTCCAACCTAGACAAATCTATGATTCTCATGCTACACAGGAACAGTAACAGCTAATGATAGTGCTGTGGCTTTTAGATAACATAACAGGCTTTTTGCAAGCCGGCTTGGTTTGGGGACCCAGACTGGGTGAACACGGCGGACAATCTTTTTGCTGATGAGTTGGTATTTGCTGAGCTTTTGAATTTGTGTCTAGAGAACATTGTATTTCTAGAGTAGCAGGTGAGGAACCCTTGGTTGATCATATATCACTGGCATCTCTAGATTATATTTAGCCACAGTTTCCCAACAAGGGAGAAAAAAACTCTTTTAGATTTTTTACCCTTTCACCTTCACAAGTGTTATTGCTGTGACAGAACAGCTCCATTCAACCGGTAGTACCGTTGCCTCTGGGCTGGGAGGTCAGGAGTTTGTTTAGCATCGTGACTGAAGCACATATCAAGGATGACACTGCAGTGCAGGAGTTAAGGAGGCTGCTCCTCTATTAAAGGTGATGTTCCTTAGATGAGACGTTAAATCTAGCTCCCTTCAGCTCATCCCTCTTGACTGGGCAGGTAGAAGTTAAAAATCTCACGACACCGTTCCCACAAGATAATCTTGATGTCTCAACCAATATTTCCTCTCTTTATAGAAGCTAGTTGTGATACACAAGACAGAGCTAACATCCTGAGCATGTGCTGGCTGCCGGAATTGCCTCTGCAGTCTTTGCACTACAGGTGTTTTGTCCTTGGATTTCCAATCTTGAATACAGCAGGGGATCCCTAAGCATAAGAAGCGCTAGGAAAAGCCAAATTCCATGATGCTTTGTCCTGCAAAGGACAAAATTAACTCTACCATTTGCTGACTTTTTCAATATTTTTGACTACTTATACTGCTTGAGAAGAACAGTCTATACTCTGCCTCAGACTTGCTTAGATATTTCAGGCAACTCAATCTACTGCGGACATTAGTTCCTCATGTGTAAAGTGAAGATAATATTTCTGTCTCTTAGGGATGTTAGGGGAATAAACTCTACTAATGCTTATGACATACATGGTGACTGTAAATGTAAGACTATAAAAGCGTGTTCATAGCCTGACAGAAGTGCGGCATAGCAGAAGACAGTAGCTTTGCTTTCTTGGTATATTGCCAGACCAAATAACACTTTTTTTTTTTTTGACAAAAAACCACATACATTGAGCATACAAGGCATATATTATTTATCCCACTGACATTAAAAAAAAAAAAAAAAAAAAAAAACAAACAACAAACCCCAAACAAAACCAAAAGCAACAGCAACTCCTTGGGATGTAGATTGCTTTTGGAGTAGGTTGTTGGCTTTATTCAAGCTCCTTATAAGCATGCTTCAAAAGTACTTTAAAGAAAAAAACAACTTCCCTTTTTTTTTTTTTTCTTTTAGCTTAAACAGCCTTGTTAATTCAACACCAATAAGTGAATTGCTTCAGTTGGTCCAAATATGCCTTTTTGCTGTTAAAGTAATTTTCCTGATTGTTTTGTCCTAATTGTAATATTAACTTTGCCTTTTGAAGTAAGAGGTGACTTGGGGAGTTAGGGGTATTTTCCTTTAAAACCGAAACTTTTTTTTTTATTTGGAATGTTATATTTTCATGAAGGTTCTATTGTTTGTTTTGATGAAAGTCAGTTTAAAGAGCTGTCGGGAATTTACAGAAATAAAGATCACATCCTGCTGCATAGAGCATGAATGCTGCCGAAGGGGAGCAGGCGACAGCCCGATGCTCTGTCACATTTCAGCAGAAGGGTTCAAGCAGAGCACTCAGTGGTAAGTGCATGAAAAAAAAAAAAGCCACGTAGGTGGATGAATAGGTGCACAAGAACAAAAAGTGCCATGTGTTGCTCTTCAGAGCAATCATTTCATCACTCTGGATGTAGGACTTACTGTATTCTTCCCTGTTTTCATTTAGGGTGAGACACTGCTGAAGTGTGCATAGGTTTATGTGCAGATTTCCAGATATTTACACCCTGAAGAGACCATGCTGGATGGTCAAGTGTTTTTATTCTGTACCATCTCTCCCTTCAAGTATTTGTTTTTCTTGACTGTCTGACAAACAGGGCTTGTGCCACTCCGAGCTGCCGTTCCCATCCTGTGCGCAGGCACGTGGAGGGAAGTGTGTGGTGGAGCGCATGAAGGGTGCATGCAGGTTTTTGGAAACATCATGAAAGGAACTGCCAGGCTTTGAGTGTTTTTGAAGTTCAGGCCCGCTTGTGGGTGCTAAGTACTCGAATGTCTGGCCAAGAATTCCTTTGAAAATCTGGCCCCGATGTTGCCATCTAGGAGTAGAGAGCAAGCGCTACGTCTGTGGGCTCCGGGAAAATAAGATGGGATGGACTTAAGTCCTTCAGGCACAGGCAGCCAGCCTGCCTCTGAGCTGTGCTCCCAAAGCCCAGGGGATGAGGATTTTGGAGCAGAGCTAGATGGCTGGATGGGGTTAATCATATGTGTCCACACCTGGCCATGTAGACATACGCTCACAGCGAAGACAGGATTTTTCTTGGATGTTTTTTCTCTCCTTGAACACAGAGAGCCTACATAGCACCGTCCTAATGATGGGAATGAAAGTGCTGGCTGACAAAAAGAATAGAGTGGTCTTTACTGACTCATTACAGACTTTCATCAAAAGAAACAATAGAACCTTCATGAAAATATAACTTATGGAAGGGATAGTTGTAGGTTTTAGGGAGTTTTTCTGGTTCCCCATAGTGGAAGTATTGGCAGGAGCTGCTAACCCAACCAGAGCACTGCCATGGAAGAACCTGCCCTCTGCAAACTGGCAGTGATAGCACTGGACGTGTAAGCAATATGAGTGAAACTGAATCATAGAATCGTAGAATTAGTGAGGTTGGAAGGGACCTTTAAGATCATCAAGTCCAACCGTTAACCTACCCTGATAAAAACACCACCACTCCTAAACCATGTCCCTAAGCACCTCATCTACCCTTTTCTTAAACACCTCCAGGGATGGTGAATCCACCACCTCTCTGGGCAGCTTATTCCAATGTTTAATAACCCTTTCAGTGAAAAAATGCTTCCTAATATCCAATCTAAACCTGCCCTGACGTAACTTCAACCCATTTCCTCTTGTCCTATCACTTGTCACCAGGGAGAAGAGGTCAGCTCCCATCTCTCTAAAACCTCCTTTCAGGTAGTTGTAGAGGGTGATAAGGTCTCCCCTCAGCCTCCTCTTCTCCAAATCATTGCAGGGACGGGCTTATGCATTTTTGGCATGGAACTTTCAGACTTTGATGGAACCCTTTAATGAGTATGAAAGGGAATTTTTTCTTTATAAATCTATCAGAAAACCACCATGCTGTGTTTTACTGCGTGATACTATACCTGAATGCTGCAATGACAAATTAGAGAGATTGTTCAGGGATCAGGAATGGGGAGTAATATGGGCTGATGTCCATAGTACTTTCATCACCCTTATACAGTGCTGTTCTGTATATAACATAACATTAATGCACTGGGGAGTGTTAGATGTGTGTCCTGTTAGCCCAGGAAGGAACAGAATAGAACCAGAAGTGAGAGAGGAGCTTGTTTCCCATCAGGACCAACCAACCATTACCACATTATTGCTGTATTTGATTTTCCTCATTTAAATGTGTGATGGCAGCAGTTTACACCAGAAATCAAAGGTGATTATTTTTCCATAGAATTGTCAAGCAGGGCATAAAGCCTCCTACTGCTGTTCTGACAAATGTGCTTATTACCAGTAAAATTATGAAGTATATTTTCTTCTGTAAACAGAAGGAGCTGAACACAAATACTACAATGACCAAAGGCCTTTTACTTTAGGTGGTGTCTGCTGGGATAATGCTATTGCTGGGATTAAATTTGCTGTTTGAGGTGGGTGCTAATCTGTGTCTGTGCGCGTACGTTATGGTTATACATGTGACAACCACATACCCCTGACCATACTAATTTATCGGTGGCTACTAGTGAAGAAAACAAGGACCTGGTGGAAATAACCTGTTTTGTGACAGCAAAATCAAGGACAAAGCCTGGGTCTGTTACATATGTTAATGTGGAGGAAAAAAAAAAAAAAGCATGGTAGGACACCTCCTAGGTGCTTCATTTTATTTAAGTACTTTGCTAATTTTCAGCCTATGAGGAAAGGCTGGGATGGAAGTGAGTCTAGGGGTTGGACTGGAACAGGACTGGGAAACCCACGGCCCCTCAGCCAGACTCCGGCTGCAATTTCAGATTGTACAGCCAGCGCAGTGTGGGGGTTGGGTTCTTTCTGCAGGGTTTATTACCGAAAACTTTCAAAGTGCATATTGATACAGGGGCCACCAAAGGTGAGAAGGCGGCTTATCCAGCCCCCTAAGAACACAGTCTGCTCCCCTCCAAGTCCGAGATGGGGAAGAAACTCTTACCTTGTAAATCCAGGGTCTTTGCAGCACGGTTCAAACCGAAGAGGGGGAGCAGGAAAACAGGAGCTGCTCATCCAACCTGGTGATACAGCTGCAGTGAGCTCAGACTACATGAGGTGAACAGATTTCAACTCTGCAATGCAGCCATGCGTTCCCTCTGCAGAAACCTGCCTGCCTGATTACACAGGCAAAGTGAATTTTACTCCAAATCTCAGAGGAAGGATAGAAGCTCATGGAAAAAATATTTGAAGGGAACAGAAGCGCAGACTTCTGGGGACTGCATACTTTGTGCCTGGATGATCCATACAGATATGGCCACTCAGCAAATTTGTGGAAGAGTAGCATGTTGCACCACTTAAAATTTGCCCAAAGAAGGACATGATTCCAAAGACTTGAATTTGTTGCTGTCTTATTTAGACATTAAACCAAAACCCCAGAGACTGGGAGTTGTGCCCCTAAACTTATAGGCAACAGTGATAAACACTTTCAGAAGGTGATTCTGATATTTGCAGAGGTTAATTACCTTCTGGAGATGTTTGGTTTTTTGGGGTTTTTTTTGGTTTTTTTTTTTTTTTTTTTTTTGCCATGGAAGACTTCAAACTCTGGCTTTTTTTTTTTTTTTGCCCAAAGGCAGGAGGATTGATGCCAAGCCTGATAAATTGGACAAGGGGCAGCAGAACTACATACTACCTAGAATGCTGTGGGTACACCTCCCAATTATCCCTCAGTAAAAGGAAAGAAGGCACACTCTCGGGGATAAGCAATCCTTGAGGTCCTTTGTAACTCCTGGAGGTACTTACCCAGTTCAGTGGCCCATAGGGGGTGTCTGGGATAAGCAAGTGTCCTAAAGCAGGACAGCGCACCTTCCCTTCAGCCTGGGAGCTGCCCCGTCTTTGCAGCGTGCAAGGTCTCAGGGAGGATTTGCTGCCTTGCAAGTGGAGGTTTGAAAGGACAGGAAAGAAGGGAAATAAGTTACAAGCCTACCCCAAAGCATCCTTTCTCATTGTCACTAAAGGCTGCCAGTCCCTGTCCCCCTATCAGCACTCTGCAGTTAACATCGGTGCTTTTCTAACAATTTACTGGCAGCTGTAAGGGACTAAAAACTTCATAAAATAAAGCCAATTTCTGGTTCGTTTTTTTTTTTATTGCACATAGAACAACACAGCTATGCAAAAGGCTTTGGCTGGATGTTCATGTCAGACGCGCTCACCTCGTCAATTAGGCCAGGGGATTTTTATCTCAAGCAGTCAGATAGCGAGTCCATTAAAACACAGGATGGACAAGGATGTATAATTTGCTTACTGCTGCAGTGAATGGTGCTGCTGTGAAGGCTCTGGGTTCGGTGATGAATGTTTCATGACTCAATCTCTGGAGAATGCGATACTGACCATGTAGCAAGTGGTTGAAAAGAAAATTGCCCGAGCTTTCCTGGTTGTTTGCCCTGAGCTATATGTCGCAAAGCACTGACAAGCGCAGCTGTGAGTTATAGGACCGCTCTCCGCTTAAAAAAGTGGCTTCTCTGACAAGGCTATTCCTTCTACCAGAGAAGCATGCTGTACGGTCAAATTCTACCCTGCAGCCCCAGAATCGTAATGCAAGTTCTGATAAAGAAGTGCTAATTGCCTCTCTTGCTCCTACAGATTGCTGCCCCTTCAAAGAGGTGGTGGTGGAGGTTGTGGTTCAGGTTATTCCCAAAGGTCAGCAAAGACGGAGGTTCTCTAGTGAGCTTGGAAGCTCCAAGGGTGCTCTTGGTGTAGGTGCGGAGAGAGCTGGCTGAAAGCGTGTCTAGTTTCTTCATACGGGAGCATTGATGTGAACGTTAAAGGAGGAGTTTCTTGCCAGAAAGGATGTGAACAAAAACAGTGTAGGCCTTGCAATCGAGACGCGGTATTTTCTGCCAGCAAAATCATGCAAAAAAAAAAAAGAAAAAGCCTATCTGCACAGCTCGATGCAATTGCAGGGGGAACCCCAAGCTGGCTCTGAACAGCTAGAAGCGGTGTTGCAGTGCTAGCTGGGGCACTGCCGAGACTCTGATAGTCTATTTTTCAGTAGCGGCAATGAGCCTATGCAAAGCGCCTTGCTGACCTAGAGAAACTGCTTTGAGAGTCCAGGAACAAGTGTGTTTGCACCCAGCTGAGGTCCTTCTACCTGATGCTTTATTGTGCCACAGAAGTAGAACTCAAGTTCTAGCTTTTCTCCCATCTCTGTGTGGTTTTGCACGTACACTGCGTGTGTCTGCCTTCTCCCACTCCAACTGTATGAATAGTGCTGAGAGGCCTCTGTGAGAGGAACTGTGGTGGAGCTGAGCGGTGTATGGGGAGAGAAGGGGTCATCACCTCCATTTTACCAGGGGGGAAGCTGAGGGTTCGAGAGGCACAGTCATTTATTAAGGTCAGGCTGAAACCCAGTGTCCTCGTTCACTGGGCTGTCCTACCTTCTGCTAAGCAGCTGGTGACAAGGCATACTGTGGGGGGACCCAGCAGATGGTATCAAGGAATGGTGCATAATGAGGCATGCAAGGAAGTGTAGGAAGTAGGTGCAATGGAGAACGCTGCCCAGATACCACTGTGATACTCTAAGTGTATCAAACACATAGCAAAAAGCCTCCATGCACTTTTCCCCAGTCTTCTTTTGCTCTTCAAGAGAGCCGCAGTTCTCTCCTCCAATCTATTCTTTTACATCTTATATTGGAATGATTTAATTGGTTTTAATTAGCCTTAATGGGGGGCACATCTGCTACTTGCCTGAGACGACATAATCAAAGGGTCCACACTGGAATATCAGAGTTGCACTTGTCCTCACTGAAAGAAGAAAAATATGAACAACCAAACCTCAGGAGAGAGTTCATCATCTACCAAGTATTTGAGCACAGCTGTATCAGGTCTCTCTTGTCACTGTCCGGATGATTAGTGACATGTCACTTGTTTGCTGCAAAAGGCATGTAAGTTGAGGGAACAAAGCTAGTAATTAGAGCAACACAGCTCAGATGAGATGCGTTCTGCCTGAGCATCCAAACCAAACACTTGGCTCTGCTTCTTTGGATGGCATTTCTCCTACGCCCACCCCAGAACAGCAACCAAGCTGATTTCAGGCCAAGGGAGAAGAGTAAAAGGGCTAGCAAAGGGACGTCCTTCTGCTTCACACTGCTACTCGGTGTTCTATACCTACATCCAGACAGCTAAGCTTGCAGGTATTTTGTGAAGTGAAAATGTACAGCTATTTCAACTATATAATCTTAGCATCTAGTGTGTACCAAGATTTAAGAACTCCCCATGAAGATATTCCTAACCCAAGAATATAGTGTACATGTAGAGTTTTGAAATGACTGTAAGCCCTGCGGAATGCTCTGAGAAATATCAGCTCTGGGTTTGCTTGAGCCAGTGGAGAAATGAATGTAAAGCTCAGGAAAACTGGTGTAGAACTTCCAGCAACAGTCTGCTCTGCTTCAAACCAGATGCCCTCTATTCTGATTTTCTCAGCCAGTAGCAAATTGCCCTACTATCACAATAAGCTTTAACAGAGCCTACGCTCCATCTATGCAGGCAGATGTTTATCAGTAATAGTCGAGATAGGAACTTTTTCCAGAAGTCCTATGGCCACCAGAACTGTGATCTGTCTAAGGAGCATCTAATGCTTTTCACCGGCTTAAGCATTAATTGCATCTTTCTTGCAATGTATCTGGCATCTCTGTGCATTAGACAAATATTTGGAAAAGTTGTTTTAGCTTTTATGGTGTAACCCAGAAAAAAGACAAAATGTTCTGTCTGTTGCTGCTTTTAAGAGAGTCTCATGCTCATGGATCAGAGAATGTTTAAATTTAGGTGAAAACGAAAATATCAGCTGTATTTAAAGACATCGATGAGCAAGTCAGAAAGTACAAGGCAGTACATGTTCCTTAAACAATCGGCAGCCTCTGATCCTCTCAAAACTCTTTAATAAACATGGTGGATGTGGGTCTTTAATATATAATTGTCATTTAATGTCACTGAAAGGTTCACCAGGGGACCTGAATGACAATATGAGACCCAGCACGGACGCACAGAAGTTCCTTCATAGCCACCCGAAGTGTTGCCATAGCAAGGTCTGCACCAATCTCTGCTAATTCATATAAGCTGTGTGTTGCTGGCTGTGCTGGGGCAGGGTAGGCTGAAATAGGTTTATTTGTGCATAATTTTAAGAAGCAATTTGTGCAGCAGAAAAACATACTACCGGACAAGGATAGAAATGGAAGTATGAAAAAAAAAAGCAACCAAAGTCTTGGAGATGGCAGTGTTGTAAGCTGGGAATATCTGCATCTTTGGCCAGGGAAAAGACAGGAAAGTAAAAATGGGATAAAATCTCTAATGACTAGAGAATACAGATTATTGGCAAAATGGAGGGCAATTTGAATGGAGGTTGGGCTAAAACATTAGTAAGCAAAGTTAGCCCTAATTGTAGGTTTGTCTGAATTTAGTTGTTTTGTAGCTGACAACCCGGAGGTGTACTAGAATCTAAATCCTCTGAACTTGTGTTATTCTTTTGAGAAATTGCTGATGGGATGGTTGAGCAAAACGGTGCCAGTAAGGAGGATGAATACTTGACTTTGAGCTGCTTGAACTAGCAAACTCAAAAATACTGCTTTGTAGCAGTATGGTGAGTGTGAGGCAAAGTGGCCACCTTAGCTAGAGACCGGACGTTTGCAGAAATATAACTGAAAGATTACTTAGGTCTATTTTAGTATACCTAAATGTGCTTTGCTATAGGCAGATATCTGTCTGTACTTTTCTTCCTTCCATCTGGTGTGTAAAAGAAAAATAAATGAAATCAGAAAAATGTCTAAAAATCTCCCGATAACAGTATATCTAAATGAGATTTTCGGAAACGTGCCTTGACCTTCAGCCATTCTCAGTAATTGAAAATATTGGTTTCCAACACTTCTTATTTGCACTGAGTGAATGAGAATATTTTCTCAGTCTCAAAGTTCTTCATCTTCACTGAACTTTTTAGCTTAGTCATCAGTACAGACCCGTTCTCAGCCAAAATAATGCATTTTGCCATCTAAGAAATGACAAGCAGCTGAAGTACACATCATTTGCTGACTGCATGCCAGCCTTTTTCAGAGGCAAGGGCAGCACTCTGGGAAATGGAAGAATCAAGAATCCTTTTTTTTTTTTTTTTTTTTTTTTTTTCTTGCACATCTTTAAGGACAGGAGTTGGTGCTGCTGTAATTGTCACCACCTTCTCCACTGGCCACAACGTGCTGCATGAAAACCTGCTGAACTGCCTGTGATGCTTCATCACTTTGTATTTACTGCTGTTCTGCTCCGGGGTTTGGCTGATCTGGAGTAAGAGAGTAACCTCTAGAGTTACTTACAGCCCTGCTTGTTCCCTGCCTTAATCTAATCATAAAGAATTTTCTGAACTCTGAATGAGTGTTGATGATTGACTGAGATATAGCTTTTCACCCATTTTAGCCACGTGAAAAGCTGATGCGAAGAGCTGGGGACCTTTTTTATGCCCTGAATGAGATATCAGATCAGATCCACGGGCAATAATGTAGCTCCATAAACTGAGAACAAAACATCAAATATATGCCATTGCTCTGTGGCTCGGATGAAAAGTAACTGAGCAAAACATCACTGTATCATCAGAGAAGAAATGCCGTCATTCGGAGCGTGCTTGAGCTGGCCACAGGAGATTCAGTGAGGTTAGCCAACAGGCGTCTAGGTAGCTAATTGGTACTAATGTCTTCCAAGTAGCAAAGAATCTAGAAACTAACTGCAATGATTACTTTTTTTTCTTTTCTTTTTTTTTTTAATGTATTAGCTGGATTATTTATTGCAACACACACCTCAGGGTGGCAACTTGACCTCAGAAATTTCAATTCTCCTTACAGGCTGTAGAGACCAAGTTTTTACACACAGATTTAAAATGCCAGAGGAGCTGGCAGTGTTTGCTGCTAGCTGGAAGAGTCCATTTTGAGCCTAGTGGGGCCCCTATCAAGCATGATTCGTTTGGCTAGTGACAAATAGGATCTGAACTCAACAAAATTTAACCAAAATGGGATAATGTTTGCAGTTTCAGTTCAGGCTCTTGCATGGATTTACAGTGAGCTTTTTGCTTTCATAAGATCTCAAGGGTCACTTCCCCCCCCCCCCTTTTTCCCCCTTTTTCCCCCCTTTTTGAAATGCCTAGAAGGCCTGCATTATTGCCGCAATTTGCTTCACCTACTTTCACATAGGGTTTTTTTGTCTATAAGAGCCCACTGTGAGTGACTGTAGCTGAGGTGTTTTGTAAAGTAATTGTTTTAAAAAAAAAAAAAAGTATTTAATTACCTGTCTCTTTCTATTTCATTTCTTCTGTAAATCATGAAAGTAATTAATCCCTAAATCACAATAATTTTGAGATGATGTTTTCTTTTTAAATTCAAATCTAGCAAGAAAAAAAAAAGAAAGCTTTTTCAGGCAGTGATTTGTTTGCCACGGTCTCTTCTCTGAGTTCTTTCTTTCCCATCTCCCTTCCCCTTTGTTTTTCCCTCATTCCAAAGATGAGAAGGAAATTACGTCCACCTGGATCACACTGGAGGTTTTGTGTAGCTGCATTTCAGTGAACCCCTAATGCTCACTTTTGAAAACCCCCAGTTTTTCGTCCCTGGAGATTAAAAGAATGGTGGGAGAGAGCCCAAGTTTTAGAATCAGTTACTGGGAGAAAGAAGATGGACCCGGCATCATGTGAGCCAACAACAGAACCGTGCTGGTGTTTGCATTGCCCAGAGTTGGTCCCATGTGGTCCCCTTCTCGCTTGAAAACCTACGGACACCTTATCATCCTGGCTGTTGTCTTTTGGTTTGAGCTTGGGCTCAATTTGCCACAAAGGTCAGATGTCTGGAGAACATCTCATTGGGCTTTTTGTTTCCTGGCAAGTCTGTTTTCTTGGGAAAGAAACAAAAGCACGCAGCTCTCTGCCAGGTTTCTATGGCTCCCATGTCCACACTGTGCTGCAGCTGCCTCAGGAACAAATGAGCCAATAGGCATCTTGACTTCTTTGCTGGCATTGTGTTTTCCCACCCTTTTCCCACTCCATTTCTCTTGTTCTGTCCTCTAATTTTCTGCCCTTTGTCTTTGATTGTCGAGAAAATTGGACAGGCTTCTATAGCCCATTTTAAAAATTAGATGTTGGGTTATATAGCCCTTCAATGAGAAGATCCATTATGTATTTTAAAGTAAAGTGGCAACTCGTGTCCATCAGCCTCATGTAAAGCTACTCAGCATCATTAAATGGTTGCTGTATGAAGAACTAGCTAACCACTACTTGTACTTTAAATAATCATGTTTCTCTAATGCGTGCATTATTTCATAGAAAGCCTCAGCCTGTTTCAGATGAAAGATAGTATGAATGTATCTTCATCAACGCTGCAATAATAGACTAGAGAATAAGCCGGGATTTCAGTTCACAGCCCTTCTGATAGCCCAAATCTAGAGCTAAAAATTATAGTTCCTCTCCAGGAATTTACGCCATGACTGCTATGTGATCATGCAAATAGCTCTAGGCTAAGCTCAGTCAGATGATATTCAGCATTTAATCTTCCTTTAGGAGCTCTGGGAAGCTTTGTCTGAGATATGGTAAGATTTCACTTCTCGGCTTACAAGGGAAAGTAGAGCTTTACTAAGAGAAGCACAGTAGCCATGAAAAAGGAAGGCCCATGTGGGTTAGAGACAAAATTTGGCTTTGTCTTGACTTTGCTGGTGCTGTGGTCACTGTGGGTGGCACTGATTTCATATGAACACCCACTGTGGGGTACTGCCGGAGAAACAACTGCCAGCAGCACCCAGTACTAATTGGTCACTAAACTAAAGCCAAACCAATTTTGAGATGAGACTCCTCTGCATGATGCTAAATGCAGCTGTTCTGATAGGTACTGTGCAATAACCAGTGCATGAGGAATAACACTGGTAGATGCTGACTAGAAAAAGTTGCTGCACTTCTGCTTTCTCTTGTATGGAAACATTATTCTGCTGAGTGTCGGGCCCCGGTATGAGCAGTTGCTGCATTTGCTCGTTAACTAATTAGCCCCAGAGTTGCCTCTGAGGACAAAGAAGGTGCAGTGTGGTGAAGTCCACGAGACCCAGTGTTCATGCTGATCTGCTGCCAAAATCAGACGGTTGTTGTGATTCCCACCCGTTTCCCCTGAAAGTTTTACTGCTACCAGGTTAGAATCATAGAATCATAGAATCAGTGAGGTTGGAAGGGACCTTTAAGATCATCAAGTCCAACCATTAACCTACCCTGATAAAAACACCACCACTCCTAAACCATGTCCCTAAGCAGCTCATCTACCCTTTTCTTAAACACCTCCAGGTTGCCAAAATGCAGTTTTGTGTGGGGAATGGCCTCTTACAAATGTGAGATGAATCAGAACCAGCCACTGCTGAAAGATTGAGGATCTTGGTGAGGTTATGCCCATCTGGTTGCCTTTCCCCCCTGCAGTGGGAGACGGACTGTTCTCAGCCAAGCTTGCAAAGGGCTCCTGAGGGGTAGACAGAAGGTCCAGGCTAGCTGTGCTATATATCACCGTGTAAAGGCAAACCAAGAAAAACACCAGGAAAAGCAGTAAACCCAGCAACAATGCAAAAACACTCCTAGAAAAGCAGGACAGTGGAAGGGGCTATTCATTAAAAGTAAAGGTGTTTGATTTTACTGGTCGCAAAAGCCAGAGAAATGTCTCAAAGGCCTTTTCAAATAAATCCCTGATAAAGAAAGCATTGACCTGTTGAAGAAGAAAGCCTGATAAACGAATACATTTCATGTGCATGGATCCAAAACATATTGCATAGTAGCAGAGTGCCTTCTCTCTCCCCCATATTTTTTCATGGTTATCTATTACAGGAATAGATATATGTGCAGTGAAAATCAGTATTTGACAGGTTTCTGCCGTACAGTAGACAGCTTTGCATTGTGGAAGGATTAAAAGAAAGATTTTAAACCCTGTGGGTATTCATCTGACTTCATTTTAACTACTTGAAGCCCAAAGAAGCTGTACGCCAGCCTTTTCCTTCTTTCCTGATCCGAAAGAACTTGGTGTTGGGGAAATGAAGTTGATCAGGTTAGTTTGGTGTGAGACATCCTTGGTAAATCCACGATGCATATCATCCTATTTTCCAATTAAGCCTGTGACTGCAAGTCTGGTTGCCTTTGAAGTTTTTTTTTAGAGCCTGGAATATTACTGAGATTACATTAATAGGCCTGTTGGTTGCTGGTTGCAAAGCATGTTTTCATCTTTTGTTTATATATAGACAATATATTTCCCATTCCCTTGACAGATTTCTCAGATGTCTATGCTCCAGGGCCAGTGATCTTATAAGGCAGTTGTATTACTCTCTGACACAAGAAGTATCTCATCTACTGCTCTGAGACATTACTTCCATCTCAAGTCAACTATAAGGCCTTGCCTCTACGTTCAGCTCATCTTCTTTCTCATAGTGATACGTTTTGGGGTCACACTGCTGTTATCTTTACCTTAAACCTCATACTTTCCATGCAACACCCTTGATTCTTCAATTTTTGTCCTCTGTTTACTCCCACGTCAGGGAAATTTCTACTATTTGGTTTTGCCTGCGTGACAGCTCTCAGTCTCACAGTGTCAGTTGTGACCTTCGCCCTACCCAACGGGACACAGCTGGCTTTTTGCTTCACTCCTTTGTAGCCAAATATTGTCATGGAATAGGTTTGTCTTTCTCTATGCATTCAGGTCTCCTGCACCTCTGGCTGTTGAGAAAGCCAAAGTGAATGGCAGGGACTTCTTTCATAGAGTGTCGGAGCAGCCGCGAGAGGACAGGATTATTGATGCTTTCTATTCAGGACCTGACATGAGCATCTGCAGTCAGCAGTCTTCCCGCTGCAGTGGGCTTTGTTTGGCATGGGAGAAAGGATCCGGAGTTCATAGTCAAACCCTATAGCAACCTATTCCCTCACCCGTGGTTGTTTAAAAAAAACAAACAACAACAAAAAAAAAACCCAACACAACAAAATTCTGCAACATCTAGTGCAGAGGATTCATGCTTATAATAGCAGCTTTTCCATGGTTTAAATGACAGCACTCTGAAATCAGCAGTTCTGTACTCATATTGAATTTAAACTTCAGGTATTGCGTCTTAAAAGTAATAATTGATAATTAAAAGAATAGTTGTGGCATAACAACTGTGTAAAATTTTTTTCATAAATTACAATGCTGTTACTCTTCATTTAATATCCTTTAAAATCAATTACTATTTAACCAACAATGGCTACCTTATGAAATCCAAAAGAAATTTCATGAAACATCATTTCAAAATGGTTGTGGCACATGCAGTGTTGCTGTCACTAACCTACAAATTCAAACCTACGTACTTTCCAGCAGTAAGCTATAGAGAGCTGTGGCCTTAAAAATAAACAAAATTAAGCTGATACTTTATAATAAAAAAAAAAAATCCTTTAATCCCTTTATTCTGACAAACAAGTGGTAAACTGATAATGTCTTTGGGGTTTCATTGACTTATATCACCTGGGTCACAGAGAAAAGTAATTTTCTCATTGAAGACTCCCAGTAAAATTAGTAAGACTCAACCAATGCAACTGTGTGACTGGTTGGCGCCCACCCTTATGTGTGATCAGGCTACAAGGCAGACTTGGTTGCCAGACGGAGACCAGGAGCTAGAGTTCTCAGTGTAGGGCTGGATGGCGTTGACTGCTGTGGGCAACATACAGCGGTGCCCGATGCTGAGCCCGTGAGAAATGGTGGAAAGTGTCCAAACTCCTTAATGCTAAAACATGAAAGATGAGAGCGTTTTCCTCCTGCAAAGGCCTGTCAGTACCACACAAGTTCTTGCGAGATTTCCAGCTTCAGCAAAGTGTGTTCTAATCCTCTACGATTTCTTGAATGGAAGTGGGATCATTTGAAGATCTCCATGAGATTTCAAAGCAAACATCTGGTTTGAAAGCTTTTCTCTTCCGTTCTTTGTCCTTTTTCACTTTTTTTAGCTAGGTCTTTGAGACCTCATTGTGAAGATGATGTCTAATGCAGCCCTTCCCTGATGACAGTGTATCTGCTTTTCATTCTTAAATCACAAATAATTATTTATGTAACAGTGGGTAACTTATAAAAGTAGTAGAAAAAAAGGCTCTGGGTATTTTTTGCTGATGGCTTGCCTTCACCTCTTATTCCTTCATAGCTCAAAACTTATGAAAAATGGACATACTAAAAGATGCTGTAAACTACGTTTTCAAGCATTCATAAGTCTTTTGGAAAAGCTTTTTTTAAACCTCTTTTCTTATCATTAAACTCTGAAAATTGGCGTAGTCGTAGAAGCCCACCTTCCATCACTTCATATTTCCTATTTGTAAAATCTGAATTTTATCATTTTCCAGGCTCTTCTGCTTGCAAGGCATGTGGGTTAAGACTACTCCACTTGTTTTACTTCTGTGGATTTACACTAATGTCACGAATGTGCTTGGACCCAGCAGGAGTGTTTATGGTCCTGAAACATTGCTTGTGTTCATTATCACTGGAGATGGGGCTCTATGAGGAGGGGTGAAAAGAGTTTATATACTATTGGGAGCGGGAACAAAAAAAAATAATAATGAAGTAATCTTTTCATTTCAAGTCCTGAAAATATTCTGGTCTTATTTTCCAACCACATGGGTCCAGAGCAGTAGCAAAGTTGTAGTAGCCACTCCAAAGCCAAAAGACTTTAGAGGGTACCATGTCCCCTCCTCTGTGAAGGACGGACATTTCCTATGCAGGGTAAGAGATGCACTTTGGGAACAGAAACCTCTGGATCATCTAACTTCAGCATTGCCCCTCCATAACATGAAAAGAGGGAAAGACTGGGCTGGGAATTGATGTTTCAGGCTGAGATTTGTACCCAGTACAAGTTTTGCTTGGAATCTAATGGGTAACAAGTCAGCATAAATGATCGTTAACTAATGCAGTATTATACCAAATGGACCCATTATACTTTATTCTGTTGCATGGAGTGCAAAATAAATTCTGGATGATGGCACATATTCTTAGTCAACAAGGGAATTTCAGGGTAGAAAGAAGCCTGTGTTAGCTGTCTTTGTTTGTTTAATAGGAGATTATAAAAAATTATTATCTCAGGCTAAGTTATGGCATCATACACCATAAAAATACACAAGTAACGGATCTAATTGTCAAAGCCAACATTATACCCAGTAGTTATAGCTTGTCTTAATACACTTCTAAGTTTCACAGTGGATTTCCCAAAGGCAAACATAACAGTAAGAGCAGTAGAGTATCAGAGTATCAGATGGCAGGTCAAGAAGTTTTATGCCACATGGCCTGAGCTTGTGAGGTTTGTCCTAGTGCCACAATTGACACGATGTCTGATGGCAGACGAGGAAATCTGGAGGGTGGTAATTTGGCTCCTATGAGAGCACCTAATGATGTTGGGTTTGTGAAAAGAGCATTCGCAGGAAAGGATGGGACCAAGCGCAGCTCAGTAGGGATGGCAAGGCTGCGAGATGGCACGCTGTCCCCATGTCTCGTGTGTACTGGACAGTGCGAGAAACGATGAGTTAACCCAGCGCAGAGTCCAAGCAGCAATAACCTGAGACTCCAGCACAGGCTCTGTTCTCAGTTCCCTTTGGAAATCCGTAGATTTCCAAATCAACCTTTTTAATCTCTAATAGCAACAGACTCATGAGAGATTATAATTGTTGATTCCAGTGGTATTACTCCAGTGGCAGAGAGAGAAAAAAGCCTGAAGCCCTGAGTCACAACTCTTTAAAATACGCCCGACCAAAAGCATTAGGAAAGCAGTGTGTCAAAGTCTTTTTCAGTCGTTTGTGCTCTGGCTTACTGAAAACAAGCCTTTGTGTACCTAAAAGACGCCAGTATTTCCATGTCCCACGCAATTGGGCTGAGGTGGAAGGGGCTGTCATTTAATTTTTGTCTTCATAGCCAGTTTGTTCCTGGAGCTCATGTGGCTGAATATTAATATCCATATGCCTGCTGTAAGCACAGACATATAACAAATAAGTTTGTATTACTAGTAATCTCTTGGTAAATACTGGATGGTATTCTAAAGGTTAAGCCTATTGCCCAAGAAAAAGCATTGAGTTTTAGTGGGGGAGTTGCTAGGTGAAAATATGTACCATGCTGATGCCTGTGGTTCTGCTGCCCTGTCCGATGGAGCGATGGTGAGCTCTGCAGGACACCGCACCTAAGGCTGCGAGGGGGGGTGCAAGGCGCTGCACGCAGTGCGGGGGGCAGAGCCTGCTTCCAGGACCTGCCCACTGGCCCACAAGAAGAAAGGCTATGTACTGGAGGCAGCGGGAGTTGGAAGTCATGCCTTGGGGATGCTTCCTTCGAGTTTCCTTTAGAAACAATAGGTCAGGTCCTCTGATTCTTTAGGCTCTGCTGCTTGTCATAGAATCATAGAATCAGTGAGGTTGGAAGGGACCTTTAAGAACATCAAGTCCAACCATTAACCTACCCTGATAAAAACACCACCACTTCTAAACCATGTCCCTAAGCACCTCATCTACCCTTTTCTTAAACACCTCCAGGGATGGTGAATCCACCACCTCCCTGGGCAGCTTATTCCAATGTTTAATAACCCTTTCAGTGAAAAAATGCTTCCTAATATCCAATCTAAACCTGCCCTGACGTAACTTGAACCCGTTTCCTCTTGTCCTATCACTTGTCACCAGGGAGAAGAGGTCAGCTCCCATCTTTTGTCCCCGCAATCAGCCCTTTGTGCTAATGACGCGTGAGCTTCTTCTGAGAAGGTAGCCCATCAAAAGGAGACGATGGGGGAAACAAGCAGATGCTGTTTTTCTAAATGAGGTTCCCTACGTTCACTCTCTGTCTCCGGGCAGGGTACATTAATCTCCCACGTTCATCAGGTGGCAGGTTAGCTGAAAGAGGCCCTGACAGAGCACAGCCTGGCAGGAGCACGCTGTTCCCGAGTGGGCAGAGAGCTGCGGCTTGGGGATGACGACTTTTTTCTTTTTTTTTTTTTTCCTTTTTTTTCTAGAGCAATTCTGCTTTCAATTTCGCATGCAAACTATACCTGCTAGGAAGGAAACGAAATGGCCTGTTGAGAGGAGCAGAAAATGAAGGGCTATTTTAAATCACATTTAAAAATGTGATTGTTCTGATAACTTTTTTTTTTTTCTTAACCGTTGAGTCATAGGCAACTGCAGATATGCTGGAGTTTCCCCTGAGCCTGAAAAGAGGCTAAGACCAGTAATAATCAAATAATTCTTTATGCTTTAAATTAGTCTCGCTTCAAATTTCATTCTGCACAAAGTGAGGATCGTACATTACTTTACCAGGAAAGTACCCCCTAACTCAGAATAGCCCTGGATAGTATCAGGCTCTTCCCTCTGTGGCCTGTTTGTGTCTGAGCAGGGCAGGAGGCACCTGAGGCTGCCACGTGTTCGTGCTGCTCTGCATTCATCACCCACCCTTGGCCGCTGCGGGGGCATAGGGAGGAAAATGCTTTGTGCCCCTCCTGGTCCCAGGAGATGCAGATGGGGAGGCAGGGCTGCTGCCTGCAGCCGGAGCCCTGCCTGGGCTGCCTTTAGAAATACTCAAGGGATTGGGTCTGTGTATAATTTACTCTTCTATGGGGAAAGAAGTATTTGCATTCCTGGATTCCGTGCATCACGCTTCAGCTGTGGCAGCCTGGACCGACGGCTTTGATTTGCTCTTTGCTTTTTCTGAGCAGTGAAAAAGGATTCAATCCCCTGATTTAGCCACCTTGGTGGTCTGCCTAAAATGGTACGAAAGCCTCTCCTCCTGCCCGGGTGCAAAGGGGAGAGGTGGAGGAAGAACCACTAGTTAAGGTAGTGCTTGTGGTCGGGCATTTCCTATTCAGGAGTCAAAGCGCAGGTTTGCTGCTCTGCTCCTATGTTCAGCTTTCACCTACACTCAGCAGCTTCTCTTAGGGGTGCGTCAGGGCAACACCCAGCAATTCAAAGGTCCAGCGCAAAAAAAACACTCCACAGTGACCCACACATCTTCAACGAGCGTTTAAAAGACAGAAGGGGCCAATGGCTCTAGTCAGACCTGAGCTGCAGCTTGAAGGCTTCACCATTTCTACAGAGCCCGTCAAATCTCAATGAGAATCTGACATTCCAAAGGTTCATTCACTGCTGACTAGAACAATAAGCCCTGAAGGATATTCGGTAACAGGCATGGCTCGGGGCATTGGATTTTTAATCATTTCTCTTGATGTTTGACAGCTGCAGCAGCACACATCTTGCTGCGTCGTTCATGGGTGGGAGAGGTCTTGCTTGCGTGGCTTCTCACTGCCGAGGAGTGTATGGGAAGCAGTGCTGGAGAAGATGCTCTCAGCAAGGAGGAGAGAGCGCCATACTGCAAGCAATCCCTTTCTGTAATGGGGAAAAATAGGTTCAACTCGCTGTTTCAAGCTTCTGTGTCACCAAGAAACTCAGGTCCTTTATTTATTATTTGTATTACAGTAGCACCTAGAGGCCCCAGGTTGTTAGGGTTTGTAGAGCGCTTTGTGAGAGATGGCTACTACTCCTATGCCATTATAAGATTAAAAAAAAAGAGGGTGGGAAAGGAAGGGAGCAAAGTGACTTGACTGAGGTGCTACAGAGGCCAGTAGAAGAATGGAAAGTGAAGCTCTAACTCTCTCGGAGGACGGTTGTGCTGTCAAGTACTGGGGTCACAGCATTTCAAGAAGCTACAGTGCCTTCAGCTCAGCCGTAAGAAATTACTGTCTGCTCACTTCTGGCCCGTCTTCAGCAGTGGTGTAAGTTAACCCGTTGCAATGTGAAATAAAATGGATTAAGTCTATTATCAAGACCTGGCTGAGGCCTGGTGGCAACTTCAGCTGTGCTCACTTGACCGTCTGTGATCAACTTGGCCTCTCAAGTCTGAGCCAAATTCAGTGGCTGCACCACAAAACTTACTTGTAATTTTCCTTTGGAAACGTGCTTGTTCAATTCTGCCTTGTCTACAGAATAGCCAGCTCTCTTCACTCCAGTTTTAACATGCTGGAGCCCTGCCAGTTTCTTTGGTCGCAAAAAGATGCATTTATTGAATACAGCGTAGAAGAACAACTTCAGACATAACACCTCTGTGCGAAGTATGTACATGTGTGCTTCCTGGTAACATGGAGCAAACCAGCTTGCTGCTTCTCCCACCGTGTGCAAAACTGGCATTGACCCTGTCGGGAGGTGGAATGGGACTTAAATGTATATTTTGATGCATTTGCTACAACTCCTCTGAAATTCTATTGGCATTTATAGTAATAATAGCTCTGTTTCTGATCAAAAACGTTTTGACGTTATAAAACTGCAATCTCTGCCTTTCAAAAGCAACACTTAAAAACTATGCAGTTCTTTTTCTTACCTGAAGTTTCAGTACCTTTATAGGAAATATAAGCTGTAATTTCACTGATTTCCTTCTTTAAAATATGTTTTAAAGGGAAATCAGACCTCAGCACATTCTGTAGTTGTTCAAAAGAGTGCAGAACTGGCAGTGCTACAATTTGAATGTTATCTAAAAGCCTGACAAGAATAGGAGTAATAGGTGCAAAGTCTATTTATTTCGCTTCAGCCACCACTAGCGCTGAATTTATCCTTGCAGCATCCTTATGCAATGCAGATAAAGACCCTCACTGTTTTGTGACTTGGTAACTCGAGTGCAAGGGTCCTGCCCGGGGTCACACCAGGGTCCTGCAGGAAGCTGGAGCCACCGCTGTATTCCTGGCAAAGCCCAGCAGAAGGCTGAGACCTGCAAAGGATATTGGCTGGTCAAACATTTTTTCCCAATCTTTCCCCATCACTTTGCATCAGTCTTTTTCAGGACAAGTTCATTAAAGGCATCCTTACAGTGATTAGCTCTCTTTTCTTTACCCATTTCACCCTTGTCTGCTTTCCTGATCCTGACTAATGCAAAGGCAGCAGTGACGAGGAGAGCCCTAATAACTCTGCCATCCCCTTGAGCGCGGTGTGATGCTCCTGCTGTTGTTAAAGACAGACCAGCAGCACTTGATGGGCCCCTCTGACAAAGCGCTTTGAACGCCCCTCGCTGAGCCCTCCCGGGCTGACAGAAGTTTTAGCTAAGCCCTGTGCTTTTTGCCCTCTTGCTACGGGTATTTTCACTGTGGAGCTGCTCAGTAAGGAAAATTTCCTTTGCTGTTATAAGGAGTGGTAGCAGGAGAAAAGGGATGGTTTTATTCCAGACTGATTTGTAGACCTTTCAAATTCAGGTGGACGCTGGGCATCCCGGAGCTGTTGGCTGTGCTACGGCTTCACTCAGATCACTGAGCTGGAATTTTCTCCCAGCCCGGAGACCTCTCTGCCAAGGTAGTGCTCTTCTGGCACACTTGCGTGGTTCTCCAAACCAGCCACAGTCAATTCAAGCACGTTTGGTGTAAATGCCGAAACATTCAGGTCCTATTTCACAAGGAGCAGCAGGTGACCCTTCTTTTCCATATTTTCTCTTGAAGCAAGTAGTTCTGAGTCCTTTAACCATCTCGTTGCAGCCTAGACTAGTGAAATTTGAAAGGATCAACCCCAACATTAGCCCATTTCTAATTAGCCTCGTTGCCATAGAGACTTGGGGGGGTTTATTAGCATCAGCATGGCAAACTGATGGAACTGTACAACTTCTTTTGCATCTGGGGAATGTAAAAAGTGAATCCCGCATTGAATCATGCTCGCAGGGCTGACATTCAAATCACAGTCGTTGTATGCTCAGGAAAATGACTGTCATTC
Source organism: Vanellus vanellus (assembly GCF_965231255.1). Taxonomy (NCBI): domain Eukaryota; kingdom Metazoa; phylum Chordata; class Aves; order Charadriiformes; family Charadriidae; genus Vanellus; species Vanellus vanellus. The sequence continues at coordinate 12,777,210 of NC_138918.1, read as the reverse complement.
CTCACGCACAGTGTTTCACTTTAAGAGGAAGATGGGGTGGGGGGGGGATGTTGCAGAGAAAGAAAAAGGACAGAGGAAAAAACAACTTATCTAAGGCATGAAGATAAACATTAAAATGCAAAGGAGCTAAGGAAATTCAGATACTTTATTTAAACTAGAAAAAAGAATAGAGAGTAACTGACCCTGAAGCAGCCAGTACTGGATGTGGACTCTGCCTCCTTTATTTTCATATACTGAAGAGCTGGGATATTCCCAAGGACTTTCTTATGAGGAACATGGAAATGTGCAGAAAGTGGCTTCCATCCTTTATTGACGTTTCCTTTTTACTATAAGGAGTTGAAATGTGTGTATTTTTGATCCTGAATGTTGTCATGGTTACAGGGCTACTTGGATGCTGCTTTTTGCACCCCACGAAGGCTGCCGTGCTCGGCGTGTGGCGGAGCGGCTGCCCGGGGGTGCGGTTCAAGGCTGGAGATGGTGGGGACCAGCCTGAGCACCCAGCTCACCTCGGGCTGGGAACAGCCAAACCTGGATCCAGACATTCCTCGGTGTGGATTTCCGTCCCGGGAGGAGGGATGGAAATTATGCGATCACGCTCCCACCACTCTTATAAATGCCTACTAGGTAATGCTCGTGAAATATCTACTCGCTCCCCAAGTATATCTAGCCTTGAATATTTCTGTCTAAGATACTTTTTCACCTGGTGGTTTGATTAAAGGCCTCGGTCCTGTGGTTTCCAGGACCGAGGGCTTTTTTTTTTTCAGCACAGACTTCATTTTAAACCATAATCTAAAACATTGTACAAAGCAAAGCTGCGTGAAGGAGAAAACGCTGGAGCTGATCTCCATAATGTCAGGTCTGTTTGTGCATCTCATGGAGAATCTCGTGTCTGCCTGCAAGAACAAGTGGTAGACGAACTGTAGAAGCTGTTGACTTTTCACTGAAAAACGGCAAATGAAATATTTTTAGCTGAACTGTCCCCAGCCCCGCGTCTTTTTTTCAGCCAGAGGGTTTTCAGATTTCCAAACCTATACAAAGGGAGCGCTAGGAAGAAAATTATTTTCTATCAAATGCAGACAGGCAGAAAATGCCAATTTTCTGAGAGGATTTTTCAATGAAAGGTTGCAATTTTCTGTCAAAGACATCTTTATTCTTTTACCAACTACATAAAAATGTCATGTCTCAGGTCTTGCAGCACTTTCCCCCCCACATACAGTGGAAATGGAGACTTGTAGGATATTGGACTTTTTGTTAGTTTTAAAATCACTTTGGGGTGGAATAAGGACCTTTGTGAGCAAAAGACAGTGCTGTAGGTTGGAAACAAGCAGATTTGTGCTTTTTCACTCTAAACTGATACATGGCCTTGTACAAATGGCTGTCCGGAACGCTTTCTCTCCTTTTAGTCTGTGTAGGCTGTCAAGGAGTTTGAATGCAGATGTCTGTACCAAACCCCGGACGCTGTATGCTCTGCAGACATGCTTTGTGTTCGTGATAATCCAGGGAAAAAAAAAAAAACAACACATACATGAACAGGGGGGAAAAAACCAAATGAATGAACAAACCAGTATTTTCTGGAAGTTGTTAAAGTTTGAAGCAGTGAGGTTAGTCAGTGAATGCACACTAATACACAAGTACCATATCTCGACTCGCCACTTGAAGTAGGGAAACCGTGGGTGGAAGTAGAGGAGAACAAGTGGGGTGTCCTGTTTTGAGGGACAGGCTGAAGGATGACTGTAAGACCATCAGACGGCAGCAGTGCGATAGTTCAGCCTCCCACTCCTAACTCACCTTGCCCGAGGTTACAGGTTGTCTGAGTGCCTAGTACTTACCGGGTGCCCAGGTATGAATGGGCCTGATTCTCCGCATCACCCGCACTGCTTTGATGTTGAAGGAGAATTGAGTCTAATAATTGGGGCCCGCGATTTGTCACAGTCACTTAGATGAAAAATCCAAATCTGATCATGGTTAAAATAGCAGATGTCCTGAATTCCTCTCCAAAAGAGGCACTGGACACGTGAAAAATGCTTTGTGGGGCGATGAAAATGGCTTTGCCCTACTTGATAACCTTTTGGTGACTCTGCCTGTAGCAGCAGGTGACAGGATGAGCAGTTTGCTGCCAGTGAGATCTTTGCACTCTGGCTCTTCTCATCACAGCTACAGCCTTATACTTAGAAGAGCCAAATGGAGGAAGGGCGCCAGCGGTTTTCTTCATCCCCGTGTGCTGGGGGGGCCCTTGTGGTGGCAGCAGGTTGGCACGTGGCCGTGGACCTCAGGGCCCCGTTTCCATCACTGTTGCTCCCATGGCTTTGCAGCACTGCTTGGTCTTGGGCCAACCGCTTGTCTCCAAGAGCTGGTCTTTGTACACCTCCCTGGGTGAAAGGTGTTTTGCTGCAAAGGGTTGTTATCAGTGCAGGGATCAGTGAAGAGGGCGAGGGGACGCGAGCGATAGGTTGCCTTTGCAGATAATTGAAAGCATGTCAGAAATAGAAGCGGTATTTAAATTGAGAGTCTTTGTGATTCTGCTCCACCTGGTGAGCTTGGGAGTTACGGGAGGCTGTCGCATGGTGGAGAATTAACAATTCTGATGCGAGACGCTGCCAATTTGAATTGCTTATTTGGAGACCAGGGTAGGAGGGGTGTCCATTAGCCTGTCTCAGGGATTTCCTATGCCTGCTCCTGGATTGTTATTAAAGGAGCAAAGCAGCTGAAGAAATGCTTTCAGAGTGCAAATACTGGTATATGCCACCCAAAGGACCTATTTTTTTTTTTTCTTGAGCTTATCTTATTATTGCAAAGTGCTATCAGACTAGCTTATACTGCTCCGTGCATGATGCTGCTGATGAGACAGTAATGAGGACAACAGCAACTGCAAGAGGCCTCCTTGGAGGGCTGTGGCTTGCATGAGGACCAGGAAGCACCTTCTCTGTGATCACAGGGTGCATCCCCTTCTCCATGCTGCTCACAAACAAGTTGCTACAGGGGAAAAAAACAGATGATGAGCGTTGTCCTGCAAAGCATCAGCCTCGGAGATCTCTTGGGACTCCCACTTCCAACAGGCATCTTTTACAGTTACCTTAAAGTCCTTGTTGGAGGTAACAAGGTCGTATACTCCAACTGGTAGAGTCATCAAGGCATGTCCCCTTGCCTTCCTTCAGGCCTAGCCAAGCCAGCAATGAGGGCAGCTCCTGCCTGGGCTTCCCATCTCTCCCAGGGCAGAAGGCACTGTTTGTCTCCCATTCCCTACCCCTGGCAGTACGGCAGTACCACCTTGCAACCCGTGCAAGGATGTCTGGGAAATAACGCGGGTGAGAACCTCACTGTGGAAGCTCAGAGCTTCTCCAGAATCAGAGGATTCGTCGATTCCCCGTGTTTTCTTGTCGTACACGTACACGTGACTCTGGAGAGTATCTTTGGACCACTTCTAATGACTAGTGCATGGGAAAGAGTCCCACCGAATGGGTTCCTCTGTGCAGCCCTCAAAGCCCTGTTGCCTGACATTTTAAGAACTACCTGGGGGATTTTTATGTGTAATTTGCCTTAATTAAAACTAACAAATACCAGTGGGCATCTAAATCCCCTATGCGATTTAGAGAACTAAAACAGCATTCTCTGCCAGAGAGAGAGGTCTTTTCAGCATCGCTCTCTTGAGCTCAAATTTTCCCTTGGGTTTGCTTGCATATTCCTTACAAGACACTGAAGATTTCTCTGGAACAGCCCCCGCTCTTTTGTAGTGCTGCAGTCACACAAAATAAATATGAAGTGAGCTGATTATATTCCAGGAGCTACAAGATACCACGTGTCAGATCCAAAGTGAACTGACCTTTCCACTCCCAGGTGGACAGCTCTGACCTTTTGTGATGCTGATGGGAAGCGTGGAAGAAATCATGATTAGGGGAAAATCGTGCTTTATTAACGTAGGCAGAGCACAAAGAACTCATCATCTAAAGACCTGCCTCTAGGTGGTGGGACACGAGAAAAAGAACCAAGATGTGCGTCCGCGTTGTGCTCTCATTATAACACTAATGGGAACAGGACCTAACAGGACAGCAGAGATGCGTGATGAGGAATTATGCTTTGCTGTAGAAGCTTTCTTGTGGTGACAGTTATAGCAACAGCAGACCAGGTTCCTACTGGCTCAAAGCCTCTTTATAATACCATTTTACAGAAGTGGTATTATTTGGCAGAGGAAGGCGGGAAGTCCTGGTAACTGCAGTAACGCCCAGTTGAGTTTGGTAGGTTTAGCATTGCTACAAGGTACTAAGGAGCTGTTAATGAATAGGGTTATTTTTTGAGGCATCTGTTTTTGTCACGGTAGCTGCGAGGCACAGACACTCCCCTTTGCAGGTTTGAGGGGAGGAGGGGAGCAAGAAGGGTTTTTCTTGTACGGCAAACATAGCTTCAGAAAGTGAGGAGGCTGGTGGGAGGGGAGGAAGGGTGGGGGGAGAGCGAGCAGGCACATATTATATTCCAACTGTTTCCACGGTGACATTTCATAATCACAACTCTTGGGGGAAAACGCTTCATTGCAAAAGCTGGGGGTGGCAGGATGGCTTTGCGGATGGAGCCGGAGAGGGATAGCTTCTCCCAGCACCTGTGGCTCACCATCCCGAGGACTGGGAAGCAGGGGCCAGTTAAACTCATTAGGCTGTAGCGCAAGCCGGGGACGAGGAATTGAAATGCATAGCAGTCATCTTCTCCTTCCTTTTCTTTCAAGGATGAACATTTATAAATAAATATGATATCATCACACTGGATAGGAAGTCTAAATGTCTTCTGTTTCTTGGCAGGAATAAGGAAAAGAAGGATGTATGTTGAAAAGAGCCTGTAAGATGTACATAGCAAAGCATAGTCAAATAGCTGAAAGCAGCCTGTAGTTAATGAATTAGGTCACCAGGTCTTTGCATTCCACATTGTCTCTCTCTTTACTCTCAGTCCTGGAATTGTAGCGTGCAAGCGAGCCCCGAGCAGATGGAGACCTGCTTTTTCATCACTAGGGCTGGTTGCACAGTGTCCAGAACAACCCAGTGCTTTGCTAGCAGCGAGGCTCACAAATCAATCGGTGGCATATTATTCATTTTACAAAGCAGCACCATGTTCACCTGAATTGCTTCCAAATGTCTGTGGTTCCCTGTGTTGTTTTACGCAGCGTACCGCTTGCCATCGTGCTGCTACAGATGGCAATAGCTCTTGGGGGCTTTCCTGCGAGACGTGGGCAGGGGAGGCAAGGGCTGTGACAAGTACACAAGGCTTTCATGCTTGGGGACTTTCCTTTAGTTCCTGCAGCACAGAGAGCTGCCCCGTGGATTTCAGTTCCAGCCTTCCTGCAGGTTCTGCGAGTTTAGGAAACTGCTTCCTCTGCCAATGTCTCGGATGGGATAAATGCTCTTTTTTTTATATCACTGACCACCGGTAGCTGGATAATTGAAGCTTTCTGTGGGCAAGGTGGCATGATGCTGTAGGTTGAATGGTGCTGCTTCTGCAGAGCTTAATAGGAGGTTCCTTGAGTAACGGGACTCCATGAAGCTGCCCAATAGTCCCGGAGCGTATGTGAAGCAAGTATACTTAGATGTATACGATTTCTAAAGCAATTACTGCATCTGTATATTCCTGAGAAAATCTCACTCACTCTTCTTTTGTGTGACGGAAGCTGCACAGCTTTGTGCTTTGTCTGTAGGACTGGATGGAGCTCGCTAATGATCTGCTCTCATCTGATTCCCACTCATTCTAATTGCAGGCATCGTTAAACCAGGTTGCAAACTTTGTGGCGCGCCGGGTGATGCGGTGTTTGTGTACTGTTCTTCCTGTCTGGGTCCGTTGTTGGGAGTACAAAGGAAGTCTAGCTTTTTTGTTTGTAATACGGCACTGATCTGTGCTTGTGATGTACAGAAAGTGGTGGGCAAAAATCTTGATGAGCACAGAAAGTCTCTAAACACGGGACACCTCCAGAAACACACAGCAGAATAGGGCCTGTATCATCTTTCTTATCTCTCCCTTCCAGCCTGGAAAACAGGATGATTTTTTTTCAAGACGACATTTGTTTCAGATTATATCCTTAGCGCTCTGTCATTTCTGTGGTGTCTAAAGGATGAAGAGGAGAAATTATAGATAACCTACAGATCCTCATCTACCCACTAAGCTTTACAGCTCCTTGCCCAAATAGAGCAACCTACCAGCAATAGCTCAGCTGAAGACTTTGCTATTGAGTGTCCGTAAAACGCAGTTCCCCAGCCTGTTGCACAGGGCAGAGCAGCTGCTGCTGCCAAATGTGTCCCCTTCCCCCTCCAATTACGCATCTGCAGAGCTGGCAGCAATGTCCTCTGGCACGTCATCGTGACTGGCCACGCTACAGAGCCATGGAGGGCTTAGGTGCTCCACCAGAGTAGCAAAAAGCTGGGACGTCCCACTGCTATGGGCCGCTGCCATACGTTCGTAGAAAATTACTTTGTGGAACTTCAAAAATGTTTTTGGAGCTCTAGAAGAGGATCAAAGACACCCGATGGAGTGCCTCTAGGCCAGGCAGTACTTTGACTGCCTGGAGAGGTCCTCATTCCCGGTTCATCTCTTCTTTTAGCTAAGTGGTGCCAGTCCTTTCATTCTCTTCTCTTCAGCTCTAATGATTTTCTGTGTCCCATCCTGAAACCTTTTTGTTTCTTCTCTGTGCTTTCTCCAAGAGTGGATGGGCTTCAGGTTTCCTATTTATTCGGAAACTCTGCAAATCTCAGTTTATTCCTCTTCTTGACTGAAACCAAAAGCATTTTGCTTTTGCATCCATTAAGAATTTAAAGAAAACAACTTTTCATATAAAATTACGTAACGGTATTTCGTATCACAATGACTTTTTCTCCTGCCGGTATTTTGAGGCAGTCCGGGTTATTTGTGCAGGGTCCATGCGTGGAAATAAAGAAAATCTCTCCCTGTAGACTTTTCACAGGTGTCTGTCTCCAGTCGGTTATTAGCGCTTGTGAAACCCAACCCATTTAATACATGCGGACTGCTAATGCGCGATACACCACGCTATGAGCGAGACCCAGACAGTCAGACAGGGTGGGATTTTGCGTGATTGTGTGATTCAATCCAACATAGCAATTCCTACTTCTCTCTGAGATAAAGCACGGGTAGCAATTAAGGAACGAGGAGAAGTGACGTGAATATCGGTATTGATTGCGGAAAGTAGTGACAGAAAGACACTGATAATTCTGGTGATTTTTGAGGTTTGCTCTTTTGTGCGTAGTCTTCCCCCTCCCCAGCTGGTAGCAGGCAGCCTGCTACAGGAGGACGTGATGCAAGGACTGGAAATTGATACTTCTTTTCTCGACTCAGTTACTCCAGTTCAAAGCTTTGATTCCTTTGACTATTAGAAAGGCCAAGATCAGCCACCCTAAAGCACAGCCCACATGTTTGTTTATCTCGCGTGTTAGCAAAGCAGCCTGGGAAACGCTGAGCCAGATGGTAATGATGGGATCTTTGCAAGGCTGTTTGAATTGCGGCAATTGCTGCTGCTGCTTTTTGGGTTTTTTTCTTCCTAAATCAGCATCCTTTTATCTTCCTCATTTCACGTTTGTTTTCTGCGCGTCTTGGGTTTGATGCCAGGGATTAAAAATGAGGGTTGATTCATATATCAATATTAAACTGCATAATCACCTCAATCATTATTTGACTTCATCCGGAGCATTCACAATGTTTTGGGAACTTCAAGTGAAAGAAAACTTTGTTGCGTATACGAACGTTTGACTGAACTATTGATAACCAGAATTTCTCATTTAGGTTGCGTCCCCTGTGTCTGGTTTTTCACAGTAAATAATCCTCTTACCATATACTTTCAGCAATTTTTTTTAATACTTATAATTTATTTGTTTTTCCATTCAGCGAGAAAATAACATGACAGCACAATCTGTGGCAATAATCTGGGTGGCTATTATATTCTCAAACAACTGTAGACCTACTGTAACTTTAATGTATTACCAGTAATTTCTGTTTCCTCTGGCGAGGCTTAGAGAAGCATAAGGTGCTTTAATAACAAACAGGGATCCACCCACAACTCTGATTTATGTTTATGACTCAGCAAAGAACGTAAACTGAGACTAGGGCACAGAGTGTTTCTATAAGTAGCTATAAATCAACCATTCACCAGGGGGAAAAAAAAAAAGAGTACTAGCAGCCTTCCCTGTATGAGAAAGACAGCGGGTTTGGGGTTGCAGATGGCAAAGTCTTCCCTCGGTGGGGTCAGTAAAGGGGTCATCACAGAAAGGGATTCATCACAGAGAGGTTTGTAGTGTTTCCGTGAGTGCTCACATAGACATCGACCCAGCACAGGGCTGTTTGCATCCTTGTTTGTCTGGACTGTCCTTAGTTGAGCACGTCAAGTCCGTTGGACATAAGCAAACCCATCATCAACTGGCCAGCTGGATGGTGGGACAAACAACCGTGGAAAATAAAGCTGCAGGTCTGAATTTGTAGCTTTTGACGCTTGTATTCGACTTGGGCTGAGTGCACAGGTTATGTCCTTACTTGACTGCGGGAGAGCCCCTGTCCCGTTCCTGCCGAAGGCTGCCCATCCAGGCGCGCTGGGCGGCAGCGAAGCCCAGCTCCTGGGAGCCCGCAGCCCTCGCCAGACCGATCGTACCCCGCGGGCGCTCCAAGCCAAAGCGCGGCATCCATTTGCCAGCTGCTGCTCATGAATTTCCAGCTGAAGGGTGCGCAATGTTTTCAGTCCCACTCTGATTGACGGGTTTATCTTCCAGTCCATTTACTTACTTAATTATCCCACAGTGAGCAAGAAGTCATTTCTTATAAATATGGTAATAAGCCGATCAGGATGACAACAGAAGCACATTCTTGTACAGTTTGTGGAAAAAAAATGACGTTCCCCAGTTTCAGTTCACATTGGGCTTCCCCTATCAGCAGTCAGTAAATTAAGAAACAATACCTGGTGACCTTAAAACATCAGCCCCCACATGTTCGGCATTAGTTGGGACCTGCTTGGAGCTATCTTCAACTCGAGTGTTGCCCCAGTCCCACATCTTCGCGTTTTGGCACACACTGGAAAGGTGTGAAGTTCATGTTTCCTTTAACTTCTCTGAGTTGCTTCTGGGATATCAAAGCATTTAATTTGACAGCTCTAGCTGCCATGTAAAGGAGAGAAGGGCCACAGACACCTCAGGCCTGACTCATTGATGGGGGGATATTTTTTCCGCCTGATACCAAATGTGGCTGAGGCTATTTTTGTAAAGAAGGTTCTACCAAAAATGATTTGGCGACTACAATTTGTAGATGCTATTTTTCAGTGGTGTAAATAATACTTTCCAGGTTTAAAAGATTGAGGAATGATATAAAATGAACTACGCAGGCACACATAGAAATGACTGTAAAGCACCTGAAGATCCCCTGTTTCTACCTCGGTAGGAACTTTCCGAGTAGGGACGAGCGAAGGCCTTGGCTGCAGGTCCAAAATCCCTGTGCAGGCTAAAACCTGCTCGAGAAAACACGATGGGAGCGCGACGGGCCGCAGAGCTTCGCAGCAGCTCTGCCTGCCAGCGCCCACCCCGGAGCTGTGCCTCCCGCTCCTGCCTGGGTGATGCTGCCTGCGCGCGCGCGCGTACAGCACACGTACGCTTTGCTAACCGTGTCTATCAGTGTCATTTTCGTGTGGGTGGCACCAGTGACTGTGCATATGTTTGCTGGGTGTAGGTGTGCCGAGGGCTATCTGCACACACGCTTCCCGGTACGGCGGTGCTGTGAATGGAGGGAGCTGTCTCACCCCTTTTCCTTTTTGATTGCTTCCAAATTGTCCTCGTTTTCAGTTTCCGGAGTCTGTACTCTCGGCACCCGTGCCACGATCATTCCTTGAGAGATGTGTTACCCTAAAGAATAAAACTGAGGTGAGCAAGGCAGGGAGAGGAACTCATGTGACTCCATTAACATTCATTTATGCCAAGGCTCTACGAAACCCATACGAGAGTCTCTGTTGTTTGGAGTTTATTTAAATTAATCACTGTAATTACATTTTGCTCTTTATCAAAAGCCTCCTATAGAGATTGTCCAGCTCGAAAGTAAAAGTGATTTCAGAAATAGTAGTATTCAATAGCCTCTTTAAAGACATTCAGGAGCATCATGTAAAACACAGTGGGCACTGGGGGAAATAATTCTGTTGGGAGGTCGGAGAGATGCCGAGTTCTGTTGATTTCCTCATTTTTTCAAGGCTGGAGGCTTCTGCACGTGAATGAGTCCTTTGTTTTTCCAAGGCTTCTGGTACAGCAATATACCTGTTGCATCAACCGTTTATTTCCTATCCTGGAAACAAAAGCTCTGACAGTGAAGGCAGACCGTTCTGCTCGTGTGGACAACTTCATGTCATGCGAAGCAGAGCAAAGCGGAAGGTGGCAGACAGCCTCCTCAGAGACAAAATGCTCTGGTGTGCAAAACCTTGGAGCAGAAATGGGTGAGAACAAAGGTTCTCGCCCAGCACGGCAAGGTCAGCTCCAGGCAGAGCACAGCGGGAACAGTAGCTCTGATGTATGCATTTTCTTCTTCTCATGTCTGGCAAAGATCTTAAGTGAACCAGCTACACTCTTTTAAAATTCCCCTATAGCATTTGTTACCTTAAATTGGACAGCCCTTTTTTTTTTTAGACATGTATTTACCTAATTCTTTACACTCAGTTGCATGGATTAATCCCACAAGACCTTGTTGGATGTTTTCCATTAACCGCCAGATGCCTGCCTGTCCCACCTGTGTCTTAAGAACCCTTTCAGACAAAATACAGGTCTTCATGAGTCCACTCCCTGACGTGTTTAGCTGCTCCTGATTAAGATGGCACAGTGCGATACACTTGTGTGCTGTAATGAATGATTTCCTTTGTTTTCCGAAATCTGAAAGGAGGAATAGGCTTCTTCAATTGTGTTTAGGAATCTAAATAATTCAATTGTGCGCTTCTCTCAGTAGACCGGATTGATCTGTCTTTCTGTTGTGACCACTCTTGTGACATCGAAGAATTTCATCAATTTCCCAAGACTTGGTTTAGTGTTTAGCCAAAAATTAGAAGCTATATTGCTTTGATGTTGATTTAAGGAATCTTCAGAGCAGCTAGAGTTAATTCCTAACATCCTTGTACTAACAAACTCTAATGAAATGCTGTGATCTATAGGGAAAAAGGAAATGAATACCTTCTTAAAATAATGATCTTATTACTACTTATCTTGTTACACTGTGGTGAGGTTCTCCTTGTTAAGCCACCTGCACTTGGAGAGGTTTATAGACAAAAGCAGCATTATTAATTAATGCGACTGTGCAAGCTTTCTGTGAGCTATTATAATATTTTATTGTTATGGCTACTATTATTATTATCAGATAGGCTGTTTGGGAGTTTTGAAAATGTGCTAGCATCTTTCCATTGTGCTGGTTATCCTTCAGTGCCTTTCTTCAGATTACAAATGCAGCTGTTTCTATTAGATTCTGGATGGAAAGCAAGAGCCCATAAAACCTATCGGCAGGTTATTTTAGCCTCAAATCAGTATTGCTTAAATTATACAAGGAGCGAAATAGAAGTGTGATGAAGGTGCTACCTATGAGCAGCAGATGTAAATTTGTTGTGCTCTAATATGACTGGGATGCCGGTCACCCAGGCAGTGAGACAGGCTAAGAGCATCCTTTGGCTGCCTGTAACTGACTCCTGAGTGCCCAAACAATTGCTTTTACTGAACCTGCAGTCTCTGGCACCGAGAGTCATTGCCCTGGCCAAGGGTGGCTTGGGGAAGAAAGGAGTCCATCCTAGAAAGATGTGTGCCATAAGCAAGATGCAAGTTTTCTGGGCTCTGTTTTTGCAATGTAACTGTACCTACTGTCCTTGTAAGAGGCCACAAAGTTGCAGGCATCAGTACAACTCCTCTCTGATGCAAGGCATTAGAATACAGTGCTGCAGACCATAGACCTCCTCTGGCATTTATATGGGTGCTTAAGCGTTTTGTTATCCCAGAAGTCGCAGTGGAATCCATAAAACTATCTAGGAAGAGGTTAAAGATCCCAAACTCATATTTGCAGAGATGAAATGAAGGCCTGCGCAAGGATCATGGTCTGATCTCATTTACCCAGAGCCTGTGCCCTTAGCCCCATGAGAGATGATTTACCAGTCATTGTCATGTTTGGCTGTGGAGATAGTGCCTGACCGCATATGATGCTGCTCTACCCGAGGATTCTGTCGCGGCTGGCAGGAAGGGCTGTATGGGGAAAAAAACCTGTAGTAAATCTCTTTCAGAGGAAGTAGAGGACCTGCCAACAAAAACATGCTACTATCTCTGTTTTCAAGATTGTTCTTTTCATAAAAGGCTCGAAGATAGAAAGAGTAGTGTTCTCCCTGCACCATAAAGTTATGTCACGCCTCAGTCCTGTGGCCAACAGGGAATGTCTCTGTGCCACTGCGGATTTTGTAGGCTTTGCTCACATCCCATTTTGATTGTCGCACTCTGCAGAATCCTCATCTGTCCAACTGTTCCTTATGCGGGAGCAATTCCTGACCTTTGAACATTGGCCACCATTCTTTGATGCTCTTCCGGTTTAACTACGTGCTTTTGGAGATGGGGAGTGGGGACCGGAGCAAGGTACCCTACACCAAACCAGGACATGAGGCATCTGAGTCCTATTTCTAACTCTGCCACAAACATCCTTTTTTTCTATTTCCTCTCTACTATTTACCCCGTGTGTGTATTCAGGCTGCAAACGGCAGGGGCAGAATCTCTGTATTTGGGACGTGGGTATTCAGGTTCCGGCACAAGAGGCCCCAAGTTTGGTTTGGGACTTGATGTGTTTCAGAGGGGAATGGGTGAAGTTTCTCTCCTTTCTGAGGTGGCTATGGCTCTGTGTTCACAGCAGTTCTTCCTCAAATGTTTCTAAATCCTAAATTGTTCCTAGGAGCTGGTTTTTATCGTTGTTACTTTGACTGATCCCCCCCCTGTTTGTTTTTGAGTAAAGCTGCTTACGGTCAAATAAGCTTCAACCTCACAAGAACTGCCACAAAACAGCTCCTATAATGATCCAGGCTAAAATAGCTGCCTAATTTCAGGAGCCTGCACTATTTGATGGTGCTGGGGAGCACAGATTCCTCCACATCAAGCGCAAGGGTGAAAAGCCTCAAAGGTTAACGGTGGGCAGGAAAAATCAACGAGAAAGGTGATGGCGGGGGTTTCCTTTTTTCGTCGGTTGGGATCTCTTGTCTGTTGCTGTGAAATCCGTCCTTCCGTGGCACATTTGTTTGCAGGATACGTCCCTTTTTTGTTATCCTAATGCGCCGGGCTGTAGAGACTGACCTTTTCAACTCCTGGACCCAGGGGTGAGAGTCCAGGTTGGGAAGCGATGGAAGAGGAGTTTCAGCCCTTTCTCTAGAGGAGTTTGCCACCTACTGATTTGCAGGTTCCTCCTAGCTCCTGCCAAGAGAAGTTGAGGGGGAAAGCCAGGAATTTAGGGGTGGTAGGAATTACCCTTAGAGACCCTAACCAGGACCCCCGAGGGGAATAGCCGGGGCTCGGAGTGGTGGTGATGCTGGTGGTGGGGGGATGCAGTACCCAGCTGTTGAGCTCCAACTGGGAGAAGGCGAAGGAGCTGGGTGGAAGCGGCTGGTGTGTGCGTGTGCGTGCGTGTGTGTGGTGTGTGGCGGGGGAGGGATGTGGATGAGGAGCGGGCTCTCTTTTCTTTCTCACGGGGCTCAGTTAATCCTGCTGCCAGGCGGTGTTAAGCGGCAGTCTCGGCGCTGGATTCCGAGCGGGGGAGACGCGCAGCCCTGAAGGCGCAGCGGAGGGGAGGCGAGAGAGGCAGCTAAAGAGAGCAGAGCGGGGGAAAAATCAAATCTATGCTTGGAACTGGGCTTCTTTTTCGCCAATGCAAAAGGGAATATGCAGCACATTTTTGCCTTCTTCTGCACCAGTTTCCTAGGGGCGGTGTTAGGGGCCAATTTCCCCAACAATATCCAGATAGGTGAGTGCAGAGCTCGGGGCCGTTTGGGAGCCACGTTCCCCGGCAAATGGGGGAGGGATGGAGAGGGGGCGGTGGGGCAAAACTGACCCGTGTATTCGGTTGCAAAGGCAAAATGTGCGTGCGTGCCTGTGTGTGTGTATGTGTGTGTGAGAGAGCGAGGGGGTGAACCGCGAGGGCTGGATTTGTGCGTTGGTACCAGTTTTGCAAGAGCAGAGATGTATCAATTTGGCTTTGGGGGAGGGGAGGATTGGGAATAAATGCCTGCACACACACCAACACGGAGGGAGAAAAGTGCCTCTGAAATGGAGGAAGCACGCGAATAAATAATCTGTTTCTTGCTCTGAGAAACGCCTGGGCTGCCATTGTGCGTTGCTGCATTTGCAAAATCAGCGGTTGCATTATACATTTTTGTGAGGATGCTCTCATCTGTAGGTAACTGGGACGAGAGGTAACAAACAGGCGCTCTCTGTTGTTGTTGCTAAAGAATAAGGGCAGAGCTATTGGAGGAAGATTTTGCACTGAAGTCTTTTCATTTCGTGCTACTTGCTTGTGCTGCGCACCAGCAGTGCCTGTTTGATTCCTTTCTCCCTTCCTGTAACTTCTCAGTGCTCCTCCCCTCCCCCCGTTTTATTATTACTCTCCCATTGATCTGTATTGACGATGGTTTGTATCCTAGCTCCAAATTCTCTTCCCTTCCGTGCCGGTTTTCTTTCCCGCCTCCCTTCTCTTTACAATGCCAATCAATTGCTAATCCACCAAGTTCAGGCAACTCCTGCCTGAGTCCAGCTGCACAATCGGTGCTTTTATTGCTGTTGATGCTGCATCCTTGTCTCCCTCCCTTCCTGCCTCCCCTTTACCCCAAATTTGTGCAACATCTCGGATTTCTGCCCTTTCAACGAACGTATATAATAGCTTGATTCGGCTACTAGTATCTTGTTCTTCTGACACCCGTGGTTAGGCTGGGGGGTGGGAAGAACCGGGGGAGGGGGGTGATATTCATGCACAAATAGCCCTTTCCACGCAACGGGGAGATGCCCTCTCTACTAAAGATGTGCAAAGTGCCGTTGATGGCGGGTCTCTGCACGCTTGTTTCTTCCCCAAACCATCTGCCCTGGAGGGTGGGCACTGATACTATCTGCTTCTTTTTTTTTTTTTTTTTTTTTTTTATTCCACCTTGTTGCCAAGTGCTTTGTTTCCCTACCTGTAAAATGCCAATAACGGTGCTCTCTTTAAATGCGTATGGATTACAAGGCAGTGTGAATTTAATAGCATCTTTCTGGAGGCTGTGAAGGGATCTGCTGCAAGCCAAGTTTCCTGCTGGGGGAGCAGCAGGAAACTTTTTCTAGGGCCGGGTTATCGCGGCACTTCGTTCCAGGTCTGCGGGGAGAGAAAGGCTCTGAGCCTGGGTCCAGTCTGGTCCCAGTTCCTGTCGTACTTGTATCACCCTGTGGTTCTGGGCTTGTCCATACTGCTGCTCAGATCGATCCCTTTGAGGGTCAAGTTTTTGATTTCATGCCTTCTTTGAGTTTCGCCATTGTCACCTGTTAAATTTAAGGTTTTTCCATGCAGCAAACTTCCCGTAGCAGCAGGTGTTTGGATGCAGGTCCCATGTTGCTCCGGCTTTTGCAGCCTTTCCCCCATCCACCCAGCGTTGTGCCTGTTGGGCCAGGCTCAGCCAGTCTGCCCCGCACCCCGGAGTCCCATAGCATGGGGGAACCCCTGCACCCCTTCTGGAGAAACCCCCTCCGCTTAGTCAGCAGAGTTGAAACTCAGCCTAATTACAAGTGAGAGGAGGAGGAAGAAAGACTCTTCTTCCTCCTTTATAAAGGTAACATTTGCAGCGCTTCCGTTTCTCTTCCTTAAAGTTATGGGGGGTGAGGAGGTTGAGCCAAACCCCGCCGTTCACCCCGACCCTGCAGGCTGCCGGGCCCAGGGATACGTCAGGGCTCCCGTATGTGATCCCGGCGTTACATAATCCACAGGCTGGAAAGGTTTTCTGCTCCCAGTCTGTCCTCAGCGGGCACAAAACCCCCCAAGATCTTGTGTGCTGGAGGGTTTCCCGTAGAGGCATTCCCTGGGCTGGGGAGCTGGAGCCTCTGCTCCCAGGAATATTTTGGACTGAGGAGGTTGCTAATACAGGCATGCTTAAGACCTTCTTCTTGTTTTTTTCTCCCCAGGGGGGTTATTTCCTAATCAACAGTCCCAGGAACATGCGGCTTTTAGGTTTGCGTTGTCTCAGCTCACGGAACCCCCTAAACTCCTTCCCCAGATCGACATTGTGAACATTAGCGACAGCTTTGAGATGACATACACCTGTAAGTAGCGGCGTTTGCTGTGCTCTCTCTTACTTTGGTTTCTTTATTCCTGGCTGGTGGGTTTTTGTGTCTGAAATATGAGACATCCTGCTCCAAATGTGCAACTCCATTAAGGTCCGTGCAAGGCAACCCTGAACGCACAAGCAAAGGATTTCTAAATCATTTGGGGTTGTGCTAAGACATAGGGGTGAGGTAGTGCTGCAGTTATGCAGTATCTATTGCGTTTTCTCTTTCATTGCTTCCAAAATGGTATAAAACCCCCAACAATTCATTTCCTCTTGTTTCTCTAACCTCTGCCCAACTTGTTATGTTGAGGTTTCATTCCCATATTTCCTATAGCCGTGATATACAACAAAGACACCCCTTTCCACCCACGGGGTGCACAGAAGTCTCTGTTTAGTGTGAACAACTTCTTCCCCAGCCCCAGTTTAGCCATCTGTCCTTCTAATTTAAGAAAGACCTAGCAGAAAACAGCAGCTTGGTGCAAGTGGAGTCCAGATCCACGATAAGGGGCATGCCTAATAACGACAGAGAGGTAAGGGAGTTCTAGTTTCAAGAGCCAGCAAAATCATTGGCTCTAAACCCGAGTATTAAAGACTGAATTCGCAGCGCAGAGTCGATCCTAGGGTGTATTTGTACCCTGCTAAAGCACAGCACGTTAGCTGTGCTGTTCTTGCTATATGATATAGTTGGAAAAAGAAGAAACTGGCTTGCCAGGTAATGCCGAGATTAGCAGCAACACATAAGACCAGGAGGGAACCAGAGGAAAACAAAAACCGTAACACAGCCCTGGGGTTGCAGTAGGGGCTGTTGCAGCATTTGCTTCCCTCGGAGCGAGCGGCGCGGTGCTGTGCGCGAGGGGCTCACACTGCCGGGATGCGACACACAAAGAATTTCTCGGTTCGACCTGGTGTCAGACACCGCTTTCAGTCTCTGAGCTTGTGCGTGTGTGTGTACGAGGACTGTCAGGAGGGACTGGAGGAACCCTTCCTGCTGTAGAGCCTGTTGGATTGTTGTTGGCTCACATCCGTAGTATCCTTTTGATTCACCGAAACATCCTCTCTGCAGTTTAGTCATGTGGAGAGTGGGGTAGAGGTGGACACAAACTGTTCTCTCTGCTAAGAAATACACAGAAAGGAAAAATGCTTTTCTGCAAAAAGAACCAGGAATGTACAGGAGGAGAATTAATAAGGCTCTTTGAAGGAAAGAAAAAAAAAAAAAGTTGTGTTTTTTTTCTGTTGGAGGGTTTGCAAATACAAGTTTGCAGGAATTTCGTGGCTAGTATGACATAGGAGAGAGAAACAATAAATTGGCCACACTTCCATTGGAGTGTCTAATGACACATCTAAAGATTTTCTATTTTCCTTAATATCCCTCTATTTGCCAACTACAAGGTTTCCATCACGGAAAAGCAACTATCTCAGCTCAGTCCAATGGCACTTCCTTGGCAGGAAAACTAGACAAATAGAACAAAAAAGACCGACCTTGTATCTATCAAGGGAAACCGTCACCCACCTGGGGTAGAGTTGCTGACTGTGGCTGGGGATGAGCTATTTCAGTGCCGAGAGCAGGAAGAAAGCAGAAAAGGCAAGAATATCACTAGAATAAATTCTCCATCTGCGCGCAGTTTTCCCTCCCTCTCTGCGCCTGCCACTAATGGTTTTGTTTACAGCGTTAACGTTGATAGCAAGACCACGATACTAGTTATGCTTCAGAAATCAGTCATTAGTACCACGGGGGCGGGGGTGGTCTCACAAAAGCTGAATGGAAGCAAGACAGCCTCCCAAAGGATGTTATATTTGAGCTCTATGTAGGGCACGTTGTCCTAGATCAGACCAGCAGAGCGCTCCGCACAGTCCAACTTCACTTGTCCTCATTTTTCTTTTCTTATAATTAAAAACTTCCTAAGTTCTTCCAGACTATGGAAGGCAGCATTTGTTTTGCAAGCACAAAAGAAGGTGTTATTCCACGTACGCTGGGGTGGACGGACAACGACCCAACCCAAAAAAACCCAGGCTGTTGGAAGACCTGGTTTTAGTACTCTAGGGCTGGAGTGAAACTTTTGCCGGGAATTATCTCCTGCCTCATCTTCCAGCAAATTCCCTTCCCTGTTGCCAAGGCTAGATATCAGCAGAAAGATCTGTTTATTTACGGAGAATAAAAACCCTGCCCACGCAGCGGTCCTTATCTTCTGGGAAAAGACTGGCCATGCTACCAGTTAAAAGTACCAGTTTTTGTTCCCATGGAGATAGAGAACGCAGCGTTTGCCTTGTCATCGGCATTACCTGTTTCTCTGATGGTTTAAGTCAAGGGTGTTTGGAGCCGGTGAACCTGGTGCTGCCCATCTTGGAGTACTCGAGGAAGACTAGTAGGTCCCAGCCCCGTGGCACGTCCTGCCTCGCGTTGGGATCCGGCCTCGTGTGCTAAATGTAGTCCTTAAGGCGCGTGCCTGAAGCAGCAGCATTCAAAATACAGAATACATATTAAGACTCAGCAGTGACGGCAGAAGCAAAAAAGCCTCGTTGGGCAGCTCGCGGGGCGATGCTGAAGTGGTGGGATGAACTGCAGCGAAATGACAGCACCCCGTCTAAGGACATCCTATGCCAAATATATCTCAGCATCAACTGTGGCACCGTCTACCCGTGCCTGACACATATCTGCTTACCAGTTAGGATGAGCAAGCTTTGGTGTGACAGTGGGGGAATTTACGGCATGAGACGCACCCATTCGTACGCAGGTGACAGTGATAGGGAGCTGTTAACGATGTGCCGGTGGTGGTCGTAAATTGGTAACAATAATATCCATGAAAGCGATAAATCTGGAAGATACCAGGAGGCTGCTGCTGTTGCGGGGCTGTCACTGTGACAGCCCAGCAATAACTTTTGCATTTCTGATGCTTTCATTTGTGGACTTTTTATCGTTACGCGGTGATTGTGAATACCTCTGCGTGGGGCAGCGCCCGTCTACGGGTCCTGTGGTCCCTGTGCATAACACGTCAGTAGATTACGATTTTAAGCAAACCATAATCATTAAGAGAGCAAAAATAGGTAGTAGATACAATGTGCGGTAACCTCATGTTTCACGCGTGTGGTTGATGCTGATGTTGTGGCATCACTGAAACACGGGCACATCTGAATAACGGAAATATCTCCCTGAATTCGTTCCATCCCACAGAATAGATGGTAATGGACAGGCTCCGTGTTTGCAGCTGAGTGCGTGGCATGGCTTACCGGCGTGAAAATACACACCTGCTGGGGGCTTTTACCTAAAGGTTAGGAGACTTTATCTTTTTGTGTCGTTTCTTCGAAGGCCAAGGGGGAAGGTGAATTTAGAGTCCTTCCTTCAGCAGAAGCATAGGGCAGTGCCAGGTGACTAGAAAGGGTAAAATGATGGTGTAGTGTAGCTGAAAGGTTTTCCTAGTGACGTAGCAGAGCAAAGCCCTTCTGATCAGCTTTAAAGACATATTCACAGGTTCTGTCTTCAGCCATGTTTGGAAAAGAGCTTTACAGCCTCAACACAGTCGCTAGCAAACTCTGCCTTGCCTGGGTTTTGCCGTGACTGCGCTCAGGGCAGACCCACCATGGCAGGGGATGCTGCAGGTCGGAGCTGAGAGGTGCGGGAAGAGGGATGCCAGGGCACAGGAGGGCTGAAGCTTAGGGGAGAGATGCAAATTCCTATCCCTGGGAGGTCCGGGGTGGACAGGAGCACCGCGTCCCATTGGCAGCAAAGGGGTGAGAGGCTGCTTACTTGAGTCAACCAGTGCTGGGAATAGTATTCTCTTATTCTTCATCTCAGCCTCCGTTCGTGCACACGTAATGCAGTCCCCATCCTGTGCGTAGCCCAGCTCCTCGGGGGATACGAGTTGCTTGCAGCCCAAGCTCCTTGGCTTTCTTTAATTTGTGGTGCAGAGACTGCTGCTTTCAGCCGCTGGCCGGAGTCCCCCGGTGAGCCTCGGCAGCGTCAGGCAGACGGCGGTGGTTGCTCTCGCTGCCCAGGGAGGACGATGGCTTAGTGACAGATTTCCCTGGCAGTGACCTGGGGGACGTGCCCCCTTGAGCGGTGCTTGCAGAAAGGCGAGTCACCAGCTTGGTAAATCTGTCCCTGCAAAACTCGGGTCGCTTTGCAGGGATGACCAGCGGCTTAGAAACCTCCGTTCAGCACAGAGCCCTGTAGCTTTGCTGGTGCGGCCATCAGCTTTTGTGCGTGCTGAGATGGGCTACTGAGAAAGGAAGTTCAGGAGCTGCACGCTTGAAACACAGAGGTCTGCACAGGACAGCAGCAGGATTTTTCAGCTGCTAGAAAACTTGTAAAGAGGCTGAAAAACAATGACTTATTTATCCCTGTCCCTCCATTTATGTACACCAACAGGAACTGTGGGGTCCTCATGCTGAGTATGGGCTGTGGGTGCTGCTAGAATATCAACAGTTGAATCCGTTCTGCATATTAGAAAATTAGCACGTAGTTTGGAGCCTGTTGGTATTTTATGAAGGCCTCCCAGCGCCAATTAGAGAGGGATTTGTACT
The DNA here is from genome assembly GCF_965231255.1 of Vanellus vanellus. Lineage (NCBI taxonomy): Eukaryota > Metazoa > Chordata > Aves > Charadriiformes > Charadriidae > Vanellus > Vanellus vanellus. The sequence goes on along the minus strand of NC_138918.1, from coordinate 12,756,410 downwards.
GATCACTCACTCTGTGCTTCTGTTCTTATCAATAGCAGCAAGCTTAGATCCAAATCAGCCATAAAATGAAGTATTTCTTTTTCTTCTTCTCGGATACTTACGTATATAGAGAGAGTATTTCTGGAGATTGCTTTTTATCTCTTAAATTACCTCTCAGAGACAGGAAGGAATAGGCAAACATTTGAATGTTCTCAAACTTGGATCTAAATTTGGCTTAATTAAACAATTATTGCATGTTGAATTTAAAGGAAGCTTCTTTGTTGACAAACACAGGATGGTCTCCATTTCTTAGAAAGGTGTTGCTGTAATTATTCCAGCAGCAATCAATTAAAATGCAATTTTTATAATTAAACTTCCACAATCTAAATAAGCCCAGCCCTGTAATAGTATGTAATTGTTGTGGCGTTGGTAGACTTGTTTTTATTTTCGCAGTGTCAGAAATCTCATGTAAATGCTTTGGGATTTTTTTTTTTTTTTCTCCCTGCAGAACTCAGGATGTTAGCTATAACTATTTAATGTGACTTAGGACGACAGAAACATGGATTTAATGATCAGATGAAGTCTGATTAATACAACATAGGTACTACAAGGAAATACATCTCCTTAGATTTTGTAATAGGGAAAGATGTGATGCAGGCAGATGAATCACAGACCATCAATTCGTGTTAGATCAAATTGAGGTTAAGGATGCTCAGTTTCTGGCAGGGATGGGCTGTAGCTTTCTAGTAATTGCATGCTTGTTTAGTGAGATGACAGCACCTTACAGAGCCAGGTCCAGCCCTCAGGAAGGTGCTGACGGGTGAAATCCTGCCAAACAGGAGGGAGTGGGTCCTGGGGGTGACGCCAGCCTCCTGCACCCGAGGTCTCTCTGCCGGGGGTCTGGGGTGGGCAGTGGGTGCTTGGCACTCGTCGCCGCTGCTGAAGAAGGTGGGAGCTCATCCCACGTGCTTTCCCCAAGAAGGAAAAGCATTTGAAAGATGAGTGCCGAGCCGTTTCCTCGGCTATGATTGCCAGGACAGGGCGGGCTGTCTGTCTGCCTTCACGGATCTGGGCACGGAGAGCCTTGGGTGAACGTGGGCCAATATCATCAGCGGGGACATGGATGGGGCTCCACTGTCGCTCGGCGAAGGCAGCCCTGCCGAGAGGCTGGCAGGGCTTGTCAGGCGTCAGGAACGGGTTTCCCCCAGTCTCGTGTGTCCGTTTCTCTCCAAAGGGTATGAAGACACTTATTCTTTGCATGACTATTTTTATGTATTTAATTTTTGATCCTGGGCTGTGGAAGTGGTGCCCGGGGAGAAAAGCTTGATATGACGCAATTAGGAAAAGTCAGAGGAGGAATAAGGGGAATTTCACACCTGTAAATCTATCTGCTCATCTGGAAAAGACCCCAAATACTTATTGGTGGCTAGCAAAAAAAAAAAAAAAAAAAAAAAAGAGTGAAGAAGTAAAATTTGGGCTTGTGGCTGGCAGAGAAGGGATTTGAGAAACAGCGAGCAGCAGAGGCCAGACCTGGCCATTGTGTGACTGCCACAGTGTTCGCTCACAGCTTATCCTTTCTTCTCTAAAAATAAAGCTTTTTCATTTGAATAGGGATCCTACTAAGCCGGAAACACACAGGCTTTATTTTTTGACATATTAGCAAGGTGAGAGTGGAAATCTTTCTGTGGCTGCAAGGAAGGCAGCGTGGGGAAGCGTGCTGTTCCTTTCCAAAACTCTAGTGGGAATTTTAGATATATACGTTTACATTTCCCATAATAGGGTTAGGGCCCCAAAGGCAACAGCTCTCTGCCAGTGGAAATGGAAACTGTCCCGGTTAGCTTCAGTAACACGTGGAGCTCAGAGCAAACACAAAATCAACATGCTCCTTAAAGAGGCAATAAGTCAGGGAGACTTTAATATTCTGCAGATCCAAATTCTCCGGGGTGCGATATTAACACAAGTCTGAAGACAAAGATGCATTTATTTCAACTGCATTCCTTTAAAGAGAATTGGGTTTTTACTTCTTTGCCTTTAGTTGTGTAGAACTGAAACAGGGTAACGTTCTTCCCTGTGAAAAGTGCCGCCTGGTAGAGGATGGGATGTCCTTTGGGAGGTTACAAGGACTCCTGAGGAAGTCAGGTATTAGGCAAGATGTAGAAAAGGAGCCCAACCGAGACATTAGCAATCCACCATCATACCAGAAAAAAAAAAAAAAATTTCGAATTATTAGAATAATAACAGCATGCTATCTGGCAGAAACTGTTTTCTGCTCACCTGCTGAACTGGCCGCTCATTAGCTTACATGGTAACAAGTCTCTAGTTGATTTTCTCACGCTGCCCTGTAGCAACGAGACCCACTTGTTCCCTCCGGGGCATTCTTAAAAAAAATAATCACACCACAACACAAAAGAACAAAAAAACCCCCAGCAAATATTAGTCTTTTTATTAATGTATATCAGTTATTTTCCCTATTCTCTGCAAACCACACCCTCGCCAACCCTCGTCCAGGGTTGCAGTTCAGGAGATGTGCTTATGCTTCGCAGGACTGATTGATCCCTTGAGCGAGTTAGCAAAGAGGCAATGAAGAGGCAAGTAACAGCTACAAATTGCCGAATCGTGGCTTCTTCAAGAGGGTCTTTTCATTCTGTGATGTTATTTGTTTTAGACAGAGTCAAAGAGTGCAAAAGGAAACAACTGATGTCTAAGATTGAGGTGGAACATACCACTGATGGCAGGATTCCCGTGTGGATATAGCATGTGTGTCTGCATCTATATGCTATAGGAGTCTTGGCTTCGATTTAATAAGCGAGGTTCTGTAACTATGCTAATGGAGATGAAGTGGGAGGGAGATGAAAGGTTGAGGGCCGGAGGGTCGGAGGAAAGACACAGAAGCCGCTGTGGGTAATCTGGATGCAGCGTGGAAGCATCTCACATGAAAGGGAGGGCTATTTCTCACCTCCCCGCCCTCCCAAACATTTTGCTTTGATCTTCGAGGAACAGTAAGCTTCAACAGGCAAAAGACATCAGTGACTCCACTGATTCAGCTGTGGTTTTTCTCCCGTTGGCCTGCTGATATCCCCTGCGTGCCCCGAGCCTTGTTAGCTTTCCTCCCATGCGGCACCCACCCCCCATCCGTGAGGAGGAGGAGGATGTTGCTATTCTGGCAGGTGAGCAGCAGGAAAAGTTACCAGCAGGCGTGGGAGCTCGTGGGGGGAGCACAGACGAGCCAAGTCCGACGGAGAGCACACACAGGGATGGAGGATGGAGAAACGCTGGGTCAGGAGACCCGGCGGGGGGAAGGAGACAGGCAGCGGCTCTAAAGGGGTGATGGTCGTGCCGTAGCTGGAGTTTTCCCTTGTCTCTCTTTTCAGCCCTCACCTAAGCCTGGGGAGGCTTATGCTTTTTGAAGGCTCTTCCTCCTTCTGACCAAACAGGAGCTGGAGCCCGTTGGTGTCTCCCACGTAGCTCAGCTCGCTCCTGGCCTCCCTCTTCCTTGCAGAGCCGAACCTCGGCGCTGAGGGCAGGGCCTCCCCTGCATGGGGTGGTTATCGCAAACCGCCAGCATGTTTAACACAGCCCGCAGCCCTCTTGCTGCTGCGGCGACAGTCCCAACGTGCCCCCGGGCTTTCCCCTCGGCCAGCCTCGCGCAGCGTGCTCATTGCGTGATAAGCGTGTGCCGTGTACGTATTATTGCGCGATGCACGGCAGCGGGTGGCCGTGTGTTGGTCCTGAGGTGGGACCATTTGGCCAGGGCAAAAGGCAGACAACAAATGCCGAGATGTAGGCCACGGTGGGGTGAAGGTTAGCTGGAAGGGAGGCTCTTGTCAGATGACATGTGGCAGGGGAGGCTGCGGGGTGACCACCTGGTCGGTGTCTAGCAGAGACCCAGATCAGCGGGGAGACAGGGGCAGGTCTGGGCCACCAGCACCGTGTCCGCAAGGGGCCGAAGCAGCCGGCAGAGCCGCAGCTGAGAAAGAGGCCTGGCCTGCAGGGAGCTCAGGAGAGATGCCTTTGTGCAGGAGGTGATTAATGTCTTTAATGAAGTACCAGAGGAAGTAATAGAAAGCCAAACCACACACGGCTGTGGTGGGGGAAGGGGCCGAGGGGACGTTGCTGTTGCAGGCAAGGACGGGGAAGCGAGCTGCAGCGACGCCGTTTCCAGTTCACTGTCCCAGAAAAACAGTCGGGCACAGCAGCTGCCCCTAGTCCATCCCGAGCAAAGGCAGAGACGAGTGCATTTCAATGATTTAATCAGAATTAAGTCAGTCTTCCAGCCCGTCCTGGTTCTGGGGTCTTTTCTGCTCAGCTCGTTACGGCTGTGCCAACAAAAAGCCACTGTCTGCAGCTTTGAGGTGCGGGGATGGCGATCTGGGAGTCCCCGTGCTCCTCTCCTGTGGGGACAGCAAAGGGAGAGGCTTTGGGAGAGCGGAGCCTTGCTGGAGGCTGGGGCCTGGATTAGCCTAGGCTGGCAGGCATTAAGAGTCGTCACTTGTTTGGGAACCTGCAAGCAATGTGTGGATGAACTCAGGCAAATTGAGTCATCTATGTCACAGCATCCTCCACCTTAACAGCCCTGTGTGCCGGACTCAGCAAAGACCTCGGAGGGAGCAGATACCAGCACCTCTCCCGAACCCACAGAGGCCCACGCGGTCCTGGGCCTTGCAGGAGGTCGGCCATTGGCCATTGCCCACAGACGAGGAGACCAGCTCTCCATGTTCCCAGGCATGCCCATGTTTATGGGCTGATAATTAGGGGGTCAGTGAGTTCACCGTGCAACCCCCGAGTAGGAGGTGAGATAGCTCCCACATTTCCACCCCCGCTCCCGGAGCAAGCATACACCTTTAGACATGAGCCCTTCCCCAAAACGCCCATGTCACCTCGTGTTCTGGAGTGACCCGCACTAGTTCGGTGTACAGGCTTGCTCTGTCAAAGAGAAAACTCTCGTTCGAGCATTGTCACAGTTTTAGCGAGGCTTAACGGTCATGATGAAACAGGATAAACGACACACAGTATCTCAGGTAGCAGCTGTGAGTTAAGAGACTATTCCCAAACGTCTCTTCTATGCCTGGGGAGCTTCAGCCCACCAAAGGTTGTTCTCAAGTGAAGTCCTTACATGTGCTCTCAGTACAGATGCTGGATGCGCTTTCCCCCAGTTGAACTTTTTCTTCCTCTGCAAACAGCAGGTACAGCAACCGAATTGTGTGCTTATCGGGTTAGTTCTGCTTTGCCAGATGTCTGTGGAGGGCCAGAGGAAGAGGAGGGAAGAACCAAGCCCAGGTTTGACCCAGGGTGCTCGTGCCACATCGCCTTACGTGCCTTAGCAGCATTCTTAAGCAGCAGGTCCTTAAAGCATGAAGAAGGGAATTTGTGCCCTCTGACTTTTCTGGCTAAGGATTAGTCGCTCTCATCTAAGCCACTCATCGATGTTACCTCTGTAATCACCAGAGAGCCCTCCAGTGAGTGATCCTTCTGAACGGGTTAGACACCCATCTCAGTATGGGAGGAATTGCCTGCTTATCTCCCTTGTCGATACGGGAAGCCAAGGTGACAAACTTGACTTAGACAGCTTACGGTGAGACCTCCAGAGGTAGGTGGTAGATCCACAGACTCCTACCCAAAGTCTCTGCAGCTGTATTATGTTCTTCTGCTGATTGCTCAGTACTCTGCTGAAGGTGATACCTCAGCGGCACCAAACATTTTCCTGCCCTCCCTGCGAGCAGCCTGCAAAGGCTTTGATAAAAGCAGGCGTCGCACTGCAAACAGGCAGTTTGCAGTTGTGCTATTCTGATGTAGTGCTAAGAAGTGATGAAAACATATGTTCATGGCATAGAAACTGCGCTCTCAGGTTCACCCTCTGCATTTCAGTACAGTACCGCAGTGGCCCCTCAAGGGCAGGGCCCTGCCATCGTCCTGACACGCTCTCATCCTCTTGGCCTCTTCTGTTTCTCACTTTGCATGGGTTTACCGCTGGCAGTAGTGTTTGCAGTGCTCTGACAATGATGCCTGGCTTTGCTTTTGCTGTCTTTACTTTAAAGCAGATCTCTTTCTCCCTCTTTCTGTCAATACGCTCCTGGCTGATACTGCCTTTCCCTGGGAGTAGGCTGCGGGGGATCATAGAGTTGGTATCGCCAGGGGAGGAATGCCTTCAGATACTAACTGTAGCATTTTCAAAATAGCACCCGGGGATTTGACTGAACAATCCCTGCTAGCTCTAATGGGAAGAGCACAGCTAAGCCCTGCGTGGCACTGGAAGAAACAAACTTGTGAGCCTTTTGGGGGGGGGGGGGGGGGGGGGAAGAAAGAGTTATTTCTAAAGTAGCATCCTTTAGCAGCTGAGCCAAATCGCACCCAAACCCCTGGATCAAACCATACCCAAAAATGCTGGGGACACTCTGAATCCCACCCTGGTCTGGCCATAAGTTCTGATTGCCATTTGACAGCAGTCTTGGAGGAGTGTGACAGCGATGTGCTGTCAGGTTTCCTGTTTCAAGCCTATCTCTGGAAGGAAAGTAGAAGTGTTGATCCAAACTAGCAACTCGAGCAGGACAGCTCTGAAGACAAAATTAAAGTATAAAATAAAATCATCCCACTTGGCTCCCAGGGCCGTGCAGTGAAATCTAGAGCAGGGGCGGGGAGGCTGGGGGTGGTGGGAATCGGGGTCACGACGGCGGAGGTACGGCAGCATCCTCTGGTGGGGTCTGTGGGAGCCTTTGGCGAAGGTGTGTTTGCCTCAGCGCTGTCTGCGGTAATCGAGCTGTGCGTTGCTGTAGGACGCCGGGTGCTCGTTCTATATGATGGTTCGCGTCCAGAGCTGCAAGAGGTGTTGCAGACGTGTAGCCTGCAGGGATGAGATTTGCAGTGATTTTCCTGGCTATCCTTGCCTGCAGCTAATGCAGCAAATTATTCGCTTTCAACAACAGTGAATTTACAACAAAAAAAGGCTGCATCAAAAGGAAATCGCACTTGACAGTCTCCCTTTAGCCACGGGAGAGCAGCAAGCAGGCAAGCGCAGGAGGCTGCCTTCACATCCCTTGCTGTCTGAGTGCTCTGTGGTTTTGGCATTGCAAAAATGGGAAGCAGCTGTAAGCCCTTTGGATCACAAATGGATCTGGGAGTCTGCTATCTCTGCTAACAACTCATTTATTATCAGGGAGCAGACAGTTTCCTCTGAGCCAGTGCAATCTATCATTTCTTAAAGATGCTGTGTGAGATTGAAAGAATTTGCTTTAAGAGTTGGCACCTGGAGGCCACCAATGAGTCCATCTTTGGGAAGAAATCTCCTTCCTCTCTGGGATTTTTTCCCAGCTTCTGCTGGAGCAGTCCATGGGTACCACTGCCCAGACAGGGAGAAGGATGTGCAGCACATGCACTCTTTCCTCTGAAAAGTTCGAGAGCATCCCTGCTCTGAAAAATTCCCGAAGAGAAATAAGGGCCTTTTGCTTCTCTCTTTGTGCCAAAAGTACTGATGAAGGGAGGGTTAAGAGGCTATTCCAGCCCCCTTGCATGAAACCCGTATATGCAACTCCAGGCAGGTTAAGTCTGCCACGCACAACATCCCACCCACGGTCAGCACCCACTGCTGCCTGGCCTGGATTTCATGCTGTTTCAGCACAGCACCGCTTCCTCTGCTGTGTCAGCCCCTTCGCTCCCCCAAAGCGTGGGGTTACACAGTGGGAACGGGGCTGTGGGGCCATGCTGCAGCCCCAAACAAGTCCCCACAGCCAGAGACCTGCAGTTAAAGCCGCTCTGCCGAAGGGTGCTTCCCTGTCACTTTGCCCGGTGCACCGGGCGAGGGTCCCATGGGGTCTCCCGTGCAGATGCTGAGTGGTCTGATGTGGGCGCTCCAAATCCAATCCTCCTTTGCTATAGAGAGCAGTGAGGTGATGAAAGCCCATGTAAATTATACTCCTTGCAGCCTCTGTTAGCTCACACCGGTGTTTTTGGCTGCTGTTATCTCCTGGCTGCTTAAAATCCCGGGCTCCCAACGTGCTTCAAGGGAATTTGCTGTCAGAGTCAGCAGGAGAGATGGTAAGATGTGCTGGTGCATGTGACAGCCTTGGACTGGAGATGGGGTGCCCCCAGGTGATGGAGCACTGTGACCCTCTGCAGCTATTTTTCTCAGTTTTCATGTTTAGTTGATTGATGTGGTTTAACCTTTCTTCCTTTAATTTGCACTCATGAATTCTTCCAAGTGAAGCCAGCGTTTGTCTCAATTTTGGTTTGTTTTTTAACCATCTTTTCAGTGCAAAGGGAGATCAGGGCTACATGTACTTGGTTCTGCAGGATGGGTTTCCCGGGTTGCAGGTCAAGCCCTTTCTAAACAAGGTTCACTTGATCCAAAGGTTCTCAAGGGGATTTTGTATTCTGTGATCTCATTGCTGCTGTCTTTACCTTTCCTGCAGATTTTGCCCAGCAACACCATGCTCCACCCTGATTTTTGCTCATTCTTCCCTTCCCTGCAGCAGGATTTTCCTCTTGGCTGTTCTGCTCGTCTGTGCCTGTAACTGTTTGCAAGCCCCACGCTTAAGGTGTCACGACCATCTCATGGTTCCTGCTCTTCACCTGTTGCATCTCCCTGTTGTCATGAGTTTAGTAAGCTCTCAGAGTGGTGTTTCACCGTTACATTTGTTTACCAAATATTTGTGGTGGTAATTGTTAGCTTAGGCCTGTAAGTACCAAAAATCAGCTCTTTAAAGGCATTTCAATGTTTGCTGATTCCTCCAGGAGCATCAATACCTAAATGTGATATAGTGTGTTCTAAGTGACATGAAGTGTCACTGTGGGTCTGTTTCGAGCGTAGCACAAACAGGATTAATGGATTTTTATTTTTATTTTATCCAAACCATTTTTTTTAAATGAAAGAGCGAGCCAAAAGCAGGATTACAGCTCAGTGATTTTTTTTTTTTCATGGCAGGTGTGTGTTTCTGCTGTTCTGTTCTGTGGTGATGCTGCTGTCTGCTGCAGAACGGGCTCTAATGGCAGCTAAACCGTGATGCGCAGTAGGACAGGATTGCTCCCATAGTCCACTCTCCTCCTGCCCATGCATGGGTGAGCCGGGGCGCTCACCCCATCTCTGGCTAGTTCTGGTTCTGCTGCACTTGGGTGGACAAGGGGAAAGGACAGTTTTGGGTGCTCCCAGCCCGGCTGTGCTGCGGTGGAGGGTGCAGATCTTGCATTGCTGCACTCAGCTCCTCCTCTCTGGCTTGGGTTTGGCAGGGTGCTGTAAGATACCTCGCGTGGGAGCTGGTCCCCTTCCCCAGGCACTCATCTCTCTCAGAGAGAGATCTTGCTTTGGGATCCTGCATCGGTCTCGCACCTTGTTTTCTGGTTTGTCAGAGGAATCTCCTGCCAAGATCAGATTACTGAGGAGCTCTAATGGCTGCTTTGTGGAGTTTCTTGAGAAGTGAGAGGGGGGAAAAAAGAAAGTGCAAAAAAAAAAGTGCAAGGGGATATACTAAGACATCAATGGTATAAAAAAATACGTCTTGAAAAGGGTGTCTTGAGGGGAAAAAAAAAGGAGAATCGAATTTTAGGCAAGTTGTAGAATCGGGGACAGATGATAAATGGGAGATGAAGGCTCGTGGCAAGTGCATTAGAGGCAGCCTCTAACATGTTCTTTAAATCAACATTTGTTGCAGTTTGGCCCCATCCACAGACAGCAGCTAAAGCAAGCAGTGAAATGCCTCCTCCGATCCTGCGTCCCATCGCTCTGACCTTGGGGCTGTGTAATTAGTGAAGGCGCCACCATGAAAAAGGACAAAGTCTGAGGTCCTGAAAGAGCAGCACCTGATGCGCTGGACCGTGTAGGCTTTTCTGCAAGGAATTTAATCACTTTTCAGACATATCCTAGCATTAGCAGAGACTTTGACTTCAAGCCTCAAATGACCTACCTGTGCCTTTGAGACCTTGGCTGTGTGGGGAGCTTTCCTTTCTCTTGTGTGCAAGACTGCATATGAAGTGTGGCTTTAAGGGGAAGTTACATCTTAGGTTTTTTTTGGGTAGTTTGCCATCCTGGTAGCTGGTTTTCTGTTTTTTTTGTTTTTTTTCTCAGTGAGACTGGATGGGGTGGGGTGATGGGAAGGGCTGGCGTTAATGACCTACCACCGAAGTCATGGTGGGAATATCTGGAGCCCCCTCCGATTTGGCAGCATCCGTTTAGCTGGAAAGGGCTGGGTGCTCAGAAGGGGGGATGTGCTTTCTGTGACTGCCAGGATTGATAAATTAGTGGAGAGAGCACTTGCCCATGGGAGAGGACACATCTTTGCATTTCTGGCCAGTCCCAAGTTGGTCTCGTTTTCTCGCTTAGGCTCATGTTTACAGTCCTTGCTTTTCCTGATGAATCTGACCCCCATGCGGGAGGGTCCACAGATCCCTGGCAAGCAGGGACAGCCGTCTGGCCGGTACCCAGAGCTCTCCTGTGTCTGCTGGCACATGAGCAGCAGGGGATGATGTCTGGGAAATGACAGGGGAACTACTCTTCTCCTGGAAGCGCCAGGCAGCATATGGGTAAAGGTCATGTAGGTGCTTTGAGTGGGTGAACAGAGACTACCTCTGCATGCAGCATCCTCGGGAACATTTTCCCCAAGCAGACTTTGCCACGGAGCAGCCTGGCAAAGTGGAAGCACCAAGGGGCCGTGCTGAGTGGCCCCCGTCCATATTATTCACCAACTGTTCTTCCATCGCTGTTATGACAGCAGGAAAATGTCCTTTACGTTAGCAGCGTAGGCTCATTCATCTCCGCTCCCCAAGTGAGAAGAGCATGATTCACCTGCTCGTCTCAGTGTTCATCTTCCTCCCCAAACGTGGCGCTGGGGCTCGGCCCGTGTGGCCGGCCAGCTTGGCTGACACCCTTCGCACCATGCTGCCTTGCCAGAGATGGGACACGCTTCGTGCTGGGGAGGTACGGTGACATGACTAAGCCACTTCGGAAGAGGAGGGACTGAACCAGCTCTCCTTCTCCCCCACTGCCCGCAGGGAAGCGTTTAATCTCCCGACGGGAGGAAATTCATGGAGATGCATTTAAAACACAAATCCCTGCACAGAGGAGGTTGGCTTCTCTTGATTTCACGTTTGTGTCACACTAGGCGGCCTTGCGGTGAGTGAAGCTTGTCCATTCAGCTCGGCCAACGTGCCCTTAATTTTCCTTTTTGGTCTTCAAGGCCTGGAGAAAGATTATCGATAACTCTCAATTGAGCGGAGCCTTTCTTCTATAGACAAGCTTCTTTAGGAAAAATAAGGTTAAAAGGCTGTGGATCTACCGCTTGTTTGAGCCGAGCCTAATACCCCACTAAAAGTTGGTCTTCATTAGATAAAAAGGTAGTGGGCAAGTGGCTTGCTCCCTCTGCATGTCTTGGAAGCTTCCTCTCCCCTCCATGTAAGGAAGGCAGTTTGAGGGCACTTCCCTCCCATGATAACCCAAAGTGTTTAACTGGTTGTGACTGGAAACCCACCAGGCCTTTTGAGGAGTCTGTCCAGTCCCTCAGAAGACCATGAACCATCCTAAACCTAGACAAAGTCAAGGAGATCTCTTCATGCCCACATTAAAGCAAGTGAAAATCAATTCTTTTGGGCTTACTTCTTCCAAGTTAGGTCCTTCAATAACCAAAAGACTGGATGCAGCCCAATAAAAATTTCCCAGCAGAGCCAGGGTAGATATGCTGGAGACATTGCAAATGAGGAGAAATATATGTTCTGGTTTTGTTTTCCCTGCTGTGATTTAGCAGGAGTGATTGTGGTGAGGGCTGGAGTTTTCCAATCTGAGGTTGGCAGAGAAAAGGAGAAAATGTATAACTACTGCAAGAATTATAATTATCGTCAGGTATTTCTGTGGCACTATCAAAGTATGAAGTGAATTCTAGGAAGGCTGTAAAGAAATGCTTTCTCCCAGGTTGGACCCTGACGCATGCAAGTCACACTTGCCGGAGTGACTCCCTTTTGAATTGCAGTCAATAACAAAAATAATCACGGGGGCAGTCAGATGCCCTGAAAAGTCAGTATGTCTGATAGGATATCCTCATCGTCCCTGTATGGGAAACCAGGCACTTAATGCATATAAAACTTCTTATTTTCTAAGGATATTAGAGGTTGCTGTGTAAGAGGCGGGGGGGGTGGGTGCATTAGCCTTGTTTAAACGCCCAAAATATTTATTGAGGACATGCTTCCTCTATATTCTCTCATGATAGGATGCCCCAAATCCAGTGACACTAATTAGCTACTTAAACTTTTTCTTTTTTTTTTTTCCTCCCCCAGCTATGGCCAAATCTCTCTGGATTTAGCAGCACAGCAAAGATTTAACAGAAATTTTAAATGGGAAAAGCATACGAGAGGAGAAATCGGAGGATAAGATTCTGTGCCTGTTAACTGATGGCATTTATAAATTATAGCTGAGAGATGTCATATCAGTGGAAATGGAAAACAGCTTAGTGGATTATAAAAATACCTTCTATAAACCATTTTAATGCCTAATTTTTTTAAGTCTCTTATGGTAGGTGTCATAAAAATGAATTCTAGCGGAAAGGATAAAAATTTTCCCCTGGTAAACTGGCTAGCTGGTGATTAGAGGCTGTCAGGGAGAACAAACTCTTGATTAGGCTGAGGTGCTGAATTTTGACTGAAGACAGCAGTCTCCCATTTCTGGGGAGGTGAGTTCGCTTGCAGGTGAAGCAGATCCAAACCCACCAGACGAATGTCACTGCAGCAAAACGTCCTCCTGTTCCAATGCAGCTTCTCTCGGCCAGGGGGAGAGGAGGGCTGAGGCTGAAGCGGTGGGGGCAGAGCTGTGGGGCAGGGGCTACGTCAGGGGTTCTTTTGGGGCAAGACATGAAGGGAATTTGCAGAGGGACAGCAGCCCAGAAGGGAGGAACAGGGGTTGCTGTAAACTGCAGCTGTGGATGTGAGATAGGACAGTGCGAAAAGGCACTTGTGGGATGTCTTGGAAGGAGCCACGAGGTGGTGATGGACAGAAAGACACATTCCAGTGCCTACCAAGCTGCAGTGATTCTGGTTCCACCACCTTCTCGAGTATCGAGTATGCTTAAAATTAAACTTGCAAGAAAGAGAGAGAAAGAGCTCTGGGCTGCCTGACAAAACAAATATTTGGTTGCCCAGTGGTCAGTGTTTGGTGGTGTGTGCCATTTCAGAGAGGCTGCTACTCCAGGTTCCCTCGCTCGCTTCTCTGCGGCCCCTGGGTGCCTTCTGTCCCCTCCTGTGCGTCGTTTTGAAAAGCACAGCCGACGCTCAATTCTGGGTTGAGATATTTAAGGATGCCATGTTTTGCAGTACGTTTCCAAGCTGTTCGCGTAGGAAAGGGTAAATGACCTACCTCTCCCTGTCCTTTCACAGTCGAGTTCCCAGGGTGCATTCAAAGGCACCTATTCTCTCGCTGCCTTTGAAGGCTTTGTGTCAGTTCTCCCCATAGATCCGTATACCATAGGCCTCTTTTGTGTCCTGCCCATATTATTTTTTCCAGAAGAAGAAATCTGCATGTGGGATAGAAACGGTATTAACTTTCCCGATGTGAGCTCGCAGCAGCGCTGCGTCCGCGGTGTGTCATTGGGGCTGCGTCAGGCGATTTCCACGGGGAGGCAGGATTTAGTGTATGGACTCCAGCTGAGCACCTTATAGCACCAGTGCAGGAAAGGCAATTTACCAAATTAAATTGCACGATATAGGATGTCGAGCAGCCTACATCTGGGTCCTGTTCTCTGCAAGGGACTTCATCGTGACATGAGCTAAAGGGATGAGTAACAACCTTCAAATTGAAAGCTTATGAAAAAAAAAATCTCATGTAGAATAATCCAAAGGCAACCTGCACCCAAGTTCCCCAAGCTCCGGTTGGGTTGGGAGTGTGTTTTCAGTCACAGAGAGATGAGCTGTCTTGCCTCTAGGCCTTTTCTGTTCTCTTGTATAAATCAACCAAGGGCTGAATATGAAAGGCGTTTGAGGAAAAAAATGGGATTTATCTGGCCAGTCTCCTTCCTTTCCCACCACCTTTTTCCTGTAGATGGCACAAGCGTGAGTCTTTTCATCTGTCCCCCTTACTCCAAAAGTACCCAGAGGGGAGGGATCTTAGGGACATTTGATTCGCATATAGGTTTTGGGGGGGAAAATCAAAAGGAAGAAAAGGTGGGAGACATCTTCTGATTACAAAGCTTTCTTATTTAAAACTGGGATATTATTCAGAGACAGTACTGGAATAGTGACTTCTACAATTATATAGTATCCCAGTATCGGGGGTTTTTGCTAGCAACCTGTTTTCTGTAGTCAGGTTATTCTCTGGGAGACCATTTTCATTTTTACAGAGAGTTTTCATCCTAGCTTTTTTGGAGGCATGAGTAGACCGTACCCTAAACCTTTACAAAGCAGACAGCAAATAAGTAGATTATGCGACTTATTAGCACTGTTGAGCCCATCAGGTGTTTATTATAAATCAAAGCCACTGGTTTTGTCAGGTAGCACTGCTGGGCCCATGTGATACCCCAGCAGAACAGCTCAGAGCGGAGGAGAAGCAGCTGCTGATTAGGCTTTCAGAACCCCTTTTGGCTTGTCATCACCCAGTAATAGCAATAAACACCCACTGTCTTTTTACTTCCAAACTAGTACACCCGATACCCACTACTGCACGCATTCTCTACTTCCTGCCACATTTTTGTCGGTGGAAGTATACACAGTGGGCTGCAGAGTAATTCTTTGCGTATACCCGCAAGCGCCTACCAAGCCAAAGGAGAATCCCTTTACTGCCTACTTATGGGGAAGGGTTCCAAAACGATCCTCTGGGCTACCCATTTTGGACAACTGGGAAAAGAAAAGAAAGCTAGATTGTCTGGAATTTGGGCAGGAGGTTTTTTTGTTGGTTGGGGTTTTTCATGTGGTTTTTTGTTCGTTTTTTTTTTTTTTTTTTCCTGCTGGGTGACTGCTGTTCCCACAAGAGGCACGGCACCGGGTTTCACCATGTATTCACATTATACGTTAACATGCAGCGATATTACAGGAGGTCCTCCAGCACAGGGAAGAGGCGTAGGCAGAGAGTTGATTCATCAGGATATTTCGGCAAAATGGCAGCATGGGAGCCGAGCGCCTGTTGGATGCAATATTCCTTTGCATTGGTGAATCTGGTCCGTCCTCACTCCTTTGTCATAACCATATACAAGGATTATTGCTGTTATTATTCAAGTTTGTCTTACCTGTTATAAACCTCTGAAACAGAACTGGAGGAAATTAAATGGTGAAACTGCATGGCAGGTGGCAGAGAAACTAATTCCCTTTGGGTTTTGGACGTTTCATTTGAACAACTGTCTTTGAAAAGCTCTCCCACAGGACAGCTCCATCATGTGAAATTCCCAAGGGATCTGGCAAGTCAAATGAATAATATGTCTGCTAATTAGGTGGCAGCTGACTGATTGTATTTCTTGCTGGTAGCAGAAACCTTTTGGGTGCAAAATGTAAAAATCTCCCCTAGGTGAAGGAGGGATGTCCATCTATCTGTCCCAGCCAAACTAGAACAGAACAAACCACTGACGATTACTTTGCTGAAGATCTTTCAAAGGCATCATTGCACCATGCCCGGGGAGGAGAGCTCGCCTTGAGTTTGCCCGTGTGAGCAGGAAAGCTGAAAGAAAAGTTAGCAGCAATAGGGATGCTAATATGCACTGAGGTCCCAACAGATGAGTTACGTGCAGAGTATAATAGGAGGAGAGAAAGCCCTGGGGAGTTTGTATAGGATCAGTTTGGATCAGTTGTGAGTCCTGGCCTCCATCCCACTTCAGCCCTGGGACAGTCATAGACCAGCGCATCTTTAATTTGACCTACAGCTACATTGCTATCATTGCTACCAACCTTAGAGCCGCTGTACTTTTGGGTCCTTGTGTACACTGTCTTTTCTTGCCTGTGCATTATTTTAGCATGGAATTTGGCCATTTCTGCAGAAATCACTTTCTGGGTTGGGCAGGGCTCCTGCGCAGACACCTCTGCTGTTGTGACTACACTAGCGCACAGTGAGTGCAGGCACCGGGGCACAGAAGTATCAGTGGAGCGTGCACATGTACTCGTCCCAGGGATGTCCGAGTTCTTTTAACGCCCCAAAATCCTGAGCAGCGTCACGTGCTGCCATTTGAGTCCTGAGCATCCTTTTGCATATGCTGGTGCAGTTCAGCGCGATCTTGCAGTACTGACTCCAAAGGAAGGACAGAAGTAGGTAATCAAAAAAAGGTAAAATTCTCCTGGTTGAGGCTTCCAGTGTAGTGGCCGCCCGTTTGATTTATGCTTTAGTGTTTGGGGTTCTTTTATATTCCATGGACAGCCCTCTGTCTGTCTCCCACTTAGAAACGTGTTCTCCATAAGTGCTCCAGCAGAAATGATGTCTGTTGGAGTCTGCAGACAGCCTGAAAAAAAAGAAGAGCTCTCGGAAGCATGATCCACATCCTATTCCTCCCTCTCCCCACACGCTCATCACTGTATCTTCTCCCAGCGGAGCAATGCTGAAGCCTAAGATATCGCTTTAAATGTCAGTCATTTAACTACTAGTTATTTCAGCAAATAAGAGTGGGACTGTCTCCCTGGGGTTGACTGAAAATTGTTAAAGGAGGGGGAAAAAAAGACAAGAAAGAAAAAAGAAGGCGAAAAGAGAGGGAGAAAAGGACAGAAAGGACAAAGGGAAGCACCAGGCAGAAAGACTCGTGATGCCACTGTCTGAGAGAGATGGAGACAGAGGAAGGCATCCCAGTAACATGAATAGGCCGTTTCCCACCGAGGGATTCAGGGGACAATAATGAGCCCTTTGTGATGTACCTGAATTAGCCAGTCTCATCCTCAAGGCTGTGCTCTGACTTGGGTCTCTGATTCTCCTGCTGGTGTCGGCAGCAGCTCCGCCGCTTTGCCAGTCCAGTGCCAGCCCGTTGGTTTGGAAGGAGGCAGCAGGGTGTAAAGGAAACCATTCTCCATGGAGGGATGCTCTTGTGTTTAGGAGATGGCAAAAAAGCTGCGAATTAATGCTATGAGAAGAACAGGGGCCCTCTTTTCTTTTGACTCATATCTTGCTCCACATCCCCTTTTCCTTTCATGTTGTTCCCGAGTCCAATTAACCCTTGGTGGAATGGAAAAATAGAGCCGATAACTACTTATGGCGTGGAACAATTGGGAGGTTTTCTCTTGGAGAATCGCTTTAGCTTCGTGTGTTGGCAATGCAAGTTTTCTCTACATGTAGATAACACTCAGGGTGTATTAGTATGCTGTCATCTGGTTGTTCTCATGAGTTGTGTTTGTTACCTTCCCTGAGGCTCTGGTTCTTCTGGCATGGAGGGCTGTATGAGTTTTAAATCTGGAGTCTGTCCATGCACGACTTTGAAATTCATTTTGGAGAATATTTGAGGAAGGAAAAAGCAATTCTCAAGTCAGGAGAGCAGTGTTGGTGCTGGCAGAGAACCCTACAGAGCAGAGAATCCCTCCCAGAAAGCCTTGTTCTCATCCAGAATTAATCAGAATAGTCCTTTGAAAGTGTGTATCGAATGTGGATATCCTCAGTTACATCAGTTAATAGTCAGACCCAGAGCTTTTAATGGCATTACTCCAAGTAACCAAGAACAGCATTGGCCCCCTGCCTAGGGATCCCAATCCTGACCACAGGCAGTCATCAGGAATAGTGTTTTTTTCTGAGGATAAACATGGAAAACCCACTGGAAAAAAAAAAAAAAAAACACAACAAAACCAACAAAACGATACCAAACCAAACCCAACACCCCCCCAAATCACTGGAAAATAACAACTAGACTATTATCTTTAAGATACCTCTATTTAGTTATATTTTTAAAGGCACACGAAAATCATAACTATATAGAAGGTAAAGCAAATGTCTGCATTTTATGTGAATAGTCCGTTTGCAATGATAAACTGTCTCAGGTTAACATTGCATCTGCTTGTCATTCTTCACATGGATGAGGGAGGGCAGTAAAAGTGAATTTCTGCACAGAGTCCATGTAATATCCATTAGAAAAAAACAATGCCTGACAATTAAGTATAGGAGCCGCTCAAGAGCTTAGTCATCTTTTAAACTAAGTACAAAAGGAGGAAACCAAACCTTTCGTAAAACTTGAAGGCTTTTTTAAAGAAATGAGCCGAAGCAGACTCACGATTTTGTCTGGTTCAAGGTTGTTCTGTGTAGATGAGAGCAAACTGCCGCAACAATCAGACAAGAAGATATTTCACATCATTGTCCATCAGAGTTTTGGCTTTCAGTGTGCTGCTGTAATATCTTTAAAAAACTAATTATTTTCTCCCTGAAATAACAAAAGGCCCATTTACAAGCTGTTGTAGAAGATCAGGTTTAAAAGGAGGCTCAAGTCTGCTCAAAGATTTTCACCTTATTTTTAATACTGCATTTATATGCATAAAACCCAGGTTGAATGTAGCTGTTAATGAATTAACCCTTACTCCTTCATGCAATTATATCCATCAGGTTTGAGCATGCAGATCATATTTGTAGAGAAATTTCCGAAAAATCCCATGCTGTGTAATACAAATGCCAAGTGACAAAAGTCCTTTTTTGGTGGTTTTACTAGCCGTTAGCTATAGAGGAGGCACCTCTTTTGAACATAACCTAGGAACACGAAAGCCCTTACGCTGGGCCCAACCAAAGATCAAGCTGCTCAGTGTGCTGTCTCTGATAATTGGGCATAGCAGGCACTTCAGGGAAGACTATAAAAGATACCGCCTCCTGGTTTGATGCTATCAATAATGTAAAGTTTCCCCCGCTAGAGTTTGCATCCAGAGTACCTTGTTTAATAGCTGGCAGTGGAGCAACCCCCTGAATGTTTGTAATCTCAAAGTTCATTTGTACTGAGGCTCATCTGGCACAGAGTTCCAGGACTTACTGCTGCACCACTTGGAAAAACACCTCTTCTGTTTTAAACCCACTGCCTGATTGCTTTGGTGTGTTCCCCTAATTCTTGGCTTATGAGGAATAAGGAACATGGATTTCTTATTCACCTTTCCAAACCATTCCTGATTTTATTTATATATATATATATATATATTTTATATATATATATATAATTGAGATATATATATATATCAATGCCCCGGCGGTCGTTTTTTTAAGCTGCACTGTCCTAGTCTCCTTAGTGTCTGTACGCCCCTGAACATTGTTTTAACCTTTCTGATGCCTTTTCACATTCTACAGTATCCGCTGGGACATGGGCAAGGATTTTATTGGCTCTTTCACCCTTTCATGGGATGGTGACTCTCTGTCCTTACACCTTGCGGGGCTTGCTGTGAGCTACAAGTTCCTTGTGGTCCTAATTTTGATTAGTGCACAATTTGTAGCTCCAGGATCTGATCAAATGGGTATGTAAATGGAGACAGATGCCTCTTGTGGCACCTGTAATGGACTGTTTCAGCCATTAGATCTGGAGAAATCATTTTTCCAAGGCTTCCTTCTCTCCAGGGGGAGAACTATTGCATTATTCATGGCTGCTATTTCCACTGTAAACTCTTGTCTCATGATTACAGCCTGTCACAATTTCCCCCCTCAGCTCCCTCCCCCAATTCTCTCGCACTTTCATGTTTCTTGTTCCTTTGCAAAGTTAAAGGTGTGTCTCTTTGAAGTCTTCAGGGAGGAAGTATTCTGTCATGACAAGAACATGGAGCACCAACAGACTCTCAGCGTGTCTGATGAGCGAGGCAGTATTCCCCTTTCTGCATATGCATTTTGTCCCATCAGCAATGGAGCTGATTTTACTTGCACGTTAAAAGAAAAGAAACGTACAACCACCCATCTCCCCTCACTGATAGCTAGTTTGAATATCTTGTACCACAACAGAATATTGCTTCAAATTTTATGCCATAGGGGAGGAATTCAGATAGCCTGGACCGACTTCATCCTGGATGTAACAAGAACAAGAACTTTATAAGTCTCCTTGGATTGCCTTAGCCCCTTGCATGGTTTCTTAGTAAGTAATCGTTTTGGAAAATAGTAGGAATGGCAAAATATGCCCCTAATGGGAAAGCGTTATATTTTCCATGTCTTTGTTATACATAACTTCCATGTGTATTTAAATGATTAGCATCAGCGTAGAGCCAAAAGATATTGTGTAGAAAAATATGTGTTTGGGGAGTATCTGATGAATAAAAACAAGAAACATTTGGAAGATCTGATGACCTTGCAAATATTTAAGCACAAAACTGTTTTCATAACCGTGCTCAAGCCATTTCTGTACCAGGGGCTGTGGGATGTGAGGTATAAGACCATCTTTTCGCTGTGGCAGCATCCCAAGCCATCCCTCCAATCTTTCTCAGCCCTCTCCTTCCTTTAGTAATGAGACAAATTCAGGTGTTAAAATAGAGAGAAAGCAGAATTATAGGCACAAGAAGGGATTGAGAAGTACTTTTCCGTTTCTATAATGATTTTTATACTGACATTTCCAGAAACATATGGCCCCGTGTTCTGCGAGCGGTTTGTTAGGATGTGCTGTCCCTCTGCCTTGCTTCCCAGAACGCGCAGTCCCCCACACACATGCTCACGCCCATGTGCGATGACGCCCAGCGTTGCACTTCAGTCTGTCGGCAGCGGGAAGGCAGGATCTGCGCATCCCATCCTCTCCGGGGCCCTCTGAAATTCAGTCCCCGTTGCTTCAGGAACAGGGGTTTACGGAGACACACCTCCATGTGGCGTAAACTATCTGCTTTAGAGGAGGTAGATTAAGTAGTAAAGCAACCAGCAGCCCCAAGTTCGTGGTTTTGAACACCCCGAGTTCAAGCCAGAGCTCAGGTACCCGAAAAACTGTTCCCTCTGGCGTTGCGGGCAGCTCTGCGGGGCTATGAGCTGCCACCGCTGCAGCGGTTAGCAGGCTGGGAATTTGAAGAGGTTTCAGTGAAAACCTTCCTTTTGCATTTTCCCTCATTCTCAACACGCCGCTGGGGCTGGGTAGCTGGAAGGATAGCAAGGGCAGGGGTTTATAAGTCTTCCGTTGATGCGAGCAGGCAGAACGTCAGATTTCGTGTGCCACTGGTGGCAGAGAGGGCAAAAAGCAGTGGCAGATCCTGCAAGAAGAGCCCTGTTGCTAAAGGAGGGCCTTGCGCAAGACAAGAGAGAGAAGTCTCATAAACGTACGCAGATTTTCGGGGTTTCCCCGTGAAAGCCTTTATCTGCACAGAACATCTACACGCAGCCACTGCAGACAACGGGGAATGCAGTAGAAATTTAGGTAGCTTCTTGGGTCCAAGTACCTACATCATCTGGGCTTCGCATGGCTCTCCTGGATTGCCTGTCAGCTTCTTTAGTCCAAAGACCAGGCAATATATATGAAAACACAGATATCTGAAGACTGAGAAGAATCCAACCCGCTTTAGTATTGTTTGTCCCAAGGACCCTCTCGTACAGCAACGCCCACCTCCCTTTTTGTGTTCCTTTTCCTGTCCAGGCTGTTTTTTTCAGGGAAAGGTGGTGGGGGTGTGGGAGTCAGAGCTGAAGGCGGCTCATGCAAAGCTGAGGCAATCAGAGGGCAGGTGATGGCGAGGAGGAAACGTCACCTGGAGGTGTCACCAGTGGCAGGCTGGGCTGCCTCCGTCAGAGCGGAGGATGCTGTGGACCAACCCCTGCTGCGGTACAGCGGCTGCAGGGATGCCTGTGGGCACCGGGATGCTGTGTCAGCAGGGGCTGCGTCTGAAACCAAAGAGTTATTTTTGGTCTGCGGTAGACAGGGCTGTGGCTGCCAAACAGACGGCTCCTGACCTCCCGGCAGGTATCCCAGGAGAAGAGCGGTTTGCAAGCACAGCAGCTACCTGAGGCTGCCATGTGCTGTGACACCGTTTCCTCGAAATCCCCCTCCCCGGCCCCGGCAGCAGCACTTCCAGGAACGATCTCTCCGTCTCCCACACGCAGAACCAGAAAGTCCATTTTGTTTGTGGATCCCTGAAGATTGGACGGGAGCATCCGACTTCACTACACAGCTCTGCTAATGAAGCTGCTGAGAGTAATTAAGCTAGAGCAATATCTGTTGTGATATTTAGAAAAAGATATGCCGGGGATAATTACGCCACTCGTCTCGCTCTCCCTGCCTCTGCCCCCACACGCTGACCTGCGCAGAGCACCACTGGCAGAGTAATAACAGCTTCGTAGTTGTACCTCTCATCTTAAAGAGAGCCTGTGCAAGGGCTCATTCTCACTCTGCGACAGTCAGGTCCCCACAGACAGCAAGATGAGCTGTGAAACTCAGTCTCGGTACCAAGGAGATCTGGGGGTGGCTGTCTCCGCTTACCAGCGCCGGGGAAGTGGTGGTGGGCTTCACAAAGTGCTCTCATCCGTGATGAACGGTGCAGAAGTGAAGGGTCTAGGAGCAAACCGCCCCGGCACACAAAGAGCAGTGGTAACTCAAAGACGTGTTTCATTGTGTGGATGTGGCTCTGCCCTGCTAAGCCGACACACCGTAAAAATAGCACAGGGGACGAGCTGAAATAGCTTACCCGTGTCTCCACCAGCCCCCCCATCAGCTATGCCATCCCACTCGACATGGGCTGGAGTGACCTGTATTGCACCAGCTTCTTGTTCTCAGCCTCAGTCTGGGCTGTGAGGATTTTGCCTTCTCTTCCCAAATCCAAGAGGGTTTATTTTGAGTTTGGAAACCTCAAAGGCATCCCTCTACCGCCCCGCTGCCAACAGTGCTCCTTTGCTCATCATCTGGCATACCCTGCCTGCTATTATCGCCATCATAAAATCGTGGAAGGGTTTATGCAACATAAAATCATCTTGGGTGAGTTTTTAGTCTCATTTACACCTCTGTGAATCAGAAGTGGATTTTTGGTTGTGATTTTTGTAGCCAGTCTTGCAAAAGGGGAGATGACTTGGAGCTCCCCTGAGTTTTCAGGAGAAAAGTTAGGAGTTTCATGTTGGAGTAGGAAAAAAAGGACTGAAAAGAATGAAAAAGGATTATATGAACAGGGTACTTGTCTTCCCCGCAAAGGCTCCTGCTTGGCATCCCATCCTTTAAGAGTGATCTCTTGCATTCCTGGTTCCATGTTCTGGTTCAGGGCAGGAACAAATGGCACCAGATGCATTAAGTTACAGTCACAGGAAGGAAAGTGCCAATTTCACTTTTCATAGAATCATATTCTCCCTCACTTCCTTCAGAAACCATTTTTCTTTCTTCAGAGTTTTGAGAATGGAACATTGTAAGCAGTTTTTTTTCTCTTACTCTGTTTTCTGGATATTTCAATCCAAATAAAGCTTGAGTACTTAAGAAAACAAAAGCAAATGAAAAAGACTGAAACTATAGGAAGAGGTTTTTCTTCTTTTTTTTTTTTTCCTCAATTCCATAGAGGCAATACAGACAGTCCCTCAAATGTATGGTTGGTTGTTCTAAGGGAACAGATGAAGAGATTTTCTCTGGATAGCGATGTCCGTTTATAGGAGCAAGTAATAGAATCTGATAGAAGAACCCAGACCCACTAATTTAGGAAATCCTGTGTGCCGGTCCAATACATCATGGTTCAGCAGCAGTGTTTTGTGTCTGACTCTGGGCAGTGCACTTCAACAAAGACAGGGACTGCTGGAGGGACCCAAGCGTGTCCCAAGCCCTAGAACATATGGCATAGAAGAGAAAGGGAATGAACTGGGTTTTCGTCTGGAGTATTTCAGCTCTAGCTTTGGTATCTTCAGGTGCCGCCTGCAGAGTGAAAACGAGTAAGTTGTTCTGTCTGTGAACTGTGGCTTCACAGATAGCGGGAGCTGGGGCTGAAGGTTTGGAGGTCTGTCTGATAGCTTATTTCGAAGATGGACTGAATAAGGTAGTGGTGAAAGGAGAGCTTGTGGAACAGGCTGGAGGGATGTCCGCCAGCGATGCTTTCTTTGGGAAGAGGTGAGCCAAGTCCGTGGATGGCTGGTGCGACCTCCTGAGGCCCTTCCTGGCCCAAATCTCTATGTTTTTGTGAAAAGGCAGGAGGGCTGTTTCATGCCACACCAGCAGAAATCTTGCTGGATTTTTGCTCGGGGAGAAAAGGGACTTGACTTGGCAGCTGCGGGAGTTGTTAAGGTCTGCATTATCAAGGCATCTTCCAAGCAAAGTGATTTCCTTCATGGGGCCATATTACAGCTCAGTGATTACATAAATAACCATGTTTTCTTTTCAAGACCTCAAGTAATGGCCCCTGGAGGTGCTGTGCAGCTGTATAACCTCTACAAGCTCTCGTAGTCCTTCAGAGACTCTTGATTTTTTCCCCACTGCCCCCCTGACTCACTTCTTTTTAATGATATTTACAGCATTTAATAACTTATTCCAAATTGCCTTGATAAACCACTGTGTTCCTGCATGTGGCTAAATTGAGTCTCTTTGTTAGTCTGTGTGGATTATCCTCTTTCCAGAGCCAGTGGAGAGATCGTGCTTCAGTGCACAATGTGTACCATCTTTTGAAATTCATGAAGGGTTTTTCTTTACCTGCTGGGTTTCATTTCTCTAGGCCAGGTGCTGTCAAAAACTGAAATCTGCTGGCCCTTACATCCTCTCTACGAAAAAAAAAAAAAAAAAAAATTGGAGAGAATTCACCCAGCAGGTGTAGGCAACACGTGGATCACAACCTTTACACCTCACTGTGCATCCAGATGTGCATGTGGTTAACTCTCACCAGTCAAACAGGCTGACCTTACAGTGCAGGCAGGGGTGAGATGCTGAAAGGCAGCAGCAGCTTACTGCTGAGGCAGGGCTCGGGCGGTAGGATGAGTTCACAGGGACGGATATAGTTGAGGAGCCTTCTGTAACTACTTGCAACTGTTTTCTATTCTGCCTGGTACTGCTGCCTGAAAGCATTCAGTTAATAACTATCAGGTTCCCGAAACCATAAGCTTGCTTTACAAGTCATGCATTTTTAATACTATATTGAATTTGAGGCTTCTTTTTATTAATCTTCCCTTTTTTAGCACTGAAAACTCTTATTTTTAGGGCTTTTTTTTTTTTCCCCTCTGAAGTTGAAGGTTTGTACCTTACTGAAAAAGAAAAAAAAAATATAATGTGACTCATAATGAAATGACTCCAGGAGCTGAGACTTTACGGACTTCCCTCACCCCTGCAAGCCCTGTGCGGAGACTGCAAGAGTCAGTAGGGCTGTCCGCATCCCTGATTCAGTGATGAAACCCCCGGTGTTAATTTTCAGTGAGAAAAATCCCTGAGTGACATTGCAGGTTGTTTATGTAAAGCTCTTTGTCTCAGCTCTTACGGCTGTGAATTTGGGCCAGCACTTATACCAGAGACGGAGGGGCTAAATCATCGGAGACATTGTGTTTCTGTGTAAATGATTTTATGGCCATCACAACGTCGCCTGCAGTTGCTGTAACACCACTTTAGGCACAAATCCCACTTAGAGGGAAGCTGTCGGATGCTGAATCATGCAAATGAGACAGCAGCCTGTGAGATCCCAAACACCACAATTTGGGGACCTCCATCTTGAAGGGAGCTGCAAAATTACTGTACTCCCACAGACAGTGGACGCAGTCTCCCATTGAGTTCAGCCTGAATCTCTCTCTCTTGCTGCCAAGTCATTCTCCCTTTAATTAATATTTCATCCTGTTGATGCAACTTGTCCACTTATTTTCCCAGTTGTTTGCAGTGCGGATTTCCCAAATTGTTTCCTCGGGGCACTTGCAAAATCAAGATCTCACATCTGAGGAGTTCCTTGCAGCTCAATTATTGAAATTTCTTGCTGAAAAATGTATGCGCTTTTAATTAAAAAAAAATACCCAGCAAAAAAACAGCCTGGAGGTAGTTTGAAAGTAAGAGGAATGTTTTGTTAAAAAAATGAAGGGAAAAAAGCCCCAAGCAGATTAGCAGTTACAGAATTGTATGTCCAGAAACTATTTGAAACCTTTCCCCAGTGATGGATAATGGAGAGGAGCCTGGGATTGACCTGTGTCATCTTAGAAGAATGTCAGAAACTGAAACCACAGGAGATGTTAGCTGCTGGAAGATCCTCCCTAATTGAGTTGCAATGGAGAGCACAGTGTCTTCCTCCTCACCCTGGGGCAGGCTGAGGTTGAGAAGGGATTGTTCCTTGGGCAGGCCAGCAGAAAGCCAAGGTATTGCCTCTGCTCTGCTTTAAGCTGGAGCATGGACCTGTATTGCTTCAGATCCTGCAGTTTACAGGAGATTAATCCTGAACTGAAGCGCCCAGAGGGTCTTGTTTCTGGTTTCCTCCTAACTGGTGCAAGACCAGAGCAGCAGTGAGGAATTCCTCATACTTTGTGTTTGCAAAGGGGCGAGTAAATACACCAGTACCTGTGCAAGAAACCCAACGTGCATGCAGTGCGATGGACTTTGAGGGTTGCTTACACAAAGCTTTGGCAGAAGGGATCTACATGGAAGAGTTGGTGTGGAAATTTGGGGGCAGCTGCAGTCTGTGCCTTACTTGTACTGAGCCCCCTCTGCTACCCTGCTGCAGTGGCCCTCATGCCACCAGGCAGTCTTGTTGAGCAAGGGCCGTTTCGGAGACTCTCTGTGCCACCAGCAATGACTTGGGTGCTTATTCTTTTGGTGCTGTATTTCTTTAAAAGCTGTAGGTGAGACTGTAGACGTGTGTGTTACGACTATGTGTGATGTGTCCCTAACCCGGTCTCTGCGTTCACAGGGATGGCTAGAAGCTGCCCATAGCATGGTGGGACACAGTGACCAAGCTATGAGGGCAGACTGGGCTGGGATCCCATCTCTGGGGCAGCAATGGACAGCAGGACCCTCTTGGGACAGACAGAGTCCCTGTCAGCAGAACTGCTGTGGCATTTGATGGGATACCAGGTGGAGGATGTCCTGTGCAGGGCCACCCTAGCTTTGTCTGTGCTTCACTGAGGCATGGCAGACTCCTGGCCAAGTCAGATACACACTGGGGGCTAAGAACGAGACAGGTGCATTGTCATCCTTTTTGCACGTACCAGATTGCTTCACAGTTCACACAACAGACTGGTGGTGCCTCCTACCTCTCAGCTGTCACGCAAGAGGCTGACAGGGCCCAGCTTGGTCCCTGAGGCCCAGCTTGTGACCTCATTTCTGTCCTTACTACCACCTTTTTCCTGAATGAGCCCGTTGGCCTCGGTTGGGTTACCGATGGGACCAAATATACACAGCAGAATTAGAGCTAGCAGGTGGTGAGCCTCATGTGAATCAATGAGGTTTCTTCCCACCACGTTGTATTTTTGTATTTGTGGGGAAAAGGGTCCTGGGAAAACTGTGGCACTGCTAGTTGTAACGGTGGTGTCAGCTAGGAGCTCAGCTGACACCTCTGGCAGGTAAGATGCTTGTGAGCAACCACTCGATGACCAATCGGCGCTGGACCTGAGACAGCAGGTATGCACAGGGACATCAAGCAGCACCGTGTACTCAACCAGGCACAGAATGGAGGAGATGCGATCCTGCTCCAGAAGTAGGCGCTGTGCAAAGTACTCCATGGGGGAGCCTGTCTCAGAGGCAGGGAGTTCTCCTGGTTTGGGTAAGGGCTTCCCATATAGAGAACATTTTGTTGATGTCTACTTTGTGATACCAAGAAGCTGCAAAAGGAGGCAATGATGATAGTGAGAGAGAAAAAGAGAAAAAGAAGAGACAGAGAGGGGCTGTTGAGAGCTGGTAAATAAGCCATGAGGAGCAAGGGTCTCCTTCCACATGGTTATTCACCACGGAGTTACTCCAGGAGTTTCTGTACTCAGCTGATGAGTCCTCTGAGTAGCATGAATGCTCTCCAGTGTCTATGGGTGTTGGGAAAGACAGAAAGCTCGCTGAATGTGATGATCACATACTAACAGAAAACCTTCCCCCAACAGAGCAGTGATAGTTCTCTGTCATACCTCTTCCCTTCCCTGCAGACATATCTCACTCCTGAGGGCCCCTCAGCCTTTCACTGGAGGTACAAAGGTGTCCACTCTGCAGCTCACTAGCCCTCCACTTTAATTAATGAGAAAACATATGAGGAATTATTTCCTTCTGCCACTGGCTGCTTGGAATCGGGGTTGGTATTTTAGGAGGAAGAGTTTAATATGTTGTAGAAGAAAAGTTCATGAGAGGGTAGTGAAGGAATAGCAGCAGTAGGAGTTTGAATGTGAGCATGTTCAAAGTGGGAGAGAGGCACAGCATGAACCCCATTCCTCCTCCTGTCCTCCCTGCTGAAGATCAGAGAAAACAAGAGATGAGAAATGGGAAGAAAAGCAATGAGATGGAAAGTGAGGGTGGAGGGGTTGAGGGAGAGCATTGATTGGCAGGTCATTTCTTGATGGGTTTGTTTTTAAAAAGAAATAATGTAAGTACAAGGCAGACCATGCCCAGGGAAGGGGCAAAAGGAGATGCTGCCCGCTGTCCCTGAGTTTCCTCTCATGTCACGTCTACTGACTGTGCAGCGTGAGATGCAGGATTTTGTACACAGAGAAAATTCTGGCTGATCACAGTTTGTAGGGAAGCCCTCATGTTTTCTCTTCTCTGCCAACCTCTCCCTTGAAATGTAAATAAATAGGGTTGGAGAGACACATAATGAGGCCCAAGGGTAAGGGACTAAAAATCCAACATCATGTTTTCTTTGGCTGAATTTCTGCAAAAAACAACCCCACATGCTAGATGAGGAATGATATAAAAAGAAACCAGACCTGTAGTTCACCATATAGGAAAGCTCAGAGCTGCTGTGGAGAAGGAGTGGTATGCAAACTAATGAATAAATAAACACAAACAGTGGTGTACGCTTCCTACAAAGAGTCATAGAATTGTCTAGGTTGGGACAGACCTTTAAGATCATCGAGTCCAACCATCAAAGACCTTCCACCTCTGTTTTGAAAGCAGGTTGCTACAGACACCTGAGCAAAGCCTGCTCTGAAACTTTGTGCCACAACCAGTAGCGAATTCCATGGTCAGTGGCCAGGAAAATTTTCAGCAGTCATTGCAGAGCCTTTTTGAGCTTCATTTCTGTCCAACTAGCTGCTGACCCAACATTCAGCAGGACAACACAGCAACACTATGGCTAAACCAGCCATTGCATTTTAGCTACAGACTGAACCTGCCCAGGGAGGAAGGTGGGGTAAAAAAGCTGTTTTCTAGGGGAGAAGATCACTAAGGCAGCAGGCAGTGGGATGGTTCTTCTCCTGATGTCCCAATATCTGAAGCAGTACCTGATTACACATGTTAGGAGCCAAGTGAATGTGTCTCTGCAACTGCATGTGCTGGACTGGGGTTGCAATTCCGAGGATGTATCTGCTGAACGGCAGCAGAATGGCTGCAGTCACCAATTGGGATTTATAACTCACTGCTTGGGAAAAGGATCAAAGTGAAATCTTTTTACATGATGTTTCCTCATGAAGATTGTTCCTCTTACACTTGGCGCCACTTCTCTCTAGAACATCCCTTTTGGTGTTGCGTGCAGCATCACACTAATAGGAGTGCAGATGGGCTTTCCTGCTAGTCAAGCTTGTCATTGAATAAGTTGTATTTCAAGGTGTATAAAAAAGGCTGTCCCCTCCCTTTAAACACCTATGTGCAATTTCCATAGGAACCATTGCTGCTCCCAGGCCTCCTGGGCTGAGCGGTCCTCCAGTGACCATCTCAGCTCCCTGCAGATGCCCTGATCGGACAAGTACAAACCAATAGACGTTTGATTTCCATCAGTTTGCTGCAGTGCAGTTAGCTCCACGGCGCAACGCTAGCGCCTCTGCCTGGGAAGCAGGCAGGGAACCACTTAGCTACTCCATGGCAAAGTCAGCTCCAGCTCTGCTCTGCCCTCCTCCCCTTGACACTCCGCTCCGAGGCACGGGAATCCCATCTAACCATACTCAATTAGAGATGCTTTTCGGGCACAGAGCAGCTGACATCAAGGCAAGCATTGCGGTAGTACAGAGGCCCCTGCTTTTTAGGAAGAAAAGAAATCTGAAACAATCCATGTTTTGCAAAAGGGAAACCCGCAGAAGTTATTTACATATTTCAGGAAAGGGCACATGTGAACCTGTAACGCTGCTGTAATGGGGGCGGAGGGGCCGTGGACACAGCGTTTGCGAAAGAAACACATAGGGAAGATCGTGTCTTTGAGCGTGTTACCCGCTGGGCCTGAGTGTCTGCTCCCGATTTGTTTGGTCTGAGCAACAAAATACCTGAGCATCTACTCAACTTTGACTTCACTGGGAGATGACAGTGGTGTATTGCTGCCGTCTGCACCGGCCCTGGTAATGGGAGCCCAGCGTCACACTGGGAGCGAGCCACTAAGTATGACCTTGGGTGCCGGGGAGTCTCAGGTGCCCCCAAATACACAGAGCATGTCCGGGGGTGCCTGGGGCTGTCCTGTGCTTCCCTGCACGGGCTCTCCACCCACGGGTGCTGCAAAGCAGGAGCAGAGAGAAAACACTGCACACCCCGTTAGTGACTTCTCGAGCCGAACTCATGTTAAACGTTAAGCATGTCTTTTGCTGCATTGCTGGACAGGGTTAATAGTGTGACTCTGTCTGGGGGGGGGGGGGGGGGCAGAGGGCTGAATGGCAGTGATTTTCTGTGGAGCGCTCGGGTAATTGCTCTGCCTTAGTTTTTGGCTTTTTTAGAGTTGTTTGCACAGACTTGAAAAGAAGATCCAGGCAGAGGCGGTCACTCAGGAGAGAGTGCTGCAGTCAGGAGACACTGAGTGTGCCCCACAGGCTGTCTGTGGACCTCCTCCCCAGCGCTGTGGTCCAGCAGCCGTGTACGACCAAACCTCTGCTGCTCGGTGTCTTCCAATTCATTGGCTTCCAGTTTCACACCAGAAACAGGTAGATGGTCTTCAGAGCAACGAAGTGTGTCTTTGCCCTTTGCATGGGAGTAGAGGACCTAGCTGGATTCTGGGAATGATTTTCACCAGCACAACCACATGGCTTGAGTTTGGCCCCAAGACATTTGTAGTTACATCCCTTGGTGCCTTGGCCCATTCTGCCGTTTAAAGATCAAGGTTATTAAACAGTCCTGTGCGATGCTGCGGGGGTGACAGGTACTTGTGAGCAGCAAAACTCACACTGAATTCAGGGCTGAAGAGAACAGATATGCCTTTTCATATAGCCTTCTGCATCCTTTTAACAGAGCACTATAAATGAGGTTATTAATTACATCAACAAGGAGAGTAACACCAGGTATTTTCCCTGGTGTTTCACAACCTGTAGAGCTAGAACAAATCCTCTGTGCCAGCAGACTCCAGTGGATTTGAACATGAGCTTAGAAGCCAGGAACACCTGGTTCTTTCATCAGCTCTGATACAGGCTCATTGTGTGACGTCCAGAAAGTCCCTTGAAGTTTGTTTTTGGGAGGTGCTGAGCGATCACTGCCGCTCAGCACATCTGAAACCAGCCCCGTCTGGCCCTCCGTAAAACACAGCCAAAAGCTCCTTTGAGCTCACTGAATGAAAAGCCTGATATGAATGCAAAGTTTATTATACATCTACCGTGTAATGTCATGTGGACTCGTAACATAGTAAACACTGCCGATATTCCAAAGACGCAAAATCTTATCTGTAGTAAACACATTCTGAAGCTCCTCAGTGAATTATTCTAAGCCTCTGATGTCCCGCTGCAGATTTTGGTTGAGTTTTGGCCCTTGAAGGTATTTGTAGACTGCTGCCATATTCCTCTACTGAGTAGCTGCCAGATCCGTCAGTCCCAGGCCCTTCTGTTACCAACACAGCAGATGCACTTAAAGTTATGAAGACCAGAGTAAGCAGAACTAAAGTGTTTAATCTATTATTAATCAGTCAGTTGCAGAAATGATAGGGCTCTGGGGGACCTCAGAAAGACATCAATATTTATGGCCTCGTTAGCAAATGCCACTTTTTTTTTTTAAATAAAGAGACAGCAGGATTATGAAGGATGTTTGTGTTTCGAGTCATTCCGTAAAGAGGCAATGTCATGTTTTGGGACAGGAGGATTCAGAACGAGGTATTTAATATTTGTCACAAAGTATCGAGACTTCTGCTGTACTTCTGTTCTTCTTGGTCTTGCATTCAAGCTTTCACCTTATCTGGAAGCAGTGACCCAAGTTGAGAACAGAGAGCCCTAGTCACTCCAACCTATCATCTAGGGAATTTTAAAAAATGAAAAGATAGAATCTCCCTAATTCCATTTGCCAAGATAAATTACATAAATTGCATAAAAGAGAAGCAATGAAATATGATTAGAGTTCCAAAAGAGCTCCACCCATTACAGGCAATTTTTTTTCTGGATTAAGTGAGACTAAACAACTCATCCTGCAATGCTTGTGCTTCCCAGTGTTTTGCAGTTCTTGCTTGAGTTTGTTCCTTGACATTTTCTGCACCTACCCTAGTGATGCTGATTTTAATATGACTGTTATCCCTGGTACACAACCTCTTTAGCTTGATTAGTTTTTACCTTCACATGCTCATGAGTTGTTTTTTTTCCACACACTGTTTTGCTTTTGTTTTGTGGGGTTTTTTTTGTTTGTTTTGTTTTGTTTTTTAACTACTTTTCTTAACATTTTTATGAAACCATTTAATGGATATTTTTAATATCCCGTTCAGTCCTTTTTGCAGTTTTTGAATTTTAGCTAAAGATCTCTTCCCTGAAGTAGAATAATAATCTCTCTCATCTCAATATCGCTTCAGCGCCACCATCATTGAAGCAACCTCTCCGTTGAACATTACTGTTTTCTGCTTCATACAGGAGATGTTGAGGAAGAGAGCACTGGAGCAGAGAGACTAAAATCCAGGGGGGAATGAGAGGATAAACTGAGTAAATCAGAGAATAGCGCTGTGAAAAAGCATGTAGTCCATGAAAGGAGCCAAGAAAAGAGGAAGAGAGAGGACATTTCAAAGGAAAGAAACAGAGACCAACCCCTAGCCAATGTAGAGTTGCCTTCGGGTCGTTGATCTCATCACTTATCCCTTCTCACACTTGTACTTTCTTTGCTGTCTCTTGATCTGGTCACTGGTTTTCCCTCTCTCATACCCAGCACAGTCTTTTCTAAATAGGAAAATGAGGTATACTGCACATTAATGCACCTTCTAATAAATGAGCAAACAGAAAACCCACCAACTTGGGCCTGACTCCAGCAGCGCAAAGCCATTAGGGATCAATGGAGGATCTCTCCCCATGTGATTTGATGGCAGAAAGTCTTGTGGCATCTCCAAATTGTTTTACAGAGTCTGGCAGCTTTTCAAGAGCTCTCCCTACAGCAGGCGTTCCCTTTCTTTAATCTCTCTGTCCCAGGAGCTTGAAACTTTGTTCTCCTTGTACGTGCGAGACCCGTAATCTGTGGCTGGAGACTGGTCCATTGCGCTCGTTGTGTGCTAGGAAATGAGATGTGAGATCCCTCCGCCTTTGCTCTCGGCAAGGCCCAGGGAGGTGTTTCCTGGGTACCTCCTCCACCATACGAACGGGGCACTGTCCTCTCTCGGTTGGGTGCTTAGCCTCTCCTGAGGGTCGAGACACTCCTCTGGAAAGGTGCACATGAGCGATGGGTCGCCATGAGGTGCAGCTGAGCCGGACTCCAGGGGGGGGCTGAGCTCACTGTTCGAACGGTTCATAATCTCAGAGCTCTGAATCTACACCTGCAGTGGAAAAGGAAAGGCTCAAATGTGTTTTTTTTTTTTCTGGGCTGAGCCCTATGAGGTGTGTAGTATGTGCCCAGTGTACTGGCTGCTGGAAATGACCAAGCTGTGCTTCAGGCCTGGAGCAGGACCTGAAGAGGTCTGTGCTGCTGAGCTTAGCCTGCAAATACCATGTGCTATATGCTTTGAAAGCATCACCTGTGACATTAATGAACCTTTTTTTACTTCTTTAGTTTAAAAGAACTCAGGACTTTCCTTAGTTTTTCTCCATCCTTTAATTTGATTTGGCTTTTTTTTTGATTTTTGTCCCGGAGTTTTGTGCTCGCCGCACTGTGGCTGATGCCAATGCACCACTTCTCCCTTAACATTGTTTTTTTTTCCCCGTTGCTGCACCCCAGACCATTGCAGGTAATTACAGATTTCTGTCTAGAGGTGGTTGAAAGCTCGTGGAAAATTTTCTTATTCAACATAGGTCTTCGCCATGAAAGATAATTCCCCCTCAAGGAAATAGTAGTTTCAGTAAATGTTTACTATCATTTTGCCATTGCAAATCTGAAATAAAAGGTAAACGTGGAGATTTTCTATGTATGCTCACACTTTTTGCCAGTTTGCCACTTACCTCCCACCTACCAGTTGGGCAACAGGAAAAAAAAACCTGCATGTGATGCCAATCTCCACCTATTTTCATATTTCTCTGTTTTGCCATCTTTTCTCCACATAGAGAAAAGTACTGAAATCTACAACTAAAGAAATTAAGCTATTTTTATCAGTCTCCTGACCAAAAGGAAACTTCAGGATACTTGAAACAGCACAAAACTAAATAGTCTTGCTTCATTTTGATATTTCCATCAAGAAAAAAAAAATAATGCCTTTTTTTAATGTGATTTTTTAAGAGGAGGAAGTAAGGTGGTAGCTCTATTTGCCAGGTTTTCCTCTTGTGTTCTTTTCTGAGTTTTGTGGTTATAAAAAAGAAAAGACCCGTTTGCAATTTAAAAAAACAAACAAAAACCAAACAACAAACTAGGTGAACTTCCTAAGTAAACGATTTCCAAAGTCTGAATGGGCGGGACATCTTCCTACCCTCATTCCCTACTGTTCCCTCCCTCTGCTTTTAGGAGAGTCACCGGAATTACTCCGCGCAGCTCTGCGGTGGGCTTTGTGCATCTCCAGTCTCCTCCTTCCCCCGCAGCCCTCTCTGCCTGGAGAGCACTTGGTTGCCCTCACACTACACTTTAATAAACGGCACCCACACTTCAGTAAATGCCATTCACTGTTTACCAGGACTTCAAGTTTTTAAAAATCGTTGACTTCAGCGTAAGCAGAGTTTGTTCAGTCCCATGGGGCAGAGCTCCGTGTTTGATAATGGGAGGTGTATAGAAACTTTCAAACGTCTTGGTTTTTTCTACCCCTTTCAAAAGAGATTGTTTCATCTTTATGCAAATGGGTAGACACCTTTATATCTGCTTCTTCTCTCACACTGCTCAGCCAACATCCCCTTCTTCTGCTTTACCCAGGTACCGGGGAGGGAAGCATCAGGCACGTGTGCTCCTGGGGGGATGATGGCTCATGCAGCAGCACTCGCAGTCCACTAAATATTCATTTCCCTGTGGTTTTTTGTATCCGTATTACAGATATGTAATTTCTATCAGACGTGTCAGGTGTTGGGTGTCTCTGGAGACAGCCGAACAGTGGAGGCGGGAGACTCCGGGAATGTAAATGTGTGCTGAGGAAATGTGAGAGTGGTTTCTGTGTGCCACAGCGATCAAAATAGATCCCTGGGTGCTGCGCCCGCGCTTCCCGGGCGGAGCGGGGAGCTCTCTGCTCCCTCTCATCTCCTGCGGTGCCATGGCTCTTACAGCCAAACAGGCAAGGGCCAGGGGTGGTTTGTTGCGATATCCATTAGCAAGTCAAGGAGGAGGACTGTGGAGGTGACGGGTGGATGTAAGGTCACGGTGTGAGACCCACCTCTCCGAGGCACAAAGGGAAGGATTCTGTTTTCTTACCCCGCTGCTGCAGATGGGGAGACAAAGCCGAGGAACAAAGTGCTTTTGCACTATTGACCTCTTATGATAGAAATAGCGTGCTGGTGCGAAAGGGTGCGACCCCCAGCCCGAACTGCACAGCGAGCACGGGAAGGGACCTCGGGGTCACCGGTGCCAGGTTGCGCTCTCAGGCGTAAATGATGCTCTAGATAGAGCCAGCTCTGGTTTTGCTCCAGTGCTCCCTCTGGAAAGCGATACCCGAGCTGCTCTCCTCCCGCAGTTACAAATCTTCTGTGGTTCACAGCCTGCATTTATTCATGACTAGTTTATTCTCACTTGTTCTCATGCCAATGTTGTCCTTTAGCATCAATAGCTCTTCTCTAGTGTTTACCCCTCTGATGTTTTTATAGACAGCGACCCATCCCCTCTCAGCCTGTGCTTCCCTGCGCTAAACATGCCAGATATTTTAAATCTCTCCTCATGAGGTAGCTCTCCATTTTCCAGGACAGTTACCCAAATATCCAACGTTTTACCCCCAGATACCTCGTTTGCATCGGTTTATCTCTCTTTAAAAAAATGCTGGTTTTACTGAGGTTCACGTGCATGTGTCAGACTTAGCGGAAAACATGTGGTCCAGGAAGGGGGATAATGGCGTGTGTGACACAAAAAAGTTCCTGTGCGCGTGAAGCGGGCTGTGGGGTGCTGCGTGCGGCTGTGCGTGCGTGTGGAGGGATGCTGTCAGCGGGAGCGTGTGCGCGAGACTCTGAAAAGGATTACTCAGCGTGCGAGGGGGCGTTGGAAGAAGGATTTTGAGGTGCGTGACACTGAGAAGGATTAGTCTCTGTGTAAAAAAGCGCGCGCGTGTAGAAGAGAGGGAAGATAAGCAGGTGGCCGCGCGTGGCACAGGGAGGGAGATTAGCCTGTGTGTCTGTGAACGGGATGATAAGGAGGGCCGTGTGCGAGAGCGCCGCTGTAAAAAGCGGGATTTAGCTACTGGAAGGATTAGTGTGTGCGCGTGTGCACGCACGTGTGTGCACGTGTCCAGGTGGGACGTGGTAAGGAGGATTTGGGAAGTGTGTGACACGCTGGGAGGGCTCCCGCGGTGGGTGTGCGTGGCTGTGGCCGCAGCACCCCGGGGTCGTTCATGGCTGTGCACGTGTGGGATGTGGCGTGGGGGTACGTGAAGGGTTCCTGTGCCCACAGGGATGGGGTGAGAGAGAAAGCTGTCCCTGCCCTGTGGGTAGGAGGGATTACGGGGCACTGCTGAGCCTCACATGGAGGGGTGCTCGCGGGGCGGCTGGCGAAGCAGGGGTGACGCTGTAGTACGGTAAGAGGCATGGCTGTACCTGTCAGAGCAGGGGAAGGGTGAGCCACACGGGTGGCAGTGGGGAGGGGAGGGCTGATGGCTCGGTTGCGCTATGGCACAGGGGCAAATGTCACCCCGTGAGCAGGGCAGGACAGAGGCAACGTGCTGTGCTGAGCAGAGGTTGTCCACGTACGGGGTAAACACAGTTGAAGTGTGTTTTTCTCAGGAGACGGGGCTCTGGGAATGGCTGAGCTTTCCATCCCCGGCTGAGCGTGAAGGTTGGCAACATTTCCATTGACCCCATGTTCTCCACCTCTCACCTCAGATTTATCCCTGCTCCTCCGGCCGGCTGCCAGCACAGTACCTCTTCTAGGGGGAAAGGATACCGGCAGCAGTCTTAGAGCAATTTATGATCCAGAGAAAGGGTGGAGGGTTGATTGCATCCCAACACTTATTTTTTAACATTCTGACTTAACACTACACCTTTGTCCCCCTTCTGTTTTTCCATAGGAAAAACAGGGTGTTTTGTCAAAATCAACAGTTTCCTACTTTTGATCAAACCTCAGTTTTCATTCGGAGGGTAAAAAAAAAGTGTTGAAAAATTTCAGCTAGCTTTATGGTCTGCAGCATGTCTGAACTGGAGCTGTTCCATCAGCATTAGTTTCATCTCAGAGACACTAAAAGTAAAACATACTGAACTTTTTACGATAAAGCGAACTAAATAGCTGGGGTGTCTAGGTCAACTTTTCTTCAAAATTTGATCCTTTGCTTGTCTAGTAGACCATTTGAATGTTTGCTTTCTGTTTAAGGAAAGATCGTCAAAAGCCTGGCCGGTTGCTTTGTAGCTTTCGGTAATGTGTTTATTTCTTAAGGAAGAAGGCTAAAAATCAAGCAGCTGCAGTCTGAGGTTCCCCTTGGTGCTAGGTGCTGCACAAATATAAGATCTCATGGCTAGAAAATAAAGTAGGAGGCTTCCAGCCAGCAGTGAAGAGGCTTTATTAGTACTGCGGCCTTTTCCTGCAGAAGCATGATCCTTAAATATAGATTGTCCATAAAATGGGATCTTTATATCTTTCTTAAAGATATTCTGTTTACAAATAAAAGGCATTCCTTGTGATGCAGGAATAGGACAAGTTCTATGGCAAAGAGCCAACTTCCCTTCTTATGAGATCCTCAGTGCATATTGCACACATCTGGCAGAGCCAACAGCGATGTTGCTCCGTTGAGGACTCGAGATGGGATGGACTTGCAGTGGGGGTCACAGAGGTGCCATCCCTGCCCCACAGGGAGGGATTTGCTTTGCCCAGAAACCACTGCCCAACAGTCTTTCTGCTCAAGAGCCACCAGCTGGGCACCCAGCTCTGTTCTGTGCTGGAAGTCAAGCATGGCCATCATGATTAGATAGCCCTTCTGGTTTTTAAAAGCTAACAAATCACCCAGGGAGAGCCAAACAAAAGGCATTTGGGGGTCCATGGTTTTGTTCTGGGAAGGTCTCCAGTCTTTCAGGCAAGAGGTCATGTTGTCCTTCTTGCTTTTAGAAACCTTTAGCCCAGCATGAATCAGCAGGGGGATGAGGCTGAGCTGTGAGAGGAGTTGCAATGGGTTTAGCGTTAAAGCCAGTACATGAGCTCTATTTCAAAGTGCCCACTCAACAGCTGGTCGCAAAATCCCCGAGCCTTGGGTGAGGTGCCAAGTCTGTGTGTGCCTGGGGAGGAGGAGCATCACGCCCATTGCAGTGCTGCCTTGTTCTGCTGTCAGCACGTTCCCTCCGCCGAAAGGATGGGCGAGAAGAGCAAATGAGGACAGGGAGTGCCCAGTGGAGCAGTCACCATCCACTGGGGAAATGCATTTCACTGGTGAATTGTGAGCATCCCACTGGAAAAACATTGCAATGGGTCCATTCACATTGTCCCTTGACTAAGAGGGATTCATGTGAGGGCACTTGGGTCCCTCCCCAAAATTGTTGCGTGGCTTCTCACAAGTGGGTGCCTCAATCTTTTCAACTGTGAAATGAAGTTAAAAACCTTCATGGAGGATAGACTGCCAGGCTTCAGCCAGTGAGATTTGAAAAAACCCTTCTGGACTAAGACGAGGCCGCATTGAAGAAGGACAAAGTGTTATTGTCTTTGTCTGTTCAGAAAGAGAAAAGACAGAGTCACCCAGAAGTTGAAAGCCCATTTTTCTCCTCCCCATAGGAACAGGCACCTGGCCCTTGGATCTCTGAATGCTCCTGCACTCAGACCCCCTTCGCACTCTACTTTCATCCTTGTTTTTCTCTTTTAAAGCCCCAATTGATTTTGAAATTAAATTGGCTGTTCCCCCACCAATGAACCTCAAGCTTGCATCTCCTTTCCCGGGTTCTCCTTCTCCCCTCCCAGCTTTCACGTCTGCTCAGGTTTCTGTTATTTCCCATACATTTGCTTTGAAGGATTTTCCAATAAGGATGTGAGGAGAAGTTTCTTAAGGGTCTTTTATCACAAATTCCTTTTGATTTTATGCCTGAGGACACTGCTGAGAAGGACCTTGGCGACCTATGCTCAAGCAAACGTGAAGCAAGTACGCTTTACAAGCAAGTCACAGCTGACTGCACACACAAATCAGGTCCTGTATCCCTGCAGCCTCATTCAGGAAACATGTTGTGTTTCCCAGCTGACAAAACTAGACCATACTTAGACCCAATGTAATTCTGTTGGCCCCGATGTAGTTACCAGGGAGACTATAACGTAGACAACTTTTCTACAAGGAAATAAAATGTCTTACCGTCTTACTTATATTGCATAGACTATTCTTTCTAAACCAGGCAGAAAGCGGATGATTTTCTCATTACTCTAGTCCTTCCATGGGAGATTGAAGAATGAAGTTCACAGGATGATGCAAGCGTGTTATAGCCACACATTTACAGCTGTGCCATCAGGTTGGTGCAAAGTGCATGTGCAGAGAGGACCTCTGTCAACCAGACCTGCCTCTCTTGTCGTCCTGGCTCTTCCAGTCTAGACCTGTTCCACAGGCAAGGTCGGGAAAGCATCAGACCTTAAGGGTGCACTGATAAAAGCTGCCACGGGAGACATCCTTTCACCATACATGAGTTAAGGCCCAATTTTCAAAGGTTGCATGCACCATATGCCTTCTTTATGTGCCCAGATCCCAAATCACCTTCAGATCATTTCAACATCTTTTCTTTAAAGAGACGTCATTTAAGCCTGCTTTGGAAATACTACCAAGGCTCTCAACTGACACCACTCTACTCTCAGGACTAGCAGTGCAGAGGAATGATCACAACAAATGCTTAGGAAATAAGACTGCAGATGTTCACTGCTGTGTTGAACATAGGCAGCCAAAAAAAATTTCTCTCACAGGGAAATTAATCTTTTCTCTAACAAGAAGGTCAGGAACTCAAAGTGAAGACTACATACTCCTCTCTGCCACATTCAGCACCTAAAGTGAGTTGCAGTACAGAAAGAAGAAAATCACATCCCTCACTGGTTTAGATAGGATAATCCCAGAGGTGTAAATCACAGGCTTTTACATTGGCCCCCTGGCTTCTTGTATGCACCAAAAGACAGAGGAATCTGCCCCAGGGATGTTTCTTTTTGTCTTGTTCCTTCCAAAATAAGTCTTCACTCTGGTTTTGCCCGCTGGTGGCAGCAGCCTCTGCCCTGGCAACCTTCTCTTGCAGATAGCAGTTCCACCTGCCTTTCTCCTTGCGGCCTTCTGGAATAAATGGTGCCTTAATTAGGTTAATTATACTTTTAGCCATCCATGTGCTTGCTTTAGGTGTACCGTTAGAGTCCATTACACAGTGTAGTTTCCCCAGTTTTCCATGTGGGAAGCAAATCTAACCCCTGATGTGTGAAGCTCTCCATGGCTCAGTTGCCTTGCACAATATTTGTTAAATCCAAGGACTGTTTCCACTCCTTGAAAACCTGGTGCTCCTGGCATCTCTCTGTTCAAGGCTTGCCTGACCCAGGGTGGCCAGTGACTCTGATTTCATGGACAAATGTGTTTCATCAGAGGCACCCCTTTGCAATGTCAACAGAAGGCTTGAGCCACGCCTGGTGTATAGTGAAAGAGTCTCTCTGATGCCTGTGAAAAGTGGTACAAATTAGCATCCTCCAGTCTGCTGCTGCTTTTCTGTCTAAATAATATTTTACAGGTAAAGTTTCTGCTGAGAAGCAATGGGGTTTTCTCAGTAGCTGCCTAAATCTTCAGTTTACACTGAGTATCTGCTTGAGACAGAAGCTGCATCTGTATGTGTGGAGTCATTGCTCCTGAATGATGAATGACCTCAAGTTTCTAACAACTTCCCTCCCTGTGCTCTGGCTGGCCTCCCTGTAATTTGCATTTATGCAGAGAGTTTTACGTGATCTCTCTTGCTTTTTGCAACTCACTGGAGAGTCTCTTTCTTCAGGAGCTTAAAAACTCTCCCAGAATGGAAATCGGTAGAAAAGGCGCTGTTTGGATGTAACTAGGCATGTCAAGCAAGAGATCTCAGTGTTTTCCTAATGCTAAGGGTGTTCCTCTAGTCTTCTCCTAAGACATGCGTCCCATTTTTCCCTGACTATTTGCTCAGTCCCGCTGGCAGTGCAGGCTGTTTGAGATAACCGAGATGCTCCTGGTATCTTCACCAGCCTCTAGGTAGAGAAGACAAGTTAGCATTTTCCACTAGCAGGTATCTTTCCTATGAACACATGAAGCACCGCAAGTGAAACATCTAGTGGAAAAACCTTTTCCAAAGGTTTTTTCTCTCTAGAAAATGTTATTAGGATGCTTTGTGTCTGAGCATTTGATGCTGCCTGCCACTAACATTAATGGGAATTCGTTGCCCAAAGGTGTTTTAGGCAAAAGGTGTGCATCCGAGGTGGCTATATATAATTGGTGATATGCTGAACAGCTTCTCCCACCTCTTGGTCCTTTCCCCAGTCCTATGAGGTTCATTTCCCCATGGGACCAGCTTGTTAGGGGAGCTGATTTTTATGGATCCAAGTGCAGGTTCAGAAGTCTGTAGCTGTGAAAGTCCCCTCTGTAACCCTGGTAAAATGGCACAGATTTTACCCTAGATTTTTTAGGAAAATCTTGAATTCCATTTTGTTTCCAGTGAAGGTCTTGCTGTGTAGCCAGCTCCCTGGTTGATATTTGGTGTTTTGGGTCACATTCACACAGGGGTTCCGGGTCTATCCATCCACAGGTTTGTTGGAGCATCAGGGCAGAGAGTGGAGTTCCCCCAGCTCCCCCATCCCCACCGATGCCTTCACCTCCTGCGAGAGGGAAGCTGCCCTCTACAGCTGCTTGCAGCCCCAGTTTAACAAGTATCACCTCTCGGTTGGAAGCTCCATCTGGGCACGCTAGCTAGATGCGCTTCATGTAAACTGTTTGTTCCACCACCCACCACGAGCTATTCACACAGAAGTTTCACCAGAGACCATAAAATTGCAAACCATAGGTCCAGATCTCGCCATCTGTCACAGTTCTGCATTCCTGCTCCCCAGACAACACAGTCTCCCACCGGGTTTAAAAGATCCCAAGCTTAAACTTTGTTTGTTTGGGATTTTTCAAAAAACCCGATGCTCAGAGGCACCGCAGAAATAAAAATGTGGTAGCTATTATCATTTATTGCCCTCGCAATGCAGACAGGATTAAAGCTGTTCTAATGACAGGGAAGAAATGGTAATATTCCCCCTGACATTAAGTAGGCCTGAAGAAAGCTATGAGCACAATGGAATGGAACGTTAATGCGAAAAGGAAAAATAAAAGCCCTATAAGAAATGACTATAGCAAAGAACCACCAAGGGAGAGGCACTTAAGCCCACAAAAGCCGGCACTCTCAGGTGTCAAAGGATCTTGTCATTCTGCACCTAACTCAACCCTTGCTGAGGTGTTAAATGGGGTTTCGGAACCTTTCCTGCTTTCACAGACCTTAGGTGAATACAGTATACAACCAGGTAGCACAAAAGGGTTGGGCTCCATCGGCTTAACCCTTGCGTGCTGAGTGTAGTTTGCTGGGCTTGTACCTTGGCTGCTCCTCTTCTCGGCGGCTCCAGTGATTGCAGGAAAGCTGGCGCTTTTGGAGCAGCGATGGCACGTGTAGGTTTTGGAGC
This sequence comes from Vanellus vanellus, assembly GCF_965231255.1. Taxonomy (NCBI): domain Eukaryota; kingdom Metazoa; phylum Chordata; class Aves; order Charadriiformes; family Charadriidae; genus Vanellus; species Vanellus vanellus. The sequence goes on along the minus strand of NC_138918.1, from coordinate 12,713,544 downwards.
ATCTGCCTTGCTAGCTCAGCAGATACCTGCAATGCAGCCTTGAAAATGTATGGAAAATGTGAACGTTTATTTATAAGGGGTCAGACAGCTGGTGGGTTTAAGAACCGCTTCCCACTTCAAGCCCCCAAGGACAAGATGCTCTTTCCTGTAGGTGAGAGGTTTTGTTTGAAGAAGGATGCTTTGTCCTGGATGAGTGCAAGTTCTTCCTTCTCTGCCCAGACCAGTGAGACCGTATTCCTGTGGAGGGGTGAGCCTGGTGGTGCTTTCCCCCCACAAGGCGCCCCGTGCTTTTTGTCTCCTGCCTTTTATTTTCAAATGAGCAGGGGGTCAGATAATGTCAGAAAGGCCAACAACGGCTTAGCGGGAGAGGGAAACGTCCTCTGTGCCCCCTGACAGCCTGCATCGGCCAGCCTCCCTCCTGGGCTGGGAGATATTTTAAGGTAGAGCACAAACAAGACATCATCACTACCGAAAAGACGAACCAGGTTACAGAAAATTCTCCTGCCTCTCCCTTTAGGTCCCTCCTTATCCTTTGTTTTACTTTCTGTGGTGAGCCAGCCCTATCGTTTCTCTCCTCTCGGCTGGGAAGGTAATCCTCTACTCCGAGGATTATGTTTGGCAGCTTGCTTTATTGCTATTTAACACGTATACATTACAGTACCTCACAGAGGCCCCGTAGCATTGTGGCAGGCGTCCTACAAACACACGCAGAGCGACGGGTACGTCTGTAACGGGTACCCATGTGCGGGGGATAACAGGATAAGCGTAGTTCTGAGCCAATTACAATTAATAGTAATGCCCACACATCCTGCGTAGGTGTACGGGATGTGGCATATCCCTTTGTTTCTTTGAAGGCAACACACCCCCTGGAGCTTAAAAAGGGGGTTGTTTAGGGGGTTTTCTTGTCAATTTGAAAAATCACTATCAGAAAAGGGAGTCGGTGTTTAAGGAAAAATAAAGGTTTCTTTTCATACACACCCAAAGGAGGGATTAGAAGCTGGGCACACCGGCACAGTCTGACTTTACAGAGTTTAACACCTGCTTTCACGGAATCACAGATTTTCAGAGTTGGAAGGGACCTCTAGAGATCATCTAGTCCCACTCCCCTGCCAAAGCAGGATTGCCCAGAGCACATTACTCAGGACTGCATCCAGGCGGGGCTTGAACATCTCCAGAGAAGGGGACTCCACCACCTCCCTGGGCAGCCTGTGCCAGTGCTCTGTCACCCTCACCGTAAAGAAGTGTTTCCGTGTATTTGAACGGAACTTCCTGTGTTCTAACTTGTTCTAACTTGTGCTTTGCTTGGCTGCAGCTGACTGTGTTGGCTGAAGGGCATTAGGGGTCTGGCACCTGAGGCCAAGAAACCCAGTGCTTGCACCTGAGTATAAATATACACCCAGGAAGCAGTTGGGACCATGGAAGGATCGTTGAGGAGGGTGTGCGCGCATGTGTGTTTGTGTTTTGTCATGTTCTTTGGCTGCTTTGAATAGAAAAAGGTGGAGCGTTAATAAATGAAGGTGTTTATTTCCAGTCCGTTATCACGAAAGCCTTAAAATTAGTTGTGTTAGCTCAGTGGCGTGCAAGGATGAGGTTTTATGCACCGTAGCACAAAACAATTAAAAGTTGGAAATTTAGAAGCAGGAGGAGAAAGAAAAGTAGAGGCAGGGAGAAAGGAGAAGGGATTATAGGTGCTCCCCTCCGGCTGCATGCGGAGAAACAGGCTCAGGGCATGAGACCACATCATCGCTGACGTGAGAGCGTTGGTGTGTCGTTGTCCAGGTGTGGTGATCCGAACCGCTGCGTGTGACTTGTCATTCTCAAACGGGCATATTGTTTCAGCACGTGGCATGTGTCTCGCTAGCGACAGCTCGGTGTCTGGGAAGGGAGATGTTTAAAGCCACCGTGAGGACTGTTAGAAGCAGAAAGTGGAGCTTTGTATGCAGGTCAGACCTCAGCGCTTCCAAGTGTAGGCTGAGATCCCAAAGCAGGCACAGAAGACACCACGTGTACACCCAGGACTGAGTGGGTTTGCTGGGCCACCCCCTCTCCTGCCGTCACTGGTCACTGGGTGAGACCTTCCTACTCAGACATGCTCTCCAAATACAGCTGTTTTGACTGCCCGTCTTCCTGATAAGTGCATTGTCGTGCCACTGCACGGAAATAACCCTGTTATGGAAAGTTTTTTAGCTTTTCTTTATAGGAAGTTTGTCTGTTCTTCAGTTGCCCGCCAAGTCCTGATCCTGTAATTTACAGGCTGCCCCAAAAGACTGTAATCCTGTAGAGTACGAATGGCCAAGGCCTCACAAGGTAGGACCGTGATGGCAAATTAATAGGTATTGAGCTGATGGGACAGGGAGAGAGGGTGATACGGAGATGCAGCTAAAAATGGTCTTGATTGCTGCCTTCATTACAGAGCTGGGAGGAGGGGTACGTATATGTCAATAATTGAACTCCGTGCCTGGAGCAGACTTCAGGGAAGGGCTAATGGACCCTTTATTATGAGAAGGAAATAATCCTAAAAAACCACTCAGGAACAATACAGCTGAGAAAAATTACCAAATCCTGTTTTCTCAATTTAAGGCAACAGCACGAGTCTCAGGAATACCACAGGGAACACATCAAAGACTGAGACATGAGTTTGGCTTCCAAACCGGCACACCTGCAAAAGCCCAGAATAGAAAAAATTCGGGAATACCTATGCAGATGTTTTATGAAGCAGAGGGGCATGGCACCAAAATTGTAATTATCAGGATGAAGATTAAGAAAGGAGTTGTTGAAGTAGACATTAGAATCCTCCTTCCCCAATGGAAGTAACATTAACGTTCCAATAACTTTTCCAGGGAAAGTCCATAGTCTCGATTTTGCATTGTGACCCGCAATGAGTTTCAAGACAAGCACTTAACAAAATCCTCATTAGAACCTGAGGCTTGCACTGAAGACTGTCGCAGGCTTTAATGTCTGCCATGAGCAGATATAATGTATTAGGGAAAGAAAAGAAGCTATTGAAGACAAAATGCGTTTCATCTGCAGCGAGCTCTTCTTTGTGTGACACGTTTGCTTTCTGCTACTGCTTATCTTCCCCCCTCCCACCCCTCACTCCTCTCTTTTTACTCTGTTTTAATAATTCAGCTCTTACAGCCCAGAATTAAATGTTGTGCTGACCTAAGAGCAGTGTGCTGTGTGCCGTATTAACATGCTGTCGGTTTAGCGCTTTATTCTTTTCCTCCGTTGTTGTTCATGCTCCCCAGCAGAAAGCTACGCCGTGATATTGTACTTACTTTTCCTGTATAGCACTGCCTGCAGAAGCACCAATATAATACAAAAGGCCACGTAATAAAGCAGCGAAAGCAAAATTGGTTCAACCCTCATCCCTTGCCGCTTTTATAATATCGCCGGCGCTTTTTTGTTTGTAGTAATCTTGCTTTAATATTTGTGACTCTGCTTCAGACATGGAGAGTTCAACCAGGACACATTTTTTGGTTTTCTGTTTCGCTGTAGGAGGTTAGGTGCGAGCAGGGAGAGCTGGTCTTCCAGAGGCCATGGCGCCCATAGCAACGTCCATCTGTGGCCGGCGGCCCCATGAGGCATCACCCACCCATTGCTTCTAGGGGAGCTCGAGGTGAGGGTTGTGAGCAGGAGACAGTAGCTGGTTTTGTAGAGCTTCTGCTGCTCCAAGGCAACCCAGCACGGCCAGCGTCTTCTGCTTGCTTCTTTCTGGACACAGCATAAAGCCGGACTGCCCGGCAGCCCTGCTGCCAGCGCGGGCTGGCTGACAGTTCTGGCACATGTGTCACCATCAAACTGCTCAGAAGCCATGCAAGGCTCAAGAGCCACCAGCGGGCCAGCCCTGGGCTCCAAGAGCAGGAGGTGTACTTTTCCTTAACTAGATAGGATGATTTTTAATGACATAATGTGCCATAAAGGGCTCTCAGAGGACTGTATCCCAGCCGGGTTTGCTTGCTGTGGTTTGATAGCTAGCTGTACCCCAGAAATGAGCCAGACTGGCGTGTAGGAAAAGAGAATTTTTTTTAAAAGACTCCCATTTTAAAAACAAGACAAGGTCAAAAGGTGAAATCCCCTATTAGAGCTAGAATATGTAGAATTGTTTCCAGGCACCAAAGCCCCCCTCTGCACGTCTTTTCTGTTTAAAAAAAAGCTATGAAAGCAGGGAGTGCTGTGGAAAAGCTGTGGCTCTGGTGTGGGACACTGGCGAGACGAAGGCAGTAGACAGCAAGAAACTTACGCAGCTTGAGAGCGTGGCATCAGTGCTTCAAGCTCAGAATATGCTTTTATTTTAGGTCTCTAGGAGCACGGAGCAAGAGGCAGTCTCTGACATGAGGGACTGCAACAGATGGGGCTCAGAGAAAGGCAATCGCCTTGCTCCACCTCACGTGCAAAGATCCAAGTCATGATCAGATAACAAACCTGAAACTGAGATGGCACCGGACCTGTTTCCCTTTACCCATAATCTGATCTGTTAGCCACCGGACCCTCATTAGCCGACCTGCCCCTATTAGAATAACAACCTAATTCTAAACACCAAAGGGTTTTGCGACATCTGAATGCTGCTCGAGATGGGCATCATGTCCTTTCCGGTGGTGTCTCTGTTCTCTTTCCGTGGATTAGCCATCATTTGAAGGCTACCTAGAAAATACAGCTGTCAACTGACATTTTATTTAAGGGGTCATCCAAGTCTGTGACCCCAGAAGTCCCAGGTCTCAGCAGATACATGCCCATATCTCCTCTGGGTTCTTGTCTGGGACCTGTTAAAAGACGCTTATTATCTCACAGTGTTTCATGTTGGGGATTTGCACCTAATTCCTGATTAAAGTGCCCCCATTACTCAGAAATAGTTTGACTATTGACTGAGACCCTGCAATATATTTAATTCTTAATTTTATATGATTCAACAAAAACTTAGCGATCCTCGAAGTAACAATATGTTTAAAAACAAGCAGAGGAAACAAGGAAAGTCTTGTCAAACATCTTGGTTTTCCTTCTTTCCTTTTTTCAACAAGCTCAGTGACCCCATTAAGACCTTTGATATTTGAATTTTCTCTTCCATTTTGTACACTGGATGAGAAGTACATTTGAAGACTCTAGCAGAAAAAAGAGGTTTCAAGATGTGAAGTACAGAAATGGAAGAGCTATGATTTCAACTGGGCCCTTTGACAGAGAGGTTAAAGTCAACTTCCCATGGCCGTATCTTCCACCGCCATGATTATATTTCCAATTTGATCTTACGGGAAACTTATCATTTGTCAGCCAGGAAAACAAAGACTTATTTGTCAGGCAGGCAAACTTAACTAAAAAACCTGAAGCTATCAGCATAAACAGTTATGAGCAGCCCTCAGTCATAGATTATTGTTTAAATGTAAGGGAAGGAAAACAGATTTCGATGTAAAAATCGACACTACTTTGCAGCTTCCTAGATGGTCAGAGCAGCAGCACAGGAAAATGATGGAAGGGAGCACGCTGCTGTGGCTTTTATATATTTGAAAGAGAAACATACATTTCTTGTGATATCACATCAGCCTGATTTGCAGTTGATCAAATATATTGGACATATCTGCTGTCAGCTAAACACATGCGTGGAGCGATGGGGGAGTGTGGAATCTGTTTGGCTTTCCCCTGCTAGAGAAATCTGTGGGAACATGCTGTCGTTGGGATGTGCTGAAGAGATGCACTCTGGCACCTACGCCACACTGGAGAACTGTGAGGACAAACATTTGGGAGGAAAGCTGAGCTGATCCTAATTGAAGCAGACACTAGCGCTCTTTCATCAAAATTCCACCGGCTTCGCCAACCTGATGTCAGGTTCTCCATCACCATGTGAGGGTCGCCTCCAGGCAGGGCATGCTAAAAATAAATTATGCATGCACATCCCCTCTCCTCTTTCCCACATGTGCACGCATAGACTCCAAGTGAGCAAAAGAAAGCATGTGGGAACTGCTCCTTGACACTACTGTTGCCAATGAGTATGTTTTGCTGCAAGTGAGGGTTTTGGTTCTTTGTCCCAGCAGGTTTGAGCAGATAAAGGACGTGCCACGCTGATATCGGGGCTGCGGGCATTGCGGGACTAGGCTTTAATAGCTTACAGAGGACAGTAGACTGAGCTGACTATTTTACTACACTCAAAGTCTGGCCACGCTCATCTTGCAATTTTTAAAAGACATCTATTAATTTGGTTTCTGGAGTAAGTGTTGTGTCTGGTGGATTGGGTGGTTTCCAAGATTTCTTCTTATCTTGGAGTCTACATTTCCAAATTGCCCTTTTCTTTCGCTGCATGCTTGGGCTATGGTATTTGCTCAAAATCCTCACAACATGGGCAGCTCGGCGTTGTAGGAATGGCTTTCCTGGAGACGGTGCGGTGTCTTCCCTCCTAGATGCTCCTCAGGTATGACGTCCTCCAGGGTCGGGAAAGGCTCTGAGATCTGGCGGGGACCATCTGGGTTCTGCAACAGAGAACATGAGTTGTTTGTGGGGAACATCTGGGGATATTTTGTTTAATCAGTTTTTTTACTGCTCTTGTGGCTTTGGGTATTAGCACTGTCTCTGCTACTTCTGCTGTCTGACAGAGACACGCAGCAGTTGAGTCTCCCGAGAGTCAACTAAACCATATTATTGGCTCCCTCCAGGGGCAGCTGGGTGAAACTTAATGGTCCATGAGATACAGAAAGTCAGTAGAAATGATCTAATGTCCCCTTCTAGTCTTAAACTCAGTGAAATGGTGAAAATTCTGCTTCTGAAGGAAATAGCAGATGAGCAGTTGCCAGAATCTCCTACCAGGCTTCTTCTCCAGCTGTGTCCATGGGGAGCAGTTGCCTTTTTGCAGTCCTGTTTGCAGATTTTCAGCCCAATTGCACCATTTTCACTCCTGGAGACCAAATCCTCATTCCCATCCTTCTGTGCAGCTCCTTTGCCCTTCCTCCTCCCTCGAATGCAGAGACTGTTTCAGCCGTTCTTTGTGGTGAACATTTCTGAGAGAAACTTTTTGGGTTTCCCTTCTGCTCTTACCAAAATCTGAATGAGCTATCTGTTATATTTGACATCTGCCTTTCACCCAGATCAAACCTTCCAATTCCAAAATATCCCTGGCCCTCCTGAATGCAGGAATCAGTCTTGTGCATCTACTCTCTCCATGACTGGTTGAGAGCTTTAGCCAAAAAAAAAAGTCTCCCAGGATTTTTTTACAGATTCAAAACATCTCTTTTGCTTCCTTCTTCCGCACAGAAAATGTACAATTTGAAGTTGTGGGCATGTATTTTTGTTTTTGCAAAGGTGTTCAGAGCTGCCTGTCATCAGCTGCTGGGTAGGTGTCTCATCCTGCATGTGTTTTCAATAAAATCAGTGTTTCCTCTCTCAGATTTAAATGCTTTACCTTGAATATTTGCATATGAAAAGAGAAACTGGAGAGAAATTGCAGGACTAGAAATCCTAGAGTCTGGGGATTTCGAGCATGAGTGAAGCACGTGTGCTTTTTCCTCATCTGAACGCAAGAACGCACCAGCTCCGCGATGGCAACCTTTCCACAAAGGCAGAGAGGAGGAGGACTCCTGCTTGCTCTACCGCATCAGCCACTTTTTAATTAGGTACCAGAAAGCTTATGAAGCTATTTTGATTTTTACTGTAAGTTAGAAGTGGTTTTAGAACAGTTGAAAAGCTCTCATCTCACCTGGCTGCAACAGGCACCCCAGAGTTGTGTCCAAAGTGCAGCTGGTTGCTGGGTTGTGTTTCCAGCGTAACCAGGTGACAATCAAGTTAATGCCTCTGCTTTTACCTAATTTTATTCGTGGAATGGCACTAGAAGCCTCAGTGAGAGATCCTGTGCCTGGAGAAGAAGGGATATGGGATGTCCGTGGTGCAGCACACACTACACTGGGCACGTCCCAACCTGATCAATTATACAAGACTGATCAGGGTGAATACGGTAGTAGTTGCCATGGTTATCAATCATTATGAACTATATTGTCTGAGGGCTTGTTTAGAGGAAAACTTTTATGTAATTAATTATAAATTCATTGTAAGATAATAGCGTAGTTACAGCCCAGAATAGATGTTCTCCGTCCTTCTTTGCCTTTGTGCAGCCCAGAGGCCAAGAGTAGCACATGCAAATTATCACAAACGTCCGCATTTACGTCCGAGTGAACGCTCTCCACTCATGCTCGCATCCCTGCATAGGCAGACATTTATGTCGTTGCATTTCACCCAGTTTTCCCACCCGCAGAAATGAGCTTCAGAGGCTAAACTGTCCAAATTCAGCTGCTAGAGTTAATTACCAGATTGACCGCGACTCTCTTCTGGAGGAAGAGCCAGTCTCTGGCCACCTAGATGTTAGCAGGTAGCTGGCACAAGGCTTGCAAAGTGTGATGTTATCACCGGCCAATAGACCAGAAGAGCTCAACTTATTGGACCTTCCATTCCACTGTGATCTTTATCCCTTTTATGTTTCTTAATCTTTTTAGAAAAGCATCAGTCAGAGGCTAGTGACTGCCGAGGAACTGATAAGCTTCCTCCCCACTAGAAAAAAAAAAGAGAGTTTAAAAGATTTGCTTCCTCTAGTTAAGGCTTACAATTCTTAATAGTATGTTATTAGGAAGCTGCAGAGCAATCAAATGAGAAACAACTGTTAATAAATTTGCTTAATAAAACAATTAAAGCAAATAAAAGAAATTCCAGCTATCTCTTAGTGCATTAAATAAATGGCAAGTAACTTCTTTTTAGTTTTGCTGGGTAAGTTCATTTGGAACATCTGTAATTTTTAAATAGTCCTGAGATTTAAATAATTTTGCAGCCACTGCTTTTACGTTACGCCAAATTCAGTCCCAGGAAGGTGGCTGCAGTTCTCACTCTTTTCATTTTTCCAGATTAATTGACGCCACAGTTTCTTTGTTGTTCTTTAGGTGATAACCCTCAGCAAGTCTTTTTTTTTTTTTTTCCAGATTATCTGCCTTGTCCGTGGCCCTTCTCAGTCTGAAAGTACAAAGCGAGCTAGGGCTCTTTCCAAACTTACTAATGATAAAGACTGTTCGTTCTCCCAGTCGTCTTTGGTGCAATCTGTTTCAAACGCTGGGATTGATGAGTGTCTCAGAACAGTGTAGGAGGGCTGCCTGAGCGTGACTGAGCCACAGAGTTAAAAAAAAAAAAAATCTAAAAAATAATAGATTCATTTCAAATAGAAAATAAAATTCAATGAAGCCATGGCTTGCCTGAAACAAAACAAAACAAGCCAGCCAAGTTCATTGTCTGGATTATTAATTGTGCTGGATTGTTCAGCTGCCCCAAGAATGTCAGTTTAATCATTGGGTGAGTCTGAAGCCTGGGTCTCCGGAGATCACGTTCTGATCTCTCACATATGGTATATCGCACTGTTCGTTAGACCCACCGGTCCAGTCACATGGAAATGATGTTCAGACTATTTCTATTCGTGTCTGCTACTTTTCTTCCTGAATGTGTCAGTCTCATGATGAGGGCAGTGACTCCGGCTGATACAGACACAATTGCGGACTGCAAAGAGAGACGCTGCCCCGAAAATAAAGACAAGGGGGTTTTATTTCCGTCATGGTTCGGGCTTTGCGAGAAGTCCCCGTCCCGCAGAAATACAAATTCCCTCGGGGGAGGAGGGTGCTGAGGTATGCGAGATCACAGACACTGAGTGGCGAAGAAAGGATGAGTGACCCTGGGGGCAAACTGCTGGGCTGGGGTGCCCAAAACCTGGGCTCAACTCCAAGAGGAAGGAAAATGTCTCACCCGTGTCATGGGATTCAGTTCTCAGCTCTCAACGCTCTGCAGTGTTTCAAAAATCTGACTGCTTCATTTTAGTGTAGAGGTGGGAGCGGGGACTCACTTTGCATAGTGGGAAGCGGGATTTCTTGCTCTTCCCTCTGAATATTTGGTGCCGGTGGTAGAGAAGCGAGGAACAAGGTAATCTTATGCAGGATGGCTGTAAGCCAGTTGAGGATGACTTCTGGTCCCCACTGGAGGGACAGAGCTTGGATGGAGCCCAGCTAAGGATGAAGCAAGCTCATGTTTAGGAGTCTGTCTCCAGCCACATGTGCAGAAGGTTCGGTGCTGGTGGCTGCCAGCAGAAACCAGGTCAAGGGATTCCCAAGCAGCGCACAGCGCGTGCCAGGGGACCCCAAAACGTCACATCCAACTTCTCACCCTGCACTCTGTTGGGGGGGTGCGGGGGGACTGGCGAGTGTTGTGTGAAGTGTTGAGTCAGTATAAATGTCACAGCCAAAGGTCTTCAGAGTCAGAGTGACAATGGGAGGAGACACTAGTGCCAGGAGTTCTGACACAGGGAAAACGCTGTCGCTGCCACCACCTTTGTCTTGGAGATTTATTGATGATAACTTGGGATGTGCCATAAACAGGGGTGATATTAAACGAGTCTGACTGTCTCAGGGGCTAAATTTTACAACCCAAAGTGTGAACTCTCTCTGCCTCACTGAGATCCTGAGGCGTTTTTCCAGCAGCTCCCACGATCTCATTAAGTGCTCTCCAGAGAAGGGCTCCAACCCAAGAGCCCTCCCTGCGCAGCGCAGCGCCAGCTGCTGGGATCAGACACAAATATCTGCTCGAGAACCCTGTGTGGACCCTCAGAGCTTAGTCATGGAGACCTCCCAGGCCACCACCACTGCCTCACTGGGCCCACAGCCTTCCCCACCATGGCTTTGTGAGGAAAACAGAAATTGCCACACAGGCGTCCCCAAGTACCAACGCACCCCTGGTGTCAGAGGCTCCAGCCTCAATGCCAGTAGCTCATCCCTGGGGACAAACCTCCCTGTAGCTGTGCTATGAGTGCATTGAACCTGGGTGAACCTTTGCTGAGACGCCCTCTTCAGCGTGGTCTCAGCTTCTGAGGTGAAACCCATGGTTTCCTCCTGGAGTCACTGGCCACAAAGGGCTGTGCTGTCACACAAACACTTCCCTTCTGCTCCTTGAATGCATCTGGGACAGCAATAGGAAGCTCTAGCTGCAGCCTTTCTCCCCCGTGTTAAAATAGCTACAGGGCCCAGACAGCTGTCATCCCAAGGAGGCAGGGCTTGGTGAGCCACTGCTTTTCTGCTGAGGGGTTCCCTTGTTCAGGTAACACATTTTATCTCAGAAGCAGCGTAATCTTCAGCAGAACCCCGAGGATGCTGAACTCACTCTCCTGTGTCCCTTCTGCCTATCAAAGGTAAAGCAGGTCTGCGGAAATCAAGAGCAGAGCACCCCACGGCCACAAGCCCTGTTCTTCACAGGTTGTGTCCACCAACCCATAGTCCTCGAGGAAAGTGATCTTGTCCAGAGAGTCTACAGCTTCTCTCAGGAAACAGATTTATTTTGGTGACTTCCATGAGAAACCTCCTTGTCCTTCTGCCCTCATGACCTTTCTCTCTGCTCCTCCAGTCTGCTCGCAGTTCTCCAAGGGCGTCTACGCCATCTTTGGATTTTACGAGAGGAGGACCGTCAACATGCTCACGTCTTTCTGCGGGGCTCTCCACGTCTGCTTCATAACGCCAAGCTTCCCCGTCGAAACGTCCAACCAGTTTGTTCTCCAGCTTCGCCCAGAGCTGCAGGATGCCCTCATCAGTGTCATCGAGCACTACAGCTGGCAGAAGTTTGTGTACATTTATGATGCTGACCGGGGTAAGTCACAAGTACATGGGAAGGGTTACCAGGCAATTAAATGTAGTGGTCTAGGTGGAGTCTTTGCCTCAAGAAGTCCTCTTACTGTGGGTTGCTGGAGGCTGAGAGGGTAGCTAAAGGAAGGGTCACCCTGTGCTTTCCCTGCTCTCTATTCCTTATCTAAATATTCATTAGTGCTGAAGGTGGGCGTTGATCTAGACGAAGCATTAGCCTGACCCAGTATGACTGTGTTCACAGGGTCAAGTCTGAACCCCGTCAACACGAGGGAAATATTTAATGTGTAAGTGGTTTCAAATGGAGAAATTGTTTATATTGAATAGGTCTGTCAAACTCAAGGCCACCGAGTCCCACGTTTATCAATGTGAACTGACAGCTGTTCAGGTCTCACCTGAGCCCACATCCAGTTGTGATACACGTGTGTGTTTCTGGCGGGTAGCTTGGAAAACTCTGAGTTCCCCTTGTTAGTGTTATTTGTCTATGTAAAATAACAAAAGCCTTTGTTGGGCTCTTGGAGGCTATTATCTAACTTTCTAAACCACGAACAGGTCTAGTGAGCTCATTGCTCTGTGATTCAGTTTCCCCAGCTCTCGGATGCCTTTAAAGCTCCAGGCTTGGAGGCCGAGAGCAAAACGGACTTGTGGAGGACAGCGCAGAGGTAAGGGTGGTTTCACGGCGCTGTCCTGGAAGTTGTCATTAGCCCTGGCAGGGACAGGATGACCTTAAGAGACAAGGAAAAGGTGTAAAAGCATCTCACCCTGCTTTCTGTTGTCACGAGGCGTGAGCACGCTGAATATCCCAAAAGGACTGCAGTAGGCAGGGTTGTCTGTCAGGACTCCAGAGCAGTGCTGACTATGCATATCTCTTCTGGAAGGCTGTGCATGTAATTTAGGCAAGATCCTTTTAAAAATAATGATGTTTTCTGATGAGATGCTGCCGAGAGAGACAAGGACACTGAATATGATTGTGTATTACGATTACCAAGGGTGTCCCTAACCCTAGGAGCACAGAGCCTAAACAGATCAAAGATGAGGAGGAAACTATGACCCAAAGAAATCAAGTGATTTGGGTAGTGACAGACAAGAAGATGGGGATTAGAGCTCTTATCTGAATCCCACAGCAGGGCCTGATCAACGAGACTGATCTGCCGATTACAAAGGAAAACTAGGCCTGGAATCATCCCATTTTCCTGTGCTAGGACAGAAAAAGCAGGAGTCATTAATTCTAGCCCAGCTGTGTTTGGGTAAGATGCTAGACTATTAGCTGCTCTCTGTAGTTTCGCTGCGCTCTTAGGATGCTGTATCCAGCCCAGCTTGAGGCAGCTGTGCGGGCTGTCAAAAGGATGGAAAGATGCCATTGCACAACTAAAACCTCTTTCTCCCCCTACTGTCCTCTTTCCCCTCTCTTCCCATTGCAGGGTTGTCGGTCCTACAGAAAGTGCTGGATACCGCAGCTGAGAAGAACTGGCAGGTGACAGCTGTAAACATCCTGACGACAACAGAAGAGGGCTACCGTATGCTCTTCCAGGAGCTGGAGAAGAAGAAGGAAAGGCTGGTGGTGGTGGACTGTGAATCTGAGCGGCTGAACATCATCCTTAGCAAGGTTGTGTTGGTGCGGGTCTTCTGGGAGGGGTCTTGCATGCAGGACAGGAAGGGTTGTTTCTCCTGGAGAAATTCTCCCCATTCTTGTCTGACCCACGTCTCATTGCAGTTCTCCCTGAATGTGTGTGTGTGTGTGGGGTGTGTATTGCAGCAGGCTGCTGAGCTTCCAGGTATTTCTCTGTTGTGTTATTACGGAAACTGTAAAGCCGTAGAAATGCTAGGAGCTCCCAGGTATTCATGCTGAGTGAGCTCTGCTGCTCCATGTTCCCTACTTGATTAACACCTCTGCCCAGCCCTTTACATCCCCTTACTCCCTGACAAGTTTGCTCTGTGCTAATTCTTCCAAGTGTGCACAAGACGTGGCACTTCCTTGTTCTGCTGAGTTTTTCTCCCTTTTTATCCCACCTCCTGTTAGTTAGGGTGGAGGTGTGAATCGGCACTGTCAGACTCCTGGTCCTTCAGCCTCCACGCGCTGCACCAAATTCTCACAACCACTGCCAGCAGGACAGAGATAGGGAAGCTTTATGGTACATCTGTAGTGTCCTCAGGAGCACTGTCTCCAGATCAGGCTGGAGCTCAGCATCCTCCCGGGGCATCCAGAGTGTAGCAGGATCGGATGCTTCCAGCTCCTCTCGTGGCTTGCCGTGAGAGAGACTGGTTCCCCCCAGCCATCTCCTAGCTGTTTTGTCAGCTCATGGCCACAAGGCAGATGGAATGTGCAACAGAGGACTCGGCAGCCAGGTTGTGTGCCCTGCCTTACTCATCCTCAATCTAGGTAGGTTGCCCAGTAGTGCAGACCCAAATTTTCGCCGTCCTCTTTCCTCCATACCTCCCTTAGTGCTTTCCCTACATCCTGAATACGGACTTCTGTGGACGGGAGACCAATGCAAGCCCACGCACAGGTCGCAGTCCACACTTGTGCCCCCTCTTCAGCTTCAGCCTTAATAGCTTTCCCCCCTCATGCCGCAGCCAAGGCTTTCCCCACAGCTGGGACTCCTCTCCCACGTGGCTTAGAAAGGGCCCCTCGGTGCCACGCAGCCGGTGCACTGTGACTCCCGCTGCCGTACCTCTCATAACCGGCTCACTCGTACCTCGTGCTTCACACGTCGCTTTGTCTAAGCTACCTGTCATGTCCCGTCTCTCACTTCAGCTGCTCGCTGTCTGGGGCAAGGACTGCCGTGTCACCAGCTGCACGGCTCAGCGATAAGCACAATCCATCCTTGTTGGCTGTCTCTGGGTGCTACTCCGTTATATAGAATAACAAAGCAGGTAACGGGTTTTAACCGCAAAGTAAAGATCATGCTCATGAAGGAGAGAGCAGATTATCCTGGAGGGTACAGTCTTCTCTCTGATTACAAAGTAGCTGCAGCTGAACAAAATTTTTGACAGGACCTAGGCAGTGAATTTGCCTTTTCTGCAAGCTTTCCTATAGACTATATCAGATTTCTAGAGCTAATAATGGGGGGGGTTTAGGCCTGGTTTGTCCAACAGAAAGTTAAGTTCTGTAGTCAAACATTATCTAGTTTTCCTAATATGAACAGGAAAATAAGTCTTTTTTTTCAAACTTCACATAACTGGAGCAAGAGTTAAACTTAGATATAAATAAACCTATTTGCAAGAACACTAAAAAAACCCAGATCGTGTGATTCTATGTGTTTTGCAATGCCGTAAAAAAAAAATCCATTAAAGACAGAACAATTCCAGCAGACATCTGTGCCTAGGTGGTAAGGCCCCTGGTAGGGATAGGGCTGTAGATAACTTTTGTCAGACCTGTGTAGTCCATTTTTATCCTCGTTTGACTTCTTGTTCTGAGTCCACAGGGATTTCTGAGAGCAGAGGTAGTTATCCCGGTGTAAGCAGGGGATGCCGGGTCTTTCCGACCGTGCAGATGACCGGAGGGGATCAAAGATAGTGTTGGGCTCATTATCGTGTGAACTTCAGCTGGGGCTTAAGCTCAGGCTGGTGGCCAGTCTCTCAGCTCACCGCACCAGCAACCTCTGCGTGGATGGCACTGCTCTGTTTGCCCTGTCTCGTTGAGCGTCTGAGGTGTTCAAAGAGCTGCCTCGGCCTCTCGGGGGCGTTTGAATGCATCTCTCTTCTTCCCTGACAAGCCCATCTCTCTCTTTCCGTGGCTGTGGATTTGTGCTCCCTGGTGAACAGAATTGTGCTCCCTGGTGAACAGAAGAGCTGGGGATGGCTCTTTAGCATCAGTACCTCAATGTGTACAAACTGGTGATCACACACACTTTTTAATTTCTTCTTCCCACCCCGTATACATACCACAGATAACCACCGCTGACTCCAGCAGGGCAGTCCTCACGTTCTGGAGACCGTAGCTGCAGAGGAGCCAGCGCTCAGCGTGTTAATGATATGTGGGAAAATGACCTGATTTCTTTCTCGGAGATTTCTCTGTGTTATGTCTCAAGGGCATGATTTATCTTTGCCGAGGTAACTGTCGTTTATGAGCCGGGCCTTGGTTCAGGGCAGGATATTCGCGGGGCCGCGCTGCGTAGCCCTAATGGGATAAGTAAGCGGTGGGTTGTATTCCATCAAAGCCCTGTATTGTTTCTTCCTTGTCTCTCATTAAAATGAATAACTGGG
The DNA here is from genome assembly GCF_965231255.1 of Vanellus vanellus. Lineage (NCBI taxonomy): Eukaryota > Metazoa > Chordata > Aves > Charadriiformes > Charadriidae > Vanellus > Vanellus vanellus. The sequence continues at coordinate 12,697,711 of NC_138918.1, read as the reverse complement.
ATTTCTCCTTTGCCACTGTTTCACTCTGAGAGGATTTCTCTCTAATAGATGTCAAACTGGCCCATTAAGAAGTGGGTAATGAAACCTAGGTGGCCCAAGTGAGCTATCAGCATGCAGCCCGGCACAGCCTCTCCCCACGTTCAGGCTAAGTGATAAATGCTATTATAACCTCAGCTTGCTACTGCCGTCCGGACACATTAGGATTGAGCAAGCATTCTAAAATAAATTAAGATCACAAATAACTGTGTAAAACACAGGAAGCAAGCCTCATAATTCAGGTGGATGGGCTGCAAGATTAACAGCTCAGGGAAAGCTGGATGGCAGCCCTCTCCGGTTCATCGACTCTGACACCTAATAAAATAACAAAGGGAGAGTTTGGGCAGAAGAAGCCAACGCCAGCTTTTCTTGACATCGGAGAAATGGGGAATTGGATCGTAATTCTTAGACATCCCAGTGGCCCGGAGATGGTCCTTCCTCCCACAAGGTCTAGGACTTACTGCAAAGGTCAGCCTCAGTTGATGAATGGAAGGGGACAAGTTGGGTCTGCTTTTGCTTCTTGGATCTAGCTATGGAAGGTACTCGGAAAACTACCCATAATAGCATAATATCTTTATAGCCTTAGGTATACAGAGTTTATTTCTGAGGCCTCCAGACTGCTCAGCAGAAGTCATACTGAGGGATCCTGGTGGGAGAACCACAGGGCAGTGAAGCTGGTGGAGCTGACATTAGTTGTGTAAGAAACTGCTACTAAATGAAGCCTGCATTGGAGTTAATTGCCACCCCCACGTTAATGCTGGGAGCCAGATGAGCTTTAATGTGCATACAAGAGCACTTCATCAGAGAAGGGCTAAGGCAGATGAACCGGTTGCACGGAGCAAGTGTCAGCTCATTTATAATCCATTTGGAAATCCCTAAATGGCTGTTTGTGATAATCTGGGAGTGCATTCCCATGGGGAGGATTAGGCTGTGTGTGCCTTCGTCTGATGCTTCTCAAATACCCGCTACCAGCCTGGTATCAGAGAGGAGTCCTGGGTAGACCGACCTCTGGTGGAATCCAACACAACAGTCACTTTATTATCGTTCTGGCTGTGAGGGGGTTTCTGGCCCTGCTAACATTCCTGCAGATTTTGCCTGAGCGTTGGCAGCGCAGGCAGTAATTCAGAATCAATTCATACGACAATGGAAATAAGAGGTAGTGTTGCCAGCAAAGAAACCTTGTGGAAACGGCACAATTCTCTCCGAAACGGGCAATTCTTGTGTTTTTACAGGTTTCTGAGGGCATGTTGGTTTGAGCTGTTTTTCCACTGTCATCTTTCTGAATGTGGATTGGCTCAAACGCAGATGGTATCTGCCTCTAGTCACCTGGTAAGAATTTAACAGTGGTGCTGGAAATCCACGGAGAGGAATTTCAGTGGAAACATGGAGTCAGCAAGACTAATGTGATTTTTAGCTATATGCTTTCTGTATTTTTCTTAAATCAAGGAAGAAAGAGACAGCTAGGGACCATCTGATCAATGACCCTGTTCCCCACAGGCACAGGCAACCCTGCAACAGACGGTGCCTTTCTACCTGGGCAAGGGAGCCTTTTCCAGCTAACATAGAAACTTTCAAACGTTACAGATCCATAAGCAATTGTGTTGATCAAAGGGAATAAAAACCTAACTCTACGGGCATCAGGGAGAAAGGAGTAAGTGGCAAAGAGCATATATTGGGGCACCGTGAGTATGGAGCTATAAATAACCTCAATGAGCATGCAGGAGGAGTCCTCTGTTGAGTGACTTGCCCAGGCACCTTTGCTCTGGAGGTGTGGCTTGAAGCTACCCCAGTGCACTAAAAGAGGAAAATTGCCCTATAGTCTAAACCTCCTGACATCTCGCCCAGGTAGGTGTCTGCAGCAGGGACTCTAAGATGGGAGCATGTGCAGAATAGCTCTCTGGCGTTGCCGAGTATTTCAGCTGCATTCGCAGGACAAATGGACCCCAGCTCCCCGCTTTGCTCCTCTAGTGTCTGAAGTACGACTCTTGTTTAACCTTGTTTTAGAAAACGCATTGGTGGGTTTTTTCCCTGAGCCCGTAGGAAACAGGTTGGCTCAAGCAGTTTATTCTCTCTGCCTGTGGAATCTGCTTGGGGATCTTGTCCTCTCTAATTTCAGACTTGCTGCTCAAATATCATGTGTGAAAGCTCTGTCCTTCCTCTGACAACGTTGTGAACTTTTCTTTTGCTATGTCTTCCTGTCTTCAACTGAACACTCCCATTGGGGAAAAATGGGGAGGAAGGGTAGGTAAATGAAGCTCTGCTTACTTAGTTGGTCTCTGCTAAATATCCTTGGCTTTCGTCTTACAGATCATCAAGCTTGAAAAGAATGGGAACGGCTATCACTACATTCTGGCAAATTTGGTGAGTTGCCCTCCTTGGCGTTTTTTTTTTCAGTATCTCATATTTTGTAAAGCACTATACTTATAGCTACTGAGCTGGAAGTCTTTTTTCTAATCCACCTTTTGGGTAGAAAAAAATACCAAAGTCCTTTGCGGTGTTCTTGTGGTGCTTTCTGTCTTGAGCCAGCAAGATTATCTCCAGGGTATCTCCAAGGTTGCTGGATTTTTTTTTTTTTTGCCTCCAGATTCAGTCTGCATCTTTTCAAAGCCAGTTAAGCCAACTGTCAATTAATGCTTGTTCTGATAATGATTTTTTTTTTGCATGTTGTGGGCACTTAGGGACCTGGTATTGCCCTCCCAGCTTGTTTCAGTCAGGCCACCAACAAGTTGTTGACTATTGGTAACAACTTGTGTTTTCTAACTAGGCGGAGACACGCACTTGGTGCGTGTCCCCAAAGTGAAGTGTTTCACAGCCATCCTGAGAGCCCCACTAAGGGCACGCTTGTTAATGACGATGCACCAAGATCCCTCTGACCTTCCAGTAAAAATAAAATATGTACCTATTCTGCAACTTGGTGCTAAATCAGATCTGACTGCTATGGCTCTAGGGAATGAATTGGATTTGAAGACTTTTTTTAAGGAAAGGATTCCCCCTTTAGTGCAGGGAGGTGCTGCCTGAGGACAGAGCTGTGCTGGGCAGCAGCAGGGCCGTCTTCCTGGAGCAATTTGCTGTCCTCTCCAAGGAGGCTGGAGAATTTCTCTGCCTAGGGAGGTTTGGGAAGAGGCGAGAGAGAGGAATAACCTCAATCCGTAGGGCAGCTGGAAGTTTTCTGCACCAGAGCTCCTACCCTCTCCTCCCCAGATGTGTCCGTCCATCCGGGGTGAGGCGCAGCAGAGGACGGGCTGGCGTCGGCAGCCCGGGGCTGAGGCTGCTCCCCTCGACCCGCTGTGTCCGTGCGGGGTCTGGAGCCGTTCGTCCCTCCTACAGCTGCGTCTGCGAGGCAGCACGTCAGGCCAGGGGTAATTAAATTTTAAACTGCCAATTAGTCAAGCAGTTGCTGCCGTTCTCCTTCTCTCCATCCCAAGATAACTCTGTAATTTACAAGACAAAAATGGCCACGTAATTACCCTGCGATGCTCTGATACTGACCCTGCACTTCTGCGCTGGGTGCCTACCATGTAATTACGAAGTTAAAAATGTTACGTTATGCAGAGGGAGACATGCAAACTGTAGAGCAGCCAATAACTTCAGTTGCTGTTTTTAAAAAAAATATTATTTATTGTAACCCAGGTCCCAGTCCTCAGCTATTTATGAAAGCCCCTTCATTAAAGTTCAGCAGGGAAGCTGTTTGGAGTAGCTGGAGTGTATGTGTCTGTGCGCTTGTATGTATACCCATACAGAAGGTGAAATGAGAACGGTATCACCGCTTCTCTCCGCACGGTCTCATAAGAACAAACATATTGAAGGCTTGAGGTGGCCTAATACTCAGGTGTTGGAGTTTTGAAGGACATTTGCCTTTGTCTTACGATACCACGCTCTCCCACTTTCAGCCTGAGAAAGCACACTTTTCCCATCTTTAATTTGTTTTCTTAGCCTTTGCGCAAATGCTGAGAGGACAGAGCTGGCTGGAAGAGGCTGCGTGCTCAGCCAACGTGGGTTATAAATAATTAACTCGGACCAAAAGGCTTTTCGTTTTCCCAGCCCCACCGCAGGGAGATTCTGCCTCCCAGCTGCAGCCCGGTGGAGGGTGCTTTGGGTCCCCGGGACCCACAGGGTCTGACGGGACCACCGGAATCCGCTGTTACTAGCTGTGCTTCTCAAGCAGCTTTGATTTGGGGGGAGAAGAAAGAGGAGTGAAAGGGATTCAAGCTCTTTCCTTTGGTCTTTCCTGCTCCTTAAAACCCAGCACTGCATGAATCCAGAGACAGAAAGATAAAAAAAGGAAGAAAAAAAATAAACAGCAACAAAAAGAAAACCGGCAAAAAACACAGAGAGAGAAGAGGATAATCAGACAACATTGGAAAACTATTTAAAAAAACCCAAAGACTAGCGTTCCTGGAGGTTAAGGCAGCCCTTTCCAGAGCAGAACAAGCTTTGTGGTTCTGCCGTGCACACGGGCAGGTTCAGGCACCAGAAGCCAAACCAGTTTCTGTGACGTGCTGCACCCACACGAGAGCTACTCGCTGAGGAGTTCTACAAGGAGAATGGCAAAAAGGCCGTGAAGATCCCGTGTTTCTGAGACCACATGGCAGTGAGGAAGGTCGGCGAGCCTCCCGGTGCGGGGATGGCTGGGGATGTTCAAAGGGATTGGCAGAATGTGGGAAGTCAGCGGCTGGCAGGGTTAAACTATAGTGTGGATGCTCCGATCCAAGAGATCACTGTAGGTTTTGCCCTCTTCTGAGGACACCTCATTGCCTGGATTAGAGCCTTCGGAGGGTGTAACATGCTGTAATTTATTCCCACTGACTCATACGCATAGTGGATAGACCTTAAACACCCTACGTTTTCCCCTGCAGACAAGTCCTACGACGACAGGGTGTGCATTGCCCACACACGCGCGTACCCTCACGTGCGCACCCGCACGCCTCGAAAACAACCCGATTTTGTGGAAGTGCCTCGTTCTGGAGTACTGGGTCGTAAGAGAATAAATTAAGAACTAAAAACTGCAAGTGCCTGAACATTTCCAAATGAGTTATTGTTGTGTCCCCTACGCTGACTGATGGAGTCCTGATTTTAGGACCCTCAGCCTATATGAAGAGGAGGCTGCCAGCCCTGGCTGGGACAGGCTCTGCCTTGTACAAGGCAAGTGAGCCCTCAGCTGGTTTGTAGCCACCAAGTTACCTGCACTAGCTGGAGCACGGGGATGAATTTTCAATATCTGCCTTTTACAACACTGCCCTAACCCTCTTGGGCCCTTTCCCACGGGGAAACTGTTATGGAAATGACGTATTTGAAGCAAACGTTGGGAAATATTTATGGATAGCCCAGCTGCCCAGTTACAGCAGCTCCGAACTGGTGTTACATCAGGAAGACAAAGCAAGTGAGTTTGCAAGGCAACGCGCAGGCTGAATAAGGCCTGCAAAAATCATCCGTTTTGAACACGGAGGAATTCCCTGTCTGGTCACAGAGAATTCACAAACAAAGAGGAACTGGCTTGCATTAATCACCCCCTGTTTGCCCAGCGGTTGCTGTCGGGTGAGCTGTAGTAAAGCACCGAGCAGAATTTGACAAGTAGCAGCAAATGAAAGCTAGTATTTCCTAGCAGGAACAACTTTCCTTTTCAGTGAAATTGCTGTTGCCAAGGTGAGACAATAATATTTCTGTGTTCACAAACAAAATGAAACCGTTCTGCACCTTAGGCCATGGGCAAACATCCTTCTCCTATCTGCTGTGCCTGTTAAAGACCCGACCTCTCTTGTCTGCTCAGCCCTGCCTGTCCCACGAAGGTCTGTCTGCAGCATCACTGCCTCTCCTTGAGGCAAGTTTGGCACTGTCTGTGCCTTTTGCGAACTCATGAAAAGTGAGCCATTAAAAGTACCCATTTAAGTTACCCCAATTAGCTTTAACCAGCTGCCGGCTTGGGTATTTGTCAGGTGTAGCGGCACTGGGGGATTGCAGTCATATCTCTCTCTCTTTCTTTTTGGAACTCAAAGAGGTTTGCCAGCTTTAAAAAGTGTTTGGGTTTGTGAGTCTTATTTTTCTAAGCTTTGTTCTCAGCCTTTGACAGCATCAGTCTAGCAACCACAAAGAATAAAAATATAGTCAATACTATCAGAGGAGCAAGCTCAGAAACTTCTGGGATTCCTTTCTTTTGATGTTATAGGCTTTCTCCCCATAACCTTGGCTTCGTGTATCTGTTTGTCCTACGCCGGGGATGTACGCTGACTACTGTCGGTGGTGGGAGAACACCAGCTCTCTTGGGCAGAGGAAAATCTTTGTCTTAAAATAAGTGACATTTGCGTGACCTGTCTTTAAAAGAAAAGTATGAAGGACAGCTGCCACATACAGGGTTTTATCATTTCTTTTTCCTGGCGCATTAGTCCAGGTCGTTCTTTTAGCACATGCTCTCATTTGAAGTTGAATAGATAAGTGTATGAGATTGCTGATGCCAGGGGTAGCGGGGAAGAGTAAAAATAAAAACAGAGTTGATTAGCAGAGGTAAGCATTTTTTCCTGTGCCATTTTACGTCAGCATGTGTCAGTGCTGAGTTAGGTCATGGACAGAGTTTCACTTTGCAAGCAGTTGTGGTGGCTTTGGAGGTTACCAGCACAGCAGCTTTGCCAGCAGAGTGACTTGTGCAGGAGTCAGGCAAAATCTGCTGGTTTGATTCAATTCACCGGTGGTTTAAATGGGCATCTTTGATTTCTTCCCCCCAAAAATGGAATGAAAAACTTCTACGCCACCAAAGCTGAGACACAGTGACCCGAGACTGGCTGGTTAGGGCAGATAGCGAAGAAGGGCTCCCCTCCCGAATTGGCTGTCGAAAAGGATGTCCGCATCCACAGGGATCAAAGTTCTCCCGGCAGAGGCAGAGATCTGCTCCCCTAAAGCCATGCAGCACGTGTACATCCCACAGCCTGAGCTGTGGCTGCAGGGAGAGGGTATCCGTGCCGGGTAGGAGCCTGGGGCGAGAAGCTGTACCTGCCACAGCACGCGTGGGACGCGTGGCACCGGCCGTGTGTCGATGGCCCCGCTGCCTCCACTCAACCCCTGATGCAGCTCGCCTCGAGCTAAAATGTTGCGGTTCTCAGTCTGCCATCAGCTTGAAAGCTTCCATCTTTATTTTAATCACCCTCAGTTATCAACGCCGTCTCCTGCCCCCTGAAATATTGCTGGCTGAAGGTACAAGCAAGGTCAGCAGCATTGGGGTTTGCGTCACTACCTGATTGGAAACTCTCTTTTGCGGGAGTTTCCGAAAGGACGCGTACACCATCGGCTTCTTGTCCTGGTAAGATCTCAAGATGCCTGGTCTTGCAAAAATGCTATTCTAATGTCAGAAAGAGGTGTCCTAAGTTATTTTTAGGTTTCTAAAATTATGCCACTTAGACCTTTTCTCTTTCTGAGAGGTTGGTGCAGTAGACTCATGAGAAAACTTAGTTTTCCAGGCGGAAGAAGACAATGTAATATATCAGTGAAATTTTTGAGGTCTGCATTTCACTTCCAAACAGCTTTTGTGTCCTGATTCAAAGATTATCAAGCAGAAGAAACCCTTGTAACATTATCTCATCTGAATTAATGATATTAAAAGACACAGCAGTGCCCTGAATTAATTTTTGCTTGAATTAGTGTGTCTCATATAAGAGAAAATCATCTGGTTTTGATACAAAAATTGCCCACACGGGAGAATGTGAACTGCAACCTTGGAAGGATTTTTGCAGGAGCTAATGAGGGCTCAAAAGCATGAGTGACTTACTGTGGCTTAAAAAAATCACAGAGCATCAGGTGAGCAACTGACAGATTATATTACAGCCGTTGGAAGGAAAAATGTGTTTGCTTAAATCTCAACAAAATGGTGTTAAACTAACAGGTTTCCTCAGCCATTTGCAGTCTCCTAATCCATTACCCCGGCTCAACTGCCAAGGGATGATGTGTAAATCCGTCGTATCTTCCTCATGGTGATTGCATCGGTGCGTTTTTCTAGTCCAGACTTGCCTAGCATCAGCTTCCTCCATTAGATTTACGCTTCTGTTTGCAAGACCAAATATTCCATTACTGATGTTTTGGTCCTTTATGAACTGTGATCAGGTCATCCCTTAATCATATCTTTGACTGAAGGCCTGGCATCTGTCGCTACGCGGCTTGTTTCCCAAACCTTTAAATCACTTTCTCCTCTGAAAGCTCTCTAAAGCACAAACATCCACCTGGAGCATCTGTCCCTCTGCCTGGACTGAGCTTTCCAACAAGATGTGTGTGATCATTTATATCCAGAACGTGCAGCAGCGGTAGGATAAGGCTGCTGCAAATAATATCACAAAGGAAATCGTATACCTGCAGAGTTGTACAACAAAAAAATTACTGGTCATCTCCAGCCCCATGTCCTTGAAGTCTGGATCCTCACCTGACTTGGTTTGCTTTGCATCGATAGACGAGGACAAAACAGACTCGTCAAACTGCAGGATGGGGCCCCTGTCTGTAAGTGTCCCCTCCTCCCATCCTTCTTTTCCCTTTCTTCTTCACTTACTTCTATGTTACAGTGAGGACTTGCATGTTTTGCTGCCACAGTGGCATATGACATGTTAATAATTCTGCTGAAGAGAAGAAAGCCTCTTCTGTTGGAAGGCGTGCGGGGACAAGACTTGAGCAGATGGGCTCTTTTTTGACGTACCACAAATGCAAAGTGAGGGGAGTGAGGGATGGTGCTTCACTGGAGAAGTCAAGCTTGAAGACAATTTGGTATATTAGGGATGCTCCGTCTGGAGACACTCGACTTCTTGCTCCCTGCAGAAAGACACCGGCGTACCTTGGAATGGCAGGAGCCACTTTGCATTCACTCAGCTGATGTACAGCCATTCAGAAGTAATTGTTTTGCTTTGCAAAGTTTCTTATAATCATAACGTCTGCGAGCAGGAAGCAGTCTGGCATTGCAAACCATACAGGGATAGCATCTAAAGAGAGCTGGGCCAGTTTCCCGATGCTGCCACAGGTTTCCATGGCACCCACCCAAGCTCAAGGTGAATTGCTTAAGTGCTTTTTGCTTAAAAAGGAATATTTCAGTGTGCGACTCATAAAAAAAAAAAAAAAAGGGGAAAAAAAAAAAAAAGAAAAAATAGACTTCAGTCTCTTCATCCCAGACAGAAAGGGACTAAAATTCCTGTCACTTATTCCTGGGAAGAGCGGGCTGTGTTAGGTTCAGCTAACAAGACTTCTCCAGGCAATTCAAGAGAAAGGGGCATTTTCCATCTCCTCAGTCAGAGATGAGCTTTGCCATTCTCAGGAGGGAGATCTGGAGGGCTCAGAAGATGCAGGAGGAGGAGAGAAAACAAGAGTGTTTCTCAGAACTGTGGCGGTCTTCAAGGAGACTCTCTAATGTTCTTTCTCTCCGGAAAAGCCAAGACTTAGAGCAAAGGCACGGAGTTTTTAAGCTGGGCTGCAGCTGGGCTGCGGGGAGGTTTAGGAGACGATGAGCTGCAGCCTGCCCAGGGCTCAGCCCTCGCTGCCTGGTGCCGCGGCTTCAAAGGCACGATTCTGCTGCAGGAGGCACCCTGCAGGAAAAGCGCCAGCAATTAAAACCAATTTAGTAAAATACAGAGAGGCTTTGAAGACTTGGGGCAGCGGCCAGCTTGCCTGTCGACGTCCGGGAAGGGAGGTGAGGCTGCCGCTGTCTGCGGCGTTCCCACGGGCTGGGATGACGGTCCCAGAAGGAGCAATGCCCCCCGGTGTCATCAGCGTGTGGAGAGGAGGCGGAGGTTTAGTACGGCGAGGCGGCGAAATATGAGGGCGACGGCAGACACGCAGGGAAGTAAGTGGTGCTGGCGCGTTTGAGGAGGGTCACGCAGGAAGGCACGAGGCTCTCCCTCCGCCATCCGACAGCCGTCTGCGCTGCCCACTCAACGTCTTGGCTCCTCCTGGTGCTCAGGGTATAAATAAGGAGCTGGCTCATTTTTGGGTGACTTTCTTTTCAAGGCAGATCCTTGGTGGACCAGTTAATCAAGATGAATTCACAAAGCCCATTTCAAGTCATCGGTCTCTTGCATTATGCATTTCCTTTGATGATTGAGCCCACAAGCGGCGGAGAAGAATATAAATGTGTGACTTGCTGACACCTCTCCCAGACGCCAAGGCAGCGAATGGGACAGTAAAAGAACCTTTGGCTGAAAAATGCTTTCAGTTTAGGACCAGCATAAAGAACAGATGCAGCAAGGAAAACACAATGAGGAAAACCCCTTCCCAGTACTGTTCTCTTTTCAATTTGAAGGCACGAAGGTCTGTAACAGCTGCCCGTGTTATTTACTAGCAGCGGGACTGCTGCACGTAATCGCTTTGCGAGGTTCGTTAATGCAGAGAGAAGAGTCCGTGGTATGGGCTAAAGAGCAAGTTCCCCCCTTTGAACCGAGCCTGGCTGTCGCCGGAGCTGCGTGCTGCAGATGCTGTGAGTCAGAGCAGGCGTGGAGGAGGGAGGCTGTCTCAGCCCATCAGCGCAGATGGGTCCAGATTTTTGCCGTTTATTGTCAGCCTGCTAATTCAATGGCATTCGGAGAAAGCCAGGCATTTTCCAGGCGTACGCAAGGCAGGAGGCCGTATTCTCTGTTTTGCCGAGATGATTTAGCAGGGTGAATTTAAATCAAAGGGACAGCTAATCCCGCTGCAGGGCAGGGGTTGGGCTGGCTGACGCGGTGTCCCTTCCAGCCTGGTTTTGATGGTTTCCAGAGAGAACTGTGCCCGTAGAAGCGTTGTCTCCCCCAGAGTACCTACGTCCTGGGCAGTGACCCTGTTTAGGGCCCTGGGGAGCTCTGTGTTGCCTCGGGGTCCCGCTCTGCCTGCTTTGCCAGGGGTGCTGGAGCGTGAGTCCTTGTGTTCCTCCTCCTCCTCCTCCTCCCCGGGGGACTGGCAGTGCTGCCTGGGGAGGTGAAGCGTGTCCAACAGATACATCCCAAATGGTTCGGGTCTAAAGAGCCCGAAGAAAGTCGCATACCACCAGATTCCAGGGGCTCAGCTTGTTTCCCCGAACTCTGTGCTCCAGGTGTGGCTGCAAAGAGGGCATTTTCCAGTATTCATCGGCAAATTTTTGAAATGGTTTCACCTCTGTGAAGTATGAGCATGTACCATGGAGTATGTCGTTCCAGCACGGTTTGCTTCTTGCTGTACTTGATTGGATGGCGAAGGGAAGCATTTCTGTGCTGGTTCTTTCCCAGACCGGTTGATGCTAAACATGTTGCTGCAAAAACATGTCTGCTGCCCCTCAGTAATGGGTTGCAGTCTTTCCTCAGTCATTTTTTAAGAATTTATTTTCTGTTTTCAAAATACGGCCATTTGAAAACTAAATAAAAGATCCTTTTTTTTTTTTTTGCTGCATGTGGCTGTAGTTAGTACAAGGTGACAGATGACTGATGACTTCTTTACTTGCAAATATTGTAATTTTCCTGTTCTCTTGTTTCCTACAAGCACTGACTGATATTCCAGAAAGACAGATAAGCATACTTAATTCCTGATGCCACTTTGTCAATAGAAGCATTTTCAAGGGACAGCTTGCATGACATTTGATATTTTCTTGTTTATATGTTAGCCAGCAAGAATTCCTCCTCGGAATTATTTTCTAAAATATCTGACCTCTGGTATTCCTAGTTCATTGGCTGTCGTGTGACCCAGACCTGCTCTGAGCAGTTTTCAGTGGTGGAGTGATTAAAATTGCTTTGTAATTAGGACCGTTCCTATACTGACCTTGTACTGAGGCGTGTGGAGGAGGGAGAAGAGGTGAAAACAGTTATTTCGGCAGTTGATAACAGCCAAAATGCAAAGACATATTCAAGGTTAATGATGTCCTTTATGGTCCCAACTGCCTTAAACAATTGGAAAATCTTCAGAGGTCTCCACATTTTTTAAGGAACCTGATTTGTGTCCAAAAAAATTAGTACAATAGCCGGGTGGAAATAATTCCTGTTGTCTATCTAGATTATTTTAAAATTTTTTGTTGAGTCCCAATGAATATTTTTGAATACTTGTTTCAGTTTCAGAATGGTTTGGTTTGGGGAAAACAGTGAAAGACAGTATTTTCAACCGCTGCTGCCTCGTCAGTGGTGTCATAATCTTTTTTTGACTTTTCCTATTTAAATCTGCTCGTTGAGGGGGCTAAATACACCAGGCATCTTCTCATAGCCTGTTGTGAACTTGGACTTTTCTTCATGCCTTTGTAGGCCTTCCAAGGAGGGGCTGGTGGCACAAACTTCAAGTTGCTGTGTGGTAGTTTCTTTTGACAGATCTTTTTCCCCTGAGTACCTCCCAGGAGCAAAATGTCAGTGTAATTTGGTCGTAGCCATGAATAACCAGTTGGCAACCTGTGAGGTCCCTCTTACTGAACCTTAGGAGCTCTGCGTGTCAAAAAACACTTGGCCTGAAATGCATTAAGACGTCAGGGACAATTAGACTGCTGCATTTCCTATTCATTAATCACAGCTTTGGCTTTCTGAAACCCCTACGCTAGCAATTACAAACAAGATTGATGTGGGTTTAACCAGCATTCTGAGGAATACGAACACACAAAATATCACTTCTTTTTTTTTTAACCTCAATCACTGCACTTTGAAGCAAAACAAATCATCTATTTAGAGCATCTGTACACCTATATCCAATCCGCAGCATTCTAAGTGGATGCCAAACCACTTACAGAAAGCCAGAAGAAAATGTGTGAATGTCTTTGAAGACATTTTTGAGTCACTTATGACTCCCTCGGTCTGACGCTGATGTGAGGGCAATTTAGTCTTTTCCTTGCAAGCTGTCTGTTCCCAAAACAGGTTTCCATCTAATGCCTTGATCCTGACGTTGGAAGTTAATAAGCTAATTAGCTGCCTCAGCCTATGCACACAGAGCACCATTTTGGTAACCCGATCGGTGTCTCATGGGAATAATGTGATGGATTTTTTGACTCACACCATCATCGTATGTTTGAGAGCAAGCAAGGGAGAGAAACCCAGTGGTAAGTTGAGAAGGTGCCTGTGGAGAACACGCCCCAGCAGCACGTGGTGGAGGGCAGGGGGAAGGCAGAGCTCAAACAAGGTCTTCTATTGCTCCTTTGGCAGGCTGACAACGCTTACTTGTTTATCTGCTGAAAGTTCATTGTTCAGGATTTGCTTTTCCCTACGAATTGTGACTTGAAAAGCAATAGCCTCTCCGACTGAGTACATAAAAGTTAGAGCTGGGTGAATCATTATTTCTAATACATTTTGAGAATGCTGTTCTTTTCATCCAAGCATTATTCAGGATATATTTTTCCATTATTCTGCTTTCTTGCAAATGAGCTGTTATTGATATGACTATTTGTCTCTCTGGGTGGAAGCTGCAGAATACGTCCAGCCCAGTGCCTGTGAGAAAGCAAAGTTCACCCCATGGTCAAGGAAGTAGTGCCTCTTTTGAATTGGGCCTTACCTTGCAGAAGAAAGAGACTTTTCCTAAGCTGGTTGCCATATGCATAGATAGGTAGGACTCCTCTTATCCACCCAGAGATGTGTTCCTCTCATGAGCTTCCCCCGTTTCTCTCCTGTACTAGGGATTCATGGATATTGACCTGACCAAATTCAAGGAGAGCGGAGCCAATGTAACTGGCTTCCAGCTGGTGAATTACACAGATGCCGTTCCCGCCAGGATCATGCAGCAGTGGAGGAATAATGATGCCAGGGAACATCCTCGTGTGGACTGGAAAAGGCCAAAGGCAAGTGGTATAAAAAAACCCATTAATTCAGGGTCCATCTGGCTGAGTTCGAGTTATGCTCACCTCTTTGAGATCCCACAGAGCTCTTTAATCTCACTCTGAAAACCTGTCACTTAGTGTAATTATGAACATTATCTCTTCCAGGTGCCTCAACATTGTCTAAATTTTACTAGGCAGGAGTCGCTGCCTTCTAAGAAATATGCAAGTTAGTGTATTCACTCAGTCTCCCAGTTTTTACCCTCCACAAAGCTAAGGATTAACCATCTCGTAATGTTCAGTATATAAAAAAGAAATAGACTCATTAAGTCCTTAGCCTTTGACTTGTTTACTAGATATCCAGCGATAATAAAGTCTCTCCAGATGTTCTTTCTGAGCATTTCAAATCAGTGTGTACAGCGGAGGGGAAATATATTTTAATTCCTAACACAGAAGACCCTGAAGCCGTTGAGGGGCGGGTGGAGGGGGGAAGTTGTTTTATTTGTATTTGACATTGGGAAACAAATACACTTGTGACAACAACTCAACAATAGAAATGTCAACTTTGGAAGTATTAGTTTAAGAAAGTTGCAAACAAATAAATCGGTAGGTGATCATAAGAGAAGGAATTAACTCTAATGGTTACCGTTCATACCAGAGTTTTACACTGATTTCTGTACAAGTTTCTACTTGAATAAACTCATCTTTTGCGGATTTTTATTTGCACATTGAAGTAGAGTTTTCTGGCCTCCGTCTGTGACCAGAAAGGGTCGCTTGTTATTTGATTTTGCGTATCTCACATTTACACTGTGTAATGTATTCCTTAAAAGTTCAGGTCAATGATTCTAATTAAACAGAAAGACTCCGGTAACAGGTGAGTGGCTTTTAAGGCCGAGTCCTCTGCAGGGAGTGCAATCTAAAGGCAGCTGGGCTGGAAGTGGAAGAGTGAAAGGCAAAGCAGAGCCATCCTTAGCTCCGCATCAGGAGCTTCTCCTTCACTCTCCCATCCTCTGGGAGAGAAGGCACCAGCTTTCATGAGTCAACAGGACAGTAGTGATTACAGGGAGAAAGAGAGTGTCGAACTTCGTAGATGAAAGGATGAAAACAGGGCAAATCATCCGAAAAGTTGCTGTGAGGTGAACCAGTGTAGCATGCCCAAGGTCAGCTCGCCCTAACGGGCAATGTACAACTCCTCTTTCTAGTACACATCAGCCCTAACATACGACGGGGTCCGGGTGATGGCTGAGGCGTTTCAGAACCTGCGGAGGCAGCGGATTGACATCTCCCGTCGTGGGAACGCCGGGGACTGCCTTGCCAACCCAGCCGTGCCCTGGGGACAAGGCATCGACATCCAGAGAGCACTGCAGCAGGTTTGAAACCCAAACGATGTGTGGATGTGTGCGCTGCGAGGACAGCTGAACGTAGCCTCGGGGAGGGGGGGGAAGAGGGGTGATTAGCAGCAGAAATGCTCAAACAAATTGTTTGGGATGAGGAACTGATCCTTCCAGATTAGAGCCAGGTCTCCTAAAGAGCTCAGGGGTGCATCCAGCAAACTGCTTTTCCTGGTACCATCTGATGTGTCCCTGCCTTCTCCAATTTCTGTTGAATTTCTCTTGAAGCCAAAATATTATCCCATAAAATCATGGGTCCCTATTTTTATCTTCCCCTCCCCAAGAAAGAGACCTGCTCAGCCCATATTTTTTGCAGATTTTTCGACTCTCTGTGAACTCGGCTTCAGTTCCAGACTGCTAATGAAGCTTGAAACCATGTGAATTTTGCCTTATGTGTTGGCTGTCATCAAAATGTACTCAAAGCCCAGATTATAGCTTGTTTCATACTGTGAGGATTCGTAAAAGTCTTAATAACAGCCATTTAGATAGTTTATTCCTTAAATCTGATAATCTTGCTTTTTCATCCTGCATAAAAACTTAGATTTTTGAATAAACAAAAATACTACAGGAAACAAGAGAGAATAGTACACTCTTACCAAAGACTTAGAAGGGTAGAATATTTCAAAATTTCATTACATTTCAAGATTGACGTTCATTTCTAGCCTTTTTGGTTTTTTCAGACAAAAATAGATGGATTCTTTGCAAATGCTGCTAGTTCAGTGTTATCCGAGTATGTCTTATCCCATCTTCTTTCCATAACTGTGAAGAAGTCAAAAAGAATAAAATTAATTTGGTTAATTTGCATCACATGTAAATTTCCCCAAGTATTTTGTTTTGATTTGGTTTTGGCTTACTGGTAAACAACAATTCCTTTAAAACCAAATCTTGCACCTGATTTGATTTTATTGCTTGGATTCAATTTGTTCCCAAGCCTGTCATTGACTTTCTGTATGACCTTGGGCAAATCACTGTCATAGCTTCTCCAAACCCTTATAATAAAATCAGCCTCCTTGGTGCATTAGGGAGATCAGTTACCTAATAAACATGATATACTTGGAAGTCTTCTGATGAGCAATGGGTTCTCAAGTATTTTCTTTTATTGAATTTATGAGAAAAGGATATCAAAATTACATGGCTAGAAAACACAATTTTGTGCGTGTGTTGGAAAATCTCCTCTGAAGTTTCCTCATCTCTTCATTAAAACAATTTCAAAAGTCTTAATTTTTCAATGGTTGTGATTTGGGGCAAAGAACGCAAAGAGCCATTTGCAAAAGTTGTTTCTTTACCATTGAAAAATTATAATTTTAAAAGAGTTCAACTGGTTGTGATGGTCAAAATAAAAGTCTGAAACGTGCAGGGGAAGAAGTCTCTTAGGGAAATTTTAACTATGAATTTAATAATCATCCAGCATTTAGTATTGTAGCAAGAAAGAGGCAGATGGAAATAGAAGAATTTATGATTAGATTGAAGGTTTGAGTTATCCTTTCTGTAAAGACTCACAATTAGGGCAATTCTTACAGCTATTCACAGTGTGCTTTCTTTTCACCTCCCATTTTCTAATGCCTAAAATTTTATAAGCTGTTGAAAAGCAAAAAGTTTCTCTACTTATTTCTACTCAAATGTCTGGAATGAGCTCCTGAATTGCTTTATTTCTGTTTAGTGTAGGAAGGAGTCATGGTTGGCAGGAGCAAAGATGAAAAGCAATTTGAAACATTCTGCAGTTTTTCAAAAACAGAAGTCTGAGGCATTTCAGCAAAATGTATGCTTTTATTAAAGAGAATTACTTCTTTTTTTTTTTTTCCCCAGGATAATGCTCACAAAATATTGCTTTAAACCAATACATTGAGGTTTCAGTTGTGCTTTGAAAAGTTTATGATAATTTTTGACAGATTTTTTTGTTAACGTTATTTGGTTACCACATCTAGTAAGCAGTTAGCTACTCCCTAAGTGCTGATTAAACCTGTAAACCAGATGGCCACAACAGCACCTTTCTTCTCCGGCTCTCCCAGCCGAGAACTGCATGCCCATGTCTTATACACAAACGCACTTAAATGCTCCATGCCTCCAGTTGACTTCACTCGTGCGTAGCACCGTTGAAACGAGTCCTCACTGTATTTTGTAGTGATTCAGGGGGTCTCAGAGGATGGTTGATGATGGAAAAGTTGTGCTGCAGCCTCTAAGATGAGTGGGAGAGACCCCTTCTGCCATTTCAGTGCCACACAGATATCACAGGATTAAGATTTCATTCATTCAGATAGAAGAAATTGGTGCTGTACACCTGCCTTTTAGAGCATATAAAGCTACAAACACAAGCACCTGTGACCCGAGCTTCAGAATCAGTCAGGACCTGAAAAGAAAACCAAAGGGGCCGTGAAAAAGCAGGCATGGGAGTGCTTAAGACAATGGTGCTTTTCTAGTGCATCTATCTTTTATGGGCACGTTGTGTCTTGTGAGAAGGGAAAAGCGTGTTTCTCCAAATGTCACCAGGAGTACCTCTTGACTTGAAGGAGCTTCAGAAAATACTGGCAGATGTTCGTTTTCATGACAAACCTTTGCAATAATAGCTGGAAAACAAACACAGTGTAAGCAGATTAGCAACAGATTTCCTCCGTAATGATATATCCTCATTTCTTCACCGTGGGTCTTTATTCTGAGGATCTCGGAGCGCTGCTAAATACCTGTTCCCATTTTGCAAGACTTCAGTTGCAGGGACAACAGATTTGTCCAAAGCAATTGGAAAGGCTGAGAACAAACCTTTAATTCCCAATCCGTTGGCAAGCGCAATTCTCCAGGTGGTTTCTATAGAGAACCAAATTTGCATCCTTTTCCCATGTTTCTGGTCCCCACTACCTGGTCCCCACACACTGTATGACTTCAGTCGGAAGCCCTTCTCCACACCAGGTGGGACACTTTTGCAGCAAGTCAAATGGCCACACTGAGAGAAGTTCAGGACGTGGGATGTGATGTGAGTAACCCTCTTCAGCTCAGCCGTGTTATCAGCAGAGGTTTGTGATTCAAAGTTTGCTATGCAAATTTCATTTACAATACTAAATTGTCAAGTTTTATTAGGCTGGTGCAGAGGTAATTAAATTTGCTTGTTAACTGATAGACTCCTCTCTATTGAAAGATGGCAGCTGGGAGCTGTGGCCATGGTTTCATATTTTCTTCAAGTACAGTTCCTGATTTGAACTGACAAATTCGTTATCAAATCCTGACTCCAGGTCAGATTTAGAAAATACAAAAAACCATGAAACTCAAGGAGTTCAGAGCTGATTTAACTCACTGTCACATCCCAAGAGGTGATGGGCTCACACATGTGATCTAGCTCTTAAGCATCACTGAGCTCAGTAATAGACCACTAAGTTTTAAGAGAAAGGGTTTTTAAAAGAAAGGGTAAGTTAAGAGAATGGCTGTGCCCATGGCCAGGCACACTGTAGAGAGTTGAACCTAAGTGAAAACCCAGTGGTGGATAGATGTCCTCTCTCTCCTGCACAGATCTGAGAGACATGACTGTACTCTCCATCCTTCTTCCCCTCCCTTCTTACTGCTGCTGAATCACCACTGCATGAGTTGCTGACCAATTTGCTCTCCTCATTGATATTTATGTCTTTAAGGTCCGTTTTGAAGGATTGTCTGGCAACGTTCAGTTTAACGAGAAGGGACGGAGGACCAACTACACCCTCCATGTGATTGAGATGAAACACGATGGGATCAGAAAGGTAAAGTAGAGAGTGACCTGAGATCCTATGTCAGGCACCAGCCTGGTGTTCAAGTTACAGTGTGGTTAGGTCTCAACAGATGTTTCTCTTCGTGAAAGCTTGCACATGGAGCCACCACGAGTGCATCCCCAGCTCTCCGCATCAGCAAGGCCAAGCACTTGGGAGAACTTGTGATATACTACTAAAAAAATACAACATAGGGAAGGGCTTATCAAGAGCAACAAGGGCATCTCAGCTGTGGGGCAGGGATTTCCAAGATAGTAAAACTTGACCAACTCAGTCTTGCTATTGGCAAGGCACATTGGCTCAAGGGACTGGCTGTTTTTCGCTCTCCCACTTTTATTTTCCAAGGAGGCAGCCAGGCAGAAGCTGTCTGCCCTAACCAGTGTAGGTGAACCCTTTATGTTGACCTAATTCTGCTCTCCTTGAAGTGACAAGAGCTTTACCACTAACCATGTACTGATAGCAACACAGACATTTGTGCTGTTCTGGAGTCTTGATCCCTTTTTATATCCCAGGCACTTTGAAAAATCTGGCCTTGTTCAGGGATGCCGAGCCCTTGAAACACTAATCCTTTTGAACATTTGACTCCATGTGCTTATGTCTCACTTTAGATGCCACCTATTTGAAGAACAAAGAATAGCTCAGTTATTATAGTAGCTCAGTGTTGATAAAGGAAGACTACTAAATATTTTGGAATGGGGCATTCACTGGAAACCCTCTCCATGCCTCCAGTCCCCTGAAAAATAAACTGCTTGTTTGAAACAATTTGCAGAAAAACTGCAAATAGTGAAAGTTCCACATTTGCAGCCCCTACCCCCAATTCATGCTTACACCTGAGAGCAGTCGATGTGAGATCAGAGCCCTCCACAGTCAAGCGAAAAAAGTTAAATTTCTCTTTGATAAGTAAAAGAATTCTCATTTTGAAGACATCCAAAGTGGTCTTCCTCTTCCATGTGGTATTCATAAGAGAACAAATTGTGTCCAGTTTGGGGCTCTGAACTTCAAGCAGTTGGCAATCAGGAGTGAGTCTAGAGGAGAAGAAACAGAATGGCTAAATGTCTGGATTTTGCTGTGTATTTACTGACAGAAGTTATATTTGTTTGGGAGACGCATACGTCACTGCCACGATGCTTATTGTATCTTAGATCCATCAGGTTAGAGGTGCAAAACAAACATACGTGTCTCCATTTATGTTGCCCTAGGGCAGACCTTTGGAAGCTCTTTCCTCACTCTTCTTTCTTTTTGTCTGTGCAATGAAGGGAGATGAGAAGCCTGCATAGATTTTTTTTCTCCTGAGCTGCTATGATCTCTAATCTGCCATCAGCAGGCTCCTGGTCGTGCCCCGTGTTAATACCCTTTCCCATTTACTGGGATAAGAAATTCCTTTCACATAGGCAGAGCTCAGGCAAGTTCATACTTACACGAGGTGATGGAAAACCTCTTATAAAATCAAGCCCTCAAAGTGGATGACCTCAACAATGATCTTCCTAGTGATATTCGGTGGCACTCTGCTTTACCTGCAAGCAGTGATAGATGAGCCCAAATCCCTGATTATTAATAAGCGCAGCTTAACATTGCAACTGTTCCGTTTATTCATAACCCTAAACTTTTTGACATTGGCCAGGGTTGGCTTTTTTTTTCTCCTCACTTGATTTTTTTGTCCTGTTGTCTCAAGGTGTCCTGAGAGTCAGTCCTATGCGCATGCAGGCTTTCAGCTGCAGGACAGCATTTTATCACCTTGTAGCATCTGGACATGCAGCAGCCGTGCTCACCGTTAGAAAAGTATTCAGAAGTCACACAGGGAAAGTGTGAACTCTTGGAGTAGGGATGGGGCAGGGAACTGCAATGATTCCCCAGTACTGTGGGCCAACTGTTTTTACACGCATACAAGCGCTCTGCTACCACGGTGTATCATGCACAATGTTCTCAGGCTGGAGGCATGGTGGGATGGGGGAGTTCCTGGTCCCCCCAGCGAGAGACATCAATAATCAGGAGAGCAGATCTCTGGTTGGGTATAGAGAGAGCTGACCCTGCTTGGATGACCCTGTTAACTGTATCTTGGTTAATATTATAAAGAGCTCTCAAAGAGATCTCCTGGTTTTGTATTTGGCAGATTGGTTATTGGAATGAAGATGAGAAGCTGGTTCCAGCAGCCATAGATACTCAAAGCGGCAATGAGTCTACAAGCCTCCAGAACAGGACTTACATAGTCACAACTATCCTAGTAAGTGCTGTGACTTCTAGCCCAGCTCTCCCTCTCGCCCATCTCCCTGATGTGCAGACTCCCTCTTCCCCCTCGTGTGCCCTTTGTACTATATCATTTTTATAATAGCAATAACAATAATAATAATAATAATAACAGCACTTATTGTTTCCTGCCGGGTCCATAAAGGTATCTGAAAATTGCCGTGGCTAATTAAATAGGTATTAAAGAGCTCTCATGCTTCGGTGTGGGAAATACAAAAGATTATGACAAGATAGTAG
This sequence comes from Vanellus vanellus, assembly GCF_965231255.1. Taxonomy (NCBI): domain Eukaryota; kingdom Metazoa; phylum Chordata; class Aves; order Charadriiformes; family Charadriidae; genus Vanellus; species Vanellus vanellus. Next base: position 12,676,400 of record NC_138918.1, on the reverse strand, counting down.
AGGCATCAGCATGGGTAAATTAGGAACATTATACCTGTGCTTTGTATTTAGCCCACAGAATGGGGGCTGTAATTCTGGGAAGGATAAGCTGTATTGTGCAGAGAGGCTGAATCATAGCTTTAAAAACAAGTCTCCACTATAATCATGAAGGAATAATAGGTACCCCATAATGTATGGTATCATGTATTGTGTCATTGTATACGCTTACCCTGCAGAAACAGATGAAATTTTACTAACTTGTTTGTCGAATGCTTACTGGGAGTCTCTGGAGAAGACACAATACCCAAACTAAGTTAAACATCTTTAGGGCTCTGTCCTGTCCAGCAAATTTGATTCTGCCTGTGCCCACACAGGCAGGCATGCCTTTAAAAATTCAAAGCTCAGATGCTCTAAATACCCCTTGCAGAACTGCACTGAAAGGTTTGTTACCCAAAGCCCCTCAGCTACTCCGTTCCCCTCAGGTCCATCACTGCAGAAGCTGCACGCAGATTCTGCGTGAGTAAATAGAAAACGCCACAATAGAAATCACACTTCATGCCTTCTAAAATAAGCTCACTGTGTGTTGACTGTGCCCTTTGGTACAGGAACACAAAGCTAGAGCTTTGCAAGGGGACCAGAAGCTGCATACTGGGCTCTAGTCTGAGCCCCCGATGTGCATCTCTAGAAATGTGGAGCGCGGCTCAATATTGGTCTTCTCTGTGCCAGGAAGACCCATATGTGATGCTCAAGAAGAACGCCAACCAGTTTGAAGGCAATGAGAGGTATGAAGGCTACTGCGTGGAGCTCGCTGCTGAGATCGCAAAGCATGTGGGCTACCACTACAGGCTGGAGATTGTCCGAGATGGGAAGTACGGAGCCCGGGACCCCGACACCAAAACGTGGAACGGAATGGTGGGAGAACTCGTTTATGGGGTGAGTTTCCAACCGCGTCCGTTGTCTTGGTACTTTAGAACACACTCAAGCCCTGGAGAAAAAAGGAGCCCTGCCTCGTGTCAGCCTGAGCTGTCTTGAGGACTGCAGCTCTGATAATGCAAATAATCGGCCCAAGTAAAACATTTTAATTTAGGGACGGACAGCACATTTTGTGCCTATGGAAATGTCAAAATGTTTCCTTTCAAAAGTTCCAAGATTCTTTTTGTTTCCATTTTTGGAAGAACAAGTATTGAAAGGTCAAACTTTCCCATGAGTAGAGTCTCCAAATTTTACTCTATTTTAACTTTGCATTATAATGGGAGGATGAAAGAAGAATAAGATTTCAAACACTTAGCACAGGACCGGTGAACAGTCGGACGAGACCATTTTCTGTCTAGCCACTCGTTTCCAATCATCTCAGATACACACACCTGCACCCGACACTTCTAAACCTGGTTCTCTCTGATAGTTCGCATTCTGTGGTGGTTTAAGTCAGAGGGGTCTAATTTTCCCTTGTAGGGAAAGGGGAAATGAACGTGGGGAGCATCAGTGCCCAAGTCACTGCGTTGGAGTGTGAGGGATGATCTGTCTCCTGCTGGTAGCTCAACGGTATATGCCGACAGCCATTTCAATGCATTTCCCTTTCCATTTTCAAGACAGATTGTAAAATAAGTGGAGAGTGCACATCAGTGTCACTGGAACATTTTTCCTCTTCTCCTGCATCAGTTATGCAATCAAAAAACAGTTCCTGATGGAAGTAAACATCCCGGCATCCTTTTTCAGGCGATTGGCCTTTCCTTGCCTCTTTTGATGTCTGGATGAAAAAGCTCTTTTAGTGAAAATCATCTGCATCAGACTGTGACATCAGTGGATAAATCAGGCAAGAAGAGCTAGGTGGCTGCAAAAAGAAAACGCTGTGATTCCAAAACAGAACTGGTAATCAGTACTGATAAAATGGAAATAATCCACCAATATTATGGGATGCTCCTTTTTAACATTTCTCTTCCAATTGGTTTTATCTGATTTCTTCCGAGATAGCGGGGGTAAACAGAGATCAAAAGAACATAAGCTGGAGTTAGTAGATATATTTTATCCCCAGAAAACAAATCTCTTTTCTGTCTCTCCTTTTCAGAGGGCGGATGTGGCTGTGGCACCATTAACCATCACTCTGGTTCGAGAAGAAGTTATAGACTTTTCCAAACCGTTCATGAGTTTAGGTATCTCTATCATGATAAAAAAACCTCAAAAGTCCAAACCAGGAGTTTTTTCCTTTCTGGATCCTTTGGCTTACGAGATATGGATGTGCATTGTCTTTGCCTACATTGGAGTGAGTGTTGTCCTCTTCCTGGTGAGTCGCTTCAGCCCTTACGAGTGGCACACTGAAGAGTTTGAAGAAGGACGAGACCAGCCGGCCAACGACCAGACAAATGAGTTTGGGATATTCAACAGTCTCTGGTTCTCCCTGGGAGCTTTCATGCAGCAAGGATGTGATATTTCTCCGAGGTGGGTTGCCCTCCCCAGTGAACCTTCTTCCAGTTCATGTGATTTAATCTTTCTGCATGCTTTGGAGTTGAACAGGTTCTTCTTTGACCGTCCTTCCTGAACCATAGTGTAGTTTTCTGAATCAGTTACAGATTCAGAAAGGATGCAAGGGTTCACAGATCTCACACCCATGAACTTGGGACCATAAAAATACCATTCTAAATTTATGCTGGGGAGTTCTTTTGAGGGAATTTACAGAGATGCAAACAAGATTTTCTAAAGCCACACATTTGCCATCACTTTTTGTTACCCATTTATTTTGTTGCCGTTAGAAAAAAAAAATCATTCAAGCATTATAGGGAAGCTATATTCCAATAAAGTAGAGGAAAATAATATGGTAGGTGCCCAGTGAAAGGTTATATGATCTGTATCAAAGATTATGGAGCACACTGAGACCTAAAGTATTATCAGCCTTTCGAAAGGTCAGAGGAGTACCGAGTTTTCCTTCTGGTTCCCATTTCATTCTGTCGTTCTGCTGCCTGAAAGTTCAGTAGGACCCAAAGTCCAAAGGGTTCCTAAAGGGACTTTTGGTGGAGACATTTATTCTCTGTATAAATTAATGACTCTTGTGATTACTTTTAGTTAATTTTTCTTGGAAAAGCTCACACAGCATAAGGTGGCTGAAAAACTGCATGAAATGCAAAAGATGTAAATCTATGATAGAGACACAAGCAGAGACTTGAATTATGTCTGGGAACACCTCCTTCATTTTTGAGACCTGTATTCCCACAAGTCTTATGACAGAGATTTTGCTTACTGCAGGAGCCCCTGATACATGTATCTTCTCAACGCCTTGTTCACACAAAGGTGTTCAAAAAGAAAAGAAAAAGAATTAAAAGCATAGCAACTATATGACTTCGAGCATGACTTTGATAGATTTTCTTATTTATTTGCACAAGTTGTATGTCCAGTAAGTAATGTCTGCTGAGGGATCTTTCTTGTGGTACGTGTATATTCACCTGAGGCAGGTTTTACATGCAAGCTCATTGGACCAGCAAAGTTGCTTGTCCAGTTTAGGCAAAGAACATTTTTGGCCAGGTTTGACTCAAACCAGAAGTACTGCCAGTCACAAGAATGAATTTACAGGCAGTATATGCATTTTCTGCATCTACATTCCAGGGGAATATCTGAAGCGATGCTCTGATAAAAGCAGAGGGCCTTTTTCTTTTTCCCCCATCCTTTCTTTTTTGGGCTTTGTATCCCTTCCCTTCAAGGGAAATTTCAGCAAAATTGTCTCGTGGGTGAACACAGTAGGCAAAAGTTAACTTCCCCACTTGCTGGAATGGCACCAAAGCTCAGGGGATGAGAAGGAGGCACAACTCCATCGGCCAGTGGAGGTAACACTGCGCAGCTCGGTGCAGCTCCCGCGGGATGGTGGGTTCCTGGGTGGCAATTTGTCCAAATATTAACAAGCTTGGGACAGTGGGGAAATAAGAGCCTGCAAGGCACTTTGATAGCGGCAGCTGTTATGAATATGTTTTATCATCTCATCATTGATTAGTAGGAGTCCAGCCGGAGCATTCAGAAAGTCTTCCCAGCGGAAGGAATTTCAACTTTAACACAGCCCTGTGCGCCAGGATCGGGTTATTGCCATTTGCATTCTCACTGTTGCTCTTGTCATCATTATTCTTATTTAGTAAAGAGAATGTTTTCCTTTGGGGACGTTTCAGGAGCCAGTTTGTGTTCCAAGGAGGAGCGTGGAGAGGTGAAAAGCTGAGACTTTGCGGAATAGCAAGTTTGGAAACATCTTTAATAAAAAGCGTTGAGGAAAGATCAGTGGGTTTGATTCAAATAACAGTATTTGCTCTAGCTAAACAACGTGCTTTGAAGAAGCATTTCAAAGTGTTGTTTTATTTTGCTTTGAAATGGGAAATGAGAATGATTCCGTCATTGTTATTTTAATGTTGTTGATTTGATCATCCTGATAATGAAAATTACAATTTCATCGAAACCAATATTTTTCCATGGAGCACCAGAGCACTTTCTGACTACAAATATTTGCGAGAAGAGAAAATCTGAAAAAAGAAATATGGGAATTATTATAGCTCCCAGCACTCTGAGTACAGCTCCTGGTGATGGTTGCAAGTGGAGGGGGACATTTCTGAAATGTGAAAGCAAGGAGGAAGCAGAAGAGTGAGAATTTCCGTAGGATGTTGTTGTACAGAAAGGCTCGGAGTGCTCTCTGTATTTCACATGTACTTTTCACACGAGCCTAGTGCAGGATTTCTGTGACACATCACTTAGAAAGGAATGTTTGGTAGAACGGCGTTGTGGGCAGGTGGGGATCTGCTCTATTCCAATATATTTCCTATACGGTTGCTTCTAAACTTATCACTACAATCTCTCAGCATCTCCCCAGTAATGTATTAACCAACATAAATAGCTTCTGTTATACATCTGTTCTGTCATTCTCTCCCCGGCAAAAAGGAGCAAGTGCAGGGGTGTAATTTGTTTTTGTAGAGGTTTTGGTTTGTTTATTTCAGTTTTGTTTTGGGAAGGAGTAGGGGAAATTTGTCTGGAGGGTTTTTTTTTTTCCCCAGAGCATGTTTGTTTTAAGGGCATATGCCACTATGCATTTATCATAAAAAAATTGTAAGATCAAAACCACAGACACATCACTCAGCACAGCGTGTGGTGAGGTTTGCAGCAGCTCCTTGCGCTTGTAAATGTGCGTTCTTCAGTCTCAGACCAGTCCCCAGGGAACTTCGGTCCCCTACAGAGACAAAAATTTGGTTTTGAAGGAAAGTGGCGTCCTTTTTAAGGACCGAACTTTAATCAGGCTTTTAAGTGTGCTGGTCACAACCTACCAAGCACTTTAAAGATACACTGTGAATTTGATGACCTGTGGATGGCCAAGACAGAGCGTAGCTGTGGGTTATGTCACTGCCTCTTCTCCCAAGGAGTGAGGCTGCTGGGCATGAGGTCAACTGGTGTCCTTGAAGCTCTGAAGCCTTTGTGTCTAGGCGTGGACTGGATGAGCGCGACAAAGGCCAGGCAGTAACCAGTCATGGAGAGTCCCAGCCATAGCTGGTGGCAGCCTGTGTTGTGCCTTTGGGTGCTGCAACATGAGCATGAGTAAGGCATCCATCCCTCCTAAGCCATAAATGGAATGACTCGATTGTAGGTACATAGCTTCAACCGAAGGAGGCTGTGAGCTCTTGGACATTGCCCGTTGGAGTCTGTCGTCCCCCTTCTGCACCATCACTGACCAGTGGCCCTACTGGACGTGGTTCAGTCATGACCACGTGGACTAATTTGTCCCGACTGAGGTGAGATGATCTCTGTTGTTGCCCTTAAAGTTTGTGCTTTCAAAGTACTGGCTGAAACACAGCAGAATGGGGGAGAAGCAACATTTTGGAGTTGTGAAGTAGTTTCACGTACGTAATAATGGACAGAAATCAGTGAAGTCTGAAATGGACCATAAACCATTAGGCTTTGCAAAGTGCCACCTAAACTTCAGAAAACAGTCATGCAATTGCAAAAGCACTCATTAAATGTGAAATACAGACCCAGAAAGGAGATTCTCAGGGCAGGCATCAGAGGTAATAAATATCCCGCAGCCCATAGTGGGCGCCTGCAGTAAGAGAACTGTGAAGTAAATATGACTCACATTGTACCATTTTGCAGAAATGTAATTTGATAAATTGTCTTCAGAGCTTAAAATAACCCCAGTGTGTAGCAGCTGTGGAGAGCGGGACCTTGATAACATCCAGCCCGTTGCTGCCATTCCTCGTTCAGGATGGACCCGAGGCTTTTGAGAATGAGACCGAGGGGACGTCTGGGCTTCCCGATCTCCTCTGCAGCAAAACAAAGTATCCGAATTTTTCATCTGCCCCATCATTTTCTACAAAATAAATTGTTTGATTGCTGTGAAAAGGATGAAAAAGCAGGGAGCAAAATACATATTTTCGTTGTCAGCTTCCTAGCTTGATCTTCTATTTTTTGTTATCTCAGAATATGTTGCTTCATACGGTTTGAGCCCAAAAGAGACTTCCTGTATATTTGAGACAATTAAATTCAATCCAGTTACTCTTCCTGTGACTCTGAAAAAATTAAATACATTTGGCTAAAATATATCTTCCAGAGAAGCACTTATTCTTCCTGTGAAGATACCATGAGGTAGAATGTGCTATGAGATAGAATATACAGTTTCTCTCAGCTGAGTGACTATAGGAGTTTTGTCCTCACTGGAGGATAAATAGCACACGGTATCACCCAGTAAATGCAGCCATTCTGTGTGCCCTGCCAAAGGAAAATTAAACAGACGTCTTCAAAAATAAACCCATCTTCATGGGGGCACTCTTTATACTGTGCTGTGGAAACAAAACACCTGTATTTTGAATTTAGATCAAAACGCGTCATAAGCAGAAGGGAAACGTGTAGTCATATCATGACATGATAGGGTATCGTGCCACGATACCTGGACAACACAGCTTGAAATTGCTCGTTACGTCCTGCGTGATTGAGAACAAAGCTGGAGATGCCCTGGTCAGCCTGTGCCGGCAGTGAAATGATGAACGAAGCTTTCCTCGCAGCCTGGGTCCGGGAGAGAGCCAGATGGGAGAGGGGACGTTTTGAGAGCATCAGCAGAGATGCAGGAGCGGGAGGCGTTTCTGTGCCTTAAGGAAGGGGAGGCGGTTGGGACGTACTGGTGTGCCCTAAAGACTGTGGGTGTTCTCTGCGCCCAAGGAGACATGGCGCTAGATGCAATTCGCCCTTCAGCTGGCTCGGGAGAAAGGGTCAAAGGGGTCTTAACTTGCCTGCAGAGTCCAGCCCTGGAGCCAGAGCAGGCGCAGCGACCCCCTGGCTGGGGGGGGTGGGGGGGGAACACTCTGCTTTGGGAGGTTTGCTGGCAGAGATGATGAATGAACACACTCTGAGGTGGGAAGGAGAAATATAAATGCTGGCTGCTATCCAGTCAATAGATACCATCTATTATTTATAGGCATCTTGTGGACATCGTTATTTGTTTTTGGTGACATGGAAAGAGCGCGCTCCGCCTGATCTATATAGTGTGTTGCTGGGCTGGTATTTCACTGCGCTGCTTTGTGGGCCTTCTGTTGCCCTCAATCATAGCAGTTTGTCTGTGGAAGAGCAACTACGGTATTTATTATGTACCTGTAATTAATGCTCAACATTTTCTTCTGCTATTTTTCCTGTTTATTTACATTTCTTTTTAGATCAATTGAAAAAAAAAATCCCAGGAGACTTCAGCCATAGAGCTGGTGGAAATAACAGCAAAATTGCTCCGCAAGTTGTTGAGGTTTTTGGTTGTTTTTTTTTTTCCTAAACTAGCCTCTAGAGATTTTGAAAAATAGCAGCACTTTTAAATTTCATCAAGATGTTCCTAGTACTGAAAAATTTTATCCGGTTTTAGACAAGACATAAATCAGAAATTGTTTAGGACAAAAAAATTCTTTATTTAGTGAGAGGTTTGATTTGGGTTGTTTCAAGGGAATTATTTCTGTTCTGTCCTTTGTTAACTTGCATTTGCAGCGTACTTACTTATTTTGCTCAAAATTTAGAATTAGGGAAATTAGAACCAGCTGCATTTATCGATTAAAGGGATTTTAATTCCTTCCTGAACTGAAGACTGAGCCTCGGTCTTTAGTTGCCGACTCCTCTTGATTTCAGTAGGCGTCTACTCTGACACTCCAAGCATCTGCCTGTGGTTTTGGCCTGATGCACGGTTCTGGTGCCGTCCATGTGGTACCCATTATAACCTTAAGTGGGACTTAACTTGTCCTGGAGAGTCGCTGGAGAGCTGTGCGAGTTCTCCCAAGGCAGGAGTCTCACGAGCAGTGAGGGAAGATTTGCGCTTTTGGTTTTGGCTTCGCGCGGTTTGCACAGGAAGGTCTGGAGGTGACGGAGTGGAGCGCGCTGGCAGAGCTTGCTGCAGCCTCTTTGGGGGCATGGGAGACGGCGTGCTTCCTCCTATAGACCGGGATGCTCTCCGCCACTTGGATTCGCTGCACGGACTCGAGGCAAAGGGCATATTCTTGCAACGAAGGAAGAAGCAGGTTGTCGTTTCCCTGGGGAGCCCGTGCAGCCTGCGGCGCCTGCGGGGGCTGCCCTGGGGGACGAGGCAGCCAAACCAGCCTGGGAGCAAGGTTGGTCCGGCATCCCTGCTACTCCTGCGCCAACGCGGGGTGAATCCGGGAGGCTCGGAGGGCTTGTCCGTGGGGGGACAGCTCAGGACCATTTCTTTTCGGCGGTTTGCTTGAACTGGTTGCGCTGAGGAATAAAAGTTAAAAATCAGGATTTCAGCTTCTGAAAAAAGTCTTCTTTTTAAAGTGTACCAAATGATTTTGCAATTATCTCTACCTGGCAGAGTTAATTACATCCAGGGAGAGGAAATTCAGGTCACAGGGTAACGGCAGTACTTGCAAATCACCAGGAACTGATGACCACAGTTATTTCTGAAACGCACTTAACCAGGGAATGTGACTCACCAGCGGAGCTGCTTGACAAATTGCACAATATCTAACTAAACAGTCCCCTTTGGAGCTTGCGCACTTCCATGGCAACCAAAATGTGGCAGCCAGGGGAAAATGGAAATGCTTTTACAATAGTCATCCTGGCTATCTTCTTTTTCATTTGGAAGAATGCTGAAGGATACAGAGGACTCGTAAGGAAATGACCAACTGAGAGAATACTGTTGGGAAAACGCAATTTCATCTGTAAAGGAAAAATAAATCTTTTGAATTTCCATGCTCTGCCATCTGAATATTTCTAAATGCTGCAGAGGTAACGAACGTCTCCCCCGCTGATCTGTAAGCCACTTCCTCGGGACGGTTTCCCTGTCCGGCATACCTAGTCGCTCTTCCACAGCTCTGACTTCGGGCCTTTACCATTGAGGTTCCTGGGGGAGAGCAAGAAGTTTTCTGAAAGACCCCCCCACTGAGTGACAGATTTCCTAATCGTTCTACCAGCTGTGTTTAAAATGAGAAGTCAAACATTTGATCTAAAAGCAGATTTATTAAGCTAAAAATATATTTTGTGATCTCTTTCTGCAGGACTAAATGAATGTTTCTCATATTGTTGATTGAAAGCGAAGTTAAAGATAGCAGGGGGGAAAGTGCATTGCCCAGTTTTTTGATCTATCGGGAAGTTTTATTAGGGCATCTCTGACACGGAAATGGGATGTGCTGCTTCTGTTTCTAGTGCTGTGCTCTGGCTCCGGATCATGAGTGACGCTAAGATTTATAGGGGTGCCTCTGAGATTTATAACCGCCTCTGTGACTCGGGCAGGAGACCCTCCGAGGCTCCAGGGACTCTGTGTTACGCTGAACTCCCACTTGTCGATTTTCAATCAGTAAGAGAAACACGCTTTCTCTTTTCCTTTTCTTCCCTCTTGATAACCTGTTATCCCCCCAGCAGTCGGCTCAGCTGGGGTCTGACATCCTCCGAGCTGCAGTCAGGACTGCGCATGGTTGTCTCTTCCTAATAGTTAGGTCGATTGCCAAGTGTTTTTGTCGAAGAATAAGGGTTGTGAGGAGCTGAATGACCTCCGTCTCCCTGAAGTGGTGTCCTCTGCAAGGCCGCCTGTCGCACGCTGCTTTAATGTTGGCACTCCAGAAAAATACTGTAGCGAAGATGGGAAGCCCTGAGCGTGTTTTCACGGGGAAGCCCTGCTTAAATAACTCTTCCATATGCCAGGCATCACTTTTATCAGCAGTAAGATAATCATGTGCACACTCTCTGGGTACACAGTCGAATGAGCATTGAACTCCTCAGTTCAGATTGTTCTGGCTCACAACACACAGAGCTTCCACAGCTGCTCTTTGCTGGTTTAATCCCCAGAGCTGCCCAAAACCGCATGGCCTTCCACCGTGAGGCTCAGAGTACTTCTCTTATTCCACTGGAGTTGGGGACTTATTGTACCTGTTCTGCTTTTGTCCCAGATTTCATCCCATCGACTTGTGAGTGGTAACTGGGGAAGCACCATACCCTCTTTTCACGAGAAGTTCGGAAATGTGTAACGTACAGCAAGCAATGTCCATTGTAGCCCCCCAAAATGGTGAGCCGGGAAAGACAAATTTCTTGAAATATGACAGAGGTGCTAGGCTGTTCATCGTGAAAGGTGTGATGAAGCTGAGTAATAGGGAGAAGCAAAATATGGGTCGTGCTAAGAAATAGGGGCAAAAGCCTTGCTGTGCTTGGACGGGGTCTGGAGTTGGAGGAGGCAGAGCATGGAGTCACCACTGAAGTCCTCCATGGTGGTGTCTTGGTCTTCCTTCCGCTTTCCCTTGGATCAAAGGAGCCAAGTGACAGCTGGAGGTCACCTGATTCATACCATCAGGTGGTAGGAAAGAACATACAGCTCGTGCACGCACTCCTTTCTTTAAGCAGCAGCATACTTTATGGCATTCAGTCTATTTAATAAAATCAGCCGGTAATTCTGATTAATGCCTACCCAGAAGAGTTGCTGCTTACCCTTAGATCCAAAGGCTAAGCAGCAATAATCCAATCATGGTGATCATAACTTGCTACTTTGATCTTCAGATAAAAGAGCCTATAGAAGTGCAAAAGTGTTACATCACCGTTATTTGGACAGCTTCAAAGCATGTTATATACACTGATGAATTCTCCCAACACATTCTGATGAGAAGTAATAGGAGGCAAATGTGTGAACAGAGGAGTAGAAAGGAGGAGAGGAGTCCTCATATGGTGAAAGTGAAAAGCAGTAAAAATAAGTACCTGTACACTTGTGGATAGGTGTGAGATGTGAAGAGGGGTCCACGAGGGCCCAGCTGCAGGAGTCGAGCACGCGGGATGCTCTCCCATAGCGGGAATTTTCTCTCTCATTTCTTGAAGCTCTCAATAAGAAGCGAGAGCTCGGGCTGCAGAAAGGCAAACAGAGGGAGGGGGCAGCTTTTCATCTCGGCAGTGCTTCCAAAACCTTCAGAAATAAAAAAAATCACCAAATGGATCTTAGCAGGTGAAATAGGGGCAGCAGGAACACTGAATATGTTTTCCCTTCACAGTTTGGGAGTTTTAATGTTAAAAGGCAGGTTCTCCTGTGCACATAAAGCTCTTCTAAAAGACACTGGGTGAGAAGAGAGACCCAAGTCGTTCTTCACCACTTCTACAAGGGATACAGTATGCCCTTGTAGAAAAAAGAAAGGCTCAAAAGCAAAAGTAGGGAAAATGTAACTTGTAGAGTCTTGGTGAGGGATCACATTTTAAATTAGAAATTAAGAGACAGAAGGAAAAGAATATTTGGGAATATTGCTCAGAGTGAAGACCTTCCAGTGCAGAAAATACTGCCCTCCCAGAAAAGGCCTTTGTCTCATCAGGTTGGGAAATCTGACAAAAAAAAAAAGAAAAAAGAAACAGAGCAAAACCAGCTCTAAATTGTGAGCACATGTAGATGGCTAAAGAGGATCTTGGAAAAATGAAGAACTGGTAGCATATAATCCAAAATATATTAAATCTTTGGGGAAAAACCAGCTTTTTCATCAAGCAGACCTTAAAGAAGGGACTGAGGGAGAGCATATGAAATCTAGCAACACAGCAAAGGACATTAGCACAATGTCGTTTAAAAAGACGGATGAGTGCTGGTATATTTGGGGCCACCTGAGGTTAAGGAAGTTCCTGAGTAATGAATCTCCTGGGGTGCTCCAGCGGGTGCTTCTGACAAAATTTTATGCTTGTCACCTTGTGAGTTTTTCTCAGCAAAGCGAACAAATGTCACCAAAGTGAGAAAAATACGTGAAGAGCCTTTTTTACAGCAAAATTTTTGCTCTAAGGCATGACGAGAGCTGTTTTATTTCCTCGTAGCAAAAGCTGGCAAAACTGCAGAAGAGGGATGACTTTGCCTTTCACCAGAGCTGCCAAGCAGCCTGAAGTGACCACGTGTTTCTCAGCAAACCTCTATCAAAACATTCATCCTTTACGTGCTTCAACCTGGTCAACCCTGAATGGGTCAGGCAGTTGGACTAGATGATCGTTATAGGTCACTTCCACTGAAAAATATTCTAGTCTAGGCTAAACTACCCCGGTTTGCCACTTGGAGAGACACACTGTGCCTGTACTGAAGAGGATGACAATGTATTTCTTTGGATCCAGCTGTCTGCCTTTCAGCCACATTTTTTCTTCGGGTTCCAGCTCATCCCTCTATCTGAGCCCTTTCATTACAGTTGTTTTTTTCCAGCAGCCCGCTGGAGGAGTTGGGTGCGTTATGCTGCACTTTTAGGCATAAGCATCTCATCTCAGCAGTGAGTTCTGACTGCTCAAGGACACCGGCTCCCTCAGGTGAAAGGCATACCTCATCTGCAATTCTGCTCCGTAGGAATGTTTTTATACTAGGGGGGGTCCATGGGTCCTGCTGAAGTTGAAGGGGGCTGGTTGCCCCTGTCAGTCCATGCTTGTTTGGCATCTAGTGCTTCCAACCCCGTTCCTCGTTAGTTGAGCCGGTGAGTTGTGTTGGTTGCGTATCAGCAGGCTGCCTTTTGTGGCCATTGAGGACCACAGGAGGGCACAACCCACAGACTGCTATTGCGTCTATAAATTACCTCCTGCATAGCTGGGCCCATTGGATGCTGCCTCTGCCTGCTGGGATTGAGTGTCTCAGGAAGGGGAAGTGGGGGAAAAAAGCAGCTCAGAGGTGAATTCTACTTGGTGACCAATGCTTCAGGCCACCCACCCAGCTGAAGTTTGGAAATGTGATTGATCGTCTTCTCCCACAGCTGACAACTGAATTAGGGGGATGAAGTAAGCTACCCTGGATCCCATAAAGTGGCAGAGCTTCAGAGCTTCCCAAGGAAAAAAAAAAAAAAAAAAAAAAGAGCTGGATTCTAGTCCTCTGCTTAGACCATTAGGCACTTCTTGCCTGTCAAAATGTTAAGTGAATGTCTTGAAAACAGCATGTAGAAGCTCCATGTAGTCATGCTTATACTTAGCACTGCAGCAATCCAAGCTCCAATGACTGGAGAACCACAGGTGGCACGATGCATTTCTGACTAAGCAGGAAAACTCATTTTAGAAAGAAGTTTTGCCCATTAAAGGAAAACAGAAGATAAAAGTGCCAACATATTCTACAAAAGAAGAGGTGAAACCATAGGAGAGGGACCATATACTGCTGTCCAAGGCCATTAGCTTAGGCAGAAAGAAACAGTAAATAAACTGTGACTTACAATTAAAGCCTCACAGATATACACCCTCCCATTTAATCTGGGAGATTCTGCATATTTACAGACAATATGTTCAGTTGTTGCAATATTTACACAGCAAGTGACCCCGAAGCCCCTTTGTAAAAGGAATTCCGCTGAGATTCTGCAATCCGTATCGCCTCCTTCCAGTGTGATGGCTTTGGGGGTCGGAAGAGCTGGCATGGTTTGCCTGAAAATGTGAGAAAGAGCAGCCTATATAGAAAAGTTGAGTAGCTTTCATTTTTTTTTCCTTCTTTTTTTTTTTTTTGAAACAAAAATTAGAGAAAGCAAAGCAGGGGAGAAATAACATGGGACTCCCAGTGCCTGTGCACCCGCAGCTTTCTTACCCTGTCTCACTGGTTAACGTTACCCACAGGGAATCAAAATATATAGCTGTTACCTCTGTAGAAAAGTTGTGAGGGGAGCTGAAGAAGGAATTTGTACCGCTGGGAGAGGTGAATGGGAATGTCAGTAGAAACCATTCTTACTTCTGTGTTTGTGAGGGCTCTCTTGTCACTCTCTGCTAAAGCCCAGCACTGCAGTCGGGAGGGCAGGTCACAGGAGTCAATAACAAGTAAATGCAAACTAACAACGGCAAGAAAACTAATAATAGATCATAGAGAAACTTGCATTATAATCGCTCAGAGTTCATGAAAAACAGTTGGTAGCTCATTCAAAACTGTCCATGGCATAGTAGAGCGTAAGAGGATGAGAGCTTTGCAGCATGTGCGTGATGGATTCACCCAGAGCTGTTCCCAGCGCCACATCCCCATGCTAAGTTTGTTCCTCTATCTGTGACTATTCACAGACTTCTCAAGCAAATCTGGGGTTCATGTCAAGGTCGGAGATAAAGTGGTGAGACCAATCGTGCCAGATGGTCTGTGACACACAGAAAAATCAAAGCTCATTTACATTGACAGAGTTTAATGTTGAAAATTTGTTTAAAATAAGACCAAAACTGGAGCAAAATGTTTGCAACTAAGCCACTACCAAGTCAGCCTTCAGATAGACCCATGAAATTATCTAGAGTCAGTATCAAATTAGCAGAGTAGTGTCGGAGGTCAGAGGATCTGTGTGGGTAGAAGACCAAAAGTGGATTTGACCCACAATCAGTAGAACAAGCATATCGGAGCTTTTCTTTCAACAGTTTTGCATAAATTCATTCAGTGACAAATATGTCAGTTGACTAAGTGAGCCTTTATTAGAATTGAATTTAACAGCAAATCTGGGAAATCCTCCCAAAGCAACTATGGCTTTAGAATCCCAGATTTGCGCTTCTAATTTTAAAACACTGTCAGTTTAGGTGTAATTCTCCATAAGAAATGGATTTGGGGAGGGGAGAAGTGGGAGAGAACTGAGATGCTGCTTGAACAGCTTTCCAATGAGGTTTACTTTGTATATTTTTTGATGATCTCGTTAATATTTTTTTGCAAAAGTGTATGATGCTCTCCTAATAAGATGGCAAAGCAGAGACAAACTCCTGTCAGCTTTTCCTCCCTTCTGTAAGGGATAAGATCAAAGAGCAAATTGTTTGATCAAGGATTGCATTTTGTTTTAAGAAATAAGAGATTATAGCTGCATGATTTTCTTTTTTCTGTGAAGAATCCATCAATGCTAAGGCTAGAACATAAAAAAAAAATCACTTAATGGGAACAAAGGGAACTTACAGTTCTTCTCTGTTTTCTAGTGGCAAAATGCAATTGCTTTCGCAAGGAGAGGTAAAAAAAGTCATCTAAGTGAGAAAATCAAAATTGTTAATTTCAGCTTGGTCATCTGCAGTTGTTCCATTAGGCAGATATAAAATAGCACATTCTAGAATTATCTTTTAAATTATTCATGGGGTAGGTAAGGGTTTAATGTATTATAAAAGATGAAAGAAAATTATTTGTAATGAGAAAGCAGAAACAAAATTGTTTACCGTATTAAAATTATACCTTTTAGCCTTCCAGAAATGAAACATTAAGTAATAGAAAAATGCAAAGCTTGGACAGACCCAAACCAACCATTTTCGGAGCGCTACTTGTAGAGTACCTTTGTGATTGTTATCTTTTCATTCCGATTGAGAATATTAAGGCTTCGGTTACAATTTCAGAATTTTTCGCAGCACTGAAATTCCGGTTCCCAGCCAGCTCTAATTTTAAGTAGCTTGTGCACCATGGGTGATGAGGGCAGAGTATTTACTATTTACTTGTGCAAGGGTAATGTTGGAAAGGAGCCCCCCATTCCTGCTACTGTTCTATGGGGGGCAGGCAGAACCCCAAGTCAGCGAGAGGAGCGTTGGGTGGGTGATTTTAGCCAGCACAGACAGGACTAGAAGAAGAAACCAAGAGCTCTTAATTTGGATTGTGTAGGAAATACTGTAGGTGCAGAAGGAATAATACAGGTTGAAAAACATACGATCTAGCCTATCTAGTGATTTCATCTTTTTCTGCGTCCCAGAATTAGCCGTTCGTTAAAGCCTCTTTCACCGTTACCCTTGTTTATTTTATTCTGATTTTTTTTAGATCCTTTTATTTGCAAGTATTACTATGATAATGGATGCGAATAAATCCAGAGGTCAAATAGGCAAATCCAAATATCCAAGCCTTGGCCTATCTTTAAAGTACTAACCAGTGTGCTCCATCTCACCTTAGCTCTGCAGAGGACCGAGTCACAAACTCGTTTCCACACAGCAGAGAGCTGATTGCCTTCATGTTGTGCTTGAACGGGTACGGGGACGTGTAAATTCTCAATACAAGAGGCTTTAAACCCCATACTGCCCATTAGGGAAGAGAAATGACCTTTGGTAGGGCCCGAGCTGTAGAACATTTGTTAGTCAAGTGGAAGGTCATTTTCTGTTATCTACTGCGGAGTGAGGTTTTCAAAACCTCAAAGTGACTTAAAAGTACAGGGTATATCTACTCCTCTGTGACTGCTCTTACTAGAGCATAAACATAACACTAAGTCCCGCTGGCTTTCGACCAGGCTTTTAGCTCCCAAGTATCGAAGTAATTTCTAGAAATGGGACATTATCTCCTAAATTACAAAGGCACTTTTGCAAATGCGTCCCATGATGGTAGCACTGCTGCTCTCCCGCTTGGTCTACATAAGTAACAGAACGAGGCCGTAATGGATATTGTCTTTCCAACCATTTGCTTCCGGTAAGCAGTAACAGGCATTGGCTCAAAATCTAAATAGGCAACGTGGTTATCCAGAGAAATCCAACTTTTCCTGTTTAACCTGTGTTCACTGCTGTTGAGCCGTGGGGATGTCACACGGGGTCGCATCTGCTTGTGTGATGCTTCCTTGTGACTGTTGGTAAAATTTTTATTGTGTTGCAGTAGCCTCCCCGAACCTCCCGTCACTGGCCAGCGCTCCTGTGTGGTAGATGCTGCCCAACCATGGACCGAAAGGGTGATGTCCTGTAGAGCCTGTCTGCTGAGTGGTTTCTCTGCAGTGGGTTTACAGCAGTTTAGATTCACAGCTTCTAGCTCCAAGTCAATCTGGCAATGAGGGCAGACATTGCCCATTAGCGGTGCCTGCAACAAAACATCATACATGTGAAGCCCTCACTGTGCTGGCAGTTACAGCAAAATAACAAACTGTTTATCTCCTCTCCTTTCCTCCACTGTCTATGAGGGTGAGCACTGACGTCCTCACAGCATCTCATGTCATGAGGAGAAGTGGCCAGCACCAGCAGCAGAGACAGCCCAGATGCCACTGGTGCACGATGCAGACGTGCAGTCCTGTCCCATCTGGCTCCCATGGGAAAGAGGCTACAGCCCCCTCTCCCTCTTTCCCCAGCCCTCCTTCTTACCTCCCAGTCTCAGTACCCCGTAGGTATTTTTTCGTGCAGTCGATGCCAGGTGCGGAGCCGGGAAGCGTGAGCCATCTGCAGCTCGCAGCAGGCAGCGCCCATGGGATAAGCCGGTAATGAATATCACCAGGACGTCGAGGGTCTAGAGGCAGGAATCCGGCTGACTGCCGCTGAAGGGATTGAAACGAGTCGCAGAAATATCCCAGCTTCGTCAGGAAGGAAAGGCTGTATAATTTGCAGCTGGAGATGAATGTGATTATTTGCCATGCAAATGGATTTTGCCAGCTCAAAGTGGCCTTCATCAGCAGAGATTGTTGTATTTGACATTATCCGGTTACTTTTGTTTAATGCCTCTGTGCCTTTTCTGAGCGCTTCCTTCCCTGAGCGTACATCATCCAGACTAATTAAAGACAGGTATTTTTTCCTCTTCCCATCAATCTGAAGACATGCAAGCTGAATCCATAGCTGCCTCCCTCCCCGATCCCTCTCCAAATATGAAACAAAAGGTAAAGTCATTTGCACTGACAGTCCTGTAGGCTGAGTGTTCTCCACAGGTGGGAAGCGTGATGGGCACATTTGTCTCGCTAACTTTGGTTACTTAAAAATTAGCTGATTGGTCCAACCTAGTCACCCCAGTTCCTTCAAAATTCATCAGAAAGGGAGATCTGCAGAGGGAGCTCCTGCCAACCTGAGATAGATGGGTTGAATCATCCCTGGAGGTCCCTACTCACCTCCAGAGGTTTTTTGGTGAGTCTGTCTCTCTTAGAGAGATATGGCAGAAGAACAGCGCCCATCTGCCTGTCTTTCCCACAGCATCCAGCACTCCCATAACAAACCTCTGATCCCCTTTCTGGCTGGCAGTGATGGGGAGGCATAAAACGAAAGTAATCTGGGATGAGGGACCATCGGTCTGCTCAGCCGTGTTGCTGCAGTGAAGGAGGAGGTTTGTGTGAGACGCTGCAGGATGGGGTAACCAGCGTATAGCTTATGGCTGGAAACCATGCCAGTGGGCTGTAGACCTGAAAAACTCGTTTGCCATACCTTTCTTGGTTTTTAAGATCTGGATGATTAAGAAAAGAATTTGTGAATTCTGTAGTATCACCTTGAAGATGGGTCCTGCAGACTTTCCTGGAAGACCTCAAAAGGTGGATCCTTCAAAGTAATTCACTGACCTTGGGTTTATGGTGTGGTAGACTTTGTGGCCCAGTTTCAGCAAAGCCCATGGAAGAAGAAACCAGAGGGAAGGGCAGAGGCTCTGCTCCAAAATGAGGTCCCTGTGCAGAGGAAAGCCCGACCCATCTCTAACTGTAGAATTTCTTTCTGGCACATCTGTAAAATACACCTCTTGTGCTTTCTGTCACTGTAATCCCTTGCAGTCACGTTTCCTGCAGTTTCTCTCTGTCATGGGTAAAAGCTGCTGTGACCATTCTTCAGGAGCGTGGGGCTGACAGCACGTGTGGTGGGATGGGTCTTATTTCCACATATTAAAACACGTGCTTTCTGCTCTGCCCCGTGGGCTACGTGCGTGGAAGCTCGGTCGCCGTGCAAAGGCAACGCCTGCTTTCTGCTGGGAAGTGATCTCAAAGAGTTTTGACTAAAGAGATGTCAGGGTGGGTTGATCTAAACGGGGGAATGATGTGATGTCTGCGGGAGCAGCTCCCCTCACATCAGCAGCGTTTAAAATCGGGCCGGACAAACTGGAAAGGTGTAACCGAGATAAGTCATGCAGCTGGCGGGCTATGTGGATTTCGTCTCCTTCCAGCTCTAATTTCCGTGATTATCAGGGTGTGATTGTTCCCTCGATGGAGCGATGGACCATGCAGGTTTGTTTGTCAAGTTGTGTTAAACCACAGTAAACCATAGCAGTTGGACCCAAGGCTTCACGCAGGCCCGGACACGGCACGGCACGCGCTGTCATGAGCTGGTCCCGTGCCCTTAGCTGGACTGGGATATCTCTGTTACAGTCTGATAAACCATATTTCTGTGGAGTGACTCAGGTCGGCAGAAGGGCAATGCTGAGACATGGTCCCCCATGGAGAAATAAGGGTATTTCTCATGGGCAGGTCCTCCCTAGCCAGACTGTCTGGCTTTGTAGAAGAGCATTGTAAGTTACCTTCTGTCTGGGACAGTGCTCTGCATTTAAAGAAGGAGAATATAAATAATTCAGACAATGCATGAATGCATGGATACTGACATCACTCTAAAATTATCTTTCACTCTTAGAAATTATATGAAAAGATTTTAATATAAATGAATGCCTGTTTGACTTATTTGCCTCTATAGCTATGCAATGGTTACAGATAATTGGCTATTTGATTGCAGTGAGAGCAAAATACCTATGTTTTAAGGCATTATTGTGAACATCTTGTCTAACCATCTGCTGAATACAAAACAGAGAATGTCGGTAGGCAAATTATTCATTAAGGCTGTAGCTCCTCTCTGAGCTTCAATGTGTCTTATAGAAAAACACAGAGTTTGGGATTTTAAACTTCAGGGGATGGAGGAGCTGACCTAGTGATCCCAGCTGGTCTGTATATCTGGTCTGGCTCCATGCTGGTGCTCCTTCCCGCTGGGGGTACATGCTACAACACGTCTCCATGTCTTATTATTAATATTTTCATATAGTTTGGCAGGAATTGAAATTTTCATATACTTTGAAAGGAATTGAAAATCAAAGCAAATTCAATCAGTTTATTGCTGATTTTTTTTCACTGTGAATTTTTTATCCCACCTCTAATTATATTAACACCTTGAAAAGTAGGTTGAGAACTGAGACAGACCTTTGGCTTCCTTGGAAGTGGCTGGAGAATGTGACTGTGGGTAAATGCACGGGTAAATGATGGGCCTGCAGGAGTGAGCTGCACCTTTTGGACCTTTGCACCCCTCCTATCTGACCTATCTGACCCTCCTCTCTGTGTCCAGGTCTCTCTCCGGCCGCATAGTCGGTGGCGTCTGGTGGTTCTTCACCTTGATCATCATATCCTCCTACACAGCTAACCTGGCTGCCTTCCTCACCGTGGAAAGGATGGTTTCTCCCATCGAGAGTGCAGAGGACTTGGCCAAGCAGACAGAAATCGCCTATGGGACCCTGGAAGCTGGCTCTACTAAAGAATTTTTCAGGGTAAAAAGGAAATGTTAATGCGAATATTTTGATTAGCCCCTTGTTTGACCAGTCCTACAGGCCCATCCTCTCTTAGCACAGGTCTGTTTTTTTTTTTTTTTCTGTTGCTTCCCTTTACCCTGTTAGGACTGCTGAGCTTGTCCTTAGAACAGCGAAATTCCAGTTTTCCTTGTGCTGCTCAGAAGGCTGGTGATACATCCAGTACGCGTGATATTCTGCAATTGTAACACTGACTCACACATGTGCTTCCCCACGTTCCTGAGAAGTTAGTCTGATCAGTTCCAAAAGAAACCATCTCCTGATTTCCAGCTTGCTTTGCCCTTGGTTTGATCAGCAGATTCACTTGCTGTTCATAAATATCCTACCCTTACCGTGTCAAGGTGATAGGGCTGAGCTGGGCCCTGGTGGGGAAGTGGAAGGAGGTTCATAAACGTAGTGTTACCCCCTTTGCCTTCCTTGGCCCATTTGACATGTAAGTATGTGTTTAGTCCAAGCTGGAAATCTCAGCTGGCACCCGAACCTCTGTTAACGCTTCTGTTGGGTTTCTGCTGTCCCACGCAGCGATCCAAAATAGCGGTGTTTGAGAAGATGTGGACATACATGAAGTCAGCCGAACCCTCCGTTTTCGTGAGGACAACGGAAGAGGGGATGATCCGGGTGAGGAAGTCGAAAGGGAAGTATGCCTACCTCTTGGAGTCCACCATGAACGAGTACATTGAGCAGCGGAAGCCCTGTGACACCATGAAGGTGGGAGGTAACTTGGACTCCAAAGGCTATGGCATTGCAACACCAAAGGGGTCTGCACTGAGGTAAGTAGCTTGGATTTGCTTTCTTTTGCCAAACCACTCGGCAAATCAATGTATGCACACAGTTCAATCTCCATTGCCATGTTAATCATGAAAGCTTGGGGCAGGGAGGTGGGGGAGGCGGAGGGAAAGGGATATGAAAACTCAGCGTGATGTGCAGGGAATTAAAATGCCCCGCTCCCATTGAGCAACGGTGGGAGCATCTAATTATTCAAGCCCTGCATTTGGAAACTGGATCCTGGCTGATCCGCTTGCTATGAATGTGTCTGCTGTGTTAGGTGATGGCAGGGGGGCTGCTGTGGTGTAACCATTGGTTTCACAGAGCGTTGTCCGGAAGGGGCGCTCATCCTGTGCCGTGTGAACTGCACAGCTTTGCAGAGTATGGTATTACCCCGGCTTGGATCCATGGTTGCAGAGGGAGTTCTCATGGGGAAAGCATTTGATGTTTCCTAAAATGGAATGCTATTTGGGAGAGGAGGGAAGCCAGTTTTGAAAAAGCCCTGCAAAAGGTGTGCATTTTCATTTGCTGAGTCAATTCAGATCCTGGCAAGTGCCAAATTTATGGC
Source organism: Vanellus vanellus (assembly GCF_965231255.1). Classification (NCBI taxonomy): domain Eukaryota; kingdom Metazoa; phylum Chordata; class Aves; order Charadriiformes; family Charadriidae; genus Vanellus; species Vanellus vanellus. The sequence goes on along the minus strand of NC_138918.1, from coordinate 12,654,504 downwards.
AGGTCCAAAGGGGCAAAAATCCTGCATTTCTGAGCCCAGACCTGCAGCTGTCATGTGCCTTTGCCTACTGCCATGTGAAAAATATCTCCAGAGACCTTCCTTTAAAAAGAAGAGCCCTTAAAAAGTACAGACCCAGATGTGAGTTAGCAGCAGAGCTTGGGCCGTGCGCACCCATGCTCCTGGACACCAGCCGGCCCGCTGCGAAGCGTATCACGCAGACGGACCTGCTCAGAGCAGCATTACCACAATCTGCGAACTGGGATGGTGATCTGAGTCACGTCAGAGGTGTGGTTCCTTTTGTCAGCAGCCACGCAAGTCCCTCGCCTTACAGTCATGAGGAATACGAGTCGTAAGGTTTCCGTGGGCCTAGTAAATCCTCAGAAGCTATATCTTTAAGTGATCCGGTCAGTGCTCCCACTGATTTAGTTATTTATTGAATATCAAAATATTTTGACCAAAATCGTACCTGTGGCCTTATACTTGCTTGCTAACATAACCCAATGCAAAGACATTTAATCCACGGTCTCTGGGTTACTAGCAACCAGCTGGGCATTTGCCGATACGTTTGTCTGGTCACACAGCTCCCGAGCCAAAACCAACCCAAAGAATTGAAGATGTATCAACTGGCCCAAGGATTTTGATTACTATGTTTATTAAGTCAGCTCAAATTGGATTCAGGACTGCCCATATCGGCAATTGCTGGCGGTATCTTTAGAGAAGCTCAGGAATGCAGTGCAGGTGGTCCAGAAGGCAATCGTTGCATCCAGCGGGGTTCAGGCTCTGAAATGACTTGGGGCCCTCCAAATGAAGGTGGATATATTCTCGCAGCTTTGAGGTGTTTTCTTTTGCACTCTCTCCAGTGTTTGTTTTCTGTCTTGCAAATATGGAAATTAGGATACAGGGCTGATTCTATTTATTGATTGATTTAAACATCAATCTCGTATCCTAATTTTGATATTATGAAAACAAACAAACAGGAACATCCTACCTGTCTTGTAACTGTTGGCATGTAAAGGAGCCGTTTATCATACTTCTAAGAAAAATAAACAACAAAAAAGAAAATCGCATCAATCATTTTAATTTTGCAGCTCCAAACATCCCTCTGCTAGGCATGATTCCAAAAATTCCTGACATTTCTTTCTGCTTCCTCTTTTTCATCCCTGCTGCATGTAGAATAAACTTCTTATGGGTCTAATGGCAAAGGAGGAATGCTTGATTTTCCATCCAATGGTGTTTCTTTGGAACAGTGGCTGTCAGTTTTTGTCCCATTATGTTTGTTTTGTTCCTGTTGTTTTTAATTGTTTTAATCTTAGTAGTTTCCTACAGTCACCGTGTAGTGTCTGTTTTCCCCTTGGGGTCCTGCACATGAGAGGTTGCCCTGAGCAAGGTGACATTCGTGAGGCATCTGTACAGCGCCGTCAACCTGCCTCTTATTCAGGCTTCATCCTCACTCACTTCCATCCACAGAGCAAAAGCTCTGAGGCAGGTTTGGAGGTACATGTGAGCCAGACCTGTCTTAGGTCAGGTGTGGTTTAGAAGCTGGGCTGCATTGGTTTTGCTGCGACCTGTTCCTTATGTTAACTAGCCTGGGTTTTCTCCGTTTAGGATAGGTGATGAGGAAAGGATCCTAGAGAGATGTTAAATGAGAGTTCGCCATTGTTTTTCTTGCTTCTACACGGGAACAAAATGCAAGTATGTTGCCACAGAGGAGTGAAAACAACGAAAGTCCAGAAATAATTCTATACGTTGTAGCAGGTGCAGACATCCCTCCCAGGCCATCAGCTAGGTCTCTTGGGCTGCTAAAAGAGTTTGCTTGGTCCTCCTAGGTGAATCTGGCTTTGAGTATCTTTTGGCCTCCAGACATTAAAAGTCAGTTGCATTTAGGCATGGCTGAGAAGGGCAATGATGGGAGGGCAGAAATTCCATCTTTCAACACCAGCTAGTTCAAGGTGCGATCCTGTCTGACACGAGGTAGTCATGCAGCTGAAAAACCCATCCATTTACCTGGCAGGAGTGCTTCTCCACTGTTGGACAGGTGATCAAAAAGAGGGGGAAAAGCCAAATTATCCAAAACAGAGGAAAGAAAACCTAAGAAATCCCATGTGAGAGTGTACTCAAAGAATAAAGAGATTTTTGAGATTGAGATCAGGGAGGGCAAGTTCTTCAGAGCAGCCATCCTGACCTTAAAGTTCTCTAAAATACAAGTTGGTTTTCCTAGGATCTGTAAATAAACACAAAATGTTCCCTGTTAAAAACCCACCTCCTTTCAGGACCCCAGACCTCTCAGTCTTTCATCAAAATGCGCTCAAAATGAAGTACAGCTTGTTCTGTGTACTCCCCGTGAGCTGAAGAGAGGGACAATTAACTGAAATTAAGCTTCCTAGGAAAGATAACACATAACACTTAGCACATGACCCCAAAAATCATATGGCCGATATTGTGCTCAGGGAAACTGCAAGGCATTTATTTTGTTAGCACCTTGTACCCACATAGAAGCTGCAATGTATTTTGGCTCATTAGTTAACTAATCTTTTGCAGATGGTTCAGACATCAGAGTGCTAATTAACCTGTATTCTGTTTTGGAAGACAGAAATAATGATGATTTACTTAATATCAAATTCTTTCTGGAGCTACACTCACATGCTTCCATCGGCTTTAAAGGCAACCAAAGTTAGACTTTTACCACAATACTGTTCCAGTAAAAAAGGGAAAATATTCAGCCGTCTTCAAATCTACACCTTTGCCTTCTCTTGGACTGGTAGCAAGTTTGACTGCATCTCGATTTTGCTTTTTGAAGGCTGGATTCTGCCTGAAGGAGGCTCCCAGTCCTTGTGAAGGCTACAGTGCTTGGATGGGATCCCAACAGGCAGAGCCATCGCGGGCTAGTGGAGGTCAGCACATCCCTCTTGCTCACAGCCAGGCTTTTTGAGAATTGCGATGTAAGAAAGCAGCCCCCTTGGTGAGGATTTCTTGGTGCGGTAGACAGCGCTACGTGCACAGATTCTCTGAGATGGGAGCTGCAAGGTCCTTGGCCTTTTTCAAGATCTGTTTTATTGCTATTCCGGGTCTGTTGATGGACGGTTCAGCCTTCCATCTCTTCCAGGCTTTTTAAAGCCCTCTCATGTTTGTGTCTAGTGCTTAGCCTTTTCCCTCTTTTTCATGCAATGTCTACGCCTGATACGCAGTATCCAGAAATGAACTGTGCCCATGTGCAGAGCCTATAAAAGTCACTGCTGTACATCCCGAGTCAAGCTGCTCCCTCAGATGTTTATCACTGCAATCAGTGAGATGTGTGTGAGCACATCTGAAGGCAGACTGTGGCACAGTTTGGGATTTGCAGGCTATCCTAAATCCGGGTCGCTGGTCTTCTTTCTGAATGGTAGTCTGTTCAGCATCCAGACTCGTGCAATGTTTTCCATGAATGGGGAGACGCATCTATGAAACATTGCAGCCATCCAAAAGTCCTAGATGCTCT